>NC_140777.1:69150485-69827847 GCF_044657685.1 Stegodyphus dumicola
TAAAACATGTTCATAATCATTTTTTGGCCTGTAAAGCCATATCAGCTGGTGAAAAACACGTTCATAAGCATTCTTTGCCTGTAAAGCCATATCAGCTGGTGAAAAACACGTTCATAAGCATTATTTGCCTGTAAAGCCATACCAGCTGATGAAAAAACGTGTTCATAAGCATTCTTTGCTTGTAAAGCCGTATCAGCTGGTGAAAAACACGTTCATAAGCATTTTTTGCCTGTAAAGCCATATCAGCTGGTGAAAAACACGTTCATAAGCATTATTTGCCTGTAAAGCCATATCAGCTGGTGAAAAACACGTTCATAAGCATTATTTGCCTGTAAAGCCATATCAGCTGATGAAAAACTTGTTCATAAGCATTCTTTGCTTGTAAAGCCGTATCAGCTGGTGAAAAACACGTTCATAAGCATTATTTGCCTGTAAAGCCATATCAGCTGATGAAAAACGTGTTCATAAGCATTCTTTGCCTGTAAAGCCATATCAGCTGGTGAAAAACATGTTCATAAGCATTCTTTGCCGGAATTTGTTTTATTAGATGTTAAAAGTGTGTTTAGAAATCTCTCTGACAAATAAATCTACTGTCAAAGTGCATTCATGGCAGAACTCAAAACCCGAATGAAAGTTTTAATGATTGCATCTATACACGCATTCCAAAAACTGTTTTTGTGAGTGTCATTACATTAAAATTAGGTTTGTTAGATACAGTAATATGTTTTAATGATGGCGTACAAAGCCGCAATAAAGTAATAGAACTATTAGGAATACAACCAGGATTTTATGCGGTAAAGGTCTTTGCGAAACAAATACGTCATGATAGAATTCGTGATGTCCATCTCGTTTATCAAAAGCTTTCTAAAATGGCCAGAAATAAAAATAAATTAACAAAACAAAAGTAACTAGATGTAGAAATGTCAATTCAAGATGATTATGGCGTAGGAAAATATTAAAATAATTTTTTTATTAATTATTAGTGTTTAAATGATTTTTTAAGTTTTTCTAAAAAAAAGTGTTCTTTAAACTTTCGGTGCACTTTTCTTCAAAATTGTCCAATCTAAAAGGTTTAAATTTTCCAAAGTTGTTTATCTTAACTATTTCTTTGAAACTATGCAGGTTACAAAATTTACGATCATTAGTATCGGATATGTTAAAAATTTAATGCTATTTTTTTCAAGATTTTTCAAAGCATATTACTAATTTATCTTTAACGTTTTTTTCTTTTTAAGTAAAATATAAAATACGGCTTATTATTCTTAAATGATATGCTTTATAACCATCATGGAACATTTGAAAAAGTTTGGTGCAGTATTTTTTAGAAAGTGTACCAAATTAGCACACTGTCACAAGAGATTCCAGAAAGGTAAGTGTAATTAAACAATTGATTTTTAAAAATATTAGGTTTTAATTTATATTTTATGTGTTTGATATAAGTTCATTAATACAGTTCCTTATAGAAGTAGTATAAATTTAGAAAATAAGAAATTACGATCTGTGATCTTTCTCAGAGTTCTTGTCATTGTGGAGGAAATATAAATACGTAGAATTCGCTTTAACGGGGAACAAACCAAGGAAAAAGTCTTGGATCAAAGAAGCTTGAGTGTTCTATGGCTTTTAAAACGAGTTTTACAAAATTCGATCATTGGTTACGAACGAGATGTAAAATAATATAGCCGGTTTCGAAGAATACTTTTAATGACGATATATTTTAAAGTAAAAAGAAATCATGCTAGTCTTTTTGGAACGCTCTTCTATTCCCAATTAATGAACACGCAAATTTTCTTTTAATATTTGGATCATTAAATTGCAGAACGCTTTAAAACGAAATTTTTAAAAGACGAAAATTTCCTCTCAGAAGCATATTTTCTGCTTGCGCTGTGGAAACCAGCATCATTGAACAGCACTGAAATATCTTTTCAACTGCGTCTGTCAAGTTATTTCCACCGCAACATCTTATTAGTTTCAATTCTTGGCGACTCATCTAGATTGTGGCAACCCAGGCACTCGAGATGGAGACAGAACAGAACGCAAACCCGGCCAAGAGATCTTCACAAAAGGCTCGCAGCAGCAAGCAATCAATTAAACTCGACCAGCCTCTAATGAGGAAGACTTATAATGAGATGTTAAATGAGGTCTCCCTGCCCCCTTGTCTCCGCCAATCAGAAATCTGCTGCCCCCCTTCTTTTCAACCTTGTTTTAATGAATTTCATTGTGGCATTGCCTACCCTACCCCTCATCTCTCCAGAAACAAGCGAGGTGTGTTTGTTTCGAGAGGGTTTTGTTTCATTATAAACTTTCATCGTGTTCTGCGCTCATTTTGTTTTATTTTTTCACTGTTTGTACGGTAGGTGGGTTTGTGGAAGCCTTAAGGGGTGTGGGGGGAAATTTAAGGATGGAAAGTTTGCCTGCCGCGCCTTATCTAATTCAAAGATTTATTTTTTTATTTTAGGGGAAGTTAAGGCTGAGTTGTAGTGCTTGGTGTTTGTCGTTATTTTAGGTTTTTTTCAATTTTAGTTTTTATTGTTGGTTTTGTTGTGAAATCGAAATTACTCCTCAAGCAAAAACAAACAAAAACCAAGCGCTTTGTTTTTAGAAAACATTTTTTTTTCATTATTATTATTTCTCTTTATTTTTTCGATCTTCAATAGCTCACCGCAAGTAAGATTATTTTTTATCCCTGGAAAAAGAAGGCAGGATATTTTGCCGTGATTTAATGAAACATTTAATTAACATCCCCCACTGCCCTGCCCCTTTTAACTGGGCGTCTAGCTTAACGTTGGAAAAATATTTTTTAAGAAATATATTGTGCAAAAAGTGTTCCGTTTTTTCAACGAAACACTTAAGTTTCTTTTGTTCATCTTTTTTTTTTTTGGGGGGGGGGAAGATTCATATCCGTGCTGGTGATTTGTAATTTTTTTTAACTGTTTGTTACGTGCGACCACAATTATATTTTTTCATGTTTGGCACTTTTTTTCCCCTTAAAAATAATGACGATATACTCCCTAAACGTTGTTTTTTTCACCGCATTTTTTTATTCACGTCAAAGAAATTAAGATTATAATAATGAGTATTAATTTAATGAGCTTTTCTGCACAAGTCTACCTTTTTTTTAATAAATAAGCAAAAAAGAACTTAATAATAATAATGCTTCCTGCTCTTTACTTTACATCATCCTACATTCTTAAATTATTCCCTCCTTTTTTTTTGTTTATTATTACTTTTTTCCCTGACAAAGAAATTACGATTTAAGCCTTCCTGTTTTTATTCTTTCATAATGGAGAAATTATCAACCTAGTGAAATTTCTTTGATTTGTCTAGAGTAGTCAGATAATCTCATTAACAGTGTATAAAACGTGCAGAGATTTATGAAAGTTAAACCCGTTGTCATTAGCAGTAATGTAATCACATTCTGGGCTGTTATTATTCATTGCAATTGTTTCAGGAGCGTCGTATTGTGATTATGGAAATGGCAAACTTTTATTGATTTGTAACTGATGACGATTACCAGATAATATCTTAACTTAACGCTTGTCATTTCAACGTAATAATTTTTATAACGATTAGGTATATTTTTAGTGTTGTCATAATTATTAGTGAATTCATTACCAGTGTTTATTATTTAATTATTTCTAATGTCTTAATTTTATACAATTCAACAAATAATACGTTGAATTAGGGTCACCATTAGATAGCTGTTCCGGATAGTTGCAGTATTCTCGTTGATGTTATAAGGCATTTCTCCCGCCTTCTTAGCATGGCTTCGTGGTGTAATGGCCAGCACACTCGGCGCGTATTCGAGAGGTCCGCGGTTCGAGTCCCGACGAGGGAACTGCTCATTTTTCATGATTTCTGCTTCAGAATAACATAATGATTCCACAATGTTTCGAAGGATCTTCGAAAGTGCCAAGGAATAAATTTGATCTTTCGATAATTTCGATTTCGATCTTTCGTCCCGGGCTCGAATCTCTTTTTTTCATCCAGTTGCGGGTCCTCAGCCTACTTCGGCCTGGTGACTACTAAGGCTAGAAGTGGTGGTCACTTTATTATGGAAGCACCTAATAGTTGAGCCACCTTTGTCTCCTGTGAAGGGACGGATAGTTACAACTATGCCTTCTCCCCGGTTCGAACCCGGGTCATTTGGTATCGAAGTAGGCTCCCTTAATCACTACACTATATGGGTGGCCCGGGCTCGGACCTATATGAACGGCCTTACTGCATATTGGGTTTCGTGCTTTTGCCCACATGTAACGTGAATACGCGCGAGTTTTCCTTAGAAAATCTTCCACAAAGGCATCTCTTCCCTTACATACAAATAGCTCTCATATATTTCTACATATTCAAACAACAAATAAAATAAATAAATGAACTTTTAAACCACGTATATGACAGAATCGAAAATCGTATATGACACACCAGTAGAAGGTAAAAGGAAATTATTAATCCAAAAGGGACTGTTAGTCTTGAAATAGAATTTTTTGTCGAATCACACACTATGTATGCGTCATTTCACTTTTCATTCGAGTCTGTTGCCATCCAGCAAAATGTAATAAATCCAGCAAAATCTTTCAAACTGAATCTGTCTGTTGTGATTAACAAGTTAAGCTACTTGAAAGCAAGACATGCAGTTTTTATTTTTAGATCGGATATTGATTTAAATAATAAACATTCATTTAATTAACGAACTCAACGATTTGAAAATTAGCGGCGGCAACACTGTACGGAGTAAAACACTTTTACCTCCAGCGTGAGAGAATGTCTATCAGATGCTGCTTTTGAATATATTGCTATTGAATTGAATTTTATCTGACGTAAATATGAAGAACGTCATATTTAATAAATAAAGTTAACACACAAACGTTAATTAAAAAAAATTAAAGATTTCAGATTTTAAAGGTCGCCTAAAGGGTTCGTTAAGGATTTTTTGATCTCTTGATGAGCTCATAGTCTACCTGTCTGCTTTTGCACTTACTCCTGATAACCCTCCCCCCCCCCCTTTTTTTTTTTTTTTTTTTTTGTCTTTTTAGCTTTATTATTGAACATCGATTTCTTCGCATTTACGCCACATACGATTCCACAGCAAAATCACAAAATTTCTAAAAGCAGCATAGCAGCATATGTTTAGAATTCTCGATGCAGTGTTAAGTGTTGGCATTCCTTTTTCTATATATTTCAACTTCTGTCAATTTATTGTATCAAGGTTCAGTTTCTGAGTAAGATAGCTTACAAGACTTTTTTTTTTTTTTAATTGTTAACATTTTATACGCTAACTGTATAATAACGCTTTCTTAGGACTTACGCTACAAAAAGTTCAGTTCAACAACAAAATCAGGAAATATTTAAAAACAGCATATTTTTAGAATTCTTCATACGGTGTTAGAGATTGCTATATATATATTTTTATATTCGCTATAATATCTCTTTAAAAACTAGACACTTTCACGGCCAGCCGTCTGAAGTAGTTATCGTAAAAAAGAAAAAGTTTGTAATCATTTCAGCTAGGGTAATTTATAAAAATATTGAATGTTTTTAATTAGACCACTCATAATTTCGGTGCATCTTTATTTAAATCAATCACACTAAAAAGTAAAAAAAAAAAAAAAAAAAAAAAAAAATATATATATATATATATATACTTGAGAACTGTGTTTATTGTTTTTATATCGCTTAGTTTATTACACAGTACCCTTCCAGATTTAATCTGAAAATATCTTAGGCTTTACTGAATGGCCACACGCTGACGCGGGAATGATAAAAATATTTTGTTTCCGTCCGAGGCAACATATTGCTTTCAGACAGCCGAGTTTGTTGTTTAAAATCGAAAAATATGCCCCCAAGAGGATGGTCCGAGGGTCTTCCACCTCTCTTCTCCTACCATCAACCTCTAGAGAGGACTTTCGATTCGCCGCATATTTAGAGTGCACTCATGTCGCGCAGATGCATGCCGCATTTACAAACATCCATGCCTTCTCCGGGATTCGAGCCCGGGGCTTCGGTACGGCAGTCAGAGTCGCTAACCACTGTCCCAGTTGGGCGGCACATTAACTGTAGTTTTGCAATATGAAAAATCAATTAAATCTTCCCCGGCAAGATCCGTAGGAAGTGTCAGAATTTGAAAATTCAATTACCAGAAAAAATTTAAGGTAAAATTCAATTACCAGAAAAAATGTAAGATAAAATTCAATTACCAGAAAAAATGTAAGCTAAAATTCAATTACCAGAAAAAATGTAAGATAAAATTCAATTACCAAAAAAATGTAAGATAAAATTCAATTACCAGAAAAAATGTAAGATAAGGAACTTAGATAGCAAATCTAGCAACTGGTCTCAAAATTAGTTATCTGGCAATCGGCTTTGATGTTTAATATTGAGTAATATAATATATTACAACGTCCACAGTATGAAGAGAAAAATGGAAAATATAAACATCAAAATGGGTTTCTTTCTCTAATCATAATCAATCTCAATTCTCTTTCAGTTAATTCCAACCTCTACCTTTAAAATTTTTATATTTATATTTATATTTTAACGCAAAGAATAATCTATGTAGCTATCTATTGCGTATAATTCATCGGAGCATATTCCTGCTCAAGCAAAACCGGTACAAATACTCTGCCATCCATATGTCAGATGGATACTTTCATCGATTATGTTGCATTCAATGATGATGAAATCATCGTTGAGGTGATGAAATCAGTCCATAGAAAGTGTGTAGGGTCTGTAATTGAATTAGTTCATGATGAAGGCTCAGGTGTGTAGAAATGTCTTCCTATAATCCAATTCCTATCATTTCAACTCGTCCTGGCTAAAGCTGGCGAGTAAAATGATATATACCGTGGGAGATCCTATATTTGTTTTCGCCTGGATCTTATCGATATTTACTATTATCGATATTTTACTGAAAACTTTCGATTCTTTTGCTATCAATTTTGCTATTCTGTTTCTTTATTTTTCAGTTAACTTTTTAGATAGTCAGCTGGATTTTGTTCAAAATTGATCACAAAGGGAAAAAGAGGGTGAACCGTTATATATGTGAATTGCAAGTTTAACTGTGTATGCTTATTTTTGTAAAATTACTTTTTACAATTCGCTTATTTCAAATTTCGTAGAATTTTTTTTCGTTATAAAACTAAGCGCCGATGAAAGAGAAGCAGGCTGATTTAATTTTCAAAATTAAGTAGATTTCTATCTTAATTTTATGTTGAATTTTTATATATGATAGTGTACTTCGAGAGATTCTAAAACTGGTTTATGTTCAAGGTATTCTCGATTTCCATTTTCCAAGTCATTAGATTTTTTACCGGAGCAGAAGATGGGAAGGTTGTGAAATATGTACAATGCCCTCTCTGGTATTCGAACTCATCCAGACCTTCCGATGCCAGTCAGATGGTTACTTCCCGATTACACCACAAAGGCTCGCGCCGCCCATGGTATAGTGGTTAGCGTCGTTGACTGCCGTGCCAAAGGGCCCGGTTTCGAATCCCGGAGAAGGCATGGATGTTTGTAAACGCATAGTGTCCGTGCGGCATGGGGGCACTCTAAATATGCGACGAGCCTAAAGTCCTCTCGAGAGGTTGCTGGTAGGACAAGAGGGGTGGAGATCCTCGTGGTATCCAATTTTGATGGAGCGGAACTGAGCTAAATTGGGCTCTCACCTGTAACGTGCTCAGGGCTGTTGCCAACGACAGACGTATCTTGGGCTCCTTGCCAGGAGGAATTTTGTGGGCTTGAACTGATTATAGGAGGCATTAGACAAGTGGGCATTATAGGGGGCTTTCTGACAAGTGGACAGCATCAACAAAGAAGGTACTTTGTAAAGAAGAAGAAAATATCTTATGAATTTATATAATCTAGTCATTTAAATATGAAAAAATAATGGACAATTTTAGCGTCTTGATATATAGTATATATATATATATATATACGTGTGTGTGTGTGTGGCATATATATATATATATATTATATCTCCATATAATATATAAAACATATGTTACCGTGAAAGACCGAAATTGGAGAATGTCGACTTTCACCGGAGAATGTTAACATTCACTAAATACGTTGGTGAAAGATCGAATATTGCACTACATTCTTGTATATTCGGACCCTCACAGGTGTATGTCGACAATCACAGATATGTTCTGGTGTAAGTCGAAAAGAGAGGTCATAAAGTGCCATAATAGTTTAAGTTGTTGCAATAAATAAAATTTAAATCACACAATTTAGTAAGTTTTTTATGACTGTTATTTTATTTTCTCATTTAGAACGTACTGTATAATTAAGTAAGTTTTTAACTTCTATTATTTTCCTTTCTCATTTTGAATGTATTGTGTGTTTTAGTTGTCATGTTCTTAAGTTCGTATTTCAAGTCTCAAGTGCGTTTATTCGCGACTGAATTACGGAGAAGAAAATATAATATTGTTATATGTTCAACATTCACCATTAGTACATGGTGAATGTCGACATTGACCGGTGTAAGTCAGAAATAAGAGTATTTGGAAAATATACACCAAGACTTGGTCCAAGACTTGGACATACACCAAGAGACTATGTGAATGTTGACATTCACCGGTGAAAGTCAACATTCTCCAGATTTCGGTGTTTCACCGTAACATATATATTATAACTCCTTTTGCACCACAAATATACAGCACGGGGCTTATAAAAAGAAGTTAACTAAAACATTAAATATTATATATATAATACAATATTACAGGGATAAATAAACCGAACAAAAGCAGAGAACAGCAGAACTCCAGAAAAACATATAATTTCACTGACCCAGTCATGCTAAATTTTTTCAAATCGTTCTGCAAGAATAATCTAGGGTCATCGAAGATAGGGAAGTAAAAAATTAATGTTCCATATCTTGACAGGTAACTTGAAAATTTATCGTGAACAGGTAAAAACTAAGAAACTTCAAAAACAATAAAGAGGAAAGACTCGGAATGCAATCTATGGTAAATAGAAGGAAAGAACTGTTTGGTGTCCTCAGCTTTACAAGATGAAATATATTCCTCATTCCACATAGCTAAAAGCTTCTTATAATAAAAAGACTTCCAATAATTATTTGGAATACTAATATTGATATCTGTGGGTACATTTAGAGCATCCATATCTAAGAAATCAGCTTTTTCAATTCCCTAGAATACAAGATGACTACGCACATAAGCAAAACGGATGGTACTTACGTATTATTCCGTCGACCGGGAAACTGTCGTCAAACAGCGGGATTTAGCGCCAGTTATGGATAAGCATAGCTTAGCAACACATTCATAACATCTGTGCTTTCGTTTGATGAACGCCGATTGATTCTCGATAAACCAGCTTTAATTTTTATGAAAGGAACATAAATTACTATTATTGCTGTGTATTTTTTCTTGCATTTTGTATAAATTATTAAAATTTTGGAACTGATTTCTTCAGAACAGCAAGCAGTGAGTTGTTATAAAACTAAGAGAACATAGCATCAAAACATTATTTTTAATGGACACGATATGGTCAGCTGAATATAATCGACAAAACAGATTAAAACAATTACCAGCGAAAAGTTCGTACTCATTGCATTCATTCTAAGCAGGGCTTTCGGTAAAATTGTTGAGCCTAACAAAATAGTAGAAATCGACGATAGCTTTTTTACGAAGTAAGTCGAATACTGGCTTTTTTATTGAATAAAGAGTCCTCAGCTCCTTCTGAATTCCGCTGCAATGATTGGCGCAATTTGAGCGGGATCTCCGCCAATTTTCATGGTTCTACAGTAGCCAACTTTCATGGGTCCATGGGATAATACGTAAGTACCGAAAATACTTTTAAACACTTTTGCGGGACAAGTTTCCATTAAAAATCGTTAATTAAAGTTGATAAATCTTGATGAAGATAGAAAACTTTTACGGAAATATAATTTATTTATTATTTGTATATTTATTAGACTGATATATATATATATATGTAATCAGTTTCATACTAAAGTTACTTTAACGTTGAATTTTGTCTAAATTAAATTTAAAACTGTCGAGTCTGTCTTCCAGTTTTTACTTTAAAATATTACTCGCGATAAAATTTAAAACATGTGTTTGAATATGGAAAGGCATCTAAAGACTAGCTACCTAGGAAAGCTTAAAAATGAGAAAAGTGCTTGCATGGAGGACTTTCTAAGGAAAACTGGCTTATATTAACTAACTCTGGCAGTAGTTTGTTATCAAACTAAGAATGCTCATTATATATATATATATATTTCAGTTCCCAGTAGTGAATTTCAATATTTCCATCTGCTTATATTTAACGAGTTTAGCGGTATTAATTTTGAAATTATATAGTTTAAGAATAATGTTTTACTAGAGCTTTTGACTGGCTTCGAATTGAGAGTTTCATGCATTTAAGGCAGATTAGTATCTTTTTATATCACCATCTTAAAATAATAATAATATATACAATTTAAATTGTATACCCAAATTTTTATACATAGTTTCAACTATTTTTTCCCCTGTCGAATAATTAAATTAACGACATGTGATTTTTCATAAAATGAATACAGTTTTATTATTTTAATATATATATTAAATTAATAATTAATATATAATTATTAATATATATATTATTTTTATGATCTTAAATTCATTTAGTGCGAAAATTATATTATTTTTTATTATTATTAGATATTATTTATTATTATTATTAAATATTATTATTTTTATATTAGATATATTTTTATATATAGGTATATATATATATATATATATATACATTGTTTACTGCCTTCCCCTTTCCTAACTGTTAAGCATCCATCGGAAATATTGTCCGAACCCATTGGTTAATTAGCCGTTTCATCACTGAGATCGCTGCCCAAGGCACACGGACCGACCGCTTTTAAGTAGGGATAAAAGGGAAAGTATGTCCCAGTTCTGATGGAGAACGTCCCTGAGTACGAATAAGAGGGTCATTTCCCATGACACCTTTTTTTCTAGCACGCTTCTTCCCTTATCACCAACCTTTCGAAAGGAATTTCAGCTTGACGGTATTTAATGCTTCGTTCAGATGATGGTTTTGTTATTATAAAACTTTGTGGTTTGAGGTATAAAAGTCATTAAGTCCATTCACACCTGCGTATAGCCAGTCACGGAAGGGGAAGTTGCGCATACGTAAATGTAGCTTACTCGGCGTAACTTCGACCGATGTTTGTTTTGCTGTGACTGTCCTCTCTTGTACAATACCATGTGGTATAAAGCTGAAAAGTTAGAACATTTAGGCAAAATCCTTCAACAAATTTTACTGATGTAGCAACGTGCGTTGCCTAGCAACGAAGCTCGGCTTAGACCACTTATTATTTTAAAACCATCGTGTGAACGAAGTTTGAGCGCCCCGTAACGCATTGTACACTTGCAAATATCCAAGCTTCCTCCGGGATTTGAACCCGGGCCCAAAGCTATGACCCGGGTTCCCTAACACCATACGGAAATTATTTTAAACATTTTTATTTTTTTACGAAATCAGTATTATTGTAGAGCATACCTGCTAAACATTGAATTCCTTTCTTCCTAACTACTAAGTTAGATTATATATTTTATTTTATTGCTAACTTTTAAAGCAGATTAGTTTCATGACGACAGCGGAGTTATCAGTGTTAGGCCACGTGCAGTGAACCAAGACTCTTTCAGAAATGAATACGAAGAGAAGTAAGAGTGATCCATGTTACAGTCTCAGATTTCACAATCCATTATTGTGCGATCTAGGGAGAAGCAGAGTGGCACGGATTACGATTGCATATATCTTTGTATATCGGATACTTTTTATATTTCGGGTTGCCTCTACCCTTAATTAAGATATACTTCGATGTTTATATATCTTGTTTTTTTTTAGTTATAAAATAAACACTTTTCTGTAAGATTTCTTGTTACGTATTATTTACGCTTCTTATGTATGAAATTTTCCGTTACTTGCAATACTTTTATTTATATTTGTCTAGGTAATTTTTAATGCCTAGCTTTTTTTCATCTTTTAGTGTCATTAGGTTATTTTGATGTTGTAGACGTTAAACATATGCAGTGCCTTCGCCGGGACTTGGACCTTGACTTCTCGAATAGGAGCAGAATGTGATAACCGTTACACCGCGAAGGCATACAGAAAGGAGGTTGAAAAAAAAAAAAAAAACTTATGTACTCTCCCTTTTAAAGAGCGACTGAAGAGTATTGGACCCAATCGCCGAATCCTGAAGAATCATTATCCACCACATTTAGTTCGGGCACCACTGTAGAGTAATTTAAATTTTTCAATGTCAGGAAACTGAAAAAAGGAACAATGCCTTCGCCGAGTAACACGCGCCGAGTGTGCTAACAGTTACACCCCAAAGGCATGCAGAAAAAAAAGGGAGAAATACCCTTAGAATGATTTCAAATAGCTTTGACTTTAAGAATAATACTCTTCTATAAGTGAAAAGCAGTCAACAAATTAATGCTCTAGAATTCATATTTTTATTGGAAATACGGTTAGCAAACATTTAACAGGCATTACCCAAAATGAATAGATTTCATGGACATAAATGTAATTTTTGGAAGCGTTTTGCTACTACTAAAGTAATTTACAAATTTTCTTCGGAATATTTATTTTTAATCAAATTGTATTTTTATTTATATTTTAATTACACTTTGATTCGGAGGGAGGAAAACTGATGTTTAATGAGGCTTTAAGTTTTTTTCCCTTGCAAACGAGTACGTTTTTCGTTGCTAAATATTTTAAGAGTTCTTAAATACTTCATTTTAAATTCGAAATGTCAATATTTATTCCGTTACAAAAAAACTATTCGTACTTTTCTATTGAGCAGTTTTATTTTGTCAGCTATACTTGCTTCAAAATCTTAATATAGAGAAAATTATTTTACTGTAGAAGCATGCAAGAACAAAATTCTTATTTCTATTTTTTATTCTTTAAGATAGTGTCTGCATTTTCGTATTATACGTTTAATTAAACCTGTAAATAGTTACGAAGCAAAAAGTCTGCCAAAAAATGTTTTGCTAACAAAGTAAAATATAAACCGAAATTTAAATACAGATTCATAAATATATTTGAATTTTTTAAATCTGTATTTGCTTTTTCAATATTATTTTTGAAACATAAATCTCAGTAAGAAATATAAGATAAATTTATTTTGTACCAATTACGGAAGTGCGTAGAGTTAAAAACATTGTTCATTGAATATGAAAGTATATTTCAATTTATATCATTTAGATACATTATTAAAAATAAAATTTTTAATTTGGTAAGGAAAACGCTCAGTTTGTAAAGCAAGTACGTTTTTATTAAATTCGAAAAATAAATTAAAAATCTTTCTTTTTGCCGAATGGCAACACTCTGAGAACTTATGAGAACTCTGAGAACTTAGAGGCTTCGTAAGAAAAATAAAGGTCTTACGTTTCTGCCGTGTGCAGTAGATGATATTCCTAGAGTAGCGTAACGTTACGTACCGCCAAAGTTAAAAAATTTTGGGAAAGACTCTGGTAAAAACAGTTTTAATGTTACAAAATTTATGCAGTTTACGAATGTATTTGTCAACTTATAAAAATTTCTCAAATAACAGCTTTCTGAGAATCGGTGAAATTACACCATGATTGAAAAGAAATTCAGATATTGCAATGAGTTCAAATAATGTGGGTATTTCAAAAAATTTGGTGATTTTTTTTTTCAGTAATAAATGTTTATCTAGTTTAACATATCTTCATTTTATTTATTTACTTATTTATTCAGTCCAAAAGGGCTGTCAGTCTCCATGCGCCATTTTGCGTCGAATCACTTTTAAACCTATTGCCGCCAAATAATACTGTATTACATTCAAAGAAACTAAAATGAAGAATCTACATAAATGTATGTAAGTTTCTCGCACTGTGAAAAAACAATGGTACCTAGAGTCATTAAATTCTGAATAATATAGTCCTCCACCCGAACATGGGCACCTGGAAGCCCACATTTGGAAATTTGAATTTGTTTTCTTGTCTATTTCATATTTTGTAAACTTTAAAAAATTCTAAAGATAGGCTCTTTTTAAATATTTTATGATATTTCTGTTGAGTTGAATTTTATGGTTTAAGTGCGAAGAACATGATATTTAAAAAATAAAGGTAACGCACAAAACGTTAAAAAAAGTCCCTTTTGGCGTAATAGAAAATCTGAAAGCTTTCATATTTTTTTAATAGTAATTTTATCTCTCAAATTTAATCAGTCTGCTGCTGAATAAGAGATAGGGCGATTGAGAAGCAATATGTTGTGGCTGCGAGAGAAACAAGGATTTCACTGTAAGAGAACATGTAATAATATACTCTCCGTCACATTTATTCAAGTCACAGAATATTGCCATTCAGGAAAAACATATAAATTTTTGTTTATCTTTCAGACTTAATCAGTTCTTTATTACGTAACGAAATAAGAAATTTAAAATATATTAAATTTATATTATCTGATAACTTTCATCAACATTGATGATTGTAATTAAAAGAATTTAATAAATGATGTTTCTAATGCCGTATGTTATGCAATTGATATACAATCATTTGTTTCTTGATTTTTACAATTCTGTCCTTTTTTTAAATAATTTCCTTTAAAACATTTAAACATTTTTAATGATTAATCTATTAAGGGGCCCTGAAGGACTATTGTTTTCGTTTTGCGATTTCGCGTTGGTTCACTATAAATGTCCATTTCCCTTTTCAAACTGTTGCCACCAAATGCAAGAGTCCTGCATTATATTTGAAGAAATTAAGTAATGAAAAATTTGCATAAATGAATGTATATTTCTTGCATTGTGATAAAACAACGGTACATAGAGCCATCGAATTTTGAATGACGTAACCCTCCTACGAATATGGGGATGTGGAAGATCAAATTTGAAATTTGGAATTTGTTTTATTATCAATTTCTTACTTTGTAAAACTTTATCGAATTTTTGAGTAACAATTTTAACGATTTAAAAGCTAGCAATGGCGACACAATACGGGGAGAAAAAAACTTTTTATCTGCAGCGTGCGGAACTGTGTATCGTAAAGATAGGCTCATTTTAAAATTATTTTGCGACATTGCTATTGAACTGAATTTTATGGTTTAAGTGCAAAGAACATGATAGTTAATAAATAAAGGTAGTACATAAAACGTTAAAACAACGCCCCTTTAGATGTAATTTAAAATTTGAAACCTTTCAGATTGTTTTTTAGTTTTTTAATTTTTTATTCTGCCAGTTAAAATTGTGTAATGAAAGAAGAATTAAAAATTATGGCGTTTCTCTAAGTGCAAAACGTTTTGAAGGTGCCCGTAGATATACCCTCAAAGCTTAAATATTAAATAACTAAGTATCAGAGTTTTTAGAACTGCGGTTCCATATAATGCAAAATATACATTTCTAAGATTTATGAAACCTGCACGATTAATCTTCGAAGAGTAAATGCGAAAATAAACCAGTAAGGTGCGATTTGAAGAATTATGTAAAAAAAAATACATTTTCACTAAGCATTTATTTTTTTTAAGAAGGAATAAGAACTTTAAAATCACAGAATAAACTTTAGAAAGAATATGAAACCGTTTTAAACTGCCAAAACATTTTTTCATCAGTAGAAAGAAAATTAAGAGTGTGTGTGCAGGAGCCGGGGCGGATGATGCTGTCATCTTGGTATAAATCAGATTGGATTATTTTATATAGGCAAAGAAAGCATATATGAACTACCCGTGGAAGCTTTATCTTAGCTTTGATGGACAGAACGTTTGTAGAGTCATTAGGTTATTCTGAAGCAGGAGATGTAAAAATGTATCCTCGCCGAGACCTCTCGAATACGCGCCAAGTGTGCTACCCTTACACCACGAAGGTATGCAGGAAGAAGGGGGGGAAATACCTTATTAGTCCAAAGGGATTTGAATCCCGAAGGACTATTAGTTTCGTTTTGGCATTTTGCGTCGGACTCATAAATGTCGGTTCACTTTTCAAACTGTTGCCACAAAATGTTAGAGTCCTGCATTATATTTGAAGAAATTAAATAATGAAAAATCTGCATAAATGTATGTATATTTCTCGTATTGTGATAAAACAACGGTACATAGAGTCATCGAATTTTGAATAACGTAATCCTCCAACGAATATGAGCATGTGGAAGACCCAATTTGAAATTTGAAATTTGTTTTATGATCGATTTCCTATTTTTTAAAACTTTGACGAATTTTTGATTAACAAACTCAAGGATTTCAAAGCGAGCAATGGCAACGTTGTGCAGAAAAAACATTTTTATCTCCAGCGCGTGAGTCTCTGTATCGGAAATTCTAAAGATATGCTCGTTTTAAAACTATTTTGCGATATTGCTGTTGCACTGGATCTTATGGTTTAAGTGCGAGGAACATGATATTTAATAAAGAAAGGTAACACACAAAATGTTAAAAAACGCCCCTTTGGACGTAATTTAAAATCTGAAACATTTCAGATTTTATTTTATTTATACCTTTTAAAAGGTGACTGGGAATTAGAGGATCCAATCGCTAAATCCTGGTGGTAACAAATTATTGTCTGCCACCTTTTAGTTCGGCGCCACTGTAGAGTCATTAGGTTATCATGAAGCAGGAGATGTGAAAAATGTGCAATGCCCTAACTGGGACTGGAACCAGGACTTGTCGATAATGCACCGAGTGTACTACCTTACACGACGAAGGCGTGCTGGAAAGGAGTGAAAAAATTGTTTTCTATTTTGTTTTTGTTTTGTTTTCTTAGAGCTGTTGTTGTTTCTGGCTTGTTCCGGCGCAGCCCACAAAAAGGCCATAGGACGTCTTCAAGTCTGCCAGGAGGGCCGGGTTGCGCCCCTCACATCACATCACCTTATACCTTATATGGATAGATTCCGTGTGGGTCTTAGTATTCTTCCTTTTGTATCGCCAATCTCTTGAGAAAGCTTTCGTATAGTTAGACTTTAAACGCCTCCATTCGGCAATGTCCAAGATTCGAACCTTGCCGAAAAGCAGAGCATTTACGTCCTTTCAACTATTTTACATTCACCGGGTAGATGCGCAAAAATCATTTTAGCTCCTATTAATTCAACTTTTATGAATCATGTGTATATCTGTAATTGCCTTAGGATGGTGACAATGTTTCGTGGAACAGAACTCTAACCTACTTGCCTGCAAATTTTCGAAGAAATTCAAAAAATTGCAGTTCATTTAATTAACTTCAATTTTTCTCTCATTGGACATTTAATTAAATGTGTGTATCACCGTACTTAATTATTATGTGTTGTATTTCATTAAATTCTTAGAACATATTCATAGATTCTTAGAACGCCATCTATTTCCGTTTTAAAATTCAACTGCATATGCAGCTACAGTGAAGAAAATAATCATAACAGATCATAGGTTTTGGTAATTTAGTTTATGTAATATCGTTTAGAATATGCGATACAGCATTTCGAATCTACAAGCTGAAAGTATCCTAAGTTCAAGACTTAAGCGAAGATAAACTTTTTGATTCTTTACATGTTTACATTTCCATATTTTTCTGACTAAATGCAATTTTTTCTCGTTTTTGTTACCATATTCTGTATTTCCATTAAAATAAATTAAGCCTAATTTAAACAAAGCAAATGGATGAAAAAAGTTAATGAAATACACCTTAATTTTTTAATACAAGCATTAAATACGTTTATTTTAAATTTCTGCTTTTCTAAAAAGTAGGCATGGAATTAAGGGAAATCGTGGAATTAAGGCAAATCAAATACATTTACTTTTTAAATTTCTGATTTGCCTTAATTCCACGCCTTTTTTTTTAGGAAAAGTAATTGATGCTTTATGAAATTTTCTGTGGAATCATTTCATTTTAAATAGAAATTTAAAAACGTTCTCATAAAAATGTGCGAATGGCATGTTTATTAACATGGACTATTAAAAGCAATGGTATTTTTTAAAATCTTTTAGAGGGGCGGAGGGAGAATTCTGAATATTTCAAAATGATTTGTACATCGAATTAAACTAAATATAGAGAATCAAAAGAGCAGTTCGCACGTCTTCACTCTGCCTTTAGTATTGCAAATTACCCAAGAAGAGGTTCATTGTAATGCATAGAGTGTCGTTTTCATTCGAATTGACGATAAATAGCCCATCTTTATCACGCATCGTTGAACTTCCACGCCTGCTCCACAGGTGGCGTAACTTCTTCACGCTGTTCCTGTAGCCATTCTTTCGCTCTGAAGTATGATGTTGAATGAGCCGTCACGCCGCTATTATGGTAGTTATTTTTCAATTGGTTCGAATTTTTTTTTTTTTTTTTTGACTTGTGACTGCAGCTCTCTCTATACGTGAAAAACAACTCATAATGCTTTCATATAATTATTTTCTATATGTGGCTGGCTTTGAACATAGAAACAGAAATGTTGTGTTGTAATCCAAGGTATTATTCTTTTTTAATTTGCTTTTTGAAGGAATTAAAATAAACTTGATTTACGGATAATTGAAAAATTATTATTCTTTTCATAACAGTCAATGTTTTAAGCAATACTTTTTGATTATCTTGTACTTTCCATAAAAATATTTAACACAATTCAAATATAAAGTATTTGAATACAAGCAATAAATAAATTACTTAATTTTTAGGTTCGGAAACTTAATGGGCTTTGATTTCAATGGGCATTCGCTTTTAAAAAAGCGACATTCACCTTCTGTTGCTGCAAAGACACGGCCCTTCTTTAGCGATCAGTGGCTTTTTCCACCTTTTCAATGCACACTAAAAAATTCTATAAAATATCAAAACAAATTAATAACCAGCTTAATTTTGCCTAGCCTACAGAAAACAAGATTCTGGAGACTTACTTGATTTTTTTATTAGGTTAGGTAAAATTAGGCTTGTTATTAATTCACTTAAATACTGAAAATTTTTTTTCATTAATTTACTATTATATGAAATATAACATAACGCAATATATAAAAACACTAGTTAATTAATTTATATGAACGTTTACTCGACGCAGTTAAGCCTACAACATTCAGCAAATGCCGTGTTAACTTGCGTAACAGTCGCACTTCCAATTTTTCAATGCGAACGTCTAGGAGCGACTATTATGCGGGAAAATCTACTACACAATATTGCACACTTTTGAGGATTTTTCTGTTTCAAAACGGGGATGCGACTATTACGCGAGTAAACACGGTAAGTGCTTACAGACAGTATTTGTAAAGCCTTTATTTTTTTATTTGTTAATGCCAGAGGTATTAATTAGTCTCTATTCAAATTATTGCCACCAAATGTTATCTCGATTTATTATTTAAAAAAGAATTTAATTATATGACGAAAAATGTATATGTGTGTGTTTCTCGTGTGTTCTATATGTATGTCACGAAACATCTGTATGTATGTATGTTTCTGTCACTATGGAGTAACGACGGCACGTAGAGCCACCGAATTTTTAATACACGATTAGTCATCCACCCGAACATGAACACCCGAAGCTTGAATTTTTAATTTCGAATTTGTTTTTGATTTATTTCATAATTTATACAAATTTAATAAGTTTTTGTTTAACAAACACAGAGATTTGAAAGTGAGAAGTGGCAACACTGTTTGGAATAAAATATTTTTATCTCCACTGTGCCAGACTGTTGCCATTTGTCAAAATGTAAGATATTTATCTTTCAGTTTAATCCACAAATTCAGCTTTTTGAAAACAATGTGTTGCGATTACCTCAAATAGAATACTTATTAACTCCACGCTCCAGCGTGTTGCCATTCTGTAAAGCTTAAGGAATTTAACTTTCAAATTTAAGCTTTCTGTTACTGAGTTGAATCCGAATTTAGGTACGTGCTCCACAAACTACTTTCGGTACTACACGGATTGACCCCTAGTCTCCGGACATGGAGGTCTTACTTCCTACCTCCATGTCTCCGGCTTAGGCGGGAGATGAGTATATCAGTCATAAAGCCCCCTCCCCGAGGGAGAAATGAAAGCTAGCCTAAAAGGCCCTCCTAACCGCACTCCATGGGAGTCCACTCGGCGGATTTTTTTAGAATGAACCTTCTTTCTTATACATGTTGGTGAACCGCCTCCCAGCAGTCACTACTGCAGGGGCACTGAGGCCACGACTGGTGAGGCGACTTGTTGGTGAAGCTTATTCTAATCGTCACGCTACTCATTTGGATGGTTAGGCCCACCAGCAGCCTATCGGTAAATCGCTGAACACTGGCAGTTCGACCTGATTTCGAATCCCGGCGAATGAACTGGCTACAGGGTTGGTTTTCGTGACTTTATGCGTGTGCAAGGAGCCTGTTTCCGTCAAAAAATCATGCACGAAATCCTTCCCTATAAGCAGCACGAAATCCTCCCTATTAGCCCTTGTGTTGTTTTGAATTAGTCAGTTAACCTAATCTCATTCGAATGGCCTAAGCCACTAACGTCCGGGACAGCATAGGCTGCCCTTTCTCGCAGTAGACATCGGGGTCAGTGTATTTTATGCTCTCCGGAGTTACGACTGTCAGAGTATATTCTAAGCAGGTGTTAGTAACCCCGAAGCCTCTGTTACTGGGTAGCAAACCCTATGATTGAAAAGCACTAAATGTAGTTCTTAAGTATCGTTTTTAAACGTTTTAATCTGAGTAATTATAAAAAACTACATTTAAAACATGAGATGTCTAATTGCAAATATTAAATAATTTTATGAAATGGCACTAGCTGGACTCATTAAAGTCATTATGTATTTTTCTTTTTTTAAGATAACTGTTTAGGTGGCTAGCCGCTCGAGCAACTGGATTTCAAAGAAATAATGTTGCGAATGTAAAACAAATGTATAGCAAAGCGTATCACTTTACCGGCAATTCTAAAGATATGCTGTTTTTAAATATTTTTAGATTTTGCTCTTGAATTTTTCGTGGCGTAAGTGCGTAAGCGATGCTTAAAAAATAAAGTTAAAAAAAAAAAAAAAAAAAAAAAAAAAGGTATCAGTAAGAGTGAGTTCAAGAGCAGATTAGCAACCTTGCGATGTTCAGCGAGAACTTAAAAAAAAACTTCACAAACCCTTTGGTGCTACGTTAAAATCTGAATCCTTTAAGACTTTCTTTCTTTTTGTTTGTTTGTTTTCTTCGCGATTATTATTTACCCATAGGAAATGCTCTTTTTCTAAAAATAGATTAGACAAAACATGCTGACGGTTTGTCAGTATTCTTTCCAAGCAAAGAATTTTTATCTGACAACATATACCGTAACTGTAATGGTTAATGTAACTTTTATTAGCCGTTATGATGAAAATAAATTACTAAAAAAAAGTATTGTTTATTTTTGTTGGTAAAATAAGCTTCATTTTTGCATTACGAAAATGAAAATATTTTATTTTTAACAGTTTCCTCTTTGCTGAAATAAAATACATTAAGAGAAAAAGTAAAAATTTCCTCGCTAGTATTACAGTACTCAAAAAGACAATCCGGTTATCTGAATTCTTCTTCAAGTATCCGAAAAACACAATCCGGTTAACTGGATTCTTCAAGTATCAGAAAAAGAAAATCCGGTTATCTGAATTCTTCAAGTATCCAAAATAGATAATCCAGTTATCTGAATTTCTCAGGCATCTAAAAAAGACAATGCGGTTACACGAATTCTTCAAGTATTCGAAAAGGACAATGTAGTTATGCGAATTCTTCAATTATCTGAATGCTTTTTTTTTTTTCTAGTAAGTCCGAATACTCAGAATTCTTCTATACAAACCCCAAACCCATTATAATTTCGTGAAGCATGCTAAACTCATCGCTAAATATCTCCAACTTGTAAAACAAAAAGCGAAGATATTCGTTGCTTTGCATTGAAAAGCAGTTGTCAAAAACTAATAATGATGTTCTAAATTATTAAACTAATAAACTAACAAAAATTATTCAAAGAAAAAAAAGATATGAAAGCTTTCAGGTTACCTTTATTTATAAAGTTCTTCGCACTTAAACCATAAAATTCAGTTCAACAGCAATATCGCAAAATAACTTGGACATATCTTTAGAATGGACATATCTGGACATATCTTTAGAAAATGGACATATCTTTAGAATTTCCGATACACAGTCTTGCTCGCTGGAGGTAATTTTTCGTACGGTGTTGCCATTCCTCACTTTAAAATCGTTGAGTTTGTTAATCAAAAATTCTTTATTGTCTGACAAAGTATGAAATAGATAGTAAACCAAATTCCAAATTAGGGCTTCCGCATGTCCGTATTCGGTGAAGGATTACGTTATTCAAAATTGGATGGCTCTAGGTACCCTTGTTTTATCACAGTGCGAGAAACATACATAAATTTATGCAGATTTTTAGTCCAAAGGGATTTGAATCCCGAAGCACTATTAGTTTCGTTTTGGCATTTTGCGTCGGACGGATAAATGTCGGTTCACTTTTCAAACTGTTGCCATAAAATGTTAGAGTCCTGCATTATATTTGAAGAAATTAAATAATGAAAATCTGCGTAAATGTATGTATATTTCTCACATTGTCATAAAATAACGGTACATAGAGTCATCGAATTTTGAATAACGTAATCCTCCAACGAATATGAGCATGTGGAAGACCCAATTTGAAATTTGAAATTTGTTTTATGATCGATTTCCTATTTTTTAAAACTTTGACGAATTATTGATTAACAAACTCAAGGATTTCAAAGCGAGCAATGGCAACGTTGTGCAGAAAAAACATTTTTATCTCCAGCGCGTGAGTCTCTGTATCGGAAATTCTAAAGATATGCTCGTTTTAAAACTATTTTGCGATATTGCTGTTGCACTGGATCTTATGGTTTAAGTGCGAGGAACATGATATTTAATAAAGAAAGGTAACACACAAAATGTTAAAAAACGCCTCTTTGGACGTAATTTAAAATCTGAATTATTTCAGTTTTTTTTTCATTGTTTAATTTTTTTAAATATAATACAGGGCTGTAATATTTAGTGGCAACGATTCGAAAAGTGAACCGACATTTATCGTGAATCTACGCAAAATGCCAGAACGAAGGCTAACGCCGTTTGGGCTAATAAATGTTTTTATCACTAATTTTTTTCAAAATTTGATCGAAGCCCATGATTAGCACAATATTAATATGAAATTTTAATTTCCTCAAATATTGGTCGAAGACAGTGTTAAAAACGTTCTGAAATTATAAGGCTATTCAAGGCACTAAATTAATTCTAAATTGTGTTAAGCAACCCTTAATTACTAATAGTACATTTCAGCCCCTTAAGTGACATCATACTTTTCCTATACTTCATCTTTGTCGTTGTAACAGAGTTTGAGTATCATGTTACATTTTCACACTATTTATATGCGAATCTGTTTTACCTTTCCCCTCTCCTAGTAACTGTGCAAAATCCATCAGTCCCACTAATGCAAGAAATCTACCAAAAAGGGGGGGGTGAAATAAACGAAGGAACACGCATAAAAAGAAGCTTGCATTCACATTGCTTTTAAAACTCTCCAACAATACAAATACTAGGTAGAGTTGTATTAAAAGCCAAATTTGTTTGAAAAAAAAAAAGGGCCCCCCTCACGTTAATGTAGGACAAAACAGATGTAGACAGATGGAGCCATTGAAGAAAGGGACAGCCACAATGAAAGATTTTCTTTTTCTTTTTTACTTTCGATGAGATGAATGTTCTATCTGTAATTGCTTTTTAGTATGCGATACAAAAGGTTTTTACCTTCGACCTTCTAACGGAAGATCTACTCTCGCACTCAGGATAGGAGAGTAATTTCTAGTTTTAATTTTTATATTTTTTCAGAGGCCACCATTTTGATTTAACTGTTGGAAATATTTGAACTCTTATAGTTAGAATTTCAGTATTTTTGAAGAATTATTTTAAATTTCTAAGAAAATACTTTTAAAAGTATGTTATTTACAAAAAACTTTCGGTACTTTTAATAACATAACAATAATAACTCTATGATTTAGGATTTATAATGATTACAATACAATTTATATACTTAATTATTATAACAAAATAATAATTAACTTCGCTAATTAATAATTAACTGATAACTTCACTAATTAATAATTAACTTACACAAATTAATGAATAATTAATCAGTGTAAGTTAATTATTAATACTAAGTTTATGACATGGACAAAGAACCATGACTCTTAGAACATTCATCTCATAGATATGGACCATGTCAGGCAAAGACGAAATTTACTAATTAATTAATTAGTAAATTAATTAATAATTATTTGTTACATTAATTAATAATTAATTAGTGTAACAATAATAACTTCAATAAAGTTTCTTGTTTTATTTTAATTCGAATTTTAAGAGATAATATTAGAATTTAAATAATAATCTTTACATTTTTTACGTCTGTGGTTATCAGTATACTTTTTTTTAAAATTATCAATAGGAATTACTTAATAGTAATTCTGTGTCGTTAATCATAATTGAAAAATTATTGTTGCTCCTGCTGGGCGATAGTAAATTTAACTATTTAGACTTTAATTACCTATCTTCTGCATTTGAATGAATATACTATTTAATTTGAAACTTTAAAACTAAATTATTATTTTCAGATCCGCTTTATAGTTTCCTTTATGAAACAAACAACAGTGAATTTATTTGAAGTATAATTCTTTTATTCAGTTTACTATTGAAGTTAGGTATTTTATTCAGTTCTCTAAATTAAAATAATAATTTTAAAATAGTATTTATTAGGAAAAGCAATTCTTCGACAATTCTAAAATAAAATCCTTGCATCATTTTATGACGAAATATTCGCTCTTTTCCTGTTGTATTTTGTCGTTTAATGTATATATTTTAATGTTTAATATTTGCTAATTATTTAAAAGAGTAAAGTAAATTTAAGATTCAAATTATTTTATTGTAATAAAAACTTAGCAATTAAAAATAAATAAATATTTACAAAAAATTCATAAATTCATTGGAATAAAAACCTTTTAACATTCATCTTCAGATATTTATTAGGCAATAATAATGGCACTGATAAGAAGGCATGGATTTTAATGAAATATATAAACAATTATTTTATTTATTTTTTTACAAATATCTGGCTTTTGGTATTTAAATAACTAACATCCTCTTCCCAGTATTTCTGTGTGACAGAATTAAAACTGTTAAATGAAAAGCACGTGTGTTAAAGTTCTTTGTCCATGTCAGACTACTGAAATTTTAATCGATGCATTTTAAAGGCATGGAATTCTAATTCTGAGAATATTCTGGATTCCCTGAATAAATATTATGAACTCTGCATGATGTTCCATCGACAAGTAAGATATTTTGCAGAGAGGCTCAATGTATCTGTCTGCTAGGCAGTTCGTTTTTAAAGATTTAGAAATTATATTTAATAATCGTTACAGAGATGACAGAGAACGTAGTGAAGTTACTAACACCCATTAAGTTCTTGTTAATTTACATGCCCTTGACTACTAAAATTTTTATGGGAGTGTCTGGCGACTATTCGCTGGTCTCCTTGTAATTATAAAATTATAAATCCAAAGAAAGCTTCTCCACTTATCCACTTCTCCACTTGAAAGCTTACAGGAAAGTCTCCACTTGGGCTTTAACTTAAGATGAGAAAATAAGAAACTAAACTAATTCTAACTCGCTAAACTTTAGCCGAAGCTGTACAATATAACTAACCGAGTTGTCCGGTAATTTAACCTCACCGACGAATACGAATAGGCATGTAAATCTACGGCCGTTCGTAATAAGCTAGACGTTGAAGCAATGACGTGGCGCGAACGTAGAAAACGCTCTACTAAGAACTTCTGAGTTCTTCTACAGAAGTGGCTGAACTTCACATTAAATATTGGTTCTACTTCATTAACATAAAACGCGCTACTGAAATCTCATTCTGGCAGGGAATTTAATTTGGAAAACAAGAATTTAAAGGAAAGGGTTCCAAAATTATAAATAACTATTAGAAAATTGAAATAATCTGTACAACTTGACAAATGGTTGTTTTGCACAGCTAACACGAACTTGAGGGTCAGACTCGAAGTCGAAAATGTTATACGCCAAGAAGGTGAATATATTGAATAAGTCTTACATGCTGATATACATGATTATTTTACTGAGTACTTTAATCGCGACTTTTCTGCAACACTTTAAACATAAAAATTTTTAATGTAAGCCAATTTCAGGGTGGGACATTCTCTGAACCGTCCTACATTTTATTAAGAGGAATTATTTAAAATTAAAAAGATGGAATATGTGAGCAAGATTATTGCAATGCATGTTAAAAACAGCATACAGCGATCTTTTCCGGATGTATTAACTGTACTCAATTTTTATGTTGCCTGTGATTATAAAAGTATAAAATAGTCTTTTAATAAATTAAAGTTAATTAAAATTTACCTTTGTACGTGTGCAGAACTGTTGTATTTTTATACTATTACTATTATGCACTATTGTATTATATCTGTCGAAAAAAGAAATTGTTAAAAATTATGTTCTTGTGATTATTAAAGACATCCTAATAAAAATTCATGCATTTAAATATGCTAATTTTAAACAATACTCATTTTCTTTCTGACGGTTGTTATTATCTTTTAATTTATAAAAATTTATTCTCCTTTTTAATTCCTTGAACGAAGTAAAAAGGAAGTATTGTAATCGCGAAATATTTCGGGTATCATATTTCAACGAAAAATCCATTTTGGCCGCTATCGAATGCAATTTAACGATGTTTTTGCGCGACATCTGTACGTAAGGACAGAATAAAGGATTCTTTTTCCCGTAAAAAAAATTATAGAATTTATTTAAAATGAATTCTGAAAAGATATTTTTCGTGGCGTCTGTACGAACGTATCTCGCATAACTCAAAAACGAGTAGAACGTTGAAATTTTGCACATAGAACTGCTATAACATGTAGATGTGTACCTCCCATTTCGGTTGCAATCGGCAGCACCAAAAGTATTATATATATCCACTCTGTTACTCGGCTCAGTGAGCTCAGGTTCTTTATTCTTATATGTTTGTAAATTGTGCATTTTTTGCTTTAAAAATGATTGAATTATGTTGCTCTAGTTAAGAATTTTATGCCTTTAGTTAAACTGCATATAATAATTGTGGAATCATCAACAATTTAAAAGTTTTTTAAGTGCGGCTAAGCCTAATTTTGGATTACCATGGCAGCCATGTTTGCATGGCCAAACTTAGCAGAATAGTGGATTTGTTGCCAATCTAGAGAAACTAAGCTTCGCAACAACAAAGTAACGTCTTCTTTTATTATTGCGAATCAAATTATGCTTAATTCATTCTGGAATTAACATTTAAGTTATTAGCTTGTTTTGGCGTAGAAACTGTAATTTTAATGTAAAATTTGTTTTTTTAATTGTTTTAACTGTATTTGTTGTTTTATGTTTTTCTATATCTTTCAAATTTTAATGAAAATATTTTGAATTTTTATATATTTTTGTCTTGCTACGAAGTGAGAACTGAATTAGTAGCGCATGTGGATTAGGTAAGCGGTGCTGAATCGTCTGCGAAAAACTGTTTCTTTTTTTATTTGTTTAATTTCTTTTATACGTCGTTTTAGATTTATTATAGTATTTGAATCGAACTAGGGAAGTTCTTCAGATTATATAATTTTTGTGCACTCTGAGGTATAAAATGAATGTTAATGCTGTTAAGTGAACGTAGCACCGAAGTGTAGCTATAGTAAGTAAATATAGTGAACTTTAAAGAGTTCTTTATTCTATCGTGGTTTATGCGCTATCGACGAAATAGATTTAATTCAAAATTCGTTAAATGTTAATTCAGTATGTTTAAATAAAATACAGGAAAAATTGCTTTTTAATATTCCGTAGAAGGAAGTCTTGTAGTGTACACATCAGATTTTTTACTGTTGATGAACTATTTGGGTCTCCCAAAATATTTCTTCTAATTTTCTTTTAAAATTTTGCTTTTAAATTTCATTTTTATAGTCGTCTGTTTATAAGCTGTTTAATGATTGTAATTGTAACTGCAGCATTTGAGATTTGATCAAGGCGAGAACCTTAATCATTTTCGATTACGAATATACCGCATGCTTTACTTATTTCTCGTATTCTCTTTCTTGTGTTTAGCATTTTTCTTCCCATCTGTTATTCTTAATGGGCATTAATGAAGCTGACATTAATTATGTTTTATAATTTACTTTTTAAATATTTCATTCAGAATGTCATTTTTCAGACGTGAGAAAAATCAAATTGCGACTATCACTTTTTGTTTCACGTCTGATTCTGCAAATTTATTTTGAACTCAACTCCCTTGTCACCTTATTATTGAAATAGAACGCACACCTTTAAGTAAAAGAATTTTTGCTAAATATTTCTCAAACGAACAACAATTTTATTTAACATTTGCATACCAGGCTGCTGATATTCTTCTCTTTCTCTAAAAATGTAAAAGCAAGATTTAAAAGCAAAGCTTCTATGTTTTGTTAAGAAATTTACGTCTCCGAATATTATTAATACATATTTTAATACTCTATTTGAAAGAGGAAAACTAGCGTCTTTTTTTTATCTCAAGTTCCATAATAAATATGCGAAAGATCTTTTAAAATTGAGTCTAAAGAATTCCTTTTTATTTAATCCACTGTTTTCCTAAGTCTTTAATTTTTTGCTTCTTCTCCATTTTACGGAGCAAACGCTCCAACGCTTTTAACAGTTTTCTGTACACAAGCGGTGGAATCTTCTTTTAAAAATTCTTCGTCTGCTTAAATCCTTTGCTTATACTCGGTGTTGTAGCTGTAGAAGGAGAAGGAAAAATTTTTCAAATAAACAAACGCGTAAAACATCCTTATTTAGAGACTTCGTATTAAGACAAACTGTCAGCCATCATTAGTTCGTTTGCTTTTTTGTGATGTAGCTTGCGCATGCGTGTTCGAATGCGTTTCAGCATATTCAATTCCTGTTGACGCCCGTTGCTGACTTAACACCATTTCCTGATCCTGCTCGACCAATCAATAAATCTCATTTGCTTTCTCCCCTTTTTTCCCTACTTTCACATTTAAAATTTTTCTTGCTTCAAACTTTGTTTCCTTCCCCCCCCCTTCATTTTTCTTGAATATATAGATTATTTTCAGTTGCAAATTCGGAGCAAAATTTTTGTGATTTTGTCGCTTTTTTTTCCCCCTTCCATTCTGCTTCTTTCACTTCATTCACCCTCTCTTATTTCTAGAATTTGATCGAAAGAAATGTCATGGGTAGTGTAGTAAGTTTACGGGAAAGTATCTGAAAACGTATTTAGTGTTAAAAAAAAGGGAGAAATATATAAGCTCCCACTGCCAAATAAAAATATTTATGCACTTATACATTTTCTTCTTATGAATGCACTTAATTGTAATTCAACTCAGGATACGCCCTGTGTCTCATTCATGTAAATATCATTTTAGTTCAGTAACATACACACACATACACACTCTTTTGAAAAAAAATCGAAGCATCATGAAGGAAATGGTTGTTTTTGATAAAACTGAATATGTATATAGCTTATACTTAGACAATAAAATGATTACAAAATCAAGGTCATAGCACCTGTTAACGGCTCACAATCACCTATTGAGTCTTCAAATTAGTAGTTGGCCGAACTGCACCTGGTGGCAATGCATCCTTGAATTCGTCGAGCCAAGGAGTGGTAGAGGTTCTTCATGTCATCCTGCGACACATTCTGCCAGGCATTCATCAGTTGTCGCTCCAGATCTGCGATATTTTGTGGTGCCCGGATCTGGCGGCCTACTATGTTCCAGACATGCTCGGTTGGTGAAAGGTCTGGTGACCTTGCTGGCCAAGGAAGGGTATCAACCGCACGGAGAGAGTCCAGAGATGTGCGAACGGTATGTGGCCTGACAATATCTTGTTCGAAAATGGCGCCAGGATGACGTGCCATGAAGGGAAATGCAACCAGTCGGGCCGCAGGATGGTATCAAGATATTGTTGAGCTGTTAAAGACGTACGGAGGATGACTAAAGATGACCTGCTGTCATAAGAAATAGCTCCCCACATCATCACACCAGGAGTTATGACTGTGTGCCTTTGTAAAACAAAGGGTGATTGGGACCGCTGGCCCCGTCCTCTCCAGACACGAACACGGTGGTCATCTTCTTCAAGAGTGAAGCGGGATTCATCGCTGAACACTATGCGATGCCAGTCTGATGACAGCCGTGTTGATCGGCTTCGACACCACCTCAGACGACTTCGCCGTTGTTGTGGGGTCAAATGCAAACGTCTTAAAGGCCTCTGCGAGTGTAACCCCGCCTTAGGCAAGTGCTGTGAGATGGTGAACGGTACCACGGGAGGTATAGACGTGTTTGTTGTGCGTTGAATAGTCGGCAATGATACCGTTAAGGCGATTCGGGCTTGGCGAACAATCCTCCTATCTTGCCTCGCATTTGTGTTCCTTGGCCTTCCAAAGCTTTCATTTCGTCGGCAGTTTCCTTGTAGCAACCATTGCTGACAGCATCTTTGCACAGTAGTGTCTGTACGCTGCAGGTGGCGGCCTATTGCTCGGCATGACCAGCCAGTTTCATGCAACCGTACAATGCGACCACGTTCGAAATCGTTTAGTTGTCTGTAAGGTCTTCGATATCGTCGTAATGGCATCTTTAGTTGTTTCTTTACGGAATGACAAAAAAAAGATAGCATGAAAAAAATGACAGCAACAATAAAAGATAAATTTTCCGCTTCTGTTTCTGGTTTTATACTTTGCGAATTGCGCGGCTATGATCGCAATTCCTATTCATTTGCCTTGAAACTTTGATCATTTGAATGTTCGATCAAGATATTTTTGCACACCAAACGATCGCAAAAGTCCTTCTTGGTGCTTCGATGTTTTTCTAAAAAAGTGTATATATATAAATTAATTATACTTTTGGCGGAAGATAAAAACAATTCGATTTTTGTCGTGCCTGGATAAACTGCTGCGTAGATGGTTGGACATAATGGCGTAATGATTGATCGGATTAATTGTTTAGAAGCACGACCAGCTTGATATTTAAACATCATTTATTCTTGAATGACCTATTTCTTAATACATAACTGTAAAAGATTAAGTGTTCTGAAACGCGCCTCGTAATTTTAAATGCGCAATTACATTTTAATTAATTGCGAATAGTTAGCAGAGGCTGAGCGACAAGCTGTCAGTATGCAGGCGAAGAGGCAAAAGAGAGAGAAACTTTCATACTTTGGTGTTTTTCCTTGTATTCAGCAGGATGAATCGTTCCTGCTCTTGCCAGTAACCCCAGAGAATCCCGACTGGGACTGGCATATGATGAAGTCCGAAGATGAGAGTTCTCCATACGAGGTAGAATTGAAGAGGAAGACCTTTGCTTCGATGTTTGAAAGCAAAGCATGAGACTGGTCACGTTGTGGTGGCGAGTCCGAAACTCCTCTAACTTGCCAACTACTGTACAAAGTAAAACATACAGGATACAAACAGTAAAAGAAGAATCAAGTTCACTATTTACATTATATACAATAGACAGTCAGCTCTTAAAGAGCGGAAATAAATACCTGCGAATTTTCAGGCACATAGGGGCCAGGAGCTACCTAGCCGATCAGCGGCAGTTGCAAAGTCCAGAGTTCGAAAAGGCAGAGATAGCATTTCGCACATGAATACTGGAAGAAACATCCAAAATATAGAAAGTAACCACTCAAAATGTTTATAAAAATTCGTTCTATGTATTGGTTACATCAGAAGAATTCTATAGAGCATAAAAACAACGGTAAATGTGAAAATACTTTTCCGCCGAGTTCAGGGGGTCAATCTGTTCTCTTATGGGTCCGCTTGAGAAAGAAACTACGCAGTTATTAGCTATTTATACAAGATAGGTGCACAAAGTACAGCTAATCTGTGATTAGTTAAATTTTGGGTTTCCGTTCCATTTACATCATCAGAATTAGATTTTTTTTTTAATGACGCAGTGCAAAGAGAGGTTATTATTTTCAGAATTGAGAAGGGAAATTTACGCTGCTAATTTAATCTTTTACATATTCATTTTTTTCTTACATATATATATATATATATATATATATATATCATAAGAAAACTTTATATTGAATGATCTAAAATTTACTGAGTTCGAAAATAAGTTTTTCTAATACTTGCGCAATAGCTGCAAAGTAAGATAATAATAATTTATTTACTAAAGAAATATTGATTGCATTATCTCCTAATATAAATTTAGCAGAATGTATCAAAAAAGAGTGAACCCTTATGTAGGAAGTTTAATTCCGAAAATTGTGTTTTAAAGTAACTTGAATGTAAATCATGAAAAAACCTTTTAAGGGGAGTTGAATTTAAATCATGAATAACAAAATTTCAAACTTTGAAAAGAAATTAAATTAAATGAAAAAGAAATTAAAAATTAAAAAACAAGTAATTATCGCTATTGGTCGGAAATATATATATGTAAGATAAAAAATACGTAAATCAGCTTCATAATTTAATAATAGCCTCTTAATTCTTCACTTTTAATCTGGGTATTTCCTCTTTATTAAAAAAAAAGTTAACAAGATTTTAGGACTGCGTCATTTCTAGATAAATCTATGCCAGAGCTAGATTTGTAATGACGTAGTAGATTCATAACCTAAACTCTGAGAACTGAAACTTTCCTAACCTAAACCAAATCCTTCTTCTTGGCGATCTTCCAATATTGGACAAGTTTCGTATTCATTACCTATTAGCATTCTAAGCGATCAGAATTCTTCCTCTTCAGTATACCGTTTGAACGCCATCAACATTTGCTACTTTTCCCCCCTCTTTTTTATCACAATGAATTAAGTATCAATATATATATATATATATATATGTGTGTGTGTGATGTACCAGCTTTTGTTCGGAATAAATAGATTGGTGAAGAATCATAGATGTAGTCGTAGCTTAAATTATCAGACGATAAGTTTAAAAAACAGGATCCATTTATTATTGTTTAGGAGAAATAGCAGGTTACAAAAATGAGATATCCGGAGTAAATAAAAATAATTACTAATAACTTTTTGTATGAAGTTTATTGCATCGTGACATTTAAGAAAAAGCCCCGATATTCCTTTTGCGAGTCTTTTTATAGCCTCTGGAAAGGCGGAGCTTCCAAGAAATGACGTCAGCCTCGTCAGCCAATCCAGTTCGCTTTAAATATCTCGAGAACATTCTATAACTGTACGTGTAGAAAAGGCGGGAAAAACAACTTGACTACGGGGCTGTGGATTTAATTCCACGTACTTTCAAATAAGAGAACGTCGCCATTAAAAATGAAAAGAACATACAGTTAGAACTTTAAGTGTATTTTTGATTATGGAATATATATATATATATATATATATAGGTAGATAGAGAGATAAATAGATAGATAGATCGATAAATAATAGTAAATTAGGGCAATTGTTTTCACAGCATAAACTTTAGCACTTCATTCGTTGTATAACTATCAATATATATTTCTTCCTTAAAGAAAACAAGAAGTATGTTCATTATTTTATCTGCTATCATATGAAGAAATAATGATGTTTTTGAAATTAAATGTCCGAAATGGATAAAATTTCTTAATTTAATTGTATATGTATTTATGTGTTAACCTATAAGTTTATGGGTTGTAATATTATAAAAAAAATTCTTATACATTTTAAGAATTTCTAATGAATCACACAGCGATTGTCAAGAAGTCTTGAAATACATCTGTTTACATAGAAAGTAAATATTGCATTAAATGACAGAAAATGTCTCAAAGTGATAATTAAGAAATAATTCCAAACAAATAAATGAATGATAAACTAAACTATTTCACCTCCTGAATGCTTCTATTTCATTAAAAAAAAAAGTTACGAGAAATCGGAAAACGCACGGAAAGCACTAGAAAATCCTGCCTTAACAAATTTCATTAATTCCGAGCTATGAGCAGTTTACAACAGTACACAGCTTAGGACAATTATCAAACGTTTGCACATGAATGCGTGTATGATGTTAAAATACATGAAGTGGAAGAATTTAGCAGAATATTAAGCAAAAGAAAAAATGTCTTTTAAGTATTAAATTCTGCTGTTTGGAGTTAAATAGTGCCTCTTTTGATAGCGACTGAGTCTGTTTTTCTGTTATTGATTTTGCTTATATCTACATTCTCATTGTTAGAAGGAAAATGAAGGGAAAATATGCAATTTCTTATTATTACCATAACAGCAAATTAAAAATAAAGGGGTTAGAGAAAAATGTTAAGATCAACTCCGCATGTTATTAAAAACATAGTTTGCATCCAATTTTCAAATATGAAATACCTTCTCTTTACACACAGTGGGATCGATCCGTAGAGCTGTAGCAAGACAAAGCAAGCAACGACCCGTCAAAATCTACCGTTAATTTCCTATTTCCTGAAAAAAATGAAACAAGAATCCCTACTAATCTGCATATCCCTACTAAATCTCTTGATGCATCACCGATGGATTTTTACGCTTTTGGACTTTTAAAGAGGGAAGTGATCAGACGTTGACGAACAGACCTTATTTTTGTAATCGTCAAAAAAATGTACGAACGGCCTTTGTATGTGTGTTTGTGTGTGTGTTATAGGTTAACTTAGGTTTGTAGTTTTATTTATTTTTACTAATAGTTATTTTAATTTGTGAGATTTTCCTGATTTCTCTTTTTTTTCTTCGCTTTTCCTCACAAAGATGTAAATGAGTTAGTGTGAACAGAGTATTTAAACTTTTGGAACGAAACGTTTATTTTGAGCATGATTTCGCTATTGTCAGAGCACGTTGATATTTTCTTCCAGATGTCAACCTTCATATCGGCTACGCATTCCTGCCGCCGAGTTATTATTCTGCTGGTATAGGTTATGAGTCAGCATGTTACCTTAAATTGAATTATGTAGTCATCGCACTACTCTTTACCTTTAAATTTAATATAACTTTATCCTTTAAGTCCTCACCCCAAGTAGTCGGTATTTGTAAGCACGTAAGTCCGTGCGATCTGTTAATTATATTGTGTTCACTAAAAGGGTCTTTTACAGTTTTGCCCTGGTTGTGTTCGTCTTTAAGAATTCGCGAGGATTAACACTTAGATCGATCTAGTCACACTTTTATAACAGCTGAAAAGACTAGATCTTGCAGGTTTAATACAATTGTTCTGCACCTGTACCTGTACAGTTATTTAGAACGTTCAAAGTATCAGAATGATAACCATAATTAGTTCACATATCTAGCGATGCTCGACCCTGAGAAACTTTTTCGAGAAACGAGATTCTCCTTCTTCCCTATCAGTGGATGGCTTCTAGCTGAAACAATCTCTCTGGAACCGATGTCTCGGGCTATGTACGTCGGACATAGCCAACACCTTCTTAAACAGGAAGGTAAGAATGTGTTGACATAGCCGGGAAATTTGCCAACTGAACTCAAAATGTTTCGCTTGAAGCTCTGTCTTTCATAGGTTTTCGACAAAGAATTGGCTTTCGCGCAAGTCTACCAATCAGGTATTCGAATATTCCGGGAATTCGAATATTCTTTCGACGCGTTGTCAAGGGTAGCTAGTTGTTGTGATACTGGTTTTAGCGGCTGCACGCATAGCATATAGATTGATTGAAAAACAGTGCTAAAGGTGTCCGCGGGAATTCCTCCACATGCCGCTGTAATTTCTTGATGCATAACCTTTAGCATAACCAACCGGTTTTCGAATTATTAAATGTTCTTCATAGTTCTCCAAAGTCATTTTGTTTCATTATCATATGTCACATATTACAGTCATGAGCGTATCGATATCTGTTGAGCAAACACCATACTACATATTGTAATGGTAATTAGTTTCAACTTCGAAACCAATATGCAGATACCGTCTGATGAAGTCTATATGCATTTTTCTGACGACATTCTATATATCATGACCTGCAAGAATGTATGAAGAGTTGCGAACTGTGTCCACAGATCTTAATAATAACATCACTAAACTAGTTACGACGAAACCTCATTACTCATAATAAGCAATTTGAGTAATATTTACAACAATTAGAGCGATATCATTTTAGTTTTCGCTGTTGGTCATGAAAAATATGTTTCAAGACATTACTTAAATAAATTAGCAATTAATGTTAAATAAATTAGAGAATAAAAGAATGTAACTCTTTGATGAATTTTTAGAGGAGATTCGCTTCCCTCTTCTATTTATTGCTATTCAGGTACGCTTTGCAAGTAAAAGTCAGTTTTTAGATGTCATCCATGCCCTAGTTAGGTGTTATTACTAATTAATTTTTTTTAAGTCTGTATATAGTACATATGTTACGGTGAAACACCGAAATCTGGAGAATGTCGACTTTCACCGGTGAATGTCAACATTCACATAGTCTCTTGGTGTATGTTCGAAATATTTTCCAAATACTCTTATTTCTGACTTAACCGGTCAATGTCGACATTCACCACGTACTAATGGTGAATGTTGAACATATAACAATATTATATTTTCTTCTCCGTAATTCAGTCGCGAATAAACGCACTTGAGACTTGAAATAAGAACTTAAGAACATGAGAACCTAAAACACGCAATACATTCAAAATGAGAAAGGAAAATAATAGAAGTTAAAAACTTACTTAATTATACAGTACGTTCTAAATGAGAAAATAAAATAACAGTAATAAAAAAACTTACTAAATTATGTGATTCAAATCTTATTTATTGCAACAACTTAAACTATTATGGCACTTTATGACCTCTCTTTTCGACTTTCACCAGAGCATATCTGTGATTGTCGACATACACCGGTGAGGGTCCGAATATACAAGAATGTAGTGAAATTTTCGGTCTTTCACCGACGTATTTGGTGAATGTTGATATTCTCCGGTGAAAGTCGACATTCTCCAATTTCGGTCTTTCACGGTAATATATATACAAGTTGTAAATAGTAATAATCACTAGTCGTTTCATTAGCATGTTTACTTAAAATGAGAAGGTGAATGGGCATCCATTAGCTAATCTTATAAAGGTAATAATAGCTTAGAACATTTTCAATTGTTATTCGATTTGCTAGAGGAAAATTTCTGATACTTTTAAATTCAAAACTGCTATTTTTGAGATTTCGTGCCTGTGTTTGAAGATCACGTGTTATTGGAGAGGATGAATATCGAAATCCTGTCCATCCTGGATTGCACTGCCCTATTAGACGTAAGGGTTCTCTTTCCCTCTGTGGTCCAAATAGCACAGGGGCTAACCGAGCTCAATTCCTTAATTGGAAATGCCTTCCATAGTTGCGCCACACACTTGAACTCGGGGTTCCCCACACCCACACTTCTCCACCGGAATCGATAATTTTGAAAGCTCATCGTTCGGGATTCGAGGAAAAGGGGTGGACTCCGAGAAATCATTTTCAAGCACTTCCCCCGCAGGGGATGCGGTGTAGGGGGCAGGGTGGGGCAAGTGCCCCGCTTCCCCTCGAATCACGTACCTGCCTGTGCCCGGGGGCGACCCTCCTCAATTCATTAGCGTATACAGGGGTCGCGCAGAATGTTATCCATTTAATAGCATGGCGGAAAGGGGGGTTTCTAGGGGGTAGTCGGAATTCCACAGATCCGCTGAATCACTCCACTGGAAAATTCATTAGCGGAAATTTTTCCGCCTCCTTGACCGCCAATTAAGTATCCGCCGGATAGGTTGGGAATAAGAAGGGTTGGATAAAGATGGGGGAGGGGGTGGAGAGATTTGAATGCTGATGCAGCAATGGTTTTAAGTCGTCTTGCATTTAAAGCGTGGAAAAATATGTACTAATGTGTCGGCGGCGAATAGCTGGCGAAAAAACTTCATATAAGGAAGTGAATTAGCGCTCCGATATCCCCATCGTAGAAGAGTGGGAGCCTGCTTTAGCGTTGGTTTGTGTGTATTTATGCCAAGTCGTTATTTGGGGATAGAATCATGTGCCTTTTGAATCTGTCATACAGAAGAAGTTCCGTTAGACATCACGCATTAATTAGATGTTAAAAATAATTGCTTTTTAAAAAAATTAAAATTAAAGTAATATTTAAAAGCGAATTTAAAAATCATATACAGATGCAGCAAATTAGAACAAGAAAGAAAAATCGTTCAAAATAGTTTGAACAATCACTACATGAAAAATTGAATTCAAATTTTTCTAGATGTTAATTGATTTTGTTGAATTGTTCATTGGTTAGTTCAGAAACACCCCCATTTTATGTTTGCTTTTCTGGGTACACCAGCCCCTTGATAAAAGTGTCAAGAAGTGTAAAAAATTTTTAAACTTTAAAATGTTTTCCATTTTTTAAAAAATTTTTGTGGTAGTTATTTACACTGTTTTGATTGATTTTCTTTTTTGCTCTACTCTGAGTATTTTTTTTTTTTTTTTTTTTTTTTTTTGAAATTCCTCCCGGGATTTCCCCTTTTAGGGATAAATTTATTTTAATTTATCCCTAAAATTATTTAATTAAATTTTTTTTTAATATATCAGTTATGTGTCATGGTTGTTTACACTGTTTTGAATGATTTTCGTTTTTCTACTTTGCTTCATCTGAACATGAATTTTTAGTTAACTTTTAACTTTTTAACTTTTATATATTTAATATAGAAGTAATTATTAGTAAGCCTATTGTACGGGAAACATGAACCGGAACAACTTAAAAGACGTACAAAATTAATAAGAAAATTCATCAAAGCAGCAGTGCAAAATACACGTGAAACAGTGCAAAAAAATGCTGACCCCCCAAAAAAAGGCATAATAATAATCTCCCTTGTTTACCACTTTAAACAGAACTTGAGAAGGGGAGAGTGTTTGAAACATTAAACCTGGACGACTAATGAGTTCCAAATACATGTTTCGTTTCTCTGAATCATCTGAGACTCGTTTTGAACAAATTTCCGTAATAATAATTAATATTACAACGAGTCCCAAACGAGTTCAGAGCTTCCTCTACATTCATTCGTACCCTCAGGAAACAAATAAACATTCGTAAGAATAATAAAAAGGTGCAAATACCTAAGTATTAAGAATAATAAAAAGAGCTAAAACTAAGTACACTACAAAAATAAACAAAATAATACTAACTACAAAAACTGAAAATTGAAAAAGTTGAATATATATACAGTAGAAGTCCATTAGTCCGGCATCCAACAGTCCGGAATGCCCGATAGTCCGGCATCGCTCCGGAAAATTGTAAAAATTTTGGTTTTCTCCAAAAGTGTGTCTTTAAAGCAAATAAAACCGCTCGAGAGCTATTCGGAAGTTTTCGGGGCAGTTCGAGATCATCCGGAAGCGCTCGGTATTGTTCGGAAACAATTAGCGGCCGGCTAGTCTCAGCTGTCACAACAAATTCAGGTGCAGTGCAGCTCCGTTAATCAATCACGAAGCGTCTTCGCCATTTTTTTGTGCGTTGTTGTTTTGTGTCCTTTCACATCGCAGTGAACGTAACTTTTGAAACTGTTTATAAAAAAAGTGATTTTCGTTCTAACTGTACAGTGACTATGTTTTCAAAACCTAAGCCTTCGAGTTCAAAAGGAGAGAAACGAAAACACGTAACACTAACTCTCAATCAGAAACTAGAAATCATCAAACGGCTAGAAAAAGGCGAGAATAGAAATGTTTTAATGAATGAGTTTAATATTGGCTCATCAACTATTTATGACATTAAAAAACAAAAAGATGAACTAATGAAGTTTGCTTCTCAATCGGTAACAACTGAAAAATTGGCTTCTAGACAAACATTAAAAAAACCAAAACTGGAACAACTAGATAGTGTATTGTTCAAATGGTTTAGTGCAGTACGTTCTGAAGGAAAGCCGGTAACAGGGCCAATGATTGTTGAAAAGGCAAAGAAATTCGGCCCAGATTTAGGAGTTGCTGAAAGTGAATGTAATTATTCTGATGGTTGGCTCAGAAGCTTTCGGCATGGAATTCGAAGACTTGATGTAACTGGAGAAACCCTTTCAGCAAACCAGAACTCTGCAGAAAAATACAAAGACGAGTTTGAGAAAATTATATGAAATGTAAAATAAACTTTGTTGTATGTATTTGCATACTGTATTTTTAGTTTAATTATTAACCTAATTGTTCTTATAATTACCGCCCGATAGACCGGAATTTTCGGTAGTCCGGCACCGAGCCGGTCCCGAACGTGCCGGATTATCGGACTTCTACTGTATATATATTAATCATCTGTGCGGATTAGTAAGACATTTTTCTGTTGTGTTTTAGATAGGCTTTAAAATTTATTTTTTCATATCATGCAAAGCATCTATCGACAATATTGCTCATAAATTAATGTTTGGTGATTGTATTATGTTCGTCATTACGTATATATATGTATATATTCAATTTTTTTTTTCTTTTCTTGTAGGCTGGAAAGGTTCCGATGGTACCTCCTCCTCATTCTGGTTCACCGCTACCTTTTATGGTATACAACGGAGAACCTTTCGCACAACCCCCACCTGCGCACATGGGAATTCCATCTGTTACAATCGATCCTAAAACAGGTGAGTATAATTTTTTCCATAGTTTCAGTGTGATTATGTGATTTTTTCCGATGACAGTTAATATTATCAGTGCGAAGTCGCTTTGCCATATCTAATTTGCTTAACTAAATTTGTACAGCTGTTAATTAACTCATACTACAAGATTAAAGACTTACTTTATTTGATGCATGGACCTACTACCTATTTGCTTTGCTGCTGTAATTTACAATAACACACATTATTTATTAAATTTCTACTATTACCACACACTTTCCCTATATGTTGTTCAAATTTTCAATCGTTAATAAAATACTTTTTGTTCATCCACTCAAGTTCAGATACATATTTTTTAAACTTGTAGTGGATGACACTTGATGTTTAAAAAAATTTCTTTTAAATTATAATTTTAATTATTTTTTTTTAACTCTAGTCCTTAAAGTAGGAATTGACTTGAAAAAAAAATTTTTTTATTACTTGTTAACATAAAAAAGTCCAGTTTTTACAGCTTTATCTTTTGATACCTAAAGAAGGTCAAATTGCTTTTATTTTATTATTATTATTTTTTTAATGTTTCTTTAGAATATTGTACTTGGCAGGCTTTGAAAATTTTTGTTTTCATTTCTAAAGTATCTCTATTCAAATGCTAAGTAAGGTGTATGAAGCCGGGACTGTAAAACACGATTACTAAGTACTTTTATGTTCTAGGTATACCGAGGCCTCCTGTGTACCACTTGGGCCCACCAGGACAGTACTCCCCCGTTTTCGGTCCTGATTTCACTCATCAACTTCAATGGTTGGTCAATTTATCTTAGTTTATCTCGTACGGCAAATGTGATTTTTATTACTATATTATAATATAGTAAAACTGCATGTAGTTCGTAATTTTGTTCTCAAACATTGGAATCTCTGAACTGATAAAATATTTTCCCCATAATCGTTATTTCAAAAGGATTCACATGCTTAGCTAATTATTTCCATAAATGAATTAATAAGGAATTATTACTACTGTACGTCGCTTGTACTATTACTACTACGTTAGTACAAGCGCACGTAATTATGACTATTACATCCGAGGTGTTAGCCATATAGAGATGTCAACTCAACGGAAAAATCTATGGCTGTGATGTGCTAGGACAGTCGTATGAGTTCTGTGGATTTAATAATACGTAGCATGGATTGAGGTTTATGATGAGAACATATAATGATTAACATAATCACATTCGCCACTTGAATAATCAGAGAAAGACATATTTGTCTGAGCGCAGAGCGTGAATATTGAAAAATTACAGCTGCTCAAATTAGTAAGCTTTTGTAAGAAGGCCGAAATATGGAATTATTAGTAATAATAATTACGACGATAAAATAACTCTGTAAATGATTTTTTATTTTTCTACCGGTTTACAGAATGTTTTTCGAGAATACTGTAGCAAATATAGAATTTGATTCCCCTCCCCCCAAACAGCATTTAAAAATTGTCTTGAAATTATCAAGTGATATATTGAGAAGGTAAGCTTAACCTTGTTCTCATTCCTTATTCTTGTTTTAACTTTCTTCTTTCCTGAAGAACCATTTTATTTATGAGAATTTTTAAGGTTTAAAGATTCAGAAAATTGTCATGTATTTTCGTGAAATTTTTCTAATTTATGAGAAAAAAGCAGTGTACATGGATATAGTGAAGAGTGTGCGCTGCCATTTTTGTGTAATTCTGGGATGTTTTTTTAAGTAAAAATAAGTCGGCGTGTACATGGTTTATGTGTATGTGTTATTTTGAAAAACGCGTAAGGAGTATGGTATTGTGCACTTTTTCCCAATTTTGCAGTGAATATTTGTCATGATAAAGCAGTTTTGTTAGATAAAATTTCTAGCATAAGTGTAATTCGGCTAGTAGATTGTTGGAAGAAGTGTTCAGTAGATAAAAAGAAAAGAAACATGTCTTTACTTCGTGAAGACAAAATGGCGGCGGGAAAAAGAAAAAATAGAGGGTTGCTGTAGGAGAGTTGGTCGCCAAATTTTCGCCAAAAAAACGCCAAGTTACCATAATGTAAAGATCAACCCCATTTTAGTTTAATGAAATGAAATTTAAATTTTCATATCATGTGCTTTTGCATTAGCAAAAAACAATTCCGTAATATGTCTCCTTTTCTTTAATTACTAATTAAACGGAAACGATACTTAATCCAGATTTACTAGGTTAATTTATTATTAATCTTTAACTGCTTTGTGATCTATACTCAGAGAAAGCATTTAAGGAATATTGATTAATGAGATCGTTTGCTTTGTTTATGCGTGTTGATTTCCTGAATAAAATATAACACCAGTGGTAATTATTTGTTCTTGCATCATTTTCAGAAAACAAAAAATTCTGGAAAATACTGTATTTTTTATATAACAATTAGAGAAAACAAGATAGGAAGAATTTTTATTTTTCGTGTAAGCGCGCATAATATTGTCTCGCATGCAGTGTGCTTATTCTTATAAAAATAATAATAATAAAAAAAAAAAAAAAAAGGTAGAATTAATCGACAGCACACTAATCAAAGCTTTATTCCTATCATTTTGAAGACAAGAGCATCTGAAAGCTTTTAAAAATGCTTTTAATTCTGTTCTTGCACCGCAGATAGATTCTTAAAAAAATTAAATTGTATAAAAAATAGTGTTACAACGCAACAACAGCAACAAAAAGGAAATAAATAAACAAAATAAAGAGAAAAGGAGAACTATTTCTAAAAGTGGAAACCCAGAGAAAATAATTTATCACGTTACGAGATTTCAAAAGTCTTAATCAAACCTGTATTTGTCGCCCACCGGCGGTCGATTGGTAAAGTCGCTGAATAGTAGTAATTCTGGTTCATGGATCGAATCCTGGCCAACGGGCTGGTTATATGGGCGCCTTCGTGGTTTTCCTCCATGTCTAACTTTTATACGAACCACTTTCCCTTAAAACGTCCTGCATAAAGGCACCCCTTCCCTGAGGAAGTTAGCCCACGAGTTTATGTTTATAGTTTTGTTTATACACTGACTACCAATAAGTATTTGGACACCTGTGATAGAAAAGAAAAACTAACTTTATTCAAAATCAATAGTTGGTAGAGCCTCCACGAGAGGTAATTACAGCATGGACCCTCCGGGGCATACTTTCCACTAGTCTTTGTATGACAGCTAGTGGTATTTTCTTCCACTCGGCTTGGAGAAGATATAGAAGTTCCTTCACCGATTTTGCACGGGTAGTGCACCCCTGAATTCGGCGATGCAACTCGTCCCAGAAGTTCTCGATAGGGTTCAGGTCTGAACTCTGGCCAGTCCATTCGATGAACTCCATTGGCACCTTACCAAGCCTTGAACATGACAACTGGCATTGTCGTCCTGAAAGTAACAGGGGTCCAACCCTTAAAACTGCCACAACGTACGAAGCACATTGTCATCCAAAATAGTGCAGTAGGCATCGGAGTTGAGCTTACCATGAATGGGGACCAAGGGTTCTAGCCCATGCCAGGAGAAACACCCCCAGACCATAATTCCACCTCCGCCGAACTTGACTGTTGGCACAATGCATTCTGGCAGGAGACGTTCTCCAGGTAGACGCCAGACCCAGACCCTGCCATCCGAACGGTAAAGGGTGAACCTTGATTCGTCACTCCAAAGAACCCGTTTCCACTGATCTACGGTCCAATTTCGATGTGCTTTGCACCACATTAACCGAGCAGCGCGGCTGGACTTTGTGATCAAAAGCTTATGGGCAGCAGCACGACCATGAAAACCAAGCAGATGTGCTTCCTTACGGATGGTATTCATTGAAACAATACTCCCGGATGCCTCTTGACTCCTCGCGGTTGAGGGCCATCGGTTGGGTGCGGTTCTTCCGAATTTCTCTGGATAGCACTCGTCGGTCTCTATCTCCCAGTTTCGTTGGTCTGCCGACTCGGAGCACATTCCGACAATCACCGCTCACCTTCCACTTCTTAATCACATAGGCGACTGTCGATTTTGGGTACTTCAGATCGCTAGATATGTCCCTTAAGGATCGGCCATATTTGTGATACCCGATAATTATACCTGTTTCGAAATGAGAGAGCTCCGAACTGCGAGGCATCTTGCATGCCATTAAAGCCGATGCTGTTTCCTACACGATATATACCGGCGGAGTCCGTGACATACCTTAGGACCGCAGATATCATCATTTGCATAGGTGTCCAAATAATTATTGGTAGTCAGTGTAGTTTATGTTTATTGTTATATTTGTCTTTGCCGCCCAGCCGGGATGCATATTTCACAAGTGCACATCAGCGTAGCCACTGAGGGAGGGGTTTCGAAAATGGACCAATGAGCTTCTTTTGTTCTTGTGACGCTAAATCTTCGTGCACGTGAGCGTATGTTGTTTACATTTTAATTTGCATTTGTTTCGCAGTTACAAGTGTATGGCGTAAAAGTAGAAAATCTCGTAGTGCTTTCATTTTATGAATTAAATTAATGGCTGATATTTTACTTTCGCGATTTTTATCATGCATTGATATTCAGATTGATGTTCATGGCATATGATCGCTCTTTACACCCAGAAAATGACTCAAGCTACAATTAGCGTCGAATATTATGCATTTACTAACAAATGTGGATTAAAAGAATTCATATGTATAGTTTCTTGTTTTATTTTTTATTGAGCTGAGAAGGACTGGAAGTGTTACAATGAATCTAGTGTTTTCTTATTTCACTGCTTGCATTCTTTTGATTTTGAAAGTGTAATATTCAGAATACATATTGTGTATGATCTGATTATATCCATTGTTAACATTAAAAGTTATATGTGAATAAATTGAATATATTCGTTGTGAATAGATAAATTCATTCTGTTTGATGAGTATTTCTTGTGTAGACAGTATATTTAAGAGTGAGCAGTTATTAAGTGTGAAATTTAACACACTAAATGCAAATTTGTGAATTGCGAATGCAGATTAGTGAAGTTCACTTTGAATTAAATTCTGCATTGGCTATTATTATAGAACATCCTTTTATATAGATTGCAATAAAAAGTGCTGATTTCTATTTACATATATAACCGGTGTAAATATTTTTCTCATATGCATAGTTTTATGTAAAGATAGCATTTGAGCTCAGATGTGTATCACATATTTCTTTCATCTTATTTATCACATATTAAGTAATATTTCGCATGAATGTTTTTGAGGAGTATCCAACATGTGTTTGTATTTATTTCAAATTCTTTCAACCAGGTAGTGAAGAAGAAATAGATGTACAGAAAATTGCGTGGAAAAATATTTTCAACCATCTTGCTTAAATCTTAAAGCGTGCGAAAGGTCATGTGACATAACAGAAATATTACTGGATGCTCATTGGTCCATCTTAGAAGCCACTCCCTCGGTGGCTATACAGATGTGCACTTGTGAAATATGCAACCGGGATAGTGGTTAGCGACGCTGACTGCCGTACCGCAGGGCCCGGGATCGAATCCCGGAGAAGGCATGAATGTTTATAAATATATAGTGTCTGTGAAGCATGGAGGCGCTTTAAATATATGGCTAGCCTAAAATCCTTTCGAGAGGTTGGTAGCAGTGGAAGAGATTCTCGGACCCTTACCCCTTGATGGGGCCGGTTTGAGCAAAGTCGTATTGTCACCTGTATGGTGCTCAAGGCTGTTGCCAACACCAGGCGCTATCTTGCACTCCTTGCCCTGATGAATTTCGTGGTCTTGGTCTGATTCAGACAAGCGAGATTAGTTACAACAGCAACAACACGTTTGTCTAATTTTTCTTTTGACACTTCAGCATACAAAATGGGCATCTTAAAATATTTCCAAAAGTAATTCGGAAAATCTGACTGCAAGTGACGTCTTTATTACAAATTTAAATTTTAAAAATATTTTTCATTTTTTTAATGAATAACAATAATACCGTTGTTTAAAAAGCAAATGTTTTCTTGCGTAACTCCCGAAAAAGAAATTAAAAATTATGTGTTGATTACTATGTACCATTGCAATTTGCAAGAAACGTTAAAGATCCGAGTGGTTGGCATTGGGTCATAGGCTAGTTAATTAAGGCAAAGCATAGTTGAAATGTACGAATAAATAAAGATACAATTATGTCAATTAAAATGCAAAGCAGAAGAATAAAAACTGAAGAATTATTCTCGATTCCACGGAATGTTCCCGAATTTTCCAGGGGAAATGAAATCTCTCCATGCACTCATTAACAATTCATAAAAAACGCATTTCGTCAGCTCGCAAATCCGAAAAAATACCCTTTAATTTCACATTTTAACATATCCAAATTTCGTCTTTTGTTTCGGATCGCGAGATAATTCTCCGATGCCTGTACAAACTATTGAAACAATAAAACTCAAAAATAAACAAAGCAATTTTACAGAATAATACTTAAAACTAAAAATAAGAAAAATGGAACAAAAGTAGGGGGGATTCCGAAAACTTTCAGATTTTATATTACGCCCAAAGGGACTTTTTTTACATTTTATGTGTTGTAGAGTGATTAGGATAATTGGAAGCAGAAAAGATGAAAAATATGCAACCGCCTTCGCCGGGAATCGAACCACGGACCTCTCGAATACCGGCCCAGCGTGCTGAACCACTACACCACGAAGGCACGCTAGGGAAGTGGGAGAAATACCTTATATACTCCCCTTTTTAAAGGGCGACTAGAGTTTTAGGGGACCTAGTCGCCAAAACCTGGGTGCGGAGAATCATCATCCACAACCCTTTTAGTTCGGGCGACACTTGTAGAGTCATTAGGCTAATTGGAAGCAGAAAAGATGAAAAATATGCAACCGCCTTCGCCGGGAATCGAACCACGGACCTCTGGAGTACCGGCCCAGCGTGCTACCGTTACACCACAAAGGCACGCTAGGGAAGAGGGAGAAATACCTTATAACTTAAAACTAAAAATAAGAAAATGGAATAAAAGTAGGGGGATTCGGAAAATTTCAGATTTTATATTACGCCCAAAGGAACTTCTTTTACGTTTTATGTGTTATTTTTAGTTATGCAATATCATGTTCTACCACTTAAACCACATAAAATTACATTCAAGAACAATATCACAAAATATTTAAAATCAGCATATTTTAAGAACTTCCGATAGACAATCTCGCATGCTGGAGATAAAAAGGTTTTTTTTTTCCCCGTAGGGTGTTGCCATTGCTCGCTTTGAAATCGTTGAGTCTCTTAATCGAAAATTCGTTAAAGTTTGGCAAAATAGGAAATGGATAATAAAACAAATTCGATTATTATTTAACTTCTTTAAATTATTTATTTAATTTCTTTAAATATAATACAAGGTGATAATATTTAGTGGCAACAATTTAAAAAGTGATTCGCCGTTTATAGTGAAACGCCGCAAAAGGCCGTTTTGAGACTTACAGTTCTTCTGGGCTATCATCCCTTTTTGCTAAAAATTGAAATAAATAACAAATGTAACGAAAGATATAACTTAGCTGTGCTAAATGTAAGAATATTCATACATGAACTCAAGATTTTTGATTAGGTCTTAGGAATGCATAGATAAAAATTTGCAAAAGAACATTCGGCAACTAATCTTGTCTCACCTTCATTCATCGCATCAACTGCAGTGATCTGGGTCTCTGTAAGCTATAGGAAAAGAAAGCATCGTGTTTAAAGCAACTAACTCGGTGTAAAATCCAAGGTCTCTAATCATATTCGCAAAGTTGTTCTTGAGTGGCCAAGGCTTGTTACAAAAATTTCTCTACTTGACCCTGTAAGCGTTGGGTTATCGAACTAATTTCGTTTAAAAACATGCTCCTTCTCGTATAATTGTCTCTGTGTTATATATGTTACCGTGAAAGACCGAAATTGGAGAATGTCGACGTTCACCGGAGAATGTCAACATTCACCAAATACGTCGGTGAAAGATCGAATATTTCTTTACATTCTTGTACATTCGGACCCTCACCGGTGTATATCGACAATCACAGATACGCTCTGGTGTAGGTTGAAAAGAGAGGAGTATATGTACACGCTGTCATTGCAAAAGGAAGTGTTCCACAAATAAATGCAGTTGTAAAAGCAAGGGACTCTTGTGCAATTCAAAGTGTCATAATAGTTAAAGTTGCTGCAATAAATAAGATTTGAATCACATAATTTAGTAAGTTTTTAACTTCTATTATTTTCCTTTCTCTTTTTGAATATACTGTGTGTGTTAAGTTCTTATGTTCTTATTTTAAGTCTCAAGTGCGTTTTTCGCGACTGAATTTCGGAGAAGAAAATATGATATTCTTATATGTTCAACATTCACCATTAGTACATGGTGAATGTCGACATTGACCGGTGTAAGTCAGAAATAAGAGTATTTGGAAAATATTTCGGACACACACCAAGCGACTATGTGAATGTTGACATTCACCGGTGAAAGTCGACATTCTCCAGATTTCGGTGTTTCACCGTAACATATATACAGGGTGTTTCTTGTTTATGAGTCTACGTCCAAGCCTTGTATTCTCAGATTCCTTAGGTAAGTAAAAGTTGTTTAATGCATAAAGTTACAGCGCAGTTTAAAATTCAGTGAAAAGCGTATCGATTGCATTTGACGAATCAGTTTTGGTGAATCACTACGAGCCAGTTTTCCTTCCGAAGTTATACACGAGGGCCTTCTTTCCCTTGTTCAGACAGTCCTAGTGTGTTTTGTGGTAATCCATTGAACCATAACCATGGAATCACTTAAGTTATTGTATTTGCTGATTTAAATGTGATGATTTTGCTGATTGTTTTTGTGGATTTCCACAAAGGAAGGAAAACTGGCTCGTAGTGATTCACCAAAACTGATTCGACAAATGCAATCGATACGCTTTTCACTGAATTTTAAACTGCGCTGTAACTTTATGCATTAAACAACTTTTACTTACCTAAGGAATCTGAGAATACAAGGCTTGGACGTAGACTCATAAACAAGAAACACCCTGTATATAATAAAGGTATAAAATGCCACTTAAGGAAAGTGTTATTTTATAGTCTTTTAGCAATCTACTTATATCCTTCATGCATGAATATTCTAGAGTGGGAGGTAAGTGATTTTTAGTCCAAAGGGATTTGAATCCCGAAGGACTATTAGTTTCGTTTTGGCATTTTGCGTCGGACTTATAAATGTCGGTTCACTTTTCAAACTGTTGCCACAAAATGTTAGAGTCCTGCATTATATTTGAAGAAATTAAATAATGAAAAATCTGCATAAATGTATGTATATTTCTCGTATTGTGATAAAACAACGGTACATAGAGTCATCGAATTTTGAATAACGTAATCCTCCAACGAATATGAGCATGTGGAAGACCAAATTTGAAATTTGAAATTTGTTTTATGATCGATTTCCTATTTTTTAAAACTTTGACGAATTTTTGATTAACAAACTCAAGGATTTCAAAGCGAGCAATGGCAACGTTGTGCAGAAAAAACATTTTTATCTCCAGCGCGTGAGTCTCTGTATCGGAAATTCTAAAGATATGCTCGTTTTAAAACTATTTTGCGATATTGTTGTTGCACTGGATCTTATGGTTTAAGTGCGAGGAACATGATATTTAATAAAGAAAGGTAACACACAAAATGTTAAAAAACGCCCCTTTGGACGTAATTTAAAATCTAAAACATTTCAGATTTTTTTTTTATTTTAATTTTTTCCCTTAATTTATTTAAATTTTTTTATTATATTTAGTATTTGCAAAATTTAATCAGCAACTTTCTTTTTATTATATTAAGTACCAACTTATAACTCTGAATTATATGTAGCATATGAATGCAAGTTGTCTTTGTTTTTGAAATACTGCTACTGTATGTACTGTCTGATTTTGTTAAAAAAATATGTACAGCCCTACCCTAGTAGTGGCGACTGCTAGATTCTGCTTGATCTCCTGCTGAGCAGGCACAGTTCTGTTTGGTATACACCTTAGGTCAGAAGGCTGCTCAGTGGTGATAAATAAATAAATAAATAAATAAAGTACCTATTTCTTGCCTTAAAATACTTGCCTAATCCTTGTATGCTTAACTGCTCCGGAACTGTGTCAATTCATGGAAGTATCGCGCGAGCTTAGATAGGTAAATCGGGCAATGCGGCAGCAAGATAAGAAACTTTTCCGAGAGACAAGTTTCTGCTAGTGCTAAATTAAACAGGAGGTTTCTAATCGTATTTTTTTTTTATCTGTTTCACATACTTCATCGTAATATTTTATGGTTGTGAGAAAACAAAAATTGCGCTGGCAACTCCGTTTCGCGTAGAATAGGAAGGAGATGAACCAATCAAAGGAAGGTTCTGCCTCTGTATAGAATATCTCTGGGAAGTCTTCATTTGTATTTCTGGGAGGAAAGTTTTTCTCGGAAATGCTTTTTTTATTGCGTTTCGCGTTGATAGGTCTGATAAGAGTTTTTCTGCTGCCAGAGTTGTAAAGATTTTCCACCCAAAGAACGCTTCCAGTGTTCGTCAAGTTATCGAATGCCTCGAAATGGCAGGAATGATCAGGATGATGATTTGATCATTCTAGGTGCCGTTATTTTTTCACAGTGCGAGGAACATACATATATTCATACAGATTCTTTATCATTTAATTTCTTTAAATATAATATAAGGCGATAATATTTGGTGGCAACAATTTGAAAAGTGATACAGCTCTTCTAGTGATTAGACGCAAAAGGACGTTTCGATACTAATAGCCCTTCTTTGGGCTGACAATTATAAATTTTAAACATAATGCAATCCTGTTATACAGTAGCTTTCAAATGCCATCTTTATATACCAACCAAACATCCGTTGTTAATTTGCGTAACGATTTTGCGCGTATTGTCAGTGCAACTACGCATGCGATGCAAATTTTACCTTTTGGCAAGCATAATGAAGGGTAAAATATACCCGCTTAATTTTATCCTCATCCGCTATGCAGTTTTTGGTGGTTTACTTTTTAGCCAATAAAACTTATGGATGCGACTTCATACATGTTCTTCCGCACCTTTTTCTAAAACTTTAGGCTCTAAAAGTATGGTTATTGGTCCATTTATTATGAACTCCGAGCGAGGATTCTTGTCTTGTAGAATTGAAGCGGTAAAATAGTAGGAATGAAGAGTAAAATATACCCGCTTAATTTTATCCTCATCCGCTATGCAGTTTTTGGTGGTTTAATTTTTAGCCAATAAAACTTATGGATGCTACTTCATACATGTTCTTCCGCACCTTTTTCTAAAACTTTAGGCTCCAAAAGTATGGTTATTGGTCCATTTATTATGAACTCCGAGCGAGGATTCTTGTCTTGTAGAATTGAAGCGGTAAAAAGGTAGGAATGAAGAGTAAAATATACCCGCTTAATTTTATCCTCATCCGCTGTGCAGTTTTTGGTGGTTTACTTTTCAGGCAATAAAACTTATGGATGCGACTTGATACATGTTCTTCCGCACCTTTTTCTAAAATTTTAGGCTCTAAAAGTATGGTTATTGGCCCACTTATTATGAACTCCGAGCGAGGATTCTTGTCTTGTAGAATTTCTTGAGGAGATACCTTGCGTATACATTAAAATTAGTTATTGAACCGAAGTTGCTTTTTACATTTTTATTTTGCATTTAAAACATTTAATACATATATATTTTTTAAGATATCAAATGTTCAAATCTTTAAAGTATTGCTCTCTGTTATTAGTGTTTACGCGCAATGTAATGGCAATTAAAAAAATGAACGCAATTATTTCTGTATTAATTTTCTTTTATGTTAGATATAGTTGTATATTTATTTTGCAACAATTTTAGATGCTAATTAGACACTGTAGCTTATCGAAATTTCGCTTAATTTATTGCATATTGATTGCATCGTATGCTCATAAATACAGTTGTTATTACAATCTTGCAAAAATTAATTCCATCACTTTCATAATACATTACTAAGTTAAATATTTTTAATAATAAAATTTAAATTGCATGTTTCAAACTGCGGTTTTCTTGATAATGAAAAATTAAGTCATACTACTCTCCCACTTTGAGCAAAATTTCAGACTCCTCTCTGTCAAAGTCTATTTGTTTATAAGTATAATAATTTGAGACGGAAAGTTTGACGTTTAATTGCATATTTATCATTGACTTAGGTACATTGTTTCACTAGGCAAAACGTGTTCGATTTCATATGTATGATTATTTTAAGTTGCAAGTGTTTGGCTATTTAAAGCAGGGGTCTCCAAACTTTCCAGCCTTAGGGCCATACTGATTACTCCAGTAAGTTCCGAGGGCCAAAACCATATTATCATTGTTGCCGGTGGTAAAAAGTGAAATAGTCCACTGATGAATAAAAAAGTCCGAAAAAGTACGCAACGTTTAAAAAAGGCTGCAAATCGGACTAAAGTCCGCAAAACGGCAGCACTGCATATTATTAATTTTCCTGTCATTATCTGTAATTTCTAGATTAGTCGTAGAGTACGAGCCATGAGGAGTAACGTGACACGACATCTGGTGGACACAAGCGGAAATAGGTAGTACCTTCCATCCCTAACAGATGGCGCTAATAGCACGTACAGAAGTCAGTTCCTATGACACTGTTGTGGAATAATATAGTGCATACCTCCTTAAAACGTGTTTGTGCGTGTTTAAGACATCTTTGTAACAGTATTTTGATTTGAATTGTTGCTTTTGTGTGTGATTTAGTAGTATGGAAAAGAAGCGAAAAATTGATAGTGAATGCAGAAAATTCAAAGATCAGTGGAACATTCAGTATTTCGTAATTGAGTCCAGTAACAAGGCGCTATGTTTGATTTGCAATGAAAGCATAGCCGTTCTCAAAGAACGTCATTATGAAACAAAACATTTTCGAATGTTACATTTTCGAATGTTTCATAATGACGTTAAACGTCATTATGAAACAAAACATTTTCGAAATTACTCAAAATATACAGGGAGTTTGCGGACAGAAAAATTCGAAGCTATGAAACGCGGATTGAAATCGCAGCAATCTTCATTTACAAAACTCAAAACTGAACAAGAGGCTGCAACTTGTGCCAGCTTTCGTGTGGCTCTTGAAATGGCAAAACGTGGGAAACCATTCACCGATGGAGAAATGATCAAAGAATGCATAATTGCAGTAGCCGAAGAAATATGCCCTGAAAAGGTAAATTTATTAAAAACTGTCAGTATGTCAGCAAACACTGTGGCTCGAAGGGTAGAAAACATTGCTGAAAATATATCCTCTCAACTGTTCGACAAAAATGGACATGTTGAGTGGTTTTCTTTGGCCTTGGATGAGTCAACGGATGTGTCAGATACTGCTCAGGTGTTGATTTATATTCGAGGAGTAGATAAAAGCTATGAAGTGCATGAAGAACTTCTTGATATGTATAGTATTCATGGCACAACTACTGGTACAGATATTTTTAAAGGAGTTGAAATGGCCATTAATCAAAAGAACCTTCGATGGAAAAACTTGAAATGTATTACAACTGATGGAGGCAAAAACATGAGTGGGAAAGATAAAGGAGTGGTCGCTCTTGTGTCAAAGGCTGTAGAAAATGATGGTGGTTCAAAACCATTAGTCTTACATTGTATCATTCATCAACAGTCCTTGTGCGGAAAATGTTTGGATATGTCTGAAGTTCTGAAACCAGTCATATCAACTGTTAATTTAATAGATCTTTTGGGCTGAATCACCGACAATTTATTGAAGAGATTGGAGAAAATTACTTACCTTATCATACTGCCGTACGTTGGCTTAGTTGTGGGAAAGTTCTTCAGCGCTTTTTTTAATTTCGAGCAGTGATCGAAATTTTTTTGAATGAAAAGCATCGCCCTCTTACTGAATTACAAAACAACGCATGGCTGTGGAAGTTAGCATTCTATGTTGATTTGACAAAACATGTGAACGAACTGAATTTGAGATTGCAAGGAGAAAACCAGCATCTTCCTGATTTATACACTAATATCAAATCATTCCAGAAGAAATTGATACTGTTTCAATCACAACTACGAAGTAAATGTTTTTCACATTTTAAAATATGTGAAATATTCAGCTACACCACTGAGAGTACAAACTTTGAGTGCTTTGAAAATAAATTTTGATACTCGTTTCTCGGACTTTGATGCCATTGCGAATCAAATTAAGATTTTTCAGAATCCTTTTGATACTGACATTGAAACCCTAGCCCCGGAACTTCAAATGGAAATGATTGATCTACAGTGCATTGATATAATTAAGAACAAATATCAAAACTCATCTTTGTTGGAATTTTATAAGAGTCTTCCACTGACACAATTTGATAATTTGCATAAATTTGCTCGTGGGCTGTTTTCTGTTTTTGGTACTACTTATTTGTGTGAGAAGACCTTCTCCAAAATGAAGTACACAAAAAATGTTTACAGATCTAAATTAACTGATGAGCATCTTAAATCTATTTTAATAATTGGTACAAGTAAAATTAGTCCACAGCTACAAACTATTGTCAGTGGAAAATCTCAGTTACATAAATCTCATTAGTATTTCATATGTCATTATGCTTGTTATAAGTTATGTTTTTATTTAAAATGTATAAAATGTTAGTTGGATTCATTTCAATAATTTGTTAGTTATTATGTACTGAAGTTAAATTTTCTGCATATTATACATGTCTTTACTCATTACAATTCTGTGTTTCTTTATCCAACTTATCACAAAAACAATAACAATAAGCCTACAACAATGTTATGAGTAGTTAGCCCATGACCATATCAATGTAGATGTCATATTAATAATTATTCAACATAAAATTAGAATACTTCAGTAAACTAAATTTAATTTGCTATAAAAAATATGTTCTCTAAAAGGAGTTTTCAAGTATGCTAGCTCTCCGCGGGCCGGACAAAATCTGTCCGCGGGCCGGATGTGGCCCACGGGCCGTAGTTTGGAGACCCCTGATTTAAAGCATCAACAACATTGCACTAAACTTATAGTAAAATTTAATTATGTTAATATTTCTGAAATCTTCGTTCTCCAGAAACTGCTGGCAGAAGTGATTTAAAGCAATAGAAAGGGACGAACACGGCAAATCAAGCCATTAAAAGAAAAAAAAAAAAAGAAAAAAAAAAAGGGGGAATAAAATTTGGGCAGTAAATAACACTAGAAATGTCATGTGCTGCCATCTATACAAAAATATTGACGCAATGAAATACTACACGACTGAAGTTTTCTATTTCCTGTGCTGCCATCTATAGCTCAAATCGAAAAATAAAAGTAAATTCTCTTAGAAACTGTTGCAAGTGTTTCCATCTAGTGGGAAAATGAACAAACTAAGTTCTAAAAGTTAAATTTCGAAGAAAATATTTTCATTAAAATTTCCTTCGTTAATGCTTTTTTCTGTTACGTAAAATCCGCAAATTCGTGAATTTTTTCTTAATTTATTTTTGATAAAATAGAATTATTCATTCGTTCCTATAAACTTTTAATATTTATTTGCTTAGTTATTTAAATTAAATTTACTGCATTAGTTTGAAAATGATGCAATGATGTAATAAAAAAAATCGAAAAAGTCAGTTGTGGAGATTAAAATAAGCAAATTGTTTAATGTTTCAAGCGATGTAACGGAAACAGAAACTTTATCTAGGAGCAATGTAATGCACTGAATTTACTGAAACATATCACAAGTTTATATATATATATATACATTACCCGTTTGGTTTGCATATGCATACATACATAGATACATAACATAATTCTGAAAATAAAACACGCGTTACTAATTGAAAGAAAGATATCCGAAATACCAAAGATGCAAACATTGGTTTCATAATAAGAGAAGGTAACTATAAATCCTAACATTTTGGGTCTGATTATGTCAACCGAAGTGTGTTTTGTCTCAGCGATTAGACTGTGGCGGATTAGATAAAAAGTTATGGAATGTTGCGAGGAGTAATGGTAATTGTTAAGTGGAAGGAAGAGACTTTTGCTTCCCGGAAAAAGTGAAAGGCAAAAAGATAGGTTAAGATTTCTCTTGTAGACATTAAAACTGAAAATGCTGTCAAAGATGGCAGTTGTACTTTTTGAGCTCAGCTAGATATCAAAACACCCATGTTCAGAGCTTCAAATGATAGTAGACCTATTTCAAACCAGATTTATGTTATTTTCCCTTGGGTACTAACTAATAATTTTGTAAGCGTTGTAGTAGAACTTCTTTCACGCATATTTTCAAGCAATGGGATGCGTCAATTTGTTGCTTTTATATAATTAAATATGCCATTTTTATTTTCTTTCTATGATTTATGAAATTACAGTTTTGATTATTTGTATTGAAATATGTGAAGGGCAATTCTTTTTTTTTCAAAAATTTTCCTTAATCAATATAACATTCAAATTATTTCGTGTGTATTAATAAGACAGGTCTGCGGGATTAAGACTAAAAAGGAAATACAATGTATTTGCTCTTTAATTTCTATTTAGATAGCAATTTTATTACTTGTTGGCTCTTTATCCTGCTTCATACGAGCAATGCCAGTGAAGGTAAGATAACAGAATCAAAACTAAAGTATACTTGGAATAACTGGATTTTCGTTGTTATTCATTGATTATTGAAAGTTTAAAGTTTCCACATTTCTACCAAACATTTGTAGTAATTAAATCAATAATTTTAGCAGTTTGTTTTGTTTATTTGTTGTTTAGATACTGTTATATTTGAATACTAATCCTGTTGCTCCGTACCGATGTGCGGCATTTATTATCAATATTAGAACTTCATGGACATTTTTAGTGGTGTCGTCTCTTCAATTTGTCTGTCATTCCTTAGAAACAGGATTGAAATTCAAAGACTCGATGGTTATGTCTTAAACGCACTCATTACATATCCCCCCCCCAAAAAAAAACCTAGTCCATTCATCAATTACGTGATTTTAACCTTCTGTGAACAGTGAACCCGCTTTAAGAACTTCAGTTGATTTAGTCTACGGTTCCAACTGATTTTAGCCTTCTTTGAACGTGATCACTCGTGTATATATGTTGTAACTTTATCTGCTTACATGTGATTTATCTTCTCTACATATAATAAAAGAATGAGTCTGTCTGTGTGTGTGTCTGTGTGTCTTTCGTTTGGCTAATAGACCCGCGGCTACGAAATTTGGTACATAGGTGCATCTAGACAAGAGCCAGTGCACCTCGAAGCAATTTTTTCGAAATTCGAATTCGAATTTTTTTAATTTTTTTATTTTATGTTTTGTGACGAAATCGCATCATTTTGAGACATAATGGGCTATAGGAAAGCGAGATTTTACTCTACACACTCCATTTTCACATCGTCATGAAACGTAGGCACTCAGCTTTTTTACGAACTTAAAATAAATTTTATGTTTCAATAAATCGATTAAATACGAATTTATTTAACGAAGGGAGCTTAACACGTTTTCAACGGGATTTTTTCTAAAAAAGTTTATTTTTAAAAATGTACAGCTTATTTTCTTTGATTTTTGGACACGTTAAACTTTCATCCTTGCGACTGCTTTTACAAAAGGAATTTTGGAAAAATGATAATATTTTGTATTTAAAAATTTTTTTTTTAAATGAAGCTTCCGAGTACACTTCTCACATCTTTAAAAATGTGTTTTTCGCAACAATTTTCCCGCCTTATTTTTGCTGATAGATTTTTGATGAAATCGCATCATTTTGAATAGTTTCATTTTTTTAGAAATATGGGTTTGACAACAATTTTTCATCGTATTTCTTATGTCACTGTTTTTAAGAGATTGGCATATTTCATTGTCATTTATATATATATATATATATATGATACATTTTTATTGATTTTTTTTGATAAAGTTGTTCTACAAAATAAAATTCTGCGCGGAATTTTATATTTTTTGAGTTGCTTTCATGTTATTTTTTTCTTATTTCACTGTTTGTAAGATATTGAAAAGTTTTGCATGATTTTTTTTCTTCAACGTAAAGTTGGTTAATTTTTTAATTAGGTTAATTAATATTTGTATTAAGGGATATAACTTATTTCATTGTAATTTTTTTATCTTGAAAACGTAAGATAAAATATCATTAATTATACTTTGCTTTTCACAATTTTTTGTTTTTTGTATTCTTTTATGTTACTTATTGCTCATTCCACTGTTTTTAAGACATTGAAAAGTTTTGAGTGATTTTTTTTTTAGGACGCAAAGTTCTCAACCTCCTTTATACCACCTGAGTTCTTAAGATTTTGCAAAGGGAAGTTGGTTAATTTATTTATTAGGATAATTAATATTTGTATTAAAGGATATTGCTTATTTCATTGTAATTTTGTTATACGTAATAACTTTTTTTTTGTACGAAGTTGTTCTGCAGAGTAAAATTCTACGAAGTTTTTAAATTTAACATTTGGTGTTCCCTTCAGCCATTTTTCCGGTACATTTAAAAGCCAGACGAAGGCTGGCAGCGAAGCTGCTAGTATGTTTATAAATGCTTTATGTATTAATGAAAAATATTTGTGTGTTGTTGTCGTGACTTCAGAACAAACCCACGAAATTCATTAATTCATTAAATTCCACGAAATTCATCATGGAAGGACAGCAAGATTGCACCTGTCATCGGCAAAGCCTTCAGCACCGTACAGGTGACAGTAAAACTTTGCTCAGTCCCCCCCTCCAATTTTGGAGGAGAGCACGCCGGGGGGGGGACAAGTCCGAGGGTCTCCCACCCCTATTTTCCTACCGCTAACATGTCGAAAGGACTTTCGGCTCGCCACATATTTAGTGTCCACTGCCGCACATATGCTATACATTTACAAACATCCATGGCTTCTTCGGAACTCGAACCTGGGTCCTTCGTTATCACACTGTATCGTCTGGGCTTAGTAATAGGCCTCCTCTAATCACTGTATCGTCTGAGCGGCTTTAAAAATACTTAAATGGTTGTATTTCTTTACACGTTATATGCAGCTTTATGTGAGTTATGTGTTTATTTGTGTTTCATTCAATTTTATGCATATTATGTATTTGTAAATGTTGATGTACCTATAAATATATATAAAACTTCTGTTCAAATGTATGTATTATCGAGCTATTGTCCCGTTAAGTATTACGTAATTAAATCAACACCCTTTGTTTGGGTGTTAATATTTTAAATGAATTCCCGACGATGCATCTCGTAGCCTCAACGAAGGTGTTGGTGTTGGTGTATTTAATTATGGCAAAGCACACGAGGGCTATCTGCCTAAAGGGAGGGATGCCTTTCGTGGAGGACTTTCTAAGGGAAACTGACTCGTATACACGTTACACATGGGGAAAACCACGAAAACGCCCATGCAGCCAGCCCGTTCGCGGGATTCGAACCTCAGACCGAACTACCAGTGTTCAGCGTCTTTACCGCTCGGCCGCTGGTGGGCCCTGTAGCCTCAACGAAGGTATCGGCTCTTCGAATAACGGTGCATGCGGGATAAGTATCTGTTTATTATTGTAAGATGCCAGGCACGCCCGTTCTTCGTCATTAGTGGCCCGTGAACGTGATCGTCCTAGAAGTCTGATGTTTAATACTAAATGCTGATACTTCATAGAGATATTCCTCGCTTTTAGAGGCGATCATTTCGTACATGAGTCTCCAGGAAAGGGCAAATTTACGTCTTCGTATATTGTAGAGTAACAAATAACTAAACAGCATAATAGAAAGCAAAGAATTATATGGTAAATTATGAAATTTGTAAGGTATTTACATAAAGATTGTAATAGAAAATTATCTTCTCCATTTTAATTGTTGAGTGTAGGTTAATGTGGAAACGTTAATCACTTTTATTTTATTTCCAGGCACACGCCGGCTCTGTATCCGACGACTTCGGCTGGTTTCCGAAGCGCATATACGGCCGCTCTTCCGGTGACTTCGGCCAGTTTGCCCAGGTTTAGCCCGCCCACTCTTCTTTCACCTTATCCGGGCATTTCCCATCCGGCCCTAATCACAACGGGACCGAAACAAGAGCTTCCTCTGCACCACTCCAACCATAGGTAATTTCAAACATTTTCACGCGACAACTAATTTAATTTCGTATGATACTTTCACTTTCTAATATAGAATAGAAAAGCTAGAGTGAATCAGAATGGTAAGTTGAATTCATTAATTGTGAGAAGTTTGTGCTTTGGTTGTATTTATTTCATAAGGAAACCTCATAAAAATTGTTATGTACATTGTAAATAATTTAGAAAACGTTAATATGCTCTTTAAGGGACGTAGTATACATACTAATTTTATCGGGGTGTACAATTTTCTCAACTATTTTTATGAATTTTAGGGGTTTTTTTTTTCCTATGATTTCATGAATGGTACATATTTTCGTGACTTTCAAATAAATCCACGGATTTTAGAATTTTATTCATTTAATTTTTATACTAGTTAAATGAATTAATTAACCACGCAATATTTTCAATTCACTTTTTTCTTCTTGCCCTCCTCGTCATGCTAAACATTGGTTCGTATCACATTAAATTCGAAAATAAACGAAGCTAGTTACATAAGAAGTGTGTTATATGTTGCTATCTATTAATATCTTTTGAGGGTTAGTTAATAGGAAAAAAGCATTTGAAATCAAAATCTTAACCATAAACTTCTTGCTATTGCCATCTATTGAATAAGTTTGGAAATGAATTCATCACCTAAGCATATATTTAATGCAGGGAGTTTGATTTCTCTACTGTTTTTAATGAACTCTCATTTTAACAATTTAATCATTTAGCAGTCTGATCCGTGCGTAAAGATAAGAATGTTCAAGTTTATACACTGCGACAAAAAAAAAAAAAAAAAAAAAAAAAAAAAAGGGGGGGGGGCAGTTCTATATCTCACGTTCTAGTGCGCCGATTGACGAAATTCAAATTGCGTTTTTCATCACTCGAAAGCGTGACTTAGGATATGTATTAAATTTATATATAGCATTATTCTAACATAAGTATTTTGACAAAAAATCCGACTTTTTCTGAAATAACATACCAATTTTTTTTTCACATTTCAACTCTACGACTCAAATTATGGCTAGATATTAATTTTTGTAAATTTTGGTGAGAAATTTATGGAAAAATTTTAAAATTTACCTAGGTGCATTTTTCTCAATTTGCGCCAAGAACAATTTACTTGGCGAACTCCTTAATTTATAGAACCTATTTTCCTTTGTCCTTTTTTCTTTGTGCACGAGAAGGGGAAAAAGTCATCGTTCATACTTTCAAATAATTTTATCAAAGTGCTTAAACAACATTTTCGTTATTATCGCTTATAATAAATACGTCAAATTTCAAAACCTGCCAAAATGTAAATTCACGTGTATCTTAGGAAATTTTGAATAAAAGACTAATTTTTTGCACGTATCCTTAGAAATACATCCATTTCAAGATGATGCCAAAACCTTTATAGGTTATAATTCAAAACTTTTTTCGAAAAATTTATGAAAATTATTTAAAAATACAAATTTTAAAAACGAATCATACAAAATTGGCGAATTTTATTTGGATTGAACCTAAATTTCGAAATATGAAAGGAAAAATAAAATAACTTTAATTAAAATAGAGATACTAATTCAGAAGTCAAACAACAAAAATCAGCGTTAATTTACAAAATTTTCACAGGACTAGTTTCGATGGTTTTACCGAACCATCATCTTCAGCTGCAAAACCGCAAATGAACAAGATAGGAAATAATGTTTAGATAAGATAAGAAAGCCTGGACAAGAATAAGCAAGTGGCGCCATCTGTTGGCGAAACCAGAACTAAAACATAATTTCTCTAAAAGCCGAAGGCAAATTTGGATTGGAATTAGGATCGTTAACTAGAACAGAAAGATTTTTATGAATGTGAAATGCCTCTAGAAAATCCAGTTCTCCAATGGAAGATGTTTTTTGAATAATTTTGGCAGCAGAAAAATTGAAAGTGTGATTTTCGGACCAACAATGTTGAGCAACAGAAGACTTCTGTGTTTCCTTTTTTCTAACATATGCCTCATGTTCTTTGACGCGAAATTTTAAGGCTCTCTTAGTTTGGCCAATGTAAATTAAACCGCACTGGCAAGGAATCCTATAAATACCCCAGGAATTCATATCCGGAATGGGGTCCTTGAGTATAGAAGTTGGAATTTTATTGATGGGAGAGTAAAAAACCCGAAAGTTAAATTTCTGCAAAATATGTGCAACTTTATAGCTAATTGATGGAAAGAAGGGAATGACAACAGAATTTTTATAATCTCCTAAAATAAGAGTGTGGCTTTTAGTGTGTTGAGATGAGAATTTTTTAACTGCTTGATTAATAATGTTGGGTGAAAAGCCCCTGTCAATAGCTATTGCTTTTAAATAATTTAGTTCTTAATCAAGGGCTAGTTTGGAGGAACAAACTTGAAGAGCACGGAAAACATAGGAATAAAATGAAGCTAACTTTTGTTTAGTCGGATGACATGATTTAAAGTGTGGTGGAAGGCAAACCGATGAAGGTTTACGGTAAACTGTAGTACTGAAGTTGGATGTGTTACGTGTGACCAGAATGTCGAGAAACGGAAGAGAATTGCAAGTCTCAAGTTCAAAAGTGAACTGAATAGCAGGATCAATAGAATTCATTGTTGAAAGAACTCTATTTAAATCATCTTTATTACCTTCAAACAGGGTAAAAGTATCGTCTACGTAGCGGAACCATGCCGGGAAGTTTAAAGTTTCAAACAATTTTGATTCATAATAATGCATGTAGATATCAGCCAGGATGGGACTGAGGGGGCTTCCCATGGCTAATCCCTCAGTTTGCTTGTAATATTTATTTTGGAAAACAAAATGTGTTTGTTTCAAACAGAGTTGAGTGAGAGAAATTAGCTCATCAATTTCGATGCAAGAGAAATGAAATTCGCGAAGTCTGGTTTCTAGACATCTTAATGCACCCTCCACTGGGACATTGGTGAATAATGATTTTACATCAAAAGAAACCATGAGTAAATTACGAGGAGAAATGTTTTTAACCTTTTTTACAAACTCTATTGAATTTTTTATGGTGTAAATGTTATTGTCTAATAGAGTGGAAAATCTAGAAACTAAATATTTAGCTAATGGATACGAGGCAGTACCTAAATTTGATACAATAGGGCGGAAAGGAATACCACTTTTATGAATTTTGGGAAGAGCATATAATCTGGCACAATTCGCAACAGATGGGATAAGCGAATGTTTTAAGTTGCTTGAAATGATTTGCGAAGATTTGATCGCAGTTTTTATTTTGGATAAGTCCGAAGGTGAAGGATCTTTAGGGATCGGATTATATGGTCCTTCGTTTAAGAGTTTAGTGACACCATGGATGTAAGTGTTCTTATCCATGACGACTATCTGGCCACCTTTGTCGGCCTTTGAAATGACAATATCCGGGTTAGAATGAATCTCGCGCATTGTAGCTCTTTCTCTCGCAGTTAGATTTGGTTTCAAAGGTTTATTATTGAATTTCTCATTATGAGCGATAAGATGCCTAATCATCACCCAACATTATTAATCAAGCAGTCACCCAACATTATTAATCAACATTATTAATCACCTTCACCCAACATTATTAATCAAGCAATAATAGCTTTCACCCAACATTATTAATCAAGCAGTTAAAAAATTCTCATCTCAACACACTAAAAGCCACACTCTTATTTTAGGAGATTATAAAAATTCTGTTGTCATTCCCTTCTTTCCATCAATTAGCTATAAAGTTGCACATATTTTGCAGAAATTTAACTTTCGGGTTTTTTACTCTCCCATCAATAAAATTCCAACTTCTATACTCAAGGACCCCATTCCGGATATGAATTCCTGGGGTATTTATAGGATTCCTTGCCAGTGCGGTTTAATTTACATTGGCCAAACTAAGAGAGCCTTAAAATTTCGCGTCAAAGAACATGAGGCATATGTTAGAAAAAAGGAAACACAGAAGTCTTCTGTTGCTCAACATTGTTGGTCCGAAAATCACACTTTCAATTTTTCTGCTGCCAAAATTATTCAAAAAACATCTTCCATTGGAGAACTGGATTTTCTAGAGGCATTTCACATTCATAAAAATCTTTCTGTTCTAGTTAACGATCCTAATTCCAATCCAAATTTGCCTTCGGCTTTTAGAGAAATTATGTTTTAGTTCTGGTTTCGCCAACAGATGGCGCCACTTGCTTATTCTTGTCCAGGCTTTCTTATCTTATCTAAACATTATTTCCTATCTTGTTCATTTGCGGTTTTGCAGCTGAAGATGATGGTTCGGTAAAACCATCGAAACTAGTCCTGTGAAAATTTTGTAAATTAACGCTGATTTTTGTTGTTTGACTTCTGAATTAGTATTTATTCGGCGTGTTATTGTGTCTTAATTAAAATAGAGATATTAATAGATATGTATCAAATTCAATTAACATTAAGGAGATACAATTTTGAGAGCTATTTTTTTAAAAAACTACTCGTGCGATTTTTTTCAAAACTTGGCAGTTTGGCATAATTTGAGTAGTAGAATCGAAATATGGAAAAAAATTGACATGTCATTTCAGGAAAAGTCCGATTTTGTGTCAAAATACCTATATTAGATCATTGGTATATATAAATCTAATACATATTCTAAGTCACACTTTCGAGACATGGAAAACGCAGGCTAAATCTCGTCAATCGACCCAATAGAACGAGAAATATAGAACTGTCCTCCCCCCCCTTTTTTGGGGGGAAGCGCAGTGTGCTTGTACGTCAGGGGTTCTCTACCAGGGCAAATTTCATAGTTTCAAAGGGATGTGGTTAGCCTTTGTTTACCTGTTAAGTAGCATTTAGCTTTAGTTTATGAATATAAAAACCTATTTTTATTCCAGTTTTGGTATTTATCAACATTTTCTGTACTTTTTCTTGTTTAATCTATTAAACATATTAAAAAATAGTATAAATTCAAATAAATATATATGTATTTTTCGTGTGTCAGAAAGAAGGGGAGAATGATCATTCTTTCAGTGGTAAAAGGGGTGCACGGGGCAAAAAAAAAGTATAGAACTCCTGTTGCAGTGGATGTAAGGAACGTCGTCAAAATATAGTAGTCGTCAAAGTATAGTCAAAAGTGTACTGACTATCCTACGAATATAGGATAGTCAGTACACTTTTGGAGAAAAAATTGTTTTTAATATCAAGAGTTTATTTACTAGTAAATTAATTTTAACTTATGAAAACTGAGACTTCATAGGCAAAATTTTAACTTTACTGTGTGGGCTCCATCTTAATCTTCATTTCATTATGCTTGTTTACGTTAGATGGTAAGTCATAGTTTGATTCTCTTGTATATAGTTCTTCATTTTGATTTTGCTCATTTTACTTAACATGCAAAACATTGCGATGACACCCGTTATCACAGTGCTACATGATTATGATAAATCGGCATTATTTTTGTTTTAGACTGATTCACTATCATTAAGATACAATAACACGCCGAACAAATATTAATTTAGAAGTCAAACAACAAAAATCTGCGTTATATTTCCAAATTTTTACTGAACTAGTTTCGATGGTTTTACCGAACCATCATCCTCAGCTGAAAAAGCGCAAATGAACGAGATAAGATATAATGATTAGATAAGATAAGATAAGAAAGCCTGGACAGGAGACAAACCTGGACAGGATTCACTATCATTTAAAAATCATATTAAAAACTGAACTTTTCTCGTCTTAACCAAATGAAACAATTAAAATTTTATTTTTGTTAATTAATTAATTAATTTTTATAGGTGTGTGAGTGCGTGTGTGAAGTATTATAATGTAGCATCAACTATCATTTGCTGAAGCAGCTGTAGAAAGAATATGTACCTAATGAAAGCAAAAAACTAAATCTTAAACACACTTTAGTGTTCATTACAATATTTATTACTTGTTAAGTTTTAGATGATTTTACGATATCATTTAGAAAATAACACATTCGATTAATAACAATATCACATTGGATCAAATATAACAATTTCACATAGGATCAGATTGCTCAATTAGCCTTCAATTGCAATTTTGTCATCTGAGTAAACATTTCAGAATTAAATACTGGTAGTCAGGGCCGGCACCAAAGCCGGTGCAACAGAATTTAGGAAGAAACAGGACTTAAGAAGTCGCCGATGCACAACGAAACATCAAGCGCCGTCACAGCGCTGTAACTTTTCCCGTTTTTTGGAGTTTGTAGCAGTTAAAAGTCCAGTTTATTTTCTGAAATTATCCAAAAAATACCTTGAGTTGTTGAATTAGATTTCCCTGAAGCTTTCCAAATTCATCAAAATTTGCCATTATTTGTTTAATTATTTTAATAGGTGCAGATATATATCAGCAGTTGATGACTATGTGAATTTGTGATCACTTTTGTTTAAGGGTATTTGTGTACTATGTTGTAGACCTTTTAATACTGCTCGAATAAAAACTGAATGTAAAGCTAGACCAATCATGTGCAGAAGTTTAAAAAAAAAAAAAAATCTTTCAGAGCCTTGGCGAGTTCTTGCCAATTTAGCCATTTTTCTGGAAATTCCACAAAACGCACATTCGGAGCACTTGAAGCAATTTTTCTCGAAGCTTCTAGAACAGATAAACAGGTAGAAGTGCATGCGGCACCAGAGACTTCACTACAGAATATAACAGGTATTGCTCCAGTACACTAACCAGCTAGAACAGTGTTTCCCAAGGTGGGGCACACGCCCCACAAGAGGGCAATTTTTAAAAGAAGCAATTCGAAACTGGACTCAGAGTTCAGAGTTTAAGTTAACTGTATGGCTACTCTCATTCGCTACTCGAGCTGGAAAAACCTCCAGTATAAACAACTGTCCGTCATGTTAGTAGCCGTGATTTCATTGTTTAGAAGTTAGAGTTCAACTATGGTTATACAGGGCCGATACTAAGCATTTCGCTCCATTTGTTCTGAATGACGCAAAATGCTTAGTACCGGGATCTCAGTTTCTGCAGTGTTTCACAGTAACGTTCAGCATTCACCTTTGGTGTTAATTTGAAATAAGAATCCGTTAAAATGTTGTAAAATATATATCTTTGTTTTACATATATTATATATATTATTTCCTAAACAGTATTGATTAATTGATTGTATTATCTCCTAAGTTTAATTAAAGTAGAATTATTTTAAAAGTGTGAATCCATACTGGTAAGTTATATTTTGAAAGATGTTTTGAAGTAATTTGAAAGCAAAATGTTAATAATGTTTTAACGGGGACTGGAGTTAAATCACCATGAAGAATAAAATTTCAATTGTAAAAGGAAAAATTAAAACATCTAATCATTGTCATTGATCGGAAATTAGTTGACTTTTCAAGGGGAACAAACCAACTCCCGTTCAATGAACAATAATTGATAAAAATACGTAAATACGAAAGTGTTTCGTCTTTACTCGAGTTATAAGTTAAAACCAAACCGGCAATTCTAGTCAGGCCAAATATTTCCGCGAATAGAAGGAATTATGAACCAATGCTGATACTCAAAGAACTTATTCTTATGAAACATTTTAGTCAATTCAATTTGGAGTAAAAATCAATTACTGTAGAGAAATCCTATTTAACTCGAGTAACCGTCCCCGACACTTTCATGTTTATGCATTTGAGTACTATATTATTTGTAGAAATTAAACATTGGAAATTGTCATTATGAAATCGAATTCAAAGTAAAGTTGAAATAAACATAGAAGATTACAAAATAAGATAAATAATGCAAACTTTGTAAAAACAAATCAAAGACATTATAAAAATAATATAGAAAATAATATAAATAAGATCAGTGAATGTACATGAAGATATAAAGGCCAGAAAAGGTATTAAGTAACTTACATACATTATATATATTAAGTAACTTACATACATTATATATGTTATATATCTTTTATCTTTTATATGTTTTATATATATTATATATCTTTGTTTTACATATTTTAAATCTTTGTTTTTAAAAATATATACAATGTATAAATATATATGACGTATAAATGGTACGTAAATTAAATTGGCAATTTTTATTATTTTCAGTTTTAGAAGCAACATTTTAAATTCTATTGGTAATTTTTATTAATTACAGTTTTAGAAGCATCATTTTTCAAAAAAAAAAAAAAAAAAAAAAAAAACAATTTCCCCCCCTCGTTGAGGTAAATGTATCATACATTTTAAAATATACTGCAGTTTTAGCCTACGTTTACTCCAGTTCATGTTATTATTAGTATTTTTTTAGTTTTTAATTGAGAGGGCATAAGACTTTTAGAAAGGCTTAGTTGGGGCATAGCACAAAAAAGGTTGGGAAACACTGAGGTAGAGTATGAAAAACTAGAATTGACTGTATGCTTTTTCCCCTAAGGAACATGAGTTATACACTGAGTTGTTACATTTAAACATAAGAGGGTAATAAGGTAAAATTTGGCAAAGTTACATAATATAACGCAAACTGTTACTTCCTTAGGCAACCTGACTTACTCGCATGTGTGTTGCATTTCAGCAGTACACCAGTTCTGTTATTAATTTTAAAGTCGCGCGATTATATTGAGCTCAGGCTCAGCAAAACTATTGACTTAGACTTCATGTAAGCGATGTTAATATTAGCGATATTAATGATCTGTAGTATTTTTTGGGCTTTCAGGAGTGTTTGCCATATCGCTGTTTTCCACCTTGAACTATGTATAGTTACTTACCTACCGTATGAACTGCTATTTATTTTAATAAAGCGTCAATTTTTTTTCTTTTTATTTGGCGTAGTTCACTAAGGAGTTCTTTATGAACTCAAAAGAAGCAACAATATGAAAGACCCCATTTTTTTTTTTTTTTTTTTTTTTTTTTTTGCAAAACACTTCGGAATTACGAGTTTGCTTTATATGTATTCAGGCTAGTATTGTAATTAAAGTGAACTAATGTTTATAGATGTATTTACTGCTAATTCATTTCTCATATGATTCACAATAATCACATGGTTATAGCTTGTTTGATGCTTTTAAACTATCTTTAACTATCTCGAGCGATTTTACTGTCTGATAATTGGTAAGCTCTAGTACTTTTCTCAATCTCTTGCTTTTATTGGGTTATTAATTATTCTTTGAATTTCTAGAACATTACCGGAGTATCCAGGTGAACAAAAGTACAATACGAAACCCGTCACATCTACAAGCCATAATAGCACGTCTAACAGCACCGAAAAGAAGACGCACATAAAGAAACCACTTAACGCCTTTATGCTGTATATGAAGGAGATGCGGGCCAAAGTGGTTGCTGAATGTACCCTCAAAGAGAGCGCAGCAATCAACCAAATACTAGGAAGGAGGGTGAGTGAAGATGCTAGTTGTTTAAATTAAGTGCGCAAACTAAACTCACGGCAAATGCAGTCTTTGCATTGTTTATACTTGTGCAGGATTAATGAAATCAAATTTGCGTAAAAATTAATAATACAGTGTTGATCTGATAAATTTAATTATGAACATTAACGTCATCATAAAAATCATTGTTTAAATTATTTTAATAATTAATTAGTCTTTTTCGTCGAAAATAATTCCAGCAATTTGATTATTATCGTTTTCTTTCCTTTTATTCTTCTCTTTTTCCTATGAAAATGAGCGAAATAATTTGATTGTTCCCTTGTTCCCGTTTCCTCCCCCCCCCCTTGCTGATAAAATTGCGAATTATTTTTTATCTTGTTAATTAAATTTCCAGTTCTGTCTTTAAAATCCTATTAGAAATATGAAATTCCGAAGAACTCTTGGCAGTTTAATGTTAACGGAAAAGTCTTAAGCTTCGTATTAAGAAATATGAAACTTTCTTTGGAAAGATGCTTTCGATATTTAATACATCACTCTTTGTTTCTACCTTAATCTAATTATTATTCGATTGTTATTATTAATTAAGCATCGAAAAGAAAAGAATTTATTTTATTAATTATTGTTTGTAATCTTTATCCTATCACTGTTTGCTACTCTTAATCTAGTCATTATTCGGTAAGCAGGACAGGACAGGACTAAGTGGGAGAAGAAGCACCAACGCATCGCCATTGGCAGAACTGATGTCGCTCCTTCACACTAACCGTCTTCAGAAGAACACCTCCACAGGGCGCACTTACGCCACGCATCGGTGTTAATTGAAAAGTTATCATTAGGGCACAGAGAACTTGTGATACAGAGCATGGCCGGGAGATACAGTTGCTGATGACCGAAACGACTACTAATTTTCGTTTTGCGAAAACTATGTAAAACAATGTGTCAAACTCGTAGTCTGAAACTCATTTTTGCACGGCCCTCGGTTCAACATGAGAAAGTAGAAATTAACACGGAAAAAAAATGTAGCTACAGTATACTAATAAATGTTCACCGAATATCGAAACGTATATACAACCTTGGCAGCCATATAGGACTCGTAAGATGGTCTCTTTACAGAAATATTTAGTCCAATTACAGATGGAGTTAATAACAGAAATTTAGTAAGATTCCAAGTCAGCTTTAAGTAAAAGATTCGGTGAAGTGAGGAAGACGAATTTTACTAACATTTACCAGCGGAATTCTCAGAAATCCGCAAAATCCCATCGTACGTGATTTCTTTGTTCTGTAGTACGTATTAGTGTAACAACTTTCCTAACTAAAGAAAAGCAACACCCGTATCTCAAGTTAACAGACATTCATCTGGCCTGTGCTCTGAAACTTGCTTCTTCAAGCAGCAAGTCTCTTTGTATCTAAAAAGCTCGTTGCAGGGAAAAGATGCCAGGTGTCGAGAAAGAAGCAATAGGTGTTCCTTTTTATGGCCTTCCTATTATTTAAAGATTTGCATTTTCCCCTTGCGACCCTGGCACTGGACTACTATAAGGGTCGTAAGCGACCTACACTGTATGTACACCGATGACTATTTAGCCCACTGACATACAGAGTTTGACATGCCTGATATGAAAGAACATCATTCTGTTGGACTTTCTTAAAAATTTCATATGCCACCCAACCGGTATAGTGGTTTGCATCGCTGACTGATGTGCCAAAGGGCTCGGATTCGAATCCCGATTGCATGTATGTTTGTAAATGCATAGTGTCGGTGCGACATGGCGGCACTCTAAATATGCGGCGAGCCGAAAGTCCTCTCGTGGGGTTTGGTGGAAGAGGAGAAGGATGGGAGACCCTCCGACCCTCTCTCCGAGGTGCTCTTCATCCAAATTGGGAACGGAACTGAGCAAAACCGCACTGCTCAAGGCTGTTGCCAACGGCAGACGTATTCTAGCGCTCCTTGCCACGAGGTATCCTGTGGGTTTGGGCTGACTACCTCAGACAAGTGAGCATAAGCAACAACAGCAAGCTAAAATCTTCCAAAACCTCAATGATTTTGCTATATTTTACTTTCTTTCTCATCGATAGACGCCATTATCAGTTTCTTTCTTTATTCATAAAAAAGGTGACATTCCGTACCTTGTCAATAATCTTCGAACTTTGATTTTATTAATTCTTAGGCTTTGGTTAACGCATTAGACTTGATGCGTATTTGGATTGTAATCGACATTTTTTTATCTACACTGCTAAAAATATCATACTAAACGGTTGCTGTGTCGAAACGCTTAGAATCCTTTATCTTTTAATCAATATTAATTCCTTATATTATTCTCTTTTTGTGGTGTCTTTTTCATTTTTAATTCTTAGTTTTGTGTGTCATTTGCTTTTGTAGCTATATATTTAACACCGCTAGGTCGCAGAAATTATTCCTTTTTTAATCGAATTTTTATTTGTACGGATTACTGTGAATTAGAAACACAAAAACCTGTGTTTCTAATTCATAGCAATCCATATAAAAATAGAGGAGATGAAAACGGAATTCTCGCATGAGCGAAACTGTTTATGTATCATTTATTTATTTCAGTGGCATAGCTTGTCTCGCGATGAACAAGCGAAGTACTACGAAATGGCCAGGAAGGAGAGGCAACTCCACATGCAGCTCTACCCTGGCTGGAGTGCACGTGATAACTACGCACTCCAAGTAAAAAAGAAGAAAAGAAAAAAAGACAGGAACCAAGACGGAGGTAATGTTAAAATAACTGAAATATATTACAATGCAAATTCAAATTTTTCTCTATCCTTGATGTAATGTTTCGCATATTTTTTCTCTTTTTGTGTTTAGGATCATGTTTCAGGCATTTTTTCATTACAACAACACTTAAAATGGTATTGCAGAAATGAATGAGAATTCTTGAAATGACATAAGAAATAAAGGTACTTACGTATTAACGCAACCAGGCCAAAATTCGCATAAATCGCCAAATTTGGCGACCCTACTTACGGCAACCTTATGTTAATTTATTAAAGCGAGTTCGTAGATTCGTTCGTTGCCTACATTGTGCCATTCGTAGATGTTTTTTTTTAAGTTAAAAGATGTCGCTGTGTACATGGATTCTTGTCTATATTTCGAACTTTAAGCCTAAAATGTCTCCAAAAACGCGGTTTTCGCACATGGAAAAACTACGTTTTGAACACACGATTTAAACTAAAAATCCGAAACAAAAACAAAAAATTTAAATAGCAAAAACGTAAAGTTTCTAACCAAAAATATTTGACAAAAATCCATGTACAGAGCGACATGTTTTAACTTAAAAAAACATCTACGAATGGCACAATGTAGGCAACGAACGAATCTACGAACTACGCACACCTCGCTTTAATAAATTAACATAAGGTTGCCGTAAGTAGGGTAAACAAAATAATATAAAAAACTGTATTAAAAATTATCTGTAGTTAATAAATGTACATTTTCTTTCTATTCATACTTTTTTACTCAAACTTACAAATCGCGCCAACCTGGTTGCGATAATACGTAAGTACCGAAATGAAATATACATGAAATCAGAGTGACTTCAGTCAAACTTCAGAGGTACGTCACTCTTGGCTTTGATTATAAAGTGACTTATTAACAGGAAATACTCCTGAAGCATACTTACAAAAAGATCAAAAATAGAGTCAATATTCCGTAACCATGATCGGTTTTGCCATTTATAGATTAATGCAAATTTTTTATATAACATCCATCCTAAATCTGTTCCATGTAATTGGTAGTTTTGGGATGAATTACCGTGGCTTTTTGATTATAAAACGGACGAATGCTTTGCTATTAGAATACATGCAACAGTTGCTAGCAAGGGAAACTTGCATTTATATAAATTTCTACGTTTTCTTGGTACTTTCGTATTAACGCAACCACTTTGGAGCAATTTGGCGATTTGTTACAGATGAAAAGGTAAAAGTTACTTATACGGTGCAAGTTGGTGGTTTCCTCCCCCCTTTTTTTAAAAAAAAAACTTTCCCAAACTATTCATATTTATCGTAAATCGGTAAACATTATCAACATATAAAAATAAAACATACTTTAGCAATTTAAAATACAAATTTGAATTATTAAATAAGAGATACGAAATGCATTAAAATAAAACACTTACATTCTTCTTGAATTATTTCTGTAATTATTTTGCGCTTTTCTTCTCCCGAAGTACACAGCGATCTGTTTTCGCTTGAAAACGTCTTCGTGCAATCAGCGGCTATAGAGGAAACGCATTTTCACGTTGCTCGCTTTAGAAAATTTACAAATTTTACTGCAGTTTCTTCCATTGTTGGCAAATTCCACAAGCTCATATTTTAAAACTAAAAAAAGTTAAAGGTAAAAAATATCACGATTTATCTATAAAAACCCTCGATACAACAAAAAATAACGCATACGAAAATGGCGGCGCTGCCCGACCAAAAGAAGCATGGTTTGCGAACAAATGACTATGTGCATAGTTACCAGAGTTTGATACATTCTGAAAATTCGGCGACTTCTACTTAGGTGGTTGCGTTAATACGTAAGTACCGTTTATTTTTCTTCCACTTTTCCCTGATTACTCAATTAATCCACATTCAATTTGCAATTTAAGCAAAGAAAAATCATAAAAATCATTTTTTTTTTAAAATTTTACAAGGTTCTATTTTTAATGTCAGAAAACACGAAAGTTATCTACTTAAGGAAAGGGATATCTTCATGAAGGATTTTCGAAGAAGAAACATCACGCGTGGAGAGAAGTACGTAAACAACAGCGTGAGAAGCTCGGCCGCCAAAATTCGAATCTGCATCAAACTGCAAGTCTTGGCTTTGTCGGTATACAACGTCAACCTCTTTCTAAATTGATCTGGTTAGCGATGAATTTCACTTGATACTATAAAAAGCAGGACAGACTTAAAGCCCTAAACAAATGAATCCTGAGAAAGCTTGTAGTACTTTACAGAAAGGAATTTGTTTTTATTGTTTAAGAAGATTATAGTTCTTTGGGTATTATTTAGAGGGGATTGCCCTTTCAGTAGAAGTATGAGGGAATTTAGATTATGGCATTGTTATGGATAATGGCTGAATAGGTTTTACCAAAAGCAAAATTCTAAATTTTTAATCTGAAGTAAGGGAAAAACAGTTTAACCCCGCTATAACGTACTTCAAGGGGTTCGCTATTTCTAATCTGATAAGGAAAAAATGGATCATTTCTCAAATTAGTGTAACACCTGATTGATGAATTAAACAGAAAGATTGATTTGCGTTAAAAAGATGTTAATAATAACTTTAATCAAAAAATATAGTATAAGTTAATGGCAATTATTACTACTTGCAATTACTAAATTTCTTCTTCCTTGTTATTCGGTTTCTCAAAACATTAAAAATTTTACACGAGAAATTACTTATCGTAAATACCCGTCCTCCCTCCCTGTTATACATTTCCATCTAAATTATGAATTATGAATAAGCATTAGTCTTGAACAGAGTTCTGTCTTACACTTGGAATCAAAGAACTCGAAAGGAATCCAAGAACTGATTCAAGCTCTCGTTGGATCAATGGTTCTTTGGCTCAATGCGTGACTCAGCAAGATTTTCTGAAATGTTTATTATGTGTTCTGTTTATCCATGAGTTGAATGCTGCACTTGCCTCGCATAGCCTTTTGTTTAGAGCTCAGAGAAAACAGTAACGTAAAGATGTTTTTTGTTAATCTAGTACCCTAAACAGCATGAATTTCAGAGCTGTAATTTTTCAGTTGAAAGTTGCAGAAATTCTGGAAAAAAGTATGAAAAATTAAAAAGGGGGGGGGAGTGCAAGATATACATAAAATTCGTTATATTCTATTTTTATACATTTGGAAATTCGCTATAGCCGTATAAAATAGCATAATTAGAAAACTAGATGGGACCAAAAATTTAGTGCTTTATATGCGGAGTTTCGTCATAGCGGAGTATGGCTGTAGTTGATAGTGAAAAAATCAGTGTTTATCAATACCGTTTCTTCTTTTGAAGGGAGAGATAGGTTTCTGTTTGTTTTCTTATATTGTTTACAACTGTTACTACTATATAAACGATACTTTTGTATTATTTTCTGCTTAATCCTCATTTATATATTTTTGATGCATTTTGTTTGCTATAATAAAACAAGTTTTTTAAATATCACATGTATAACTAAATATGAAAAAAATGCCATTCCTTTGTTTTATCATAATAAACTGAAAAATTAATTTGATATATTTTCCGGTACTTACGGATTGACGAAACCAGTTTAGATTGCCAGATTTTCAGAATTTGTCAATTCTGGCAGCCTAACCATTCTTCTGGCAACTGTGCTGATAACAATTCTTCAGTAACGCAACGCCGCCATTTTTGTATATTTTTTGCCTTAAACTTAGTTTTAAAATATTGTCGAATTTGCCAGCAATGGAAGAAACTACGGTAAAATTTCTGCAAGAATACAGAATTTTGCTGAAAATTGTCTGAAGATAACAACAGCGAAATGTGTTTCCTTGATAGCCGCTTTTACCGAAGATTGCACGAAGCCGATTTTCCTCAGTTCCCTGACGCTTTTTAAGCGAAAACGGATCACAGTGTACGCTAGAATAACGCAGAACAATTACAGAAAATTTTGAAGAAGAATATAGGTGTTTTATTTTTAATGTATTACGCAATCCTTATTTAATAATTCAAATTTATATTTTAAATTGCTAAAGTATGTTTTCGGTACCTACGTATTAACGCAACCACCTTGGAGTAATCTAGCGTTTTTTTTTACAGATGAAAAGATAATAGTTACTTATCGGGTGCAAGTTGATGGTTTTCGCACCTTTTTATAGAAAGATTCCCAAAATATCGATATTTAAGTAGGTAAACCTTATGAATATGTGAAAAACAAAAAACGTAATTTAGCGACTTAATTTACAAATTCGAATTATTAAATAAGGATTACGTAATACATTAAATAAACACTTACATTCTTCTTCAAATCTTTTTTGTAATTTTTTTGTGCTATTCTTCTCTCGAAGTACACAGCGATTTGTTTTAGCTTAGAAAATATCAGAGAATTGCAGACTCGACACCAAAAAGAAAAAAAAAAAAAAAAAAAAAAAGGTCACGATTTGTTTATAAAAACCGTTGGAATTTGTAATACAACATGAGTGAGTTGAGTGCACCGCTATGATGGCTTCCGACCACGGACATGAACCAAACGGCAGGTATATACCATTACGGCAGGGGAAGACTCCAAAGTAACAAGGTTGAATATTGCATACTAATAACAGTTTCTACACTTTGATAACTGCAGGCACTAAGCGTGGTTATCTGCTTTAAGTTCTGAACATTTGAAACATAATATTATTCACCTATTGTTTCTGCTTACGCAGTGTCTTGAGATTTTCTCTATTTTACCAAGGTCTACTCTGCTTTTGAGTGTGTTAGACGTCCACATTGCCCAGGCACAGACCGGTGGTTTCTTCAAATGCCAGGTTCTTGTATGTACACAATGAAAGTAATAATGGTCTGTGTCGCCTTCCTCTCCGCATTCGCAGAAAGGAGTATCCCCAAGTGTGAATCTGTTGAGATATACTGGGAATGGTCCATGACCTATCAAGAACTGGGTAAGGCTAGCACAGTGGGTCTTTATTTCATGTTAACTTTTGGCAGTAAGCGAAATGTCCTTCGTCCTACCTCTGCCTCTGTCCATCTACTTTGCCAATTTAGTAGCAGACTTGTCAAAGTTATTCGCTTAATGTGAGACCAAGGAAGTTTAGTTGGTCTTTCTAATATATCCGTGCAGTTGGCTGCCTGCTTGGCCAGTAGGTTAGCGGCTTCATTGCCTTGAATCCCTGTGTGAGCGGGAACTCATTTTAAAGTGGGTCTTTTCGAAATAGGAATTGCCAGAAGCTGTTTCTGAATTCGGTATACCAAAGGACTCCGGCTGTTTTGTAGTGCAATAACCGCCAGACTTGATGCCGAATCACTGAGTATGGAGAATTTCTCCTGTTGACATGTGTTCGCATATCTAATTGCGGCACTGATAGCTAGAAGCTCTGCTTGGTATACCGAGTTGTTCAAGCCTAGTTTCGTTTTCCACTCGAAAGTTACAACTCCATTTTCCAGTCTACAGAAGGCGCTGCCCGTGCCGTTCTCCGTTTTGAAGCCATCTGTGAAAAGGTTATTGCTGTTGCTCTGAATTGGTTGATCGTTTACGCTAATACCATCGTAGAGATTAAAAGCTGCTGGATGAAAGTTATTGCAGATGTTTTCCTCTTCGTAGTCCGAGTGGTGATAACTATGACCCAGAGTGTTGAAATTTGACCCAGCCTGCTAACCCTTACGATAGCTGCCTCCTTTTCGCCTATCAAATCTAGGGGAGGAATTCCTGCTAGTTGTTGTAGGGCAAGTGTTGGCGTGGTACGGTAGGCCCTGCATACTTGAAATAGCTGCTGTCTCTGAATAGAGAGCAGGGATCTTCTCATATGAGAGGTAAGTTCACCACCCCAAGATGCTGCTCCGTAAGCTATTACTCTTTCTGTAATGGTTCTATGCCAGATTTTTAGTAGCTTAGATGAGATACCCCATTTATGTGAAGTCATGCGTCTCATGTTGTTGCTTAGGATGCTAATTCGAGTCTTAAGATCCCTGACATGTGGCATCCAAGAAAGTCTGTTGTCCAGTAATAGTCTTATCAGGTTCAGTGTTTCTACTTGTTTGCTTTGGGAACATGCAAAGACCTGACTCGGAACAGGGAGCTTACTAAAGCTATGTTCAATAAATGTGGGAAGTAGACAAGATACACAGGAAGGGTATGCGAAACCCTTTATTTTTCACTCTTTACAATAATTTCCGGACTTCGGAATGCAGAGACCAACCACTTGTGGTCTGAACGTAAGAATATAAAAATATTAACTAAACTCTAACTTAATTTTGGAATAATAAACAAGGGCCTACGTGGAAGATTGGCCGTATATTAACAGGAAGCCGTATGTAGTACAGAGAACTGTTAACACTACAATACGTTTAAAATTATTAAGAGCATTAAACCTCTGGCCTGGAAGGCAACCAGCAACCGAGTAAAACTGCTAAGGCAAGCGGCCTGCTTCGACTAACTCCTTCCTCTCTCTTGCTTGGCAAAAAGCCACAACTTAAGTACTTGGCGTTCGCCAGACAAATTTGCATAAATAAGTTAAAGCTTTTAATTCTGGCCGGAAGTAGAAAATAAGAAGTGATAGTAAAGATTTAAAATAAAATAAACGTTAGTAAAACTTAAGATCCTTACATACTTCCCGCCAGAGTTAATTAGTTTGAAACTGAGGTCTAAAACGACCTTGTTGAAAACTTTTAGCTCTAGAATCTAACGCGAGGCCAATCTTTTACAAACATTCCTCACTAGAAACTAGAAATTAAAAAAAAAATTGTTTTTACATTATCAGCTCCATGGACAATTACTTTTAATCTGTACTGCATCTAAACAGGAGCTTTTAGTTGAAATCTGGTTCCTTCCAGAGATCTGGAAGGAAAACTAGTTTAATGAAATGTTACACAATTAAATGGCAAGTCACATGAATATTTATATTTCTCCTAACATTCTTATTTCATTCCTGACTTTTATTTAATTATCTCTCCCCGTGCTCTCTGACATGTGTTGTAAAAGAAAACACCGAACACGAATGTGTTTATGTACCAGTGTTCAACACTGCCTCCTACAATCAAAATACTAACGTGTTAAAATTCAACATAACAAGACCTCGTAACACACCCTATCTTCATCTCTAAACCCTGAGGTACTATTCTGAAAGTGGCTAACTCTGAAGTGTAGCGTCAGAGAGCCTAACTACATTCATTCAACCTTTAACACATATTCACAATTCTCTCTTTTTTTTTTTTTTTTTCAGTCACACGAATAAGTTCAAAATTTTTTTTGGCATCACTTTCACTTTTAACATATCACAGTATTTCTTAACGCTTAAAATAATAGTTCACATTGTATATAAGGACATATTAACATGCCGTTAATTTTACGCAATTTAAAACGTACATTAGTAGTACATTGTTAACTTCTATTCTTTTCCAAGCAAGTGCCAATTCTTCTACATTGAAATACTACATTTCAAAAGTCTTTCCGACTAAAACTTCTTTTTTGCCAGAATGTTTTAAATGAAATTTATACAATAACTTTTACAATATTCAAGTATTTACACATTCCTATTATACATCAACTTTAGTTTTACTCGCGAGTAATTGAAAAACATAATACCAAAATAGGTAACAACTCATTTCTCGCCTTTTTGGCGATAAAGGTAGACCTCACATGAGGTAAAACGTCTTGAAATCTGCCACTTGCAGTAAGAATGAAAGATTAACTTAAGTTTGCAAAGTAACATAAAATTTTACTTATCTTTGTGATATTCGGACATTCTTTTCTCTGCCCAGTCCTGGAAGGTAGCTAAGATTCGTGTTTGATTGATCCTCCTTCTTGTGCGGGCTCGCCCTTCAGTTCCTTCCTCTAGGAGCTTTCTTTTCCCTCCAGTTCGGTCACCCTTGAATACCTTCTTTTTCGCCTCTGCCTGTGGTCTTGGCCGTTTGATGGCCGCTGGTCTTGGCGGAACCGGGACACTTCTTTCGCGTTCCTGCTTGGACCTCGTTGCTGGTCGTTCAAATTTTCCTTGTATCTTTTCCTCCGCCGGTGGTGGTCCTTCCGCAATTCGGCGACATTTGCTGCGTAGAGTCCTGTCCGATGAGTAGATCTTCCGTTTGGGAGCCGGGTTATAGTTGCCGTTATTTCTCCTGGCTCTCTTTGCATTCGTCGTACTTCTTCCTTCTTCATTCTGGGGGTGGTCGTGCGCTCTCTTTTGTGGTCGGTGGAACGGCTTCTTTTTCTTGTTACCTTCAGTTTTCCAACGGGGAAACTTTCTTTTCAATTGCTCCTGCCTCCTAATGGCTTGCCCTTGTACTTGTCGTTGTTCCACCTCTGGAGCTTGTGCCTGCAGTGCCTGCCGTGCCGGATCCTGCAAAACATCTTTAAATATTTGCATTTTATTACGGTCATAGTATGGTTTTATTTGGTCAATGTTTGCGGAGCATGTTTCACCATTCCTGGCTTTTAACACCACTACAGCGTGAGTTTTTTTTTTTCTATGACATATGGTCCTTCAAATCGTGGAAAAAATTTGGCGGTTTTATCTTCTGGTGCTGAAGAAAGTGAATGCTTAATTTTTAATACTTCATCTCCTACTTTATAAGTTACTCCCCGTCGTTTCATATCATAATAGAGCTTCTGTTTTCTTTGTGCTACTTCAGTGTTCTTTTTTGCTTCTTTAATTAATTTTTCTATATCACCCATTTTAAATTCTGGGGCTCTTTGTTGAACATAAAATAATTTATCTAACGGCGCTATAATCTTTCTGCCTAAAAATAACTCAGCAGGAGTTTTGCCCGTTGTATCATGTTTTGCGGTCCTAAGGGCGAAAGCAAATTCATTGACATAGTTATCCCAGCTTTTATGAAAATTTTTAACATAGCTACGGATAATTTTCACTATATTTCTATTGACCCGTTCCGCTATATTTGATTGCGGCCGAGGCGGGACCATTTTTAAATGACGTATGCCCAGTTTTTGGCACATGTCTTCAAATATATTACTTACAAATTGAGGACCATTATCCGATATAACTTTTAGGGGCGCCCCGTATTTTAAAATATATTTATTTAAAATAGAATCAGTAACTAATTTCGCGGAGGCTCGTTTTAAGGGAACAATTTCGGTCCACTTACTAAAATGATCAACCATAACAAGGAGATACCGACTTTTATTTAACTGACTTTTTGGGAAAGGGCCCAATAAATCGATTCCAATTATTTAATTTGGAAATTCGGATTTAATACTATTTAGAAACCCGGCCGGGCGGAAATTAATATAATTAACTGCTTGACATGTTGGGCAGGACTGGACATACGCCCTTGTTAACTTTTGCAGTTCAGGAAAGTAGACTGCCTCGCGTACGCGTTGGATAGTTTTTCGAATACCAGCATGAGAAGCTAAAGGGCTGTCATGCAACTCCTGCAGGATATTTAATCTAAGACTAGCTGGGATAACAGGTCGAAATTCATTGTTGGAATTCGTAGTTTTTGTATAAAATAATAGACCATCTATTAGTTCGTAATGGGCCGCCCTATTTCTTATCGCCACAATATCTTGGTGGCTAAAATTTTCAGGATCCTTTAAATACTCATAAATGTTTCCAAACTCAGGATCCTTACCCAGTTCGGTTATTACAGTTTCTCGGGAATTTATTGTACATGCTGTGAGCATTGCCACCTTTACAGTATTACCTTCTTCATCTATTTTTATTCTGGATAGGGCATCTGCTACGATAAAAAAATATCGTAGCAGATGTCCTATCCTTTCCGGGGGTATGCTTGATTACCAAATTATATTCTTGTAGCTTGAGTGCCCATCTTATTAACCTTGGGGATAAGTTTTTCCCTGAGTACAATCTAGTTACCGCCGCATGATCAGAATACCCTGTTATTGACGCTCTTCCAAAATAGACTCGGAACTTTTGCACTGCTAACAGAACTGCAAGTGCCTCTCTCTCAGTCGCGGAATAATTTCTTTGTGTTTGATTTAAAGTTCGACTAAAAAATGCCACGGGCTGCTGATTTTGCGAAAGTACCGCTCCTACCGCATAATCCGAAGCATCCGCTGAAATTTCTAAATTCTCATCCTTTTCAGGAAATTTCAACACAGGGGCTTGCGTTAATGCTTGCTTTAATTTTTCGAAAGCACTATTGGCTTCGGCCGTCCACGAGAATCTTGCCTATTTCCTTTATAATTTTAACAATGGTTCAGCAATAGCTGCAAAATCTTTTATAAAGGACCTATAATATGAACACAGTCCTAGAAAAGAAGAGAGCTTCTTCGCCGTATTTGGCGGCGGATACTTTTGCACAGCGATTATTTTTGATTCGTCTGTCTCGATTCCTTTCTGAGATATTTTGTAACCTAAGTATTTTAATTCAGGGGCTGCAAATTTGCACTTTTCGACATTAACTTTTAGACCGGCCTCATTTAATAATGAAAACACCTGTCTTAAATCCTGTACATGTTGGTCCAGATTATCACTAGTAATAATGATATCGTCTAAATAGATAAATGTGGACTTTCCAAGAACAGGCCTTAGCACAATGTCCATACATCGCTGAAATGTTGCCGGTGCCCCTGAAAGGCCAAACGGCATACGCAGGAATGCACAAGTGCCAGACTTGGTTATAAAAGCAGTCTTTGGCACGTCCTCTGGTCTAACCCCTATTTGAAAATAACCAGTCGTTAAGTCTAAAGTCGTCATATATTTGGTAGACGTTATGTTCCTTAGAATTTCTTCAATAATAGGTAACGGATATACCGGATATTTAGTTATGGAGTTTAATTTATGATAGTCAATCGCGAAACGCCACCGTTTTGGATGTGTCAATGGATAGTCATTGTTTTTCTTACATAAAACCACCGGGCTAGCATAACTACTTGAGATGGGCGTTATGCTCTTTTTACGTAGCATATCGCCAATGTGCCATTCTATAATATTTTCTTTATTCTTATCATACCGGTATGCTTTGTGGCGAACTGGCATTGAATCTCCGGTGTGGATACTATGATTAGTAACTTGAGTAAATCCTGGAATATCACTAAATAACGAAGCAAATTCACTTACCACTTGTCGGATTCTTTGTTCCTTAGGCAGGTAGTCAAGGTTTAACATTGGCGGTTCCGTTTTTTCTTCTCGAACTGGTTTCATCGTCAGCTTAAGGAACGCTTCATTAAAATCCAGCTTTGCTTCTGCCTCTGAAAGAAAATCTATTCCTAAGATAATATGTGCTTGCAGATTCTTTACTATAAAAAACATAACCTTTACTTGTTCGTCCTTGGTACGAATGTATAGCGGCAATTTACCTATGCACTTACATCTTTCTCCTTGCGCAGCTAACACTGTCGTATTATCCGAATTATATATGCGATATTTACAAAAATACTTCCTTAAATAATCTTCTACCACACAGGAACACTGCGCGCTTGTATCCAGGAGTGCGGTGGCTGGGATGTTATTCACCAACACTTCAATCTTCGGAAGAGTCAAATTTTTCACCATTACTGTATTTAACTTGAAGGAAGAGGGGTTTTCTTGGCCTTCGGATTTCCGCACCCTCCCGTCAGCAGAAATCCGTTTTAGTTTAAATTATTTTTCATTTCCGTGCTTTCCTTCTTTTTCCACTGGCCTTGAGACTTTTTTCCTGGATTGCTATTGAACTGTCGACGTTCGCCGGCTGTTTTTGAATGCTCGGGTTTCCTTGCCCACTGATTCGCTTTGCTTCCGTAGCCGTGTGCTTGAGTTTGCTGTAGTCTTGCCGCACCAAATTGGTTTCGCTGTTGATATTGGCGTCTTCTTTCAATGTCCGCCGTTCTTCTACTTTCAAACTGGATTGCTAGCTCAAATAACTTTTCCAGTGTAGTCGGATTTCTTAATTCAATAAAGTCTTGCACTTGGGGCAGTAACCTCGGCAAAATCACTTGAATTATCTCAGGATCCGGACGGTTTCCATACAAGAGTTTGAAGACGTGAATTTTTCTTAAAATAAAGCTTGAGAGATTTTCGATTCTTTGCTGATATATACTGAAAAGTTCCGTTTCTAATTTCGCACGATCCCTTACAACAGGGAAGGCTTTTAGTAGGGCAGTCTTGAAATTTTCGTAAGTATAGGTGGGACTTCCTGCTTGATCCAAGAGACTTCTGCCTATACATTTGAACCAGTTAAGCGCTTGGCTCCTCAAAGCGCTGGTAGCTAAGGTAACTTTTTGAAACTCGTGCACGGGGTAGAGCATGAAGTGATCATCCAATTTTTCCAAAAAATTGGTTACCGGTGAGTTTCCATTAAATGTTGCTTCTGGTTTCATCGAAGCGCGCATGGTGTGGACGATGTAACCAAATCCTTCCAGGGCGGCAGCTGGCATTTCTGGATTCTGAGCCGCTTCTGCAGGCAGCACAGGTTCTTCTTGAAACTCCGCCATGGTTATTCTTCTTCGTCGGGCGCCACTATCAGGTTCTGTGTTCCTCCTTACTTGCTTTGGGAACATTAAATGTCCTGACTCGGAACAGGGAGCTTACTAAAGCTATGTTCAATAAATGTGGGATGTAGACAAGGTACACAGGAAGGGTATGCGAAACCCTTTATTTTTCACTCTTTACAATAATTTCCGGACTTCGGAATACAGAGACCAACCACTTGTGGTCTGAACGTAAGAATATAAAAATATTAACTAAACTCTTACTTAACTTTGGAATAATAAACAAGGGCCTACGTGGAAGATTGGCCGTATATTAACAGGAAGCCGTATGTAGTACAGAGAACTGTTAACACTACAATACGTTTAAAATTATTAAGAGGATTAAACCTCTGGCCTGGAAGGCAACCAGCAACCGAGTAAAACTGCTAAGGCAAGCGGCCTGCTTCGACTAACTCCTTCCTCTCTCTTGCTTGGCAAAAAGCCACAACTTAAGTACTTGGCGTTCGCCAGACAAATTTGCATAAATAAGTTAAAGCTTTTAATTCTGGCCGGAAGTAGAAAATAAGAAGTGATAGTAAAGATTTAAAATAAAATAAACGTTAGTAAAACTTAAGATCCTTACAGTCTAAGATATTTCAATTGGGGGGAACATTTTACCGATATCGCTACTAACCACTTGGACATTAGTGGATAACAGGAGGAAAAAAAAAATAAAAAATAAAAATAAAAAAAAAAAACCCCTACTAAAGCGAAAATAAACCACCAGTATCAACAGTCGGTTACTGATTAGTTTAGTCTTGAGAGACTAATTTTACAAGAATAAGTATTTATTAGCTTTTTGCATTGCAAGAGGGAAGAATATATGCATTTATGTATTTGAAAAAAGAAGTATTTTATGTGTTTAAAAAAATGTTTGCGATATAATCATAAAAGGTTGCGGAAGCTCACCTGTTTGTAATTTCTTAGAAAATACAAAAAAGCTGGAACTCATTGTACTTAAAATTATATTTAAGTAGGTAAGATTAGTGGAAACTAGAAGAACTATTAAGATGGTGAATAGAAACATTTAAAAGTGAAGATGATAAAATAATATTTATTAAGTGTCAGCCTTTTCATATAAAAAGAGTATTTATGTGTAATATTTTAAGTAGTATGTCAATTAATGTATAAATTCATTGCGCAGTTTCTATATTTACAGAAAACGACATTGTAGATTTCCATAAATATTTTAAATAGCATATAGCTATCAGCATGCAAACACTTGCAGATTTCATATAGTGTCAGTAGTATATAAGTAAAATATTCTGTACTAGGTTAACTGTAATAATAAATACGGTGCTATAGTATTATTTTATTAGCTACTTCCTACTGTTATTATTTTGATGACCACAGACATTGTGAGTATCTGCTGCTGTATTGTGAGCATCTGAGTATTTTCCTTTCTCCAGCTTAATGCATTGTGAGAATACTGCATGTAATATACACCCTCTGTCCGAAAAGTTCCGAGTTACATTTTCTTCTGGGCATGTATTCGTAAGTGGGATAAAACTGAGAATGCTATTCCCGGGTCTCGCAAATCGGCTGTGCAAGAGGATTTCGCGGGTTCATCCGGGAAAATGGAAAGAGAGAGATTGATTTTTACTGCGGGACAATCCGTTTTAACCGTCCTCCACATTCACCCGATTTGGCTCCGAGAGACTTTTTTTTTTTTTCTTCTCAGAAATCAAGCTGTACATGAAGGTCAACTCTATCACAATATAACCGACATTCAAGCTACAGTAACTCGGAAATTGAATATCATCCCAAACTAGGACATTCTGACTGTTTCATATGGGTGTGTGAACGTTCTGTACCTCTTACCCAAGTGAGGGGAGACTGTAGATCACCTGAAATATTAAACCTTCATCATAAGTTTTCTGTAGTTTTGCTCGGAACGTTTTAGACAGGCCGTATATAGGGAACACAAAACATGTGTGAATCAATTGTTTTTACTCAAAAGCACACTTTTTTCGGAGGCAAAACTCTATGAAGCCTTAGAACAGCTCTGGAGTTTTGTGCTCCTAACTGTAAAACTCTGCGTTACACTTTACAGTGAACTATGTCAAACAGATCACCTCTGTAATAAGGCTGCTTCTAAAACTGATGGACATTTCTGAGAATAAAACATCGGTACTGAGCATCAATCTTCCTAAAACGACTACTTTCATAGAAAATGCAATTCATCAGAAATCGTTCGTGTCCGCCTTAGAAAGAGTTTGTTGCTTTTTAAATCCTAAGATTCTGAAATTCTACATTAAATGGATTAAAAACTGTAGCCTAAATCTGACAAATATCTGGATTAATTGTTTTCTTTTTGTTTACTTTTAAAATTCCTCAAATTTTGTTTATAGTTTTTTCAAAAGAAAAGCAGGAAAAAAAAAAAAAAAAAAAATCTGAAATGTTTCAGATTTTAAATTACGTCCAAAGGGGCGTTTTTTAACATTTTGTGTGTTACCTTTCTTTATTAAATATCATGTTCCTCGCACTTAAACCATAAGATCCAGTGCAACAGCAATATCGCAAAATAGTTTTAAAACGAGCATATCTTTAGAATTTCCGATACAGAGACTCACGCGCTGGAGATAAAAATGTTTTTTTCTGCACAACGTTGCCATTGCTCGCTTTGAAATCCTTGAGTTTGTTAATCAAAAATTCGTCAAAGTTTTAAAAAATAGGAAATCGATCATAAAACAAATTTCAAATTTCAAATTTGGTCTTCCACATGCTCATATTCGTTGGAGGATTACGTTATTCAAAATTCGATGACTCTATGTACCGTTGTTTAATCACAATACGAGAAATATACATACATTTATGCAGATTTTTCATTATTTAATTTCTTCAAATATAATGCAGGACTCTAACATTTTGTGGCAACAGTTTGAAAAGTGAACCGACATTTATGAGTCCGACGCAAAATGCCAAAACGAAACTAATAGTCCTTCGAGATTGAAATCCCTTTGGACTAAAAAAAAAAAATCTGAAAGATTTCAGAATTTACATTACGCCCATAGGAGCGTTTTGTAACGTTTTGTGTGTTATCGTTATTTATTAAATATCATGTTCTTCGCACTTAAAATTCAGTTCGACAGCAATATCGCAAAATTATTTTTAAATGAGCATATCTTTAGAATTTCCGATACATAGTCTCGTGCGCTGGAGACAGAATTTTTTTTTTTTTTAGTCCAAAGAGGCTTTGTCCCTGAAGAACTATTGTTTTCGTTTTGCGATTTTGCGTCGAATCACTATAAACGGCGTATCACTTTTCAGATTGTTGCCACCAAATGCTAGAGTCCTGCACTATATTTGAAGAAATTAAATAATGAAGAATCTGCATAAATGTATATATATTTCTCGCATTGTGATAAAACGGTACCTAGAGCCATCCAGTTTTGAATGACGTAATCCTACTGCGAATATGGGCATCTGAAAGTCCAAATTATAAATTTGGAATTTGTTCTATTATCGGTTTCATATTTTGCAAAACTTTAACGAATTTTTTATTAACAAACTCAAGGATTTCAAAGTGAGCAATGACACACACTACGAGGTAAAAAAACCTTTTTATCTCCAGCGCGCGGAACTGTATATCGGAAATTCTAAAGATAGGCTTATTTTAAAATTATTTTGCGACAGTGCTATTGAACAGAATTTTATAATTTAAGTGCAAGGATTATGATATTTAATAAATAAAGGTAACACACAAAACGTTAAAAAAACGTCCCTTTGGACGTGATTTAAAATCTGAAACATTTTCAGACTTCCCCCCCCGTACAGTATTGCCATTGCTCGCTTTGAAATCATTGAGTTTGTTAATCAAAAATTCGTTTTAAAGTTTAAAAAAATATGAAATCAATAATAAAACCAATTCCAAATTTGGACTTCCAAATACCCATATTTGAGCGGAGGACGGCGTTATTCAAAATTTGACGTCTCTACGTACCTTTTTTTTTTCACAATGCGCCAAACATTTATACACTTATGCAGATTCTTCATTGTTTAATTTCTTTAAATATAATACAGGGCTGTAATATTTGGTGGCAACAATTTGAGAAATATAACGCCATTTTATAGCGCAAGATGTCAGAATGAAATTAATAGCCGTTCTGGGCAAATTGCCCCTTTGGTATTAATAACCTGAAGAACAACACCCGAATTAAAATGTAATAACTATTATTCAATAACGTGTGTGTGCGATTATGGCAAAGCCTCGAGGGCTATCTGCCTAAGGGAAGGGGTGCCTTCGTGGAGGACTTTCTAAGGGAAACTGGCTCGTATACGCGTTACTCATGGGGAAAACCACGAAAACGCCCATGCAGCCGGCCCGTTCGCGGGATTCGAACCTCGGACCGAACTACCAGTGTTCAGCGACTTTACCGCTCGGCCGCTGGTAGGCCTATTATTAAATAAATATACTTGAGAGGATTTAGACGTGGGTGATTATTATGAGAAGAATAACCAGTTTCGGACCACTTAGAAAGTTTCGAACTTTTAACAACGTTTCATTAGTTTAACATATTAAGTTAGCATTTCTAAATCTATCTTCCTGAAACCTATAATTAGATTGTATAGCTTGAAGAATAAAATCGCTAAAAAACGAAACTTATTTCACAATTTTATTTACTTATTTAAGTATTCATTTATTTATTACCTATTTTGTATTTTATTTATTATGCACTTTATTTTATTTTCAAATCTCAATTCGATGTATTTCTGTCGACTGATGTTTTTAATGCCAAGTAATTATCGAAGTAACTTGTTTTGAATATTTAAACAGATAAATAAGCTTAATAAATTGCATCTCTTAATTTTAAATAAGCATTTATTAACTCACATTAAAATATGTTTTGACAAACGGAATTCCGTAAATAAATAATTTCATGACATAAAAAAACAGACGCTCATAAAGTATATATTACATAGAAAATAATATTTTTTAAATGCTTTCAATTTTTTTTTCATATAAATGCTTCTATGTGCAATTTTCCTTTCATTTATCATTACATTTCAAGCTAACGATTGCTTAATATGTGATGTAATATTTACGAGGTTGAAGGCATTAAATTTGACAGGAATGTGTTATTTTTTGACGGGATAAGATGCAGCAAAATTTTTAATGTTATGTGGATTTGACTTTAGAGTTGCCTTACCCTGATGCAGAATGAGTTTAGATAAATAACATCTATTGATAGTATTATTTAAACAGCTGAAATTTCAACAGATATTCTTGGCATTTTACGTTGAATCACTGAATTGCGATGCATCACTTTCAGATTGTTCCCACTAAATGTGTTAGCCCTATATTATATTTAAATAAACTAAATAATAAAGAATCTGCAAGATTGTATGTATGTTTCTCGCACTGTGAAAAAACAACGGCATCTAATATCATCAAATTCTGAATAACATAGCCCTCCACCCGAATATGGACACCTGGAAGCCTGAATTTGGATTTTATTTTATTTTCTATTTCATATTTTGAAATAATTTAACGAATTTTTGATTAAAAAGTCAACAGTTTCAAAGCGAAGAGTGGTGCAACACTGTAGGAAATAAAACAATTCGATCTCCAGGGCGCGAGGCTGTTTATCGGAAATTTTAAAGATAGGTTGTTTTTAAATATTTTAGCCCAAAATGGCAGTAGCCCAAATGCTCTCAAAATGGACATATGTCTGTAAATGGAAAAATAAACGCCCGTTTGGGCGTAATTTAAAATCCGAAAGCTTTCAGATTTTATTTATTTATTCATTTTTTTATTTTTCATTTGTAATTAAACGTTTCTTTACAATATTAAAATAATTCTGTCTTAAGTGGCAAAGTAATGCTGCAACTGTGCTTTGATTTTTGAAAAGCAGTTACGTATTTTAACCCTTTGACTTCTAACGGGACAGTAACATACTTATATGCCATATTAATGGTTTAAAAATTATTGCTGGATTACATCCGTAAGAATCTCCTGAATGCTAGGGATCATCTTCCAATAGTTGGAAAATGAAGACGCCTCTGTATTCGTTGTACCCAAATGAAACGGAGAAAAGAACAAATATGATTTGCCCAATGTGTAATGTTGGGTTATGCAAAGAATGTTCTATCATACGATGTAAATCTATTTCCTATAATTATAAAATAATAAAATCTATAAATAAAGTTTCCCAGAATAACAGGTGTACTTATAGTAAGTCGATCTTTGCGTGTGGGATATATCCCATCATTAACTATGGCTGGGATATATGTGTCCCAGCCGTCGGCTTGAAAACTGTTTGTCAAAACTATCCCAAATGCTAAATTTACCTTATTTATGACACATTTTGTTCACTTGGATAGAAACGGGATAATTTTTTTTTAATATTTTTTAATTTTTTTTTTAATCTTAGTCAAAGAGTTAAAAACAGTGTTTTGCCATAATTCAAATTTTAAAGTTGAAATAAGAAATAGATTCATAAAAAACCATTATTTGCTTCTAAATTAAAAAAAAAAAAAAAAAAAAATAGAAAGTTGTAGAAGTCTGTCAGTTAAATTGTTGATCCTTTTGTATATTAATTAAAATGAATTATTTATGTGTATTAAAGAATCAAGTATAAATTTGTATGTATGAAAACTGACCCTTTCTTTAGATATTTCTTGTTCACTAAATATTTGCATTTGTACATGCAGCCAGGGGTAGGTCGAATCACCTGTAAGTAGCTTTTATTCGCAGGTTTCTGGCTTCGAATGATACCGCTTTTTTATTCCACCTAGTTGACATGCTTGTAGTGTGATGTTTGTGTCCTGCTTGTGCTTGTTTATTTTTGCTTCGCAGTCTCCTATTATATTTTTTATTTCTTGCATGCTGTTTTATTATGTAGCATGCAAATTGTAACTGAATCTATGTAGCATCTTGAATGTCGTGTTCACTTTAGTGCATTACACAATTTTAGTTTATTATAGATTTCTATAATTTAATTAATGTAATTGGCCACCTAATAAAAAGTTTAACTGATCATCTCCCTCTTTTAATTTCTTATTATAACTGGTATCTAAACCATAATCTTTAACAATTAATGTGATGCAATTTGCTTGAATAACTGCACTCTTCCTGTATTGCTGTTTTTCAAATCCGTTTCTTTCCTTCTCTCCGTTTTTAATCATTCTTAAAATTATGCATTCTTCAGTGGCAATAAGCAATTTTGCAAGTGGTTAGATGCTGTTGAGTGTTTGAAATACTGTTTTTGTAAAGAAATATCGCATTTCAGCCCTGAAATTTCTCTGTCTTGTTGCCTTTATTCTACCAAACTGGATACTCATTTTTCTTTTTGCATGGAAAAATGAAATGAATATCTTTTGATTTATTCACATTTTTGTATCATGTCAACTAGGTGGAATAACTTAATTCTAAACAGATATCCTCTTTTGGATTCGAAAGCAAGTATTTTAAGTTACAATTTCCAGCGATATTTCATGGATTTCGAAATTTCAGGGCTGAAGATCTTGGTAAAAAAAGAATAAAAAATATCTTAAAATATTCTTAAGGATTACAGTATAGTCCTTGTTACTTTCAGATTTGATTTGTAATGTTTTGTTTCTTTTACAGACGGCAACAATCTCAAGAAATGCAGGGCCAGGTTTGGTCTAGACCAGCAGAGCAGTTGGTGTAAACCCTGCAGGTACTTTTATTCAGTTACTTTGATGTCTTATGAGTTGTATAGTTTTCAGAAGAAATTTATTATATTAGAATTGTACATATCAAACGAACGGATAACCGAAAAGTACAGATAATCAAGAAATAGGATTCTGTGAAATTATAATTAATAAACTTTTACACCAGAATATGAATTCTTCAAGAGTTTTAAATTAACGACATACTTACGGTATGCGGTAAAATTTACAAAGATTTTTTAGATTTATTTTAATTCTGGAAATAATTTATTATATTCCCTTTATGAATCATACTCACATATAAAAAAAAAAGTACACGGAAATGATGCCAATTCAGAACATGCATATTGTTTTGAACAGTATGTATGCTTATATCTTTTACTACATCTATCAAAAGGGCAATTCTTTTTATTTACAAAATTAAACACGCTTTCACTCTATGTTAAACTATCATAATAAATTTAACTTTGTATAAAACACAATTCCTACTTATTCCATGATTGCTTTACAATAAACCCAAAGATATTGGCTTGATCCTTCACTGCTAAGGTAGCTGTTTATTACCAGGTTGCCCAAAATCAAAATTTTCCATATCATCAGGGTGCTGATTTTCTTCTTTTAACGCAGAAAAAGCTCGAAGAAAAAACTTGCTGTGAAAAATATATAAAAATCGTTCGCCTAAACAGCCTTCTTTAAATTTTATCCAGAGCCTATTAAGCAAGATTATTCAGGTAATAGCCAAAGTTCGAAAGAGAAGATAAAATGCAAATAAATAAATATCTTTATAAACCATTCCCATCACGGATAGATCTTTAAACCTGAAATTTTTCTCTTTTTGCTTCATGCAACGTTGATTCTGAATTTTTATCACCCTATTAAGATTGTGTTTTGGCTGTTCTCACATATTGTCATAAATCATTACATTTTACTTACAGGTTCCCAGAAAATGATGTCAACTGTGCATTGCACCATATTCTTCTTACTTTTGATAATTTTTTTATCAGTGTTGTTTCTCCTAAGACAAACAGACTGCAGTAGAATAACCACATAAATTAAAGTCTAAGTCTAGAACTTTAATTTATGTGGATATTCTATTACTTTAAGTTACAAAATCACCTCAAAATAACTGTAAACTCTGTTAGATGACTTATCGTTTACCTTTTAACTAAAAGTATCGGAACTTTAAGTAAAGGTTGCAGATTTCCTCACTCTTTTTGTACTGAAGTAAACTTTGAGAAATCTAGTGAACTTGTTAGCGATTTATCGCCGAGTTCAAATAACAGAAGTCGTAGACTCAATGAGGGTTAACTACCCTTTATCTCACTCAAAATAAGATGAACAGTTGGCCTCTTTCTCGGGCTTACAACAAAGCCTCCATTCGAGTTTGAACTCAAAATGAGAAATAAAAACTAACTTAGAACTAACTAAAAAAAATTTAGCCGAAGCTAACACAAATCTAACGTAGTTGGCCCTTAATTTAAACTAGCCGGCGAATATCAGAAGGCTCGTAATATACGGCCGAGCGTTAATAGTGCCAAGAGAGCCTTAGTCCGGAGGCAATTGCGCGCCACTGTATGAAGTACAGTAAAACCCCGCTTAACGCGGGGGATACGTTCCATCGAAGTAGAGCTTAATGCGAAACAGCGCTAAGCGAGGCTATCTTAACATGTAAATAATGGGGTTAAGGGAAGACGGATAAAAAATGGTTAGGCATTAAATTTAATAATTTTTTTTAATAAAAATAAAATCAAACATTTATTTCTTACAAAAATAAAAACAATATAAACGCATATACTTTTAAAAACAAATAAAATTCTCAGTCAGATCATTCAGTCTATTCTGGGTTTCCAATTTTCTGCCTTTTTGTCAAGAAGGCATTATGATAGATTGGCTTAATGGCATATTGCGTTCAATTTCGTCGTCAATCCATATAGACAGTCGTTTTTCCATTTCCTCTATAATGTTATTTCTAGAACGGGTAATTCTAGTTGCAGAGCTTGACGTAGTTGCAGTTGCCGATGACAGTATTTTTTTCTTTATTCTTAAGAATTGTCCTTATTGTTGAAGTTGCCAAAATCAATGCAGCACTAATTTGAGATTGACGTTCACCAGAATCTAATCTTCTAATCCCTTGCATTTGAGTTTCCAGTGAAATGCTTTTTCTGGTTGCTTTCTTTTCTTGTTTTTTATTATCACCCATGATAAAAACTAAAGATCATAATATTTGTCACTGTATTAATTCTTATAGTATTATACAAATTTAAGCTTACAATAATGTCAACAAATATTTCAAATGATAAAAAGGCGTCCACAAAGCAAGAAACACAACTACACTGTTTCGGATATGTTATTTGGAAACCTAGCGCTGCGCACATTTTCGGAGAATCCCCGGGTTGAAATAAAAGAGCGCTAAACCGAAACAGTGCTAAACGAAACAGCGTTAAGCGGGGTCTTACTGTACCAAATTTGTATGTATGTTTATATATTAGTATATTAGCACAATGAACACGTATAGTTATCTAGATAAAGGTGGACGTGGCGCTATACCGATTAACCGTATTGGTAGAGGGGTGGTGCCCACGTTCTCCGTCGCATGTCGCATGGCAAATGCGCGCTACTCAGGATTCCTAGCTCTCTCTCACGAAGTAAATTGAACCTTCCTGTAATACTACTTCTAACTCATTTGCATTTAACTCATTTGCATTCTAACTCATTTGCATTTAACTCATTTGCATTTAATGCGATTCTAAAAACTTCTTCTAGTAGGGAGTTGTCAGTTGAAACAAGAATCAATAAGAAAATATATTAAAATTAAAATAACTGTTATAAAATTAAAATATACCTTAGAAGGTTTAAAATAAAAGCGCATGTCAACTTGGTAGTTAGAAGATCTCAAAAAGTGTACCTTGTTAACTGCGAATGATTCAGAATATAAGTTCCAATTAAACTGAATGTGAAATACAAAATCAGCATGCCCTGTGAAACCCGGGCTCATCCGTAATGTTCGCGAAGCACAAGCGGTTAGCCAAATCTTAAACCGATGAGTTAAAATCAACCAGTAGTTAAGCGCTTTCTCTGTTCAAACGGAAGAACTCTGCCTTTGAATTAATTTACATTCCGTGGGAATTTGACGAAGTGAAAGAAGCCAAAATAGGAAGATATATGTGTTAATCAATACACAAAGTCTCACAGTTTTGTTGGATACCTTTACCATTCGATGTCAAACAAAATGATTATATCTTTCATGCCTTTTGTGTGGTTTTATTAACTAAACAAAGTTTTATTGCATTTTCAGGCGGAAAAAGAAATGTATTCGTTACCTTGACGGCAACGACACCGCTCCGGAGAGTGAAGACAACATGGGTAGTGCAGGCAGTGTTGAGGCTCCCACTCCGGACTCCAATAAAACAGACGACACAGACAGCCAAGATACGGACAATGTTCACAATAATCATACTAATACCTCTCCCCAGTTGAGTCCCTGCAATGACGAAGTGGATACAAAACCTATATTAGACAATAATGGAATGGTGAGATCCACAAGCCCTACTAGGAACCACCAGCACCATTTATATCATCATCATCCTCTCAGTGTTCATCATCTCATTCAACCTCATTTCAACAGTCGGTCAACACTCATCGCCAGGACAGATATGTCGCGTTTTCAAAGTCCAAGTGAGTCTGGTTCCAACCAATTAGCGCCGCCTCCCATGCTCACGGTGACATAGGCTGTTGTCAGAATCAGTGTCAAAGAAGAACAGGATCATGAGTGCCATTTCAAGATCAAAAAAGCAAGAAATGTTAGTAACAAGAACTCAAGAATGTAACCTCATTTAGGAAGCATCAATTGCATTCATTTTTTTCCTATATGCTGATTTAACTTCATTTCAATTTTTTGCTGTAAAGATGCTGCAGCATGACAAAAGATTGCTATAAACATAATGTTTTATAGTGTTAGATTTTAAGCCACCAATATCATTTTGAAACTTGTTCTAGCATTTTAGAATATGCATTCGTTTTATATGATATTTAGAAATATAAACTCTAAATCCATTCCTCTAAATTATTACAGAATAAAGTTTTTGTTGTATTTATACAATGATTTACAAAATCTTTTCGACTACTCACTTGTATTGATTTGTGTATTTCTTATTACACTTTTAAATTTCAGACAATATTTTACCTCTACATGCATATATAAAATATTTTTTTTTAGAATAAAAGATTTTAAAATGTTATAAAAGTTTTTACAGTTATGAACACTGTAAAACCCTTGCAAAAGTATTATCCCGTAAAAAGAAATTTAAAGGAAATTCTACATTTGAAACAGAATTTTAGGGAATGCTCTGTTTTTGCCGCCTCTTTTTGTCTGTTATTGAATATTATTCAAAAAACAGGAAAATAGCAAGGGATTTGTACGAGCAAAATGTTAGATAAAGTCCAGTATTCTTAAAAAAGCTCAGCTGATGATATTTTGACCATATTGGTATTTTCCCTTTGAGTTGCTTTGTGTTATATTGTTACTATAACTATTTTTCTTAGTCATCTAAACACATGATTGGATTCTGTGTGGGTTGATCTAGAACAGAAGTGGTCACTCTGTAGTACCTGAACACTCCTTCGTCAAAGAGTGTGAAAAAGAGTAGGCTATATTATGAAGTCATGAATCACAATTGTGTGGAAGTGATTTACTTTTTAGGATTAATCCCTCACACTGGCAACCCATTTATGGTTGCCAGTGTAAGAGCATTCATTTCATGCAAAGTATTCAATTCCTGTGAATTAAATATACTGCTCTCTAATTTACACTAAATTTATTAATTAATGTATGTACACTAAATTTGTTAATTAATAATTTTATGCAGAGAGATGCATCTTAAAATAATCCAAATTAAGATACTGTATCAGATACTTTCATCTGCGTTACACTCTAACCTGCACCCATTATCTACTCTGTTGAGTATTCTTATTATGCTTTTCATGTAAATGTAGCTGACATCTCTCTATTTATTTGACAGTAAAGAGTACAAGTCAGTTTGTAAAATTTGTTCTGCTGCATTTACCCAAAAATTTCGAAATTTCGTTTGCAGTATTCCAAAATAAAAGTAAGATTAAATAAAAAAACCATGTGTGTTAAATAAAAAAGGATTTTTATTGCATTTGCAAACTTTCTCATCGGTGATAAACAAAATAACTATTAGTCTTTCAAATATACTGTGCACGTTCACTACGCCAAAAAAAACGGGGGGGGGGCAGTTCTATATCTCTCGTTCGAATGAGCTAATTCACGAAATTCAACTTGCGTTTTTCATGTCTCGAAAGCGTGACTTAGGATATGTATTAGATTTATATATAGATTTGTTCTAATACAGGTATTTTGACACAAAATCGGACTTTTTCTCAAATAACATACCAATCGTTTTCCATATTTCGATTCTACGACTTAAATTATACCATACCAAGTTTTGTAAAAATCGCACGAGTAGTTTTTTAAAAATCAACTCTCAAAATTTTAGCTCCTCAATGTTAATTGAATTTGGTATATATTTCTTAATATATATTTATTAAACTTTTTTTTATTATTCCTTTCACATCTCGAAATTTAGGTTCATTCCAAATAAAATTCACCCGACCGAATACTGATTATCCATAAGCAGAGATATGGCCGGTGTGTTCATAAACATTATAACATTTTGTAATGTATTCATATCTGATTTTCTTTTTAAAGGTTTTTGCTATTTCTTGACACGTGAATATTTTTCATTTGATACAATATCCCAATTTAGATTTTTTGCCTCCTAAAATTTCATACCAGAGCTTGCCGTTTCTGATGAAAGAAATTAATTTTACCAGCGTTTTCTTAAAGTGATAATTTTCTCTTTTTCAAGTAATTCACTCTCATTTTCAAGTGGGAACTTTTTTCCATTTCTTAGCATTTTCTGTGGACCATGTTTCTCTTGTTCCCTTCAAAAGTCGTTTTTTTTTTAAGCACATGTTGCAAACCAATATACTTCCGTTTTTAAAATACGGTTTATTAAAATTAATTTAATTTTATATTGGTTTTTAAGTGATTAAGTTGATAGAAGAATATTTATGCTTTCTTTTAATAATTCAAGGCAATTAGTGTTTGGATAATCTTTATAATAATATTTAATAATAATATCTAAATAATAATTGGATAATCTTTAATGTTAAAAATTAAATAAATATTGTTTCTTACATTAATGAATTTGTCGATTCTTGTACAGCTGTTCTGTGTTTAAAGGAATGCTGGTAAGAAGCACACAATCATAGTGCTTTTAATTCCTCTTCTGTTGATGTCAGTCTTGTATAAAAAGTGGCAGACGATTGTTTATTGTAATCCAAACTCTGAGTGAATTTAATTTTGTTAGTGGAAAATGCTGGATTATACGAAATTGAGCTTTTATTTTACCTTAGCTCATATAATGATACATATTCATTCAGTACCATCAGATGTTCTGTTGCAATAGTCAGCATGTTATGACAGTTTCGTAATTTACATAAAAGACTATTTCCTCCTTCTATTTACTTATTCGCCAAGTCTATAAAAAGCAAGTGTCTTGATTGCACAAATGGTGGATATTTTTTTAAATGTAGGACTAAATCGGCAATCTTGACAATTCTGGTACTAAAGCGTCTCCATGTGTGTGACATATAACTCCAACACGAGTGGTTAATAATGCTTTACAAGAAGATTTAAATACTAATAAAATATTTCTTAAGGATGTGGAGAATATAAAATGTTAAAACCGCTAGGGTAGTTGACTTATTACACGAAAGATGGCAGCACTGAAAGTAAAGAAATTAATGCATCGAAAATTAAATTCAGGAAAATAAACAGTTAAAAATCTGATTTCAAATCAAATTTCTTTTAGTATTTCTTGTTTCGTAATACTAGATTTTTTAAAGCGAATTTATTGATATAAATCTAGCGTATGATTTTATAATTTATCGTTATGTATTTTCTGATTTTTTTATAATGCTTTCAAGCATGATGAATTGTTCTTCTCCAAATTTGCCAAATGGTTAAAAATGTGTTAAAATGGCATACATGTACCTGTTCTGTATGACTGCAGTCATATGAGGGCATTTTTTTTCTTTGTAAATACTCATAATATCATCACTGTCACTCTCATCGAATTTTCTGATTTTTAGAATGAACGCTTAAATAAATTCCCTTGGCACTGGAAGTGTACGCTTTTATAAATTACCGTTCATAAATATTTATGTAAATTTTTTGCATTTTAAATGGAACTTATGCAAAGGGAGCTGTTTTGTTGAAATAGAAAATTTACCTTGCAAAATTGTCGCTTGTAAATTGTTATTATTTTATTAATAGTTATATCAAATTGTAAATTGCTTCCAGTATGTGTTTCATTTATCCCATGAACGTGAAGACTAGTACACATAATTGCCACATTTTTCCTAGTTTAAGCGTTCAGTTCGATCATAATTCAATGTGTAGGTTTGAATTTAAGTGTTTGTGTAAAATTATCAAATTGGGTTAAGTGGGAAATGGTTCAATGACCATGTAAATCCCTTCCATGTATTATCATGATAAATTTTTTTTCTGAAAATTCAGACTGATTGTAAGCTATTTTTTAAACTTTCATTATACTGTGCATGTGCACAGAAATGTAGTGGTAATATAATGAGGAAAATCAAAACAAGCGCAATATACTGGTAGTTTCCAAAGTTTAAAATACTATGCAATATTTTAATACTTTTTATTATGTATTCACTTATTTTACGGTATTTGCGTGCAATATTTTGAAAAATAAAAGCTTACTTTTTGTTTCGCACATGTTTTAAATTCACAGTTTTGTAAGTAAAGAAATTCCATTTTATGGCATATTATTATTTTGATATATCTCTGTTTACACTTTCATTATGTTGCAATAATGCTTTGTTTTAGAAGCTGAAGTGTTCTGTCTTATGCATTTCAATTTTGACGCGACTGAATAAATACTAGAAGTGCATTTTGCTATACATACTTATGATCTATGCAATGATACATACGATTATATTTTATCATTCCTTATGAATTTTCTTAATTGAAAATTCTTTATATCTCTAAAAAATAAATAACTATTGGATATGATGCTTTCGGTTTATAACTATGTTGTGTCAAATCACCAAAAATTGATTTACATTTCGGGAACTGTACTATTGTAAAATTTGGCACATGCATTGCCAGTATGTAAAAAAAAATTCTGTTACTGTCATTAGCTAAAATTTCTTTGTTGTTATTGCTTGGAGAACTGATTTGTTAAAATAAATATACTGCTGAATTAACATTTTCACAATGATAATTTGATTTAACTTAAAATATTAAAAATGAAAGTCCATTGGTGCGCAATAAATTTAAAAAAAAATTCTAGACATTTATGAAACTAGATTTATCCATTTAACAGCTTTATTATAACATGAAAACAAAAAAATATCAGAGTATAAGAAATCTTGCTTTTGTTTGCATCAAAATTATATTAAGATAACATAAGGACTTTTCAATTTTATAACTTCTGAGACAATTTTCTGTAATATGTTGCAAAGTATAATAACTGCTTTCTATTTGAAAGCTTGTATTTAATAATGTTTTTATATCTATGTTTCATGTTTTAAAGCATTTATTAGTTTCATTGGAAGATCTAAATTGTAGGAACATTTTTTTTTTCTGTTAGATATCTTGTAAAATATCCATGTACAAAATGTAATACATTGTTGCATATATTGAAATAATTCTTTGTAAAGTTTGCCATATAAAGATTGTACAATTGAAAAATATGGAATGTGTGTGATTTTTTTCTTTAAATTCATTTATAAATTGCACCGCACAAAAAATAGGCAAATATAAAGTCGCTTTAAAGGGAACGAAATGATTTCATAACTTTTATATCTAAAACGCATTTGAAGTAATATATTAATCCAAATTTCAGACTGCATAATTTTTGTAGAATCAAAACAATTATCTTTTGAAGAATAATTTTTCAAATTTAATGAAAGCTTGGGGACAAACATACTTCGTTTCACTGCGTTTTTGAACCATTTCACATTTTTACAAATCCGAGGTTTGTGACAATGCTGCCTTAAATTTGTCGGTCACGAGTACTTTACAAATCACATTTGATTGCATTTGCTTTCCATATGACATTGTAGCAACTTTTAGACCAAAACATTCAATACTGGTTTTTGTTGTTTCATTGAAATTAGGAGAAATAATTGAGACAAGAGCTGGCAAGAATTTCTGTACAAAACTTCACTTATAATTTAAATTAGTAAGAGAAAACTTAAGACTTCATTTCCTGAAATTCTAGACCAGGTGTTCTCAACCGGGATAAATCCATGGTTTCAGAGGAGGAATCCAGTCAGCTTTTTATTTAGCTTTGAAGTTGTAGAGACATTAGGATTTTTTTAAAGCAGGAATGATGAAAAATTAGCAAACGCCTTCGCCGGGAATCGAACCACGGACCTCTGGAATACCGGCCCAGCCTGCAGAACCACTACACCACGAAGGCACACTAGGAAGGGGGGAGAAATACCTTAATATACTCCCCCTTTTAAAGAGCGACTGGTTTTTTTTTAGGAGACCCAATCGCCACATCCTGGGTGTGGAGAGTCATCATCCAAAACCCTTTTTAGTTCGAGTGCCACTGTAAAGACATTAGGATTTTTTTGGATGCCGGAGAGATGAAAAATTAGCAAACGCCTTCGCCGGGAATCGAACCACGGACCTCTGGAATACCGGCCCAGCGTGCGGAGCCAGTAAACCACGAAGGCACACTAGGAAGGTGGGAGAAATACCTTATAAAGTATTTAGTTTTAGTTTATGAATACAAAAATCTACTTTTAATCAAGTTTTGCTATTTATCAATATTTTCTAAAATTTGTCTTGTTTAATTTAGAAAATACATTAAGAATTAATCTAAATAAAAGAATATATATGATTTTAGATTTTTCAAAAGGAGGGGAGATGATAGTTTAGCAGTGTTGAAAGAGGTGGATGGGAGAGGAAAGGTTGCAAACCACTGCTCTAGACAGTGCAATATAACAAAAAGAAATCCTTCTTCCTTTTTGCAAAAGAAAAAGCAATATAAGTTCGTCGTCGGTCATAAACATAGCTCTCATATGCATGATGGCGGCTGTTGAGTTCTAGTACACTTATAAAGGTATTTCTAACACACTTACCTAATACTCCTTCTGTCCGAAAATATGGTATACATTTAGAATTTACTTTTGTACGAAATTATGGTACACATTTGCTTTTGCAATTAATACTGAGTTAGTCTTAAGTGTATAAATGGTGTTGAACTGATATGGGACCTAGCCTTTTCTAGGACTTCTTATCAACAGGCTTAGTCAATCTTAGTATCTTAGTAAATAGTAATAACCGCATCTTACGAGATACCATCCCATTGCTAATGGCAACCTTCCTACTGTTATGCTTTCTTCGACAAATCCATTTTACGCTTTCTTTCTGTGCTTTGATTAATAGCATGAATGCAATCACCATTCAACACACTACGCAAACAGTAACTAAGAGGATTAGAAATTCACAGTGGATAAATATAGTTATAGTATATTCACATGAAGAAATAATAGAAGGTTGTTCCCGTCCGGAATCTGGTTCATATATTCAAGAATATTTCCCACATACAAATCATCTAATATCATCAGATAAAATCATCTTTTCGTAAATATTGCATTATATGAACTAACAATTGTAAGAGTCTGTCTATAGAAAACACTTTTGAATTTTATACAGTGTATTTCCGGTCAGTCTAACATGAGAATACAGAGCATATCAGAAAGTATGAAGAATATTGCAAATAATAAAATGCCGTCATTCCTAGTAGCATAAAATGAAATAAAATGGGAAGAATGAAATATGAATGTCGTTTAGAAACAAACATTCGATCAAAAAAGAAAGCATAAGAACAAAATCTGATTCCTGAATTTCTATTTAAAGCTGTAAAAGTGCACATTTTAGTTTTTTGATAACAATCGGAAAGGGGTTCCGTTATCAACGAGTTATTTCGAGAACTTGAAACTGCTGTAACCAGTGGCGTAGACCATAGGTAAGCCGCTGGTTACTAATGAACAAAGCAAATTTTAGGCTCTTAGTATACTCCATGATTTCAAACACTCAAAGACAGAAAGTAGGAAGAGAAAATAATTTTTCGAATAATAAAGATTTTTGTTAGGACTGAATTGACTATTGAGCAGTTCGTACAAATAAATTATAGCAATATGTTATAGATTACAGATAAATGAATAAATTATTAAGCAATATAAATAAATAAAATTATTAAACAATATAAATAAATAAAATTATTAAACAATATAAATAAATAAAATTATTAAGCAATATAAATAAGTAAAATTACAAAGCAATATATTAAAAATTACATCTATTAGAGATTACTATATCATAGATTACAGATAAACAAGTAAATTATTAAGGAATGTATTATATATTATTATATTATGGATTACAGAGAAACAAATAAATTATTAAGGAATATATTATAGATTACTATATAGATATAAATTACAAATAAGCAAATAAATAATCAATATTATAGATTATATGTATTGCAGATTATTATACTATAGATTACAGATAAACAAATAAATTATTAAATCTATAATACAGATATAGGTTACATAATCTATAATATAAAAAATCTATATCTCTATTATAGATTACAGATAAACAAATAAATTACTAGGCAATACATTTTAGAGTTCCAAGGCGAAAGGCGACCAAAGAAATTTTTTGCTAGAAAAAATGAAGTCAAAATTTATCTCAGCCCCTTTTTTTTGCGTAATTCAAAGGCAGTGAAGTTCAAAAGAATGTAAATTTGGACCTGGGTTCCCGCCTGAAATAAAGCACCAGTAAGTAGCAAGGGTAAAATGAGTCCTGAATCTGACTCATAAGGATGAATGTAAAGTTGCTGGTTACGCTTTTCGCCCCCCCCCCGTATTTGATTACGTTAGTGGATACTGTGGGAAAGATGATGTATAGGACGTGCTTGAGCAGTTTATCTCAGTATTTCCCTCTTATTGTACTCGCTGTCACTTAACGCACATTTAAGAACACAAATTTTCCTTCCTGAGAGGATAACTAACTGTAACCATTGATAACAATACACTAGATACGATGGCATGGCGAGAAATTTACGAATTCCTAAACAAAATCCCCCAAATTTATTGCCCTTCTTAAAGAGAAAGTTTTCCGCACGTGAGTGAGGGGCCTTTGCTTAAACGTCTCATATTCTCATGAGCTCGTATTTCTATGAAAATAGAGTATCGCAAGATCTGCTTATTGTTAAACTAAAATGTTAGGAATTCTAAATTTTGTTTTCTTGAAATGCGGCTCAATTTTATAAAAAGAAGTACCGGGGCTCATCTTATTTGGGGCTCCGGTGCGCTCCGGCTATAATTGTAATTTATCTTAAAAATTGCGAAGTAGCGGAGCCGGGCTCCGGCGCAATTTAAGCACTGCCTTCATAGGCAAAGGTGGCCCAACTATTAGGTGCCTCCATAATAAAGAGACCACCACATCCTTAGGAGCAGGCAATGCCGGTATAAGCAAGCGCCCGCCATTTAAATATATATATATATATATATAATTGTATTTTGTAATATATATATAATTGTATTTTGTAACTGTCTAATAGTCAGGCAGCACAGCAGGCGAGCATACAAAAAGAAACTGGGCTAGTAATGTAGCAAGATTTACTGAAATCAAAAATATGAATTATTCAAAAAATGACAAAAACTAATTAGGAATCTTTCTTATAATATGCATTTATATGCAAGCCGGTTAAACCATATCTTAAAAACATACATTTATATCAGTAACTGTGTAAGCAAAATTCTTTAAACATGCAATTTTTATAAAAGATAATGACATGTTAAAAATCCCCCGCTCTCCTTTAAATTTCTGGGTACTTACGTATTAACGCAGTCACCTTAGTAGAAGTCAACAGATTTTGAGAATGTGCCAAACTCTGGCAACCATCCTGATATTTTTTGCCTTAAACTTATTTTTAAAACATGACCTTTGGAAATTTGCGAGGAATGGAAAAAAACTGCTATAAAGTTTCTGCAGGAATACAATCTTTTGCTGGAAGTTTTCTGAAGGGAACAGTGGGGAAATGCTTTTCCCAGATAGCCGCTGTGGCCGAGTCTCCGCATTTCTCTGATGCTTTTTAAGCGAAAATAGATCACTGTGCACTTCGGAAGTAGAAGAGTGTTATTTTACAGAAAGATTTGAAGAAGGATATAAGTGTTTTGTGTTTCCAATGTCGCACGTAATACTTATTTAATAATTCAAATTAGCTTTTCAAATTGCTAAAGTGTGTTTTCTTTCATATGTTGATATTGTATACCGATTTACGATAAAATCAATAGTTTGGAAATCTTTCTAAAAAAATCTGATGTGTACACCACATGACTTCCTTGTACGGAATATTAAATTATACATATTTTTGCTTGCATTTCATTTAAACTTATTGGATTGAATTAAATCTACTTCGCCGACAGCGCATAAACCGCAATAGAATAAATGCACTCTTTAAAATTCACTATAGTATTTGTTTAGCATAGCGACACTCAATGATAGATTCACTTAACAGTATCATATTTCGTTCATATTATAACTCATAATGCACAAAATTTATATCATTTAAAGAATAGAATTATCTAATCGTTGCCACATGTTCTAATCAAATACTATAATAAAGCTAGAATGATGTATGAAAGAAATTAAGCAAACAAAACAAAAAAGAAACAGTTTTTCACAAACGATTGAGTATTTCTCATTCAATTAATTCAGTTCTCACTTCGCGAGAAGGCAAAAATACATAAAAACTCAAAATATCTATATTAAAAATTACGAAGCAAATCTTAAACACTTATTTCCTCGAAAAAATTCCAAAAAGGATTAAGCATGATTTAATTGGCAATAATAAATGAAGGCGTTATCTTTATTGTTGCGAAGCTAAGTTTCTCTAGATTGGCAACAAATCCACTAGTCTCCTGTTTCAAATGTAAACATCAATGGTCGCCATAAAAAAAGGCTTAGCTGCACTTAGACAACTTTCAAATTGTTCATAATTCTAAAAATATTGCGTACAGATTTACTAAAGGCATAAAATCCTTAACCGGAAGATAAAAACAACATAATTCAATCATTTTTAAAGCAAAAAATGTACAATTTACAAATATATAAGAGTAAAGAAACTGAGATTACTGAGCCGGGTGACAGAGTGGATATATATATAAATATATTTATATACGTTTGGTGCGGCCGATTGCAACCAAAATACGAGGTGCACATCTACATGTTATAACAGTCCTATATAAAAAATTTTAACGTTCTGAGGCTACTCGTTTTTGAGTTATGCGAGATACGCTTGTACGTACATACCTTCGTACAGACGCCACGAAAAATTCTCTTCAGAGTTCATTTTAAAGCAGTTTTATAATTTTTTTGGAGGAAACGAGTCTTTTATTCTGTCCTTACGTACAGATATCACGCAAAAACATCGTTAAATTGCATTCGATAGCGGTCAAAATGGATATTTTCATTGAAATATGCTGCCTGAAACTTTTCGCGATTACAATACTTCCTTTTTACTTCGTACAAGGAAGTAAAAAATGCGCGAAAACTACCATCTTACATACGATAAATAGCAATCTTATCATTTGTATAAAAGTCCCCAAGTTTCACCAATTTGTTTGCGTTAATACGTAAGAACAAATATTTGTTGGTTTGTGCATGTCTTTCTTCTGTGTTCTATTTTTTACTATAAAGATAACACTGGTAATGTGGTTGTAAGAATTAATGGCTAAAAAATCACCACAAATAAAAAACATACCCTCATCTCTTAAAATTTGCGTTCTTTTAGTTTTATTTCTATAAAGCTGTTCTTTAATATCTGTACATGTATTTATTTCTGCCATCTGAACTTCACTGCTTAATAGTGCCAAGATTGAACAAAATTAAATGTATAAAATTGAATTAAATGAACAAAATTAAATGTAAAAGTAATATTAATACTCATTTTTTATTCATTTATTTTGTAGAGCACAAGTAGCATAACATCCAATAACCGAACAATTAATCGACAGTTCTGAAAATTCCTAGTTACGTTCTAAGTTCTAGGGAAGAAAATATACTTGAATACATCAGTGTTTGTTCTCTTATATGTAGACATTCTTTTCTAAACATTCCCCAGATTTCTTGTTTGAAAGCTGACAGTCTTAAAAGCAGAATAAGGATCAATTTTCACTTCGTTGGAGAATTTTGTTGCGAGATTTGAAAAGAAAAGAAATTTGCTTTAATTTGTTTACTAATAATGAAATCATCTTGAAAAAAGACGCTATTGGCTTATTTCTTTAAATATGGACGATAGTCACAATATGTATTCAATTAAAGAATTTCTCAAAACACGGCATATAATTTTAGGAAAAAAAGCTTTTTGCATAATGAGTGGGATGTACTGCGTAAGCAAAAAAATATAACTCTTCAATATAGTCCTCGTCGAACCAAATTTCCAGCTAATGATATATTTATTATATTTAAAGAGTTCCTTGACGTTAAATGCAAAATTCGTAAATTTAAAGTATTACGATTTACTCACTTAAACAATCATAACACTGAACTCACTGACTCATAACACAGAATTCCTCAGTTTCGAAGGACTTCTTCAGTTTTTTTTCTAACCACTTCTGGCAAAATAAAGCTAACATGGGAAATAATTTATATCGTAAGATTGGAAAGCCAACCTAGTCTATAACCAGGTATTTTTTCTTTGAATAATGGAAACATTTCCCTCCTTTTCATAATGGGTTCTTGTCAGTAATAAGACAGTACGGCCTTCTACGGGTTCAGGTTCCCTTGCGTCTACATTCCATACCCGTATTTACACTACTTTTTTTTAAACATACAGACTCCCCGTGTACCCCAGATGTACAACACGGGGCTTACAGAAGCAAGTTAACTAAAACATTAAAAGTTACATGCATAAATAATACGAACAAAAGCAGAGAACAGAAGTCTGGACTTCATGAAAACAGGTCAGTTCACTGGCCAAGTCACTCCAAACATTTTCAAATCATTCTGTAAGCATAATCGTAGGCCATCAAATGTAGGGATTGAGAAAACAAATGTTCCACATCCTGAGGCACTCTTTTTGAACATTCGCCCACCAGCGGCCGAGCGGTAAAGTCGCTGAACACTGGTAGTTCGGTCCGAGGTTCGAATCCCGCGAACGGGCTGGCTGCATGGGTGTTTTCGTGGTTTTCCCCATGTGTAACGTGTATACGAGCCAGTTTCCCTTAGAAAGTCCTCCACGAAGGCATCCCTCCCCTTAGGCAGATAGCCCTCGAGGCTTTGCCATAATCACACACACACTTTTTGAACATTCACGTAAATTGTTTGACCTTAGATTAAAACGAAACAGGTAACTTGCAAATTTACTGTGACCAGATTAAAAACTGAGACACTTTAAAATTTATAGAGAGGAAAGACTCGGAATGCAGTCTATGGTAAAAAGAAGGAAAGAACTTTTTGGTGACCTCAGCATTACAAGATGAAATATATTCCTCATTCCATATAGCTAAAAGCTTCCTTATAATGAAAGGATTTCCAATAACTCTTTGGAATGCTAATGTTGATATCAATGGGTAAATTTAAGGCATCTTTAGCTAAGAAATCAGCTCTTTCATTTCCATAGAAACCATGATGAGCACGCACATAAGCAAAGCGGATATCAATTCCTTTATTTCTAAGTGAACTAACAGTTACTAGGGTTTCGCTAACTAATTTGTCGCAGCTGGTAATGCTGTTCAAAATTTGAAGAGAAGAAAGAGAATCAGAACAAATAAGGTACCTTGAGGATGTTGTCCCATTATCCTTGGTCCATTTGACGGCAAGATAAATGCGAAGAAGTTCTGCTTGAAAAACTGTGCATTCATTCCGTATACGGTGTCTAAAAAACAAACCTCAGAATGGCCTTCAAAAAGAACAAATGCAAGGCCAACCTTGTTGTATTTACACTATTGGCAGTAACTTCAGACCCTTTCCTACTCTCACAAATAAAGATTAAGTATTAACGCATTTCAGACCCGGAGAACAGGTAGCAGTTCTCACTGGACCCCTACCTAACAGGGAATTGCCAACAACCAAGTTGTCATCGTCTTGCTGATTAACAATTTTGATTTCGAAAATTGAAAGTAGAGAATTACTACTTCAATCATAAATTATACTTATTGATTTTCACTTTTTCTTGTTATATAATGGTTTTAGACCATTATCATTCACCTTTTATTTCTCTCACGAAATCACAGATATTGTTCAGATTTGCAGTAAATGGGCAAAAATTATCTAATGCGAAAACATCCCTCTCAAATTTAGAGCCGATTAAGCTGGGGGTTTCTCTGTCCCTGAACAGAAATCGCAAACCCCGGCCTGTTTTTTTGACAAAAACTAACATAGATCCAGCACATAATGGAAATCAAAAGAGGTGCCATCATTATTGCTAAACAACTTCAGTATTTACAAGAACACAAATGGGGCACAGCCCCGTGTTGCTCTTGGGATGCTAGTTGTCTGTGATTCTAGAATGTATTTCTTCTTGGTTATTACTTTTACTTACTTCTCGTACCCTTCTTGGGGTAATCAATCAAAATTTGTACACCTCTCCTGCGAATAGTTACGCAACTGAGGGAATCGACCTACTGTGAACCCCCATATCAGGCAGGGGGAGGTCGTGGCAGGTAGGCCACATAAAACGAATTCGACTTTATGGACTGGAGTCGTGGGGCACAAATCCAAAACTTAGCCTCAGCCCAAATTTACAAAAACCACTTAGGAGTTTTAAACTAATTCCTTAATGTTTGGAGAACCGGGTCCCACACCGGCTCTTAGCCTCAGACTGAATAACTCCAAAAATACTCCGCTTACTGGGCCGGGCCCGAGGGGTCACCACTTCCTGTTCTCGGCTTTTCGATGGAGGCGTGACCTGAAAACCCGATGGACTTGACCGGTCGTTTAAATGCTCCCGCCAGTACTACACGGGCAGCGCGTCCCATCAGGACATTACCTAGCAAACTCGGTGCCGTCCAACACCGTGGTGCCATCCCACGCCAAGCTACAGAACCATCTGGTATACGTCTTACGCCTTTCCCCCGGGGTCCAGCCATACAAATGACCCAACCCCGGGCTCTGGAACCGCCAGGCTCGTGATTTTATACCCCCGTGGCCGAGACTGCCTAGGTACAGATCCTAGCCAGTAGCTTCGCAGACTTCTCTACGTTGACCCCCGGGGGGACTTTTTGGGGTAAGTGGGGATTTGATATGGCAGTTAGAATTATATATTAATAGTAGCTTTATACCAACAGTTGTGTCCGAAGCAACTTATGTGTCTTCAGTAGCAAGTAGTAAGTCTTCAGGTTTTATGTTGTTGTCGTCGTGTACACATTACTTGGAAGAATCGTTACTAGAGTCTACTCCAAAGAGAGGTTGGACTTCTATTTTCCACCCCCAGTTTTGAGGAAGAGCGTCCGGGGGGTTGTCTGGGAGTCTCTCATCTCTCTCCTCTTCCACGAAGACACACGAGAGAACTTTCGGCTCGCCGCATATTTAGAGTGTCCCCATGCTACACAGACACTATGCATTTGCAAACACTAATGTATTCTCCGTGATTCGAACCCGGGTCCTTCGGTACCGCCGTAGGTACCCCTAGTCACTCATCTGGACGTCCCCTCATACGGGAATAGAAGGAAATGAGAGAGCAGACGTTGTCGCAAAGGAAGCAGCGGATTTATCTACTTTGCGAGAAGTCCCGACCCTTAGGCCAGTCTCAGACCTAAAGAGTCGGACATTCATTAGCTGCTAAGAATGTGGCAAGAATGTTGGGATCAAGCCTCTACAGGGAGACATGTGTACAATCTCATTCCCAAGGTTAAGACAACAATCCAAACTAATAGCAATTACATGACGTATTTCGTAACTGGTCAGGGGCCCTTCCCTTCATACCTCTGCCCTTTGGCTCGAGAGAGAATGGTAACTGTGAATGTGGAGAGGGGGATCATCCAGACCATTTTGTGTTCTCCTGTCCACACACAGCACTTAACAACCTCAAGCAACCAGGAGCCAGATTCTGGCCAAATTGGTTCCAGAATCTACACAGTAACAGAGTTGCCCAGCGGAAACTGAAAACACTAATTGACTACTGTACTAGCAATTATTCTTCTGACGCTGGAAGATAGTAGCCATAAAGTACATACTTGAGTCGTATTTAACACACATTAGGTTCTAACAATGCCATTTCTAAGCACAGTTCTCTTAGAAATAGACATCGCAGCTTCATATGGCATTTACTCTTCTTGAACTGGCACATTTATTAACCCGAAGGCAGATTACTTGCTCTGCAAAGCATAACAGTATGCACGTCAGAACTATATAAGCTAGTTCAATATTTCAGCAACAGAGTATGTGATATGTATGTTCAATATGTAATTTTGTATTTATGCTGTGCCAGGTTTTCATACACAAAGTTTGCACTGTATTATATCTATACAGGTGTATTTTTAATTTATGGTACCTGATTTATACTAAGGACCACGCGTACCTCATTGGCATGCTTCATGTAAACTTTAACTACCATGATAACGTATATTGTATAAATGTATATATGAATATGAGTATGTATACTTTTATTTGTTTCGGAATATATATGTATGGAGTTGGTAACCAATTCTGCATGGCTATATCTATACCTGGGTGTAACGAAAGTTCTAGATCAAAGTCGAATCACTCATAATCCAAAAGACGAGATGCATGGCCTGGAGGGTTTTCCATAAATTTTAATTAAACTTAATATTTACATATATACAATGTAGGCTAAAATGCCTGAATCGAATATTTAATGCTCAAAAGGCAAGAACTGAATAGTTCCAGCTAAAATCTAAATCGAATTCTATTGCGTAGTGCATCGAAATTCTACCTTCAAGAAGACGAATATGTTTTCAAGTCACGTGTTCAGAAGGGGAAAGGTTAAGTAAGCCAATAGATGGACTCCTAACGCCATCTCTTGGCGATATCAAAGAATATTCCTTAACACTGGGTTGGAAGCCAACTCAGCGGTTTACTCCCCTAACCACTATACCGTCTGGGTGACAAATTTTATGTTGGTTGTTAAGTTAAACCACAAGCTAAACTACAAATAAGTTTTAAATTATTGCTAACTACGTTATTTTTATGCTGGTTTCAAAGTCACGTGATGCGGCTTAGTACTTGATGTAAACCAAGCAAGTTTCAAGTCACGTTTACAAATATAATTTAAGTTTGGAATTACAACACAAATTTATTTCGTAAAAAAAAAAAAAAAAAGTTTAATGTATTGAAAGATTGTTATAGATGTGAGGATTAAAGTTTTCCTATGTTCATTTAATGATAATTTTAATTTATGCAATTAATTATATATATAACAACAGTTTGTTGTAATTCAGAATTATCATTCTTCCTAAACTTGAATTAAAGTCATCTTAGTTGCATAGAAGGAAGCTAATTTATTAATGAACTAATGAATCAATGAGTGAAGTTTTTAAATTCTTTGAGCTTAAATTTCATACATGATAACCTTCAAGTATTACAACAAATGAAAATTTGGATGTTTTAATAATATATTTTTTATTAAATCGTAAAACAAAAGCAACAGCATCAGGCAAGGTAAAAAAAAGTGATAGTTATATTATTACAGGAGAAATCAAAGCGCAAGTAGTAAGTCTTCAAGTTTTCTCGAAAAATATTAACTTATATACTTCAGCACTTACTAAAATGCATTTTACGTTTTTTTAAATATTGATTTAAGCCATATGTTATCCATGTAAAATAGCTTTATTCATATCTTAGGGCCTCAGACAACGCATACACATTTTTAGCGCTGTTTTCCTTGAGAATCGAGTGCCTTCTAAACATAAGATGGAAAAGTAAGCTTGCTTTGATGAAAATGAAAAATATACCATAAAATTAAATGGTCATTGCAGTAACATTATATATAATAGTTCGCAACTGAGACAAAAAGAGAATTAATATCATTCACAATACAAGAATACTTTTGATTAATATAAATGAGTCCTGTGAATGCAAAGATAATAAATAAGGTCATTAAAAATAAGCCTTATGTATAGATAAGCTTCACACGTATGAGCTTACAAATAGTACTTTATAAAAATAAAATATTGTGATAAAAAGCAATCATAAATTTGTTACATACTCTGATACTCAAATGACATACTCAAATGACTGCAATCGCTAAAGTTCATTTCTTTTAGCGATTGCAGTCATTTTCCACCATCCAACTACAATACAGTTTCTTCACTAATCTTTTCGAAGTCGTTTATTAAATGTTTCATTGCACTGCCTTGGCCATAAATTTATAAGTAAATTGCTCCGGCAACATTCTAAAGAACCATAGACTTAATCGCGCCATAGCAGGGGCACTGACGTATCTCCAGCAAGGTTCTTCGGCCAGCATAGCGTCCTCTATATCTTCTAGGAATACTTTATAATTCTTTTCCTGCTGTTCAGGACTACATTTTGTCTTCTGAATTTTCTTCTTTGTCTGCTCATAGAGATGGCGTTTTGCTTTTTTCTCCTCTGGAGACAGTTGTTGCCACATGTCTTCTATACGACTCTGCGTCCACTAATAAAAGATAAGGAAAATCAGATACTTTGTGATGGTTATTTATTTATTTATTTAGTATTTCACATTTCTTTAATTCTTATGATTTTGGTTTGGTTATTTTTTCATATTTATAGGGAATTTTGAAATTTACTGGTTTTGAATTTCACTTCTTTTGGGTCTTTGTAAAATTGGTTCTAAATTTCTTACTTTTTGTCTATAATGACTAATTTTCAGCAATATATTCCGCGTAAATAGCTTGGGATAATTTTGTTTTAAATAAAAAATTGTGATCCTTTCTCTCTCACCTCTCATATATATATATTGTTACAGATTTGGTATTTAAATACTAGCTAATGTTAGTAGAATTATAAACTAAATCGTTTTATTCCCCGTGCAGTGCTGTGCAGTGCGTGACGAATATTATGAGAAAGCGAAGCTGGAAAATAAAAAAATACAAGTGCACGTGCATTTAACATTTAATAAATAAATATCTCTTTTTGACTTCGAGAAAATACCAGAAAATTCTCGCGCATTTAAAAAGCTTATATAAGCGGCATGAAAACTTTCAATTCGTTAACTCACAAGAAGTAATTAATAACTTCGAGCACTTTCATTTAGAACATAATCGAAATATCAATAAGATCATCTCAGTAGTGACGTTTAGGTTTCCCATTTTGGCTTCATTGGCGAAACTAAAATATCTTAGCCAGAAAGTAATCTTCAAAGGGCTAAAAATTGGAACAAAAGATAGAATTTTGAAACCAAAAGAAAATTTTTTTAATACTTCTATTAAAATTTTAATTTGAAAAAGAAAAAGATTGCTTTACTAAATAAAATGAAATTTAAGCAAATTGACTCTTTTAAAACAAAATGGGAATAAAGAATATCATTTTGTGTGAAACTTTAATTAAATTTTAAGATCAGTTATTCTTTAAAAAGTAGACTCAAAAAGGGTGCTCAAAACGTGGTCAAAATGTTTTTAATAATTCTTTTCTAGAAATGAAAAGAAAAAATCCTAAAATTGAATTTTTTATTTAAAATTAGAGAAAAAGATAAAGGAAAGCTTGAAAAAGGAAGTAAAGGAACTGTTAGGAAAGTAGAAAGTGGGTTTATCATTACAGCTTCGAATACAGAAGGTCCTTATTTAAAAAACAGAATAGTAATTAAGAGAAAAAATAAAAATAAACAAAGAAAATAATAATAAAAAATAAAATCCTATAAACTCTCTAAAACATCCTTCTTTATCCCTTTCAGAGCTTTCAGATAAAAATTCATACTGTTAAAAGGTATTATAGGGTGTAGACTGCTCCAGACTTTTTAAAAATTCTGTTAATGAATTTTATAGCAATTTTATTTTCTTTCAAAATTTTGATGAGACCTAGAACTTTTGATGCTTCTATTTCAGTGTAAACTTTTTTAACTCTGCTAATCTGGTTAATAATAATATTTGACATGACTTTAATAAACAGCAATAAATATTTTATAGTTTAAACTAACAACTATAGAAAGATATTATAACATCTTTTCTGATTTATAACTAGCTTTCTGATTCAAAAAGGCAAAATTAAAATGCAAGCAATACGCAGTTCTGTCAGAACTAGGAATTTCTTTAAGCTCCAGGGAGATAAAGAGTTATTATTTACCTGCATGATATCTGTGGTTGTGGAAAAATCGCCAGGTTCAACAGTGGCAACATGTACCCCGATATCAGCCAACTCATATCTGAGAGAAGAAAAGAAACCGTTTAAGGCATGTTTCGTGGCAGCATACACAGCTACGCGAGGACAAGGCAGTCGAGCTAAGATGCTGGTGATCGTCACTATACGACCTGGAGATTAGGGAAAGAACAAAAAAAAAAAAAAAAAAAAAAAAAAAAAAAATCAGTATCTGTGAAGCAAAATTATTTCATTTATGCAATGAATTAAAAACATACAAATCTTTATAATAATAACTATGTGCCAATAAGTATTTGGACACCCATGCGAATGTCGATATCTGTAGTCCTGATTTAGATCGCGCCCTCTACCATTAAATATCGTCTAGGTCTAGGAAATAATATTCACATTAGTGGCATGCAAGATGCCACTAAGTGCAAAGTTATCTGATTTCGTGAAAGGTGTAATCGTCGGGTATCACAAAAATGGCCGTTCCTTAAGGGGCATATCTAGTGAGTTGAATTACCTAAATTCGACAGTGGCCTGCATGATTTAGAAGCGGGAGATCAGCGGTGATTCTTCGAGTCAGCAAACCCGAGAAACTTTGAGATAGGGACAGCTGGGTGCTGTCTAGAGAAATTCGGAAGAACCACACCCAGCCAATGGCCCACATACTCCAGGAGTTTAACAGGCAACCAGGAGTATTGTTTCGATGAATATTATTCCTCAGAAAGCACATCTGCTTGGTTTTCATGGTCGAAATGTTGCCAGAAGCCTCTTGTCACAAAGTCCAACCGCGCTTCTCGGTTAATGTGGTTTAAAGCACGCCGACAGTGAACCATTGATCAACGGAAACGAGTTCTCTGGAGCAACGAATCAAGGTTTACCCTCTACTGTTTGGATTGCAAGGTCTGGACTGGCGTATGCTTGGAGAAAGCCTCCTGCCAGAATGTACTGTGCTCACAGTAAACTTAGGAAGAGATGAAATTATAATCTGGGGGAGTTTCTCCTGGTATGGACTGATGCCTTGGTCCAAATTCATGGTAAACTCAACACCGACGCCTAATCCACTATTTTGGACGATAGCGTGCTTCATATGTTGTGGCAGTTTTACGGGTTGGACACGTTACTTTTAAGACGACATCGCCAGCTGGCATGCTACTAGGTCCACCATGGGTTGGTATGGTGATACTGGAGCTAACCGAATGGACTGAACTTCTCAAAGCCCAGGCCTAAACGATATCGAGAATCTCTAAGACGAGTTAGATCGCCGAATTAGGGGGTGCAACAACAGTTCAATATTGGTAAAGGAACTTAAATTACTTTTCCTAGCCGAGTGGAAGAAAATTCTAATAGTCGTCTTATAAGGACTTGTGGAAAGGATGCTCCGGATGGTTGAGGATGTAACTGGCGCTGGTAGAGGCTTTACCAGCTATTGAATATGAATAAATTTTGTTTTTCTTTTCCATAACAGGTGTCTAAATACTAATTGGTAGATAGTGTACTATGCCTGGTTTTCAGAGCATCTCTAGATTGGATTGGTTTACTTAACAATGGCAAAGCAGAGGAGAAGAACAAGGTATTTTGATCAAATCTGTAAAGGAGCCTATGCTTAATCTCAGCTTTGATTTAACATATGCATTGGCTATTTCCTTTTGAACGTAAACCTTATCTAGTTCCTTATTTCAATTTAATAGTTTTTAAAAAAATAACGAATTTACCTTTATAAGGAAATTTGGTAGTTATTTACTAAGAATTTTAAAAAATGTTTCAAGAAACTATAAATAGCTCAGTATAATGAGTGTGATTTTGCGAGATAAAACCATACCTGAAGCTGCAGCGATGAGAGGTAGAAAATATTTGGTAACTCTTATTGTCCCCAGAAGATTAACTCCTACTACTTCTTCGCACATTTCTTGCGTCATTAAGTCAAACGCTGTGTAAGAGAGCACTCCAGCATTGTTGATCAAGCAATACAAGCCTATAAACAAACAAAATGTTCAATTTCTAGCTAATGAGACTGAAATATTTAATACTTATAGACAGTTCAAACCTTTCTGAAATAAAACATAACTAAGTTGTCCCCCAAAACGCACTCAAGCCAAACCTCATTGCCGCCTTCACGTTATTCATTTAAAAGTTTTTTTCATTTTTCTGCTTCTTTTCTGATTTTTTTTTCGGGGTGATCTTTCTAAGTTCTTGTTTTTTTCCTTTTTTTCTTTTTATATTTTGATTACTATTTTTTACGGTAAGGTTCACTTCATCCTTCACAGTAATTTCTTCAAATAAGTATATTTTTCCGCTCCACAAAACTTTTGGTTTATTTTATTGTGCTTTTTATTTGCTTTCCTGTATGAATGTAGTCATAAAATCAAAGAAAGATTACTCAATATTTATTATATCGATATAATTTTAAAGTTCCGACTGGTGACTATGTATTTATGTATATGATTTTGGTGGCTATTAAAGCAGACAACGCCAAGTTCGACATCAACTCTAAAATTGCTATACTTTGATCAATCCATGCCATTGTCAAAAAATCCTCAGCTATAACTTACGAGTAAGTTGCAGATTAACACTGAAATTTTCATATAATGAATAAAGACAAAGCACTGTCTTGGAGTTATTCATTCTCTATACTTGATTTTTATAATTACAGAATTCTTCATTCATTGCATAATTGTTTTTATTCATTTATTTATTTGGAACATTTTTCACGCAGGCTTTCCGATTACAAACGTTTTTCAAATGAACAATTTTAATTATCTTCTTTTTTGCTTCCTTGTACGAAGTATTGTCATCGCGAAAAATTTCGGGTATCATATTTCAATGAAAATATCCATTTTGACCGCTATCGAACGCAATTTAACGATGTTTTTGCGTAACATCTGTACGCAAGGACAAAACAAAGCATACCTTTCCCTAAAAAAGTTATAAACTGATTTAAAATGGATTCTGAAGACATTTTTTTCGTGGCGTCTGTACGTACGTACGTATGTATATGTATGTAACTCGCATAATTGAAAAACAAGTAGATTCAGAAAGTTAAAATTTTCCATATTGGACTGCTATGTAGATGTGCACCTCCTATTTTGGATGAATCGGCCGCACCAAAAGTATATAAATATATGTAGATATATAGATATATCCACTATGTTACTCGGCTGAATGAGCTCAGTTTCTTTATTCTCATATATTTGTAAATTGTGCATTTTTTGTTTTAAAAGTGAATGCTTGAATTATGTTGTTCTTATCTTCTGGTTAAAGTTTTTATGCCTTTAGTTAACCTGCATGTTATAGTTGTAGAATTATCAACAATTTAAAAGTTATTTAAGTGCGGGTAAGCATAATTTTTTTTTTTTTTTTTTTTTTTTTTTTTTTTTTTTTTGCCATAGAACCCATATTTGTTTACATTTGAAACTTAGCAGAATAAAGATTTGTTGCCAATCTAGAGAAAGTAAGCTTCGCAACAACAAAGTAACGACTTATTTTATTATGGCGAATTAAATTATGCTTAATCCGTTCTGAAATTAACATTTAAGTTATTAAATTATTCCATATATTGATTCAGCATAGCGTCCACAACAAATTAATTCAGTTTTTCCTATATCTTTAAATTTTTAATGAAGATACTTTGTGTATTTATTATTTTTGCCTTTCCGGTCAGTGAGAACTAAATTGAATGAGAAATGCATCCCTAATGAAATTCGAGGAAATAAGTGTTTCATACTAGCAGAAAATACTGTGTCTAGTCTGTTTCGGACAGAGGAGAAAGTTTACGAGTAGCGCATGCGCATTAGGTAAGCAGCGCTGAATCGTCTGTGAAAAATTGTTTATTTTTATTTGTTGAATTCCTTTTATATACCGTTTTAGATTTATTATTGTATTTGAATAGAACATGTGGCAACGATTAGATAATTCTTCAGACGATATTTATTTTTATTTTTATTTTTATTTTTTCATTCTGAGTTACAAAATGAATGAGATGTAACGCTGTTAAGTCTTCAGACGATATTTTTTTTATTTTTATTTTTATTTTTATTTTTTCATTCTGAGTTACAAAATGAATGAGATGTAACGCTGTTAAGTCTTCAGACGATATTTTTATTTTTTTTTATTTTTATTTTTTCATTCTGAGTTACAAAATGAATGAGATATAACGCTGTTAAGTCTTCAGACGACATTTTTATTTTTTTTATTTTTATTTTTTTCATTCTGAGTTACAAAATGAATGAGATGTAACGCTGTTAAGTGAATCTAGCTCCAGACTATCTCTATAGTAAATAAATAAACGGAATTTTAAAAAGAGTATTTTTTCTGTTGTGGTTTATCCGGTATCGAAGTAGATTTAATTCAATTCAATACGTTTAAATGAAATGCAGGGAAAACATGCGTACAATTTAATATTACGTTATTACGTACAAGAAGTCATGTGGTGTACGCATCAGATTTTTTTTTACATTTGGAAGTACATCTGATGCTGCTGAACTTATTGACTTGGACATTGCTTCACTTTTCCGCCAAGTAACAGATATATTGTTCCGAACTGCAAAATGGTTCAATGTTTCTCTCCACCAATAGGAAAGCTGAAAAATATATAATTAAGAACTAACCTTTTTCTCCGTGCGGTATGTTAGCTTTAACGTAGGCTACAGCTTCTTTGACTTGGTCATCGTTTGTGATGTCCATCGGCAGGATATGAAGACGAGAGGAGCAGCATTCTTTCAAACTGCGCGCTCCTTGTCCTGATGGATTTAGACAGCCTGCAAACACGTGCATTCCCAGTTCGTCAAATCTCTTGGCCAAGCGGTGACCCATGCCAGAATCACAACCTAGGTAAAGCAAAAGTTTGTAAATTATTTATTAAAATTCTGCATTTTTTTAAACATCACACAAACCTCTATCTCAGCTTCAAGATTTTCTCCAAATACACGATGTACTCAGGCTTATTCAAAATAATTGACCGGATTTCACTTGTGCAGAATGAATTAACTTATATTATTATGATATGTATGAGATGAAAACTGAAATTTTCAGATTTTAGGATGTCACAAATAGATAATAGTGTTCATTTGGTCCACGATAAAAAGCAACTTCACAGCAAAAAGCTTCTCCTGTGCTGTCATTTTTCAGCTGTCTTCCTTTCTTTTTTTAGCCCAAAGGGGCAATTTGTCCCTTCGGGCTAAAAAAATGTCTTCGTGATGTAGTGGTCAGCACGCTCGGCGCGTATTCGAGAGGTCCGGGGTTCGAGTCTCGGCGAGGGCGTAGCTCATCTTTCATCGCTCCCGCTTCAAAATAACCTAATGTTTATACATTTTTCAAATTGTTGCAACCAAATATTAGAACTCTGCATTATAATTAAAGAAATTAAATAACGAAGAATCTGCATGAATGGGTGTATGTTTCCCGCACTGTGGAGAAAACAACGGTACCGAGAGACATCAAATTTTGAATAACGTAGTCCTCCACTAGAATATGGGAATCTGGAAGCCCAAATTTGGAAACTGAATTTGTTTAATTATCTATTTCATATTTTGTAAATCTTTAACGAATTTTTTAGTTATAAAACGATTTTAAAGCGAGCAATTATAACACTGTACGGGAAAAAAACTATTTTTACCTTCAGCAGGGACCCTGTGTATCGGAAATTCTAGAGATGTGCTCTTTTTAAATTATTTTGTGGTATTGCTGTTGAACTGAATTTTAGGTTTTAAGTGAAGTGCAAAGAACTTGATATTAAGTAAATAGAGATAGCACAGAAAACGTCTCTTTGAGCGTAATAGAAAATCTCCAAGCTTTCAGAATTTTTTTTCCGCCTAAACACGTCGAAGGAAACGCCTTTTAAAATTTCAACTTGTGTATCGTTTTCAGCTCTGAAATTTCATGTCTTTGCAAAATAGAACGTATTTCACTGCCACCAAATTTTTGTGGAAGTCTCTCGCGCAAATGATCGTGTGAAATAAATCCACAACAAGGTATTGAATAATTAAGTATTTTCACTATTAAATAAATGCACTATGTCTCTACATGACATTAATATGCAGTGAAATCATATCAAAAACGATTTTTCCTACCATTTGGTTTTGCCATTTAGAACAGCTTATTTTAAATATAAGATTTCGTATTTTTAAATTTCTTTGGTATTAATTCGTAAACAAGGCTTTTTGTAACGGCTTAAGTATATTTTAGGTATCAAGTTGAACTAAATATGTAGCAATTTTTTACTGATCTTAAAATTTCATATTTTTAAACGTTTTTATAATCTTTTTAAATGTAAACCTTTCGTGATTTAGACGTAATCTGAAATTTTCCGGCTGCAGCTTTTTCCTTTGTTGTTGGTTTTTACCTATTTCAAATAAGTTTTATTGACATCGTATAAGTCATACACTATTTCCTAGAGACATCATTCCTAAATGGTGTCGGTAATTCGAAATAATTTGTCGTATTGCTAAGGAAGTGCACCTTCGATCGTAACGTTTTTGCCGTTGCCAGGTAGCGGTAAGGAAGTTATAATGTTGCGTCATTACACATTTGACCGTAAAATATGATTTGAAATCCCGCATTATTGCCGCTGAGAATCCAGTAATAAGTGATACGCTGGAGTATTGTGGAAAATATTTGATTGTTATTTTGATATGCTCGTATAACTAAAGAAAGTTCCATAAAGCATTTGCAAGCAAACCTTCGGCAGTTTCCTCTCTTATTTAATGTACCTGTTTTCCTATGTTTTCATACTTAATAAAACCATTTGAAATCAAGTCAACCATTTTAAATAACCCTGCATTATAAAAACCTCTAGACAAACTTTGGCTAATCTTTGGAATATGGTAACAGGTAGTTTGGCGACATTTTGGTAAGGCGATAAAGGTTACTAGCTATGAGTTTAGCAGTGTACATGGATAAAGTTAAGAGTGTGCGCAATGCCATTTTTTTGCAAGTCTGGGATGTTTTTTTTAAGTGAAAATAGGTCGACGTGTACATGGATTGTTGCAGCCAAATATTTTAGGTTTTAAGTGCAAATAACTTGATATTAAGTAAATAGAGATAGCACAGAAAACGTCTCTTTGAGCGTAATAGAAAATCTCTAAGCTTTCAGAATTTTTTTCCGCCTAAGCACGTCGAAGGAAACGCCTTTTAAAATTTCAGCTTGTTTATCGTTTTCAGCTCTGAAATTTCATGTCTTTGCAAAATAGAACGTATTTCACTGCCACCAAATTTTTGTGGAAGTCTCTTGCGCAAATGATCGTGTGAAATAAATCCTCAACAAGGTATTGAATAATTAAGTATTTTCACTATCTATGTTCAATTCTTAAAAACGCGGCAAGCAGTTTGCGATTCTGCACTTTCTCCCAATTTCGCACCTAATCTTCGTCATGATTAAGCACTTTTGTTCCATAAGAGTTCTAGCATAAGCGTAATTCGGCTAGCAGATTGTTGGCAAAAAATGTTGAGTTAAAAAAAAAAAAAAAAAAAAAAAAAAAAAAAAAAAAAAAAACTATCAGGTTGCTGTAGCAGGGTTGGTCGCCAAAGTTTCGCTAAAAAATCGCCAAGTTACCATAATCCAAAGATTAACCCAAACTTTTAATAATTCTATTTCTTTATAATATTTTGATGTACACATGAAAACTGATATTGTAAGGTATTTCTCCTGCCTTTCTAGCGTGCCTTCGTGGTGTAGTGGTCAGCTCACTGAGCCGGTATTTCAGAGGTCCGTGGCCGGTATTTCAGAGTCCCAGCGAAGGCGTTGCTAATTTTTTATCTCTTCTGCTTCCAAAAATTACCTAATGTCTCTACAGTGGCGATTGGGTCTCCTAAAAGACCCCAATGATATACTGATAACTGATATAACAATTAGGGATGGAAATTTCTTTAAATGTGAAAATCAGTTAGTGTAGATATGATCTTTAAATATTTCCTACTCAGATTACTGTAAAATTAATTAAAATTTTATATCCAGTAGAAATATATATATATATATATGTATGTATAGGTAGATAGTATATATATATATGTGTATATATTAATTGAAAAAGAAAATGTAAAGTGAACTGGTAATTAGACGAAAGACTTATCTGGTCTCAAAAACTTTTGCGCATAATGCTGCAAAAAGATTTGAAAGAATAGTAGTAGGTAGGAACATTGCAGCAACCTTGCTAAAAAGTTACCAGGAGCTGTAGCTCCACGAAATGTTGTAACATAGTACTACATAAATAATAATAAATTTGCCTGGTAAAACTGGAAAAACTGTATAAGCGCGATAAACTGCCAAATTTTAGTGCTGGAAGACTTGCTATTGCACGAAAAATATTAATGAATCTGACCGTTGTGTAATGTGAAAAGTTAACTCACATGAAAAAAAGATGGACGGAAAAAAAAATATATATATATTAGGAAGTTACAAAAAACATGGATTATAAATGTCAATATATAAAATGCCTATACATAAAAAATTAAAATTAAAATTGCCAATATATAATATGCCAATACATAAAAATTAAAAAAATAATAAATATAAAAAAGACTCAAAAAGCATAAAAAACTAGCTACAAAAACAATAATTAAATAGCGGAAAAATGGTATATTAGCCCACTCGTACTCTCAGTTGGGTTTTCAAGGGAAAAAAACTGTTCTACGAAATAGGCTAAATACCATTACGCATTTCGCCGAGTATATATCCAGATAGTACATATATATATGTATAGGTAGATAGATATAGATATAAAATTGTCAGAGAGCAAATAATATTATATGTTACTATCCGATTTACCTGTAACAACAACTGATTTGTTTCCTGCTCCCTTTTTCGGCTTAGGTAACCTCCATGACCAATGGATTAAAAACAAAGGGATGCTAATCATCTGAAACCGGTAATCTAAGGCGAGAGCTATCAGCCAATCTAGTACTACATTCCTAGTTTCGTAAGCCATCTGAAAATAGAATATTTGATTATAAAATTTGAAATTTAGTAACTGAAATACTTCAACTGAAAGGAATTTAATGTCATCAAAAGTTAAACATAATTCATCAATGAGTTTTATGACTGCATTCTTAAAAAGCTGAGATCTGAAGCTAATAACTTTATTAAAATTTAGCCTTCTGTCCCCATTCTTTGTGATGCCATACATCAGTGTATAGCATCGAAAAACTTTCATTAGGTTTTGGCATGTTTCACAGATGCGTTTTGTTGGAACGCGTTTTCATTCCATCATTACAATATCCTGAAATTTCTAAAATGTCTTAAAAATGGTACCTTTAAGGAAAGCTTTTGCCACGTCAAGTTGATTTTTTAAATGAAAATGTCAATTTTGAAAGTTATTTTTTATATTTGCTTATTAAAGTATCTTTTTTTGTTCAGCTTTGATGAATCTGTTCATATATTGTACAAAAAAAAATCTTACGTGTTAAAAAATATTAATTTTTTAGAATTAGTTTTTCGAAGATCCATCAACCTGTTCTTTAACAAAATCATGAGCAGGTTTTGAGCAAATTTCCAAACAAAAATTCAGAGGTTAGAGAAAATAAATTATATATTCTCCGAAAACAAAATCAAATTAAAAAAAATTGTAAAATAAACTTTCAATTAATACTCGTGAAACAATTAACAAACTAAAAAGAGATTAATTATTAACAAACTAAAAAGAGATTAATTATATATCACGTAATTCAGTGGGAGAAAGAGATTAAATAATTATCTTTACAAAATTCATGTATAGTTTTATATTGTGAATAATAAAAGCGAAAGGCGCCCTTGGTAAATTTATAATCATTATGAGAATGATTTAATCTCTTGTTCCTATCAAACTATAGAATAAATTATTTCCTCATTTTAGTCCATTAATTCTTTTATGAGTTTCAAGCAAAAACTTAATTTAAAAAAAAATCATCTTTTTGTTCTCAATTATTCAACTGAGAATCGTTATTCAACGTTGAATAATCTATCTTTTACTTCCAACAATTCTGTTACGTCGAATGGCCGAATAAATCCAGTGATTATAAGGAAAAATCAGAAATAACATTAACTACAGTTATTCAAATAAAAAAAAAAAATTCCGTTCTATCCGAAGTATTATCGCCCTGCATTCTATCTAAAGAAATTAAATAACGAAGAATCTGCATGAATGCATGTATGTTTCTCGTAGTAAATAGTCCCTAGAGCTATCAAATTTTGAATAACGTAGTTCTCCACCTGAACAGGGGCACCTGGAAGCCAGAATTTTGAATTTTTGTTTTATTATCAATTTTATATTTTGTAAAACACTTCATTAAAAAATTTCAGCAATTTCAAAGACAGCAATGGCAACACTGTACAGAGGGGGAAAAAAAAAAGAAAAAAAAAAAAAAAAACATTTTTCTTTCCAGCGCGCGAGACTGTCTAGCGAGAATTCTTAAGATATGCTGTTTTTAAATATTTCGTGATTCTGCTGTTGAGTTGAATGTTAAGTGGCATAATGTTAAGTGTGATATTTAATAAGTAAAGTAAACACAGAAAACGTTATTTATAAAAAGGCGAAGAAAAGTTTTGTAAAGCCATCTTAGTAAGAAAACTGAATACTGAAGAGATAAACTGATGGGTTAAAAAAATGTATGCTAACACTTAACGCTGATTGCATATTGCGTAAGTGCAAAGAAAATGATGCTTAATAGTAAAGGTAAAAAGGCCAAACAAATGTGTCAGTAAAGTGAGTGTAACAGCAGATTGATAGACTACGAGCTCAGCGAGGGCATAAAAGCCTTAACAAAATCTTTCGGGCCACTGTTCAAATCTGAAACCTTTAAATTTTTTATTGCAGAATTTTTTCATATAAGTTTTAATAAAATTGAATTTCCGTTTTCCACAGCTATATTAATAGAATTAAGTGCAACAAAAAGTATTCAAATCTATTTCCTTTTCTAATGCTGAAACGTTAATATCTATTTGAATACTGCTATTTGAATAAATAAATAAAATAATAAATAAAAGACTGAAGACATTAAAACAAAATATACGTATAAGGTAATTTAATTTCTGAAAAATCAAAATGCCTTTGGAAACCACACCAGTTTCATCAATTTTATGGTACAGCATGTGTCGAAAAAAATCAGAATTATCTATTATTATAATCCATAATCTGGATGGCTTAACTGTAAACACAAGTAGCTTGCTCAAATTTTCTGTAATATTAACTGCAAACAAATCATCTTCTCAGCATACTTTGCTTCGGGTCAGTGGGAATTAAATTTCACAGATAAGAAGAAAACAAAATAGTATATAAAACACGGTCTTTAGAGTGAAAAGATTTAATATCTTGCCTTATAAATCCAATTCTAATTCTTTAACTCATTTCTTTACGGTGCACAAACTGGCTTTAAAAATGTTTGGAAATTAAAAATTCAACTTTCAGCGTTTTTCTAGCATATTAGAATATAATATAGTATATAATTCAAATAACACTGGAATTGTTACAAAAATTTAGAACTGAATTAATAAGAAGTCTAGATCTAATGCATCTATCGGACTCAAATACTTATGTACAAGTAAACCTTGAAGTAGACAACAAGCAGCGTTTCACCCGAAAGCATGGACTTTTTTTTTGCTTCGAAATTAATTTTTACAAATGTTGAACCTGACAATTTTGTCAAGTTTAGAGGGTGACAGAGGATGCCATTGACAGAGATGCTATTGAGCGAGCATATAGCAATTTTCGGTTTCAGAAGCAATACAAAATTTATCTTCAGATGTAAAGAACATTTTATCTTGTAGGTCGCAATGAGAAAGCATGTTTGCATTTTGTTCTTTACATAAATTTTATAAAATGCATTTTTGTACATTTCGGTACCAAATAGCAATATTATTCTAGATTTTTATAAAATATGATTTTATACGACATAAATTTCCTAAAAATTTAATAAAAACATTTGTAAGTTTATAAACGTCATTTAATTTAGGAATACCAATTATTCTTTGAATACCAATTACACTTTATCAATTAAATTATTCATACGAAATTCCTAAATTTTTATGAAATATGGGAATTTTGTGTAAATTAAAGATCTTTAATTAAGCAAGATTAAATCTTTATAAAAATATTTCCTTAGTTTATTTAAGAACTAGTGGAGCAAAGATATATTATTTGGAACTTTTAACAGTCATTTAAAACATTAAAATTCAAATTGTGTAGAACCATATCAATATGCCTGGTTGATTAAAAAACTATGATTTTAATCATCGAAACATTTTAAACCTAGAAGTTAATTTTAGAACACCAATTTTTAAAAACTTTATACTCAGAGTTTAAGTTTTAATATTCTAATTTAAATGCGTGTTATATAAGTACTAAATTTCTTATCGTAAATAGACTCTAATAAAGGCAAATAGCTTCAAAATCTTAACCAAGAATAAATAAAGTATTAAGACGAGAAATCCCCACCCTCTTAATACAAATAGAACTGGCTTTACAGTTGAATACTAATAATTACTATGTTAAATGTGTACTAACAGTTTAATAGTAAGAACTTTCCTACTTGAAATAACCATTTTTCCATGATCTCATGCAATTAATCCCTTTCTTGCTATCTAATTAATTAGAATTCTGCACATTGATTTTTATATAATAAAAAGGTAACTAGCTCCTTACCTTTTCGGATGCAAATGAATACATATCTGACATGAAAATATAGTCAAGTTCGTCAGCCGGAGAAGTTCCGCCTGACAGCGCGTTCTCATCTTCTCTGTCACGCTTGAATGATGCCAATTAAAGGGACCTTTATAGAGCCTTAAAGCGATTTCGTTACAGAGATCTAAAAAATTAACTAACTTTTTTTTTGTCACCCGAAGATTACAATTTACGTTTTTACGACAGCAATGCGTTCCCATAATTGTTTTCCGTTCCAGGTCTTAAGTTCTTTAAGTGGGATAGGTATTATAATACCAATAACAATAAAAGTAAAGTAAGGAAAAAAAAAAAAAAAAACTTAAAAATAACCATCAGCAGTTATTTCCGGAAGCGTGCAGAGTTTCATAAAAACATCTTTTAATTAAATGTATATAAATGCATGAATGAATAAAAATTAAATGAATACATAAAAATATAAATAAATATATAAATTATATCCGAAAGCTTTCAGATTTTATATTACGCCCTAAGGGATTTTTTTTAACATTTTGTGTGTTATTTTTATTTATTAAATACCATGTTCTTCGCACTTAAACCACATAAAATTAAATTCAGGAGCAATATCACAAAATTTAAGAACAGCGTATCTCTAGAATTTTCGATAGACAGTCTCGCGCGCTGGAGATAAAAATGTTTCTCCCCCCCCCCGCACAATGTTGCCATTGCTCGTTTTAAAATCGTTGAGTTTCTTAATCAAAAATTTGTTAAAGTGAAAGCTATGAAGTAGATAATAATTATGAAATATATAATAAACAAATTCGAAATTGAAAACAATGCTTCTAAGGACTTTTTTAAAAATCTTTACGCCATTAAGCTAGCACGTTTTAAAAAAGTCACTAAATCCGTACATTTAAGGATTGGCTTCAGAATGATAGTTTTCAAGCATACTTGCTATGATTTTGGGACATTTTATAATTCATGTAAAAAGGAAAAAAAAAATTAAACTTTTTTTTTTTTTTTTTTGCCTATATAAGTTTTTCAAGGCAGTTGCAAAAGAAGGCACAAAATATTGCTTTTTACTTGGTCATAAAAAAGCAGGAAAAATCAGAGAAATTGAAAGTGCAATTTAAGTGAGTTTTCAAAGGTCATTGTTAGAATAAATATGTTAGACTAAAAACTGCATTCTGTTTACATTCTTTATCTTCATTACCGTGAATCGCACTTGCAAACAAACAACATATATCAGTTGCATTCTTAAAACTATTGTACTTGACGTAAGTCATTTGTGCAATTTCTTATCTATATCATAAAAATCAATGATGTTTTCAAATATTCAATTTCAAAACAATTTCCAGTGACAATGATTTGAGTGCATATGCACTTGATAAACTACCCCCTCTTACGCATACACACCCTATATTTTGTCATTATTTACTTAATATTTCAACATAAAAGGTATGGAATTTTTGTTTGTTTAGCCGTTTAAAATGCATTATCAGAAATATTTGGATATAAAAAACAAGAATAATGTAATACCACAGTTGCTTATATCTGTTTTCGAACAAGGTAAGTAGGCAGTAAATAGAAAATGCTTCGTTATCAAGAAAAAAAAAAAAAAAAAAAAAAAAAAAACTAAATACACTTGACGTTCGCAAAACCCAAGCTAAATAAAGATTTATTACACTGGAACAGTGTTATATTTGCAGACGAAACGAAATTTAATATATTCGGGTCTGATGAACGAACTACTGTGTGGCGAAAGCCCAATCAAGAACTGAATCCAAAAACAGCATTGCCTGCTGCACGGAAGTTGAAGCATGATTTCGAGATGTTTTCCTGCCTCTCGAAATCATGCTTCAACTCCCGTGAATCATGCTCTCCTTTCCAAAACATAAACTCAAAATTTTCTCTTGTGGTTATTATATAACTGTCCTATTATCAAAACTATTCCTCATTTTCCGGTTTTCCGAAATAAGAAAACACAATATTTCTTCAAGAGCTTTCTCAAAGTAGTTTTTATGGAGGAATAGGAAAAAAATTAAACATTCTTACAAGAAAAGATTAGATAAATTCCTGCCAAAGAGCATGAAAAGTGTGTGTTTAGCTGAAGAATATCCAGCGAAATAAATATGAAAATATGAAAAATGTCCCATTATTTTCATATTTTCATTAAATATACAGGGTGTCCGAAAAGTCTTTCCCTGATTACAAAAATTGATAACTCAGGCTAGAAGTAAGATACAAATATGAAACTTGTGTCGAATTGTTTACAAACTATCAAAGTTTTTTTCTGTTTTAGGTTCGCAGTACGTAAGTAGTGGATGAGGTGCAGTGCCCAAGAAGCCATGTTAACCAATCAGGAGAAGGCACAGTTTGTCCTGTGGTACCATGACACACGATCATCACCCACAGTGCAGACACTTCCAGACAACATTTGGAAGGAATTCACCTGATGTCAAGAGCATTAAAGACTGGTATGAGAAGTTCAAGGACACAGGATCGGTTGCCGACCTTCCGAGGTCTGGTCGACCAAGAACCTCAGCAGACAGGGTATAAGCTGTGAGGCAGTCTTTTCTGCGAAGTCCGAAGAAATCGGTGCGCAGGGCCTCACGTGAATTACAGATACCAAAAAGCTCTCTCCATGACATTTCACACAAACGTTTATTGTTTCGTGCATACAAAGCGCGAATCGTTCAGGCCTTGTTCCCCATTGACAGTACACGTCGATATGACTTTGCGGTCGAAATGCTATCACGTATTGAGGACAAGGATGGCTATCTCAGACGAATTGCCTTTTCCGACGAAGCGACCTTTTTTGTCCGTGGAGTAGTGAATGGCCATAATGTGCGCATTTGGGGGTTCACAACCCCCTGGCGAGGTCATGGAGTGCACCAGAGGCAGTCCAAAGGTGAATGTTTGGTGCGCGCTATTGCACGATCGAATTATCGGGGGCTATTCTTCTTCGCTGAGGCTACCATCACATCTGCAGTGTATCTGGACATGTTGCAACTGTATGCTGTTCCTCAGCTGCTTCAGTATCACTCCGATGATGTCTTCTTTCAGCAACACGGTGCACAGTGTCATTGGGGTTTGGGACGTCCGTGCCTATCTCGATATGACCTTTCCTGGGCGATGGATTGGTTGTGATGGGCCAACGGTTTGCCCTCCACTCTCTCCTGACATAACCCCATTAGACTTCTTTTTATGGGGTTATGTCAAGGACGAGGTCTACCGAACACGTGTACCAGATCTTGAAACCCTGCGGCAACGGATAACCACAGTCGTTGAATAGATCCCTCCAGTGATGTTGGCTAATGTGTGGACGGAAATTGAATATCACCTAGATGTGCTACGTGCTACCAAGGGTGCTCATGTGGAAGTTTACTGATGTGTGAAAAAAACTTTGATAGTTTGTAAACAATTAAACACCAGTTTCATATTTGTATCTTACTTCTAGCCTGAGTTATCAATTTATGTAATCAGGGAAAGACTTTTCGGACACCTTGTATATTATTCGTTCAAAGTGTCCGAATATTTATGTGATGTCCTTTACAGAACATTCTGAATAAATTATTTCTTTCGTCAAAAACATTTTGAATTATATTTTTCAAAACAAGCAATTTTTAAAAATGATGATCAATAGTACATGTGAAAGAAAATATAGTCATTTCTTTAATATAGAATAACTGATATTTACGAATAAAAACGCGTCTGAGAAATGCGTGTTCGAAAATGTGAGCTACTGTAAGGAAGATATTTGTGTGATTTTCAATCAATTTGAAAGCTTTTCATAAGCATAGCTTAAGATCAGGTTGAAACATATTAACTCAAATTATTTAACTGAATGACTCTACCGTAATTTTGTGATTATCCGAAACAAATGAGACACTATAAAACAACCAGAAACGAACCACAAAAAGAAGAGATATTAAATATTAATATCACGAGAAAAAGCGAATATAAATTATCTATTTTATTACGTAACATTTATCCAATGTTTTTGATTGAATAAGAATTGATATAAAACAATTTTAGATATATTTTTGATTTCTGCTTTATGTAAATGAATTCTAATTAATTTCAACTCTAAGTTCATTAATAGAATGTGCAGCTGGGGGCCTGTAACTTTATTAACTTGAGTAAAACGATACATTTAATGATACATAAAATCATAATTTTAAGAAAAAATAAAGTAGACTGACACATTTGTTGCTCATTGGGAAAATCATGTGATGTGAGTTCTTTTGGATTCTTAGAGATTTGGATTTCTTCGGATTCTTAGATGTACACTGTGCAAAAAGAAAAAATCTAATGTGTACACCACATGGCTTCCTTGTACGGAATATTAAATTATAAGCATTTTTTCTTGTATTTCATTTAAACTTATTAGATTAAATTAAACCTACTTCGCCGACACCGCATAAACCACAATAGAATAAATGCATTCTTTAAAATTCACTTTGTTTACCATAGCGACACTCTGGCGACAGGTTCACTTAACAGTATTATATTTCGTTCATATTATAACTCAGAATGCACAAAATTTATATCATTTAAAGAATTATCTAATCGTTGCCACATGTTCTATTCAAATATTATAATAAAGCTAGAACGATGTATAAAAGAAATTAAGCAAACAAAAGAAAAAAGAAACAGTTTTCACAGACGATTGAGCATTTCTTATTCAATTAATTCAGTTTTCACTTCGCGACAAGGCAAAAATACATAAAAACTCAAAATATCTGTATTAAACATTACGAAGTAAATCTTAAACGCTTATTTCCTCGAAAAAATTCCAGAAAGGTTTAAGCATGATTAAATAATAAATGAAGGCGTTATCTTTGTTGTTGCAAAGCTTAGCCTCTCTAGATTGGCAACAAATCTACTATTCTGAAGTTTCAAATGTAAACAAATATGTCCGCTATGTTATTTAAAACTTAACCGCACTTAAACAGCTTTTAAATTGTTGATAATTGTACAAATATTTCTTCCAGAATTACGAAAGGCATAAAAACTTTAACCGGAAGATAAAAACAACATAATTCAATCATTTTTAAAGCAAAAAATGTACAATTTACAAACATATAAGAGTAAAGAAACTGAGATCACTGAGCCGGGTAACAGAGTGGATATAAATATATTTATATACTTTTGGTGCGGCCGAAATTCTCTTCAGAATTCATTTTAAAGCAGTTTTATAACTTTTTTGGAGGAAAGGAGTGTTTTATTCTGTCCTTACGTACATATATCACGGAAATACATCGTTAAATTGCATTTGAAAGAGGTCAAAATGGGATATTTTCGTTGAAATATGCTGTCTGAATCTTTTCGCGATTACAATACTTCCTTTTTACTTCGTACAAGGAAGTAAAAAGGCAGCTCTATGTCTCCTGTTCTACTGGGCTGATTGACGAAATTCAATTTGCATTTTTCATGTCTCGAAAGCGTGATTTAGGATATGTATTAGATTTATGCAAAGCATTGTTCTATAATAGGTTTTTGACACAAAATCGGACTTTTCTGAAATTGCATACCAGTTGTTTTCCATATTTCGATTCTACGACTCAAATTACGCCAAACTACCAAGTTTTGTAGAAATCGCAGGAGTAGTTTTTTTTAAAAATATTAGCTTTCAAAATTTTAGCTCCTTCATGTTAGTTGAGTTTGGTATGTAGTTATTGATCTCTTTTTTTTTTATTAAGGGGGCTCATACACCTTAAACCCCTTATGATCTTCGAATATGTGACTGATGCAAGAATTGGGATATTATATTTATTTTAAAAGCAATTACTTCCAACCTTTTACAGATGACTACATAATATAGCTGCTTTCTTGAATAGTAATCAGAAAGTTTGTGTTTCCCCAAATATTTTTGTAATTTAATCCGCTTTGCCACAAAATTTTTCGTCATGTTTTCACCTTGCGCGCATGATATTTTAAAAATGGCTCGTAGTACAAACTTGAAATTTGATGGAATTCTTTATATAAGCAATATTATCTAACTGAACCAAAAATCTGATGAATATTTTAATATTAAAAAAATTTATGGACAAAAATATTACAGATCTTTTAATAAAAAATACATTTTATAACCTCAACTCCAAATAAAATAAAAATTTAATATGAAATTCTTAGAATTTTTGGTTTACAGTATTTTCCAAATGTTATAAAAGCTATATATTAAATATGGAATTAAATTATGCAACGAAATGTTTTAAACTGTGCGCGCAAGGTGGAAACATGACGAAGAATTTTGTCACAAAGCGGATTAAATTAAAAAAATATTTGTGGCAACACAAACTTTCTGATTACTATTCAAGAAAGCAGCTATATTATGTAGTCATCTGTAAAAAGTTGGAAGTAATTGCTTTTAAAATAAATACAATATCCCAATTCTTGCATCAGTCACATATTCGAAGATCATAAGGGGTTTAAGGTGTATGAGCCCCCTTAAGCTTATTTGATTTTTTTCCTTTCATATTTCGGGGCCCACCAGCGGCCGAGCGGTAAAGTCGCTGAACGCTGGTAGTTCGGTCCGAGGTTCGAGTCCCGCGAACGGGCTGGCTGCATGGGTGCTTTCGTGGTTTTTTCCCATGTGTAACGTGTATACGAGCCAGTTTCCCTTAGAAAGTCCTCTACGAAAGGCATCCCTTCCCTTAGGCAGATAGCGCTCGAGGCTTTACCATAATTAAATAACCTAACCTTTCACATTTCGAAATTCAGGTTTATTCCAAATAAAATTACCCCACTTATAATGATATATTTTTTAAATTTATATTTTAAAATAATTTTATAAATTTTTCAAAAAAATTTTTGAACTATAACTTATAAAATCTTTACCATTTTCTTAAAGTAGATGTATTTCTAACTATAACTGCAAAAAATTAGACCTTTTTATTTAAAATTTCCGAAGATTTCCGTAAATTTATATATTGGCGCGTTTTGAAATTTGGTATATTTGTTGAAAGCCATAAAACATGAGATGTGGTTTAAACACTTTGCTAAAATTATTTGGAAGTAGAAACGATGTGACATTTTTTCCCGCTCATACACCATGTAAAAAGATAGGAATGAGGTGCCTTTTTTCCGCTCCAACATAATGAAAGTGAAAGGAAAATCGTTCGCTATATATTAAGAAGTTTGCCGAGTGAATAAATTATTCTTGGCGCAAATGGATAAAATTGCGCCAAAATTAATTTTTGAATTTCTCATTAAATTTCGCACCAAATTTTACAAAATTTAATATTTAGGCATAATTTGAGTCATAGAGTCGAATATGGAAAAAATTGGTATATTATTTCAGAAAAAGTCCGATTTTGTGTCAAAATACCTATGTTAGAACATGTCTTCCAACATTAATTTTAACGGTTTTTTTCGCGTGTTTACAGTTTTTTTCCAGTTTTTCCAGATAAGTTTTTTTAAAAAATTCTTCAGTTCATATTTTAGTAATACAGCGTTGAACTATTTCGTGGAGCTACAGCTCCTGGTAACTTTTTAGCAAGATCGCTGCAATGTTTCTACCTACTATTATTTCATATCATTTTGCAGCATTATGCGCAAAAAATTTTTTGAGACCAAATAGGTCTAAAGTCTCATTACTAGTTAGCTTTACAATTTCTATTTCAATTATGTTAGAACAATGTTATATATAAATTAAATATATATCCTAAGTCACGCTTTCGAGTCATGAAAAACGCAGTTTGAATTTTGTCAATCGGCCCAATAGAACGGGAGGTATAGAACTGTCCTATTTTTTATTATTATTATTATTAGTCCAAAGGGATTTCAGTCCCGAAGGACTATTGCTTTCGTTTTGGCATTTTGCGTCGGACTCATAAACGTCGGTTCACTTTTCAAACTGTTGCCACAAAATGTTAGAGTCCTGCATTATATTTGAAGAAATTAAATAATGAAAAATCTGCATAAATGATTGTCTATTTCTCGCATTGTGATAAAACAATGGTACATAGAGCCATCGAATTTTGAATGACGAAATCCTACTGCGAATATGGGCATCTGAAATCCCAAATTTGGAATTTGCTTTATTATAGATTTTATATTTTGTAAAACTTTAACGAATTTTTGATTTACAAACTCAATGCTTTAAAAGCGAGAAATGGCAACGTTATATAGAAAAAAAAATACTTTTATCTCCAGCTCGCGAGACTGTGTATATCGGAAATTCTAAGCGCGAACCTCCAGCGCGTGAGTCTCTGTATCGGAAATTCTAAAGATATGCTCGTTTTAAAACTATTTTGCGATATTGCTGTTGCACTGGATCTTATGGTTTAAGTGCGAGGAACATGATATTTAATAAAGAAAGGTAACACACAAAATGTTAAAAAACGCCCCTTTGGACGTAATTTAAAATCTGAAACATTTCAGATTTTTTTTTTTAATTTTTTTAAAATATCGGATAGGTATGCAGGTTCTTGAAGCCATTCATTTTTATGAATTTACAAGCTCACTTAAAATGGGTGGTCTCACAAAACAGGCAACAAAACTCCAGACTAAAACTGGTTTGCATATCATAATTTTAAAGAAGGACAGCTACAGGACTGATTTGATTATTCCGGAAATACTGAAAATACAGGACAGGACAGGACTAAGTGTGGGAAGCACCAACACATCGCCATTGGCAGAACTGGTGTCGCTCCTTCACACTAACCGTCTTGAGAAGAACATCTCCACAGGGCGTACTTACGCCACGCATCGGTGTTAATTGAAACGCTAAATACAGTCAACGTATACGTTAAGGTGAGACATAAGAAGGAAAGAAATAGCTATATGTCAAGCATACAGAATCGAATTGTGACAAGTGTGGGCGAAACTAGCTAAAACTTATTACATTACTGTTAAACACATATAGGATAGTAATATTTCATACCGGAATTGTTCAAGTTGATTTTCGTTCTAATCAATGCCAAATTTAAATTTTCTATATATTTTGATTTTTATCAATATTCATTACTTTGTTATTTTCTGCCATTACTGCTAAGTTTTTCACGTACCCTTGACTATGCCGTCAGGTAAATCAAGAGGTAGTTCTATTTAAGTGTTCCGTCCTCTCTGGATTCAGACATTATACGGACAGATCGCATACCACCGTACTAGGTGGTAGACTGGGAAAGCGCCAGAAACCGCCTTTCATAAACCGCACGCAGTAGAATTTCACTGTAAAGGAGTGGTTTTTATATATATATATATATATATATATATATAAATCTGAACTTTCTTTTAGCACCCTTCGTTGAAGTGGCAACCCAGGGTCCAGGCGTACGGAGACAACGAAGGGTGGAGAAGCCTATTGAAGAACCGGTTACAGCCGAAAATATCGCGGCAAAAACATCGCAGACGAAAACGTCGCAGAAAAAACAACGCAAGGCGAAAAGGTCGTGCTACAAAACATCGTAGGAGAAAACATCGCAAAGAGAAAACATCGCAGTTCTAAAACATCGCGGTACAAAACATCGTCGTCGAAAATAAAGCGGTTCAAAAACATCGCAGTTTAAAAACATCGTCGTCGAAAATATCGTGGTAAAAAATAAAGTATCTATAAATCATAGCATGACGATAACATCGCAGACATACTTTTTTCAGGTTTTAATAATTGTAAATGTATATTTTCGTAATGATTTGTGAGAGCAAGATGGAAAGAAGGATAATTTTTACTTTCATATTTTTTATTAATCAATAAATTTTTGCTGAGAAAATAAGGAAACTTAAGCATAGAAAATTAATGCAACTTATAGCACTTAACAGAATTTTAAACCGACATAGTTAACTAAAAAAGGCCATTAATAAATGATTTTTATAAAGTTTTTACTGGTAATTTTTCATGAAAAGTATAATCTATAAGTTGCATTTAATTTTCTATGCTTAAGTTTCCTTCTTAATTTTTCAGCAAAAATTTATTAGTTAATAAAAAAGTGTGAAAGTAAAAATTATCCTTCTTTACATCTTGCGCTTACAAATCATTATGGGAATATCCATTTACAATTATTAAAACCTGAAAAAAGTATGTCTGCGATGTTATCGTCATGTGATGATTTGTAGATACTTTATTTTTTACCACGATGTTTTTAAACTGCGAAGTTTTTGAACCGCTTTATTTTCGACGACGATATTTTGTACCGCGATGTTTTAGAACTGCGATGTTGTCTCTTTGCGATGTTTTCACCCACGATGTTTTGTAGCACGACGTTTTCGCCTTGCTTTGTTTTCTCCGCGACGTTTTCGTCCGCGATGTTTTTGCCGCGATGTTATCGGCGGACACCTGAAGAACCAGTATTCCGGCAGTCACGCTAGCCCATTCGGATGGCCTAAGCGGCGACCGGCCAGGACAACATAGGCTGCCTTTTCTGGCCGTAGGAACCGGTTCCGTTTTACTGTGCCTCCAGAGCCTCTAGTGTCATAATAAAATATTAAGCCAGTACGCAACCCCAGGAGTATGCGTACCAAAGGTTGAGAACCGCTAATCTAAAATACAAATTAAAGATCTCTTGGTGAGAGGTTGGCGTGTTTCTGAGAACTAGCAATATGGTAGGAAAGATAAAAGTTATAGTACTATTATATTGTAGGAGAACAACTTAATAATTAGCACGACCGATAACTGAAAGATTATCAGCGTACGAACACTGACAAACAAAAGTGAGAGAGAAAAAAAATATGTAAAATTATTATTTGATTTTTAAGATTCTAGTTTAGTTCTGAAGGTGGACAAAAGCTTGCACTGGAACAATGAATAAAATAATTAGTTTATTTTTAATGATGTGAAACAAGTTGCGTTTAAAAAAATTGTCTTCTGACCTTTGAATTCAGATTCTATTTTAACAACTGAAATAGTTTTAAGTTAAACGAATACGTTAGGTTTATTAATTGAAGAATTAATTGTCAGAAATTTAAACATAGACTATAAAATCATATATTTAAATCGAGCTTTTCAAAGTAGCAGTGCCAAACAGTTGGGAAGAAATATACTTCGAGGTTATTGCATTAATATTTTTGCGCATTTTAGAAAGAAATAACTAAATTATTCAAGATGTAGTTGTACATATTTTCCCTCAACCTCTTGCGCAAAAAGCTGGCAACGAATGTTTCGTGCTAGAGAGGCGGCAATAATTCCTGTTTTGATGCTTAACAAAATTCATATAATGAAAATAACAGTAAATGTTTTCAAGCATTAAAAAGTGAATCGAAGTTTGATTAGGTTGAGAATACCTGCTTATAAGTATTATGATATATGGATTAGCAAATATTATACACTAGTCGTGACACAGATTTATTTAAAATGTTTATGTTAAAAAAAGACTTAGTTCTACGTATTATGATTGTAAACATTTTTGTTTTTCATTTCCTTCTCTCTTTAAGACTGAATAATCCACGTAACACAGCAGAAATTCATTTTCCTCTTGGCTAAGTCGTTTCAAAGACGGAAGAGGAATTAGGGATTTAAATAAAAATAAAAAGCTTGAAAGATTTTTGTACTGAATGCTTGAATTCCATCTGGTTTCGGTTGAGTAGGAACATCATTTTCTTAAATCGTCATCTAGATGAGAAATAATCCTGGAAATACCTTAAGAATTGCTGAAATTTAGCTCGCTTAGAACATCAAGTTCAAGGTATGCTTTAAATAACCTGTTTGCCCAGCTTTACTGAATCGTTCCTGATCATTATCAGTCTGTTTACCCTGATCAGTGTTATATAATACCAGTGAGATTTTATTTTAAATACCTGAATAACAATTTTTTAAAAATTTTTTGCATAAGAAACAGTATTTCTAGCGAGTGAAGTAATATATTGTTATAATGTAATGTTTTTGTAATTACTAATTTAGAGAGATGTAGGTGATTATCATTTATTAATTTGTCTTGATTATTGCGCGTTTTGAAATTTGGCATGTTTATTATAAGCGATAATAACGTTAAATGTGGTTTACGCATTTTGTTAAAATTATTTAAAAGAATGAACAACGTGCTTTTCTTTCCGGCAGTGCAGAGTGAATTCGAAAGGAAAATAGGTTATCATAAATTAAGAATTTTGTTTTCATTGTTTATAGTGGACATGTTTTCATTGTTTATAGTGGACATGTTTTCATTGTTTATAGTGGCAAAATTTGAAATATAACACGAAAGATTCTATCTTACGTGTAATGTTTAAAATTTTATTAAACATAACACGCAAGAATAAACTTATGTAATAAAATTATACTATAATAAAATATATAAATTACAAAATAAAATCATACTTTTTACGAGCACTTTTTTGAATACATAATAATTATTCCTAAAAATCATTAATAAATAATTCTAAGATTAAAGCATTAATAATTTCATTGACAATAATGAAGTACATGAGATAAAAATTTTTGAAAGTCACGAAAGAGTTGATTAAAGAACAGATAACAAAAATTACAAATGATAAAGATAAAAAATTTCTTTTTTTATTTTTTGAAGACATTACCGAAAATTGCCTCAAAAAGAGGTATTAATCAAAAGTGTAATAAAGACATAAATTATCTAAATCGCCCAGTTAATTAAGTAAAATTCTCTTTTAATTTAAAAGGTTTGATAGTACGTCGAATGGTAATCCTTTTGAGAACTGAAAGTTTGCTGGGCTGAATGGATGATAAATGCTCTGGTAGCGTAAACATCACTTTAGTTAATGGAGAAAGAAATGGAAAAGCTAACGTTGTCAAAATTGTGTAATCTTTTTGTATTCCAATTACAATTTCTACTGCTGCCCATAAAATTATTTTCAGCAATAATTTTACGATGAGATCCATACAGAATTTGGGTTCCACCAGTGGCCAAATACATATAACCGCTGAGCACTGGTAGTTAGACCCGAATTTGAATCCCTACCCAGGGCTGGTTGAGGGCGTTTCCTCGGTTTTCCCTACTTGTAATGGGAGCCAAACTGCCTTAGAAAGTCCTCAATGAAATATCCCTTCCCTATAGGCAGACAGCACTAATTTTTTTTTGCCATAGTTGATTAAACAAAAAGTATGCATCAAAATTTTGGATTTAAAATTCTACCGAGTTTCCTCAAATTACTGTTAGTTATTGAAGAAACAGGTGATAAGTATTCTTTTGCCTCCCTCTCTTTTTCTTTCCTGTCTTTCTCTTTTCTTATAGTTGTATTTCAGGTTTACAAAATAAAGACCAAAGAGCTTTAAGCAAATAAATTAAGAGTGAAAATAAATATTTTTTATAAAATGATTTTATTTCCAGATACTAGGAACTTTCAAAGGTAAGAAATTATCAATCTTTTTATCCTTGAAAGATAAGAATTATTCCGTTTATTTCACAAGTCTTTGAGTGAGTACCGACATAAATCAAAATAATTAAAAAACAGTCTCAGATGCTGCGGATGAATAAGAAAAAAGCTAAAGTCGTAGAGTCGTGAAATGCGCGAATACTTTTCAGTTGAAATAAACACTAAACAAATCTTGGATTCTTCCTATTATTAAATTTAAATTTACTCTTTCAAATAAACTCGCTTCAGTTCCACAGACAAACCAACTTTAACACATTGTTCTTAATTATCGTAAGTTAGATCCTCTTCTTCTTAAAAAAGATTCTGGTAAATTTATCATAAATCGAAAATGCATCGAACATATCAAAGCTCTTGAATATCGCAGCCTAATTCAGCCTACTTTAAGCACACTTAGAAGAATTTATTTCAGCTTATTGCTAATTAAAATATCTTCATACAAAGCTACTTTCACAGCAAAATATTAGATTACTTACGTAATTTAATGAGTACTCTACTCAGAATAAAAAATATCTGAGTACTAATATTCAACATCACTGTAAACACTGGAAAGCCCATTGGGCCCGTAGATTGCTTGAGCCACATTAGTAATTATCAATTTGGATTCAGCTTGACGGCCCAAGCTATGCAAGCAATTTTGAATCAAATTAATAGCAATGAAATCAACTTGCAACACTCTCCAGTTTTCAGTCTGGACTTGAAAAATGCCTTCTTCATGATGGCCATGATGGCCATCCACCCTTGAAGCACTTTCCATGATGGCCGTTCCTCCTTCAAGCACGTCCATCGTAATATCCAATGCCCAGCTAGCATTTTCAGAATTATCACAGAGCTTATCAAAAATCGGAGCGGTATTATTATTTATAATAAATGACGCAAAAGCAATTACGCAGATGTCCTCAAAGATCCAGCATGAGCTCAAATCTTTGGAACATTACATTTAATGAAATCATTAATCAAGAATGACCCAGTCACTCAAAAACTACGGCACTTGCTGACGACGTTTATCATTTGAAATTAGCGGGCGTTCACATACACTGCTCCAAATAAACTGTGAAGCTATATTTTATATATCACAAGACCTCTGCAAAAAAGGTAAATTAGAAATTTCAATTGCTGCTGAATTTCTACTAGTGGGAAACTGGTGCTGAATGCCCAGCAATTTCCCATTACTAGAAAGTAAAAATATACTGAATAATATTGTTGCAAGTCAGCGAATACGTGATAAGATAATTTTTCCTTAATGATTCGTTTAGTTTTTCGTAGCCTAAATCTGAAATATATGCCTCAAAGTATGTGATTAAGAAAAAACAGATTTCAGATATTAGAAATTTTATATGTAGTCTTTTCGTCGAAAGTTAGATATATAGAACGATTATAAATCATAAATGTTACTCAAGAATACGAAAAGAAATCAATATACTGAACTGTGATGGGTAATAGTTTTTGTTAGAAAATATTTGCTCCCATTTATACGAAACCCTTTCGCAAAAGGAGGGAAAAATCAGGTATTTATTTAATGTTGTATATAACCTCTGAAGATTTCGATATTTATGGTATGTCATATTACCGAAACGGAGAATGCCTAAAATGTCTCAAAGGTTATGATGCGTAGTTACTTCCTAAAATGCATCCATCTTCGCATGAAAGTGAGCATTTTCTTCGCTTGAGATATTTTCGCCGGCTTAAAGGTAGTTTGACTCCTTTTAGGTGAGCAGATGAGAAAGTAGTAAGTAAGAGAAATTTAAAGTGCGTGTCACGTTTTAAATAATGAATGGTGAACTTGAAACGATTGAAAGAAGCTGTAAACAACAGAAATATTTACTTCCGTGAGATAACGGTTTTGTAGAATAGTCAATGAAATTATTATTCATCGAAACCTTCTAAGAACTATTTTACATATCCTAAGAAAATCTACAATAATAATGTAAAAAAAGAACTATGAAAAAAAATCGGAAAGCTTTCAGATTTTACATTACGCCCGAAAGGACGTTTTTTAACGTTTTATGTATTAGTTTTATTGATTAAACATTATGTTCTTCGCACTTAAAACACATATAATTCAATTCAACAGCAATATCATAAAATATTCAGAAGTCAAACAACAAAAATCAGCGTTATATTTACAAAATTTTCACAGGACTAGTTTCGATGGTTTTACCAAACCACCATCCTCAGCTGCAAATTGCTGTTTTGCAGCTGAGGATGGTGGTTCGGTAAAACCATCGAAACTAGTCCTGTGAAAATTTTGTAAATATAACGCTGATTTTTGTTGTTTGACTTCTGAATTAGTATTTATTCGGCGTGTTATTGTGTCTTAATCCTAAAATATCTTTAGAATTTCCAATACACAGTCTCGCGAGCTGGAAATAAATATGTTTTTTTTTTTTTCCGCACAATGTTGCCATTGCTTGCTTTAAAATCGTTGAGTTTCTTAATCAAAAATTCGTTAAAGTTTTACAAAATTTGAAATACATAATAAAACAAATTCGAAATTCAAAATTCGGGCTTCCAAGTGCCCATGTTCGGTTGGAGGACTACGTTATTCAAAATTGGATGGCTCTAGGTACCGTTGTTTCTTCACAATGCGAGCAACATTCATGCATTCATGCAGATTCTTCATTACTTAGTTTCTTTAAATATAATACATGACGATAATATAAGGGCGAGTCAAATGAAAGTGAGCCAACCCCTCCTCAGCAAGAATGGTTCAGTCCATCATCTGCGGCGCATGCGCGTAGCACAGAGACAGCCTTCATTTACGAAAGTGGCGCGAAAGTGTGAGGTTAAAGTTCTTTAAGGCGCTCTTACACTGGTTTGAAGACGGTAGCGTGAAATAATGGACGCTCCAAAAGAGGAACAGCGTGGTGTGGTCAGGTTTTTGACAGCTGAAGGTGTTTCCCAACATGAAATTAGTCGCCGTATGACTGCTGTGTACGGTGAACATTGTATCGCAATGGCCACTGTGAAGCGTTGGAGCAAACGGTTCAGAGAAGGACGTGAAAGTTGCAAAGACGATCCAAGACCGGGCCAAAGCCACCTTGCAATCACCCCCGACACAATTGCACAGGTTGATGAGCTGATTAGACAAGAACGGAGGATAAGGATCTATGAACTGGCAGAGCGTGTGAACATAAGTCACGGTTCGGTTCACACCATAATTCATGATCATCTCGGTTATCGGCTTTTGTGTGCTCAATGGATGCCCAAGATTTTGAACGACCGCCAGAAGACGGAGAGGTTCGGCGCTGCTTTGACTCATCTCATCTGGTATCACAATGAGGGTGACGACTTCTTGTCTGCAATTGTGACCGGAGACGAATCATGGTGCCACCACTAGGAACCTGGAAAACGCCGGCAAAGCTTACAGTGGAAACATTTGAATTCACCACCCCCGAAGAAAGCAAAGGCTGTCATTTCCTCGGGAAAGGTGCTATTGACTTTTTTTCCGATCGTCAGGGGCCATTACTGATTGAATTTTCTAAACATGGAGAGACTATCAATAGTTCGCGATATTGTGCAACGCTGGATCGGCTGCGTGTCGCAATCAAGAACAAACGACCTGGAAGATTGACGAATGGTGTGATCTTGCTACACGACAATGCTCGTCCCCACGTCGCTGATGTGGTTAAGACAAAACTGGCAAAGTTCAAGTGGGACACGCTGCAACATCCTCCATACAGCCCAGATTTGTCGCCACTCGACTTTCACATTTTCGGGAAACTGAAAAACATCTCAAGGGTACCAGATTCGTGTCGGACGACGCCGTGAAGGAGTCGGTTACAGACTTTTTGAATCGACAGCCCAAGGAGTTTTATGAGACGGGGGATCACGCGGCTCATTTGTCAATGGGATAAATGTCTCAATGTTCATGGAGACTACCTTTAAATAAAGTACTCTGTTTGTCATATATTCGCATTGGCTCTCTTTCATTTGACTCGCCCTTATATTTGGTGGCAACGGTTTGAAAAGTGAATCGGCGCAAAATGTTTTTTTGAAATCAGTTGCCCTTCTGGGCTAACGCCCTTTGGGCTAATGATACGCGTTCATATGCATTGGATAATTTAGAATTTATAATTAAACTGAGAGCCTCAGAAATATAACCTCAGAAAAAGATATACAATTTGCAATAAACGGAATAAAACAATGTATATATACACACACATAGACGTGCCAAAATGAACTTCGAATTGGGCTAATCATCCATTTACCGCTTCTTAATTTTTATTTTTATTTTTACTTCGATCAATTGATTAGTTCTTTTACTATGTTTTAAATATACTTAATTAGTTTAACATATAGCTTACTATTTTTGTAAATTTTTACTTGTAAATATTCAAATGTTGTATATTTCCATTTTAACACAATTCATTGCAACTAAATTTGCTTATGTTGAAGTTTTTCGCGGAGCCACAGTTTTTAGCAACTTTTTAGCGTGCGTACTAAAATTGGTCTTCTAATTTCCTTAATTTTGCAGCACAATGCGCAAAATTTTTTGACCACATAGGTCTTTTATCGTTTGTTCTTTATACTTTACTTTAAATTATATATATATATATTAAACGAATATTCTCTATTCGTACAAAGCTAAAGCAAATTTAAAGTTAATTTAAAATTAAATTTTAAATTATGAAATTTTAATTGCATACAAATAAAAGATTAATTATTGATGCAAACTAATTTACAATATTATTTAAATTCTGAGAAAAATTCTGTAAATTAAGTGCAAGTATCTAAAACCCTGAAAAAATATATAATATTTCCAAAAAATTTTAAGACTAAATTAATTTGCATAAATGAATAATTGTTGAGCTGGCAGGAGACAGATCTTATCAAGGGAAAGTTGCCTCCAAACCTAACTCTTCAATTACTCAATTCGTGTTTCGTCATCTATATAGACATGGGTATAGTAATATTCAAAACCAAAAGTAAAACCAACAATAAATTACTTAAAAAATTTTAAACTAAAGGAATTTTGAGAAATTTCGAAAGCAAATTGACTAAGAATCAAAATATCAATTAAATGTAAATTTCCAATGTAATAAGAGTAGAAAACCAAAGTAATTTAAAAACTTTAGCCTATTTGAAAACTCCCCGACACGAATTATGCATGTAAATCAAAAAGACACTATATACAATCTATCAAAATATAAAAAATAATACTGAAAAGGCAAATAAATAGCAAGTTTTAATTAACTTACCTTATATATATATCCTTGCAGCAATGGCGCAAGAGAATAATTTAAATTTATATTTGCTTTGTGCGAATAGAGAATATTTGTTAAATTCAAATTTCATTCCTTGCAGCAATGGTGCAAGAGAATTATTTAAATTTAATTTAACTTTACTACTTTCTTGTATATATCAGCTGAGTTAAAAAGTTTTAACTATCTAGCTTCTAGCCGGTTTAGTTTTATTTCTCGCATACAATTCTAACTACTTCGTCTCAATTCATTTGGAAGGCAAAAATCTGAATATAAAGCATTTAAGGTGTCGAATTTGAGCAATTAAAGAAAGTCTGTTCGTTATTTTCTTTGAATACGAGCAAAGCACACGAGGATATCTGAAAAGGCGAGAGATGCTTTCGTTGTTCGCTTTCAAAGAGAAACTACCCCGCATTTATGTTCGTAGTATTTTTTTTGTAAATCTTTGGAACCCTTGAAATGGGGTAAGTAATAATATTTAGTTTAAAGAATTTGTTGAAAATAAATAAAATGGATGTTCTTAAGGTTTGAAGTCGTGTTTTAATCGTTTATTCCGACAACAAGCTTTATATACATTACGAAAACACACATGGCACCGGTCCTATCACCAGAATTTATTAGAATCTGCGTTGAGTTTTTGCCACGAATTTAATAGTTATGCCTCTCAGTTGGAGATTAGAAGAAAAGGTGATAAGTTAAATGATGTTAAGCTAACTTTAGAGAGTTTATAAATTCGAGCCCTTTATAAATTTTGAATTGTATGGAAATAAGATAACTTTTTAAATTCCGTTTCTCTCAAAAAAATTTATAACAATAATAGCTAAATTTTATAAATTTTGTTTTCTGTAATCCACAATATAACAATATTCAGTAGGTGTTTTATTTTGCTGTTATACTTGGGTATTTTTAGTCATTTTTTTTCTTCGAGATTTGAATACAAATCGAACTCTCAATGAATGTTCATCGGTCTTACTCACTTTTTCACTTATAGATGGGATGGTGCTGCACATCCCAGCACGGCATATTGTGAGTGTTAAACAGGCTCAGTTAATTCACTCAGTTAAAAATAAATGATTAGTGGAACATGAACTGGTGCGTTTTGCAAACTTGAACTAAGATGACAAATTCCCGAATCACTTAAAAGAGCATTTTTAAGCTTGAGCTAAGATAACTAATTCCCTAATCACATGAAAGAATATCTGGCAAAAATAAGGAAAATTGGTTATGGTGCACTGAACATATTTTCATTCATGATTTAGAAAGACATTACCTAGTCAAAGCCATTCTCTTGAAATGTTTCTGTAATAATAATTTTATTAATGTGACCATTTAAGAATTAATTTTATTAATATACTAATTACTGTAATTTAATATAATTTAGATTAAGAATGAGTTGGAAGAATATATTAATTAAGAAATAGAAGTAATGTAGACTGATGACGACAAGTTTGCTTTCTGTAGTTAATCCTTACGTATTCCAGATACTTGCATATCTTAAATTTGATATTACATACACACTCAACCCGACTGGATGACTTCTGAACTAAGATGTCAAAAGACTATTTTCTCCATCCTTTCTGCATGCCCTCGTGGTATAACTGTAGCACAGTCGGTGTGTATTCGAGAGATCCAGGTACGTGTTCCGGTGAGAGCATTGCTCATTTTTCACGTCTCCTACTTCAAAATGCTTAATGTCTCTACATTGTCTCTATATCTAATGTCTTTAATATGTCGTTAAAAGTTTAATTAAAATATTGTTTTTTTATATTGCTTCCATTTTACAATTTCTTTCTAAACCCAAACTTATTAAAATAATTTTAATACATTCTGAAGAACTGAAAAGTATTCCGTCCAGATGACCTTATAAGGTATTTCTCCCTCTTTCGTGGCGTGCCTTCGTGGTGTGGTGGTCTGCACGCTGGGCGCGTATTCCAGAGGTCCGTAGTTCGATTCCCGGCGAAGGCGTTTGCACATTTATCATCTTTCCTGCTTCCAAAATCCTAATGTCTCTGCAACTTTATGGTGAATCAGCAAAAGCAGCCGATTATTGGAAATTTATATGTTTGACTCCGCGCAAGCAGAGGATATTTTCCAAGACTTTTCGCCCATAAACTTACTACAGTATTAGAGAACCGAATACACATCTCTGTTGGTGAAAATTGCAATAACGTGAAAAAAATCACGCGAATAAACTGGAACTTATAGCAAATGAAATAGAGGTTTGATGTGCAGATGAACAGAATTTCAAAGTGGCAACCCGTGCGTGAACTCTACATTTCTCTCTGTAATGTAGTATTAGCCGTATATACATGACGCTGTCGTAAAATGTTGGAATTAATGTTTTGTTACATTACAGTGGTATACGTTCTCTGTGAAGTCACTGTGTCTCGTCGACAACAAGGATTCCCACATGAACAAGTCACGCCATTTTAGCCAGCGAATGATCAGCACCGAGAAGGAGAGATATTTTGTATTTTAAAATAGCAGTTCATGTGGGACATAAGGCCACGCATATGTGTGCAAGCTTCAAATCTGGCAATATACCACGAAACATTTTATCAGAACCAGATAGCAAGCATCTCATCCGCATAACATTGAATGACCGCACAGCTTCATGTCAGATAATTAGCAGAACTTTTTAATTAGATTAAAAGCAGTCTTAGATTTCGATTCGAAGGCAATCAGATCATATGTCTCTCTTCTTCAGGAGCAAAAGCCTTTTTTGCGCGTCACTCTTGCAGATTGGATCAGTACATCGAGATGTCAGGCCTCCCTTTGCTACAGATTGCTCCCTTTGCTAAATGTTGGATTCGAACCCGTTTCCTTCGGTCCAGCAGTCAGCATCGCTAAGCACTATCTCGATTGTAAATTTTTAGTTCATATACCCTATGTCCTAATGAAATTGCTTTATTTTGTTTGTTTAGTAACAGATACAAATTCCTTTCCGTTACCTTTTCGAAACGTGTCATAAACAATGCGGTGACATTAATAAGTTACATCTTCTGTGAACTAAGGCGAATGTGCCCTTCACGGAAGATTATAATCTGCTTCCGAGTTTATTTTAGAAAGATTATCATATTACCTTCCTATGACAGTCGCAATCATGCGTATAAAGGCTTCTGCGATTCTAGCTTCCAGAGCATAGTAAAAATGTTGGATGCAGATTTTATTTCTTTATATATTGATCCTAGATTAACATTTCTAACTACGAAAGTTTTTTAAACTAAGCTAGAGAAGTTTATGAAAGTAGTTTCAGCACCAAGGATATTTCTTTAAATATGAAGCCAAATATTTTATACGGTTTTTTTTAAATAAAAGAACCAATTAAAAATAATAATAATAAAACAAATCTGAAAGGTTTCAGATTTTAAATTACGTCCAAAGGGGCGCTTTTTTAACGTTTTGTGTGTTACCTTTATTTATTAAATATCATCTTCGCACTTAAACTATAAGATTCACTTCAATAGCAATGTCGCAAAATAATTTTAAAATGAGCCTATCTTTAGAATGTCCGATACACATTTCTACGCGCTGGAAATAAAAAGTTTTTTCCCCCCTCTCGTAGATTGTTGCCATTGCTCGCTTTCAAATCGCTGAGTACTCAAAAATTCGTTAAAGTCTTACAAAATATGAAATCGATCATAAAACAAATTCCAAATTTCAAATTTGGTCTTCCACATGCCCATATTCGCAGTAGGATTACGTCATTCAAAATTCGATGGCTCTAGGTACCGTTGTTTTATCACTAAGCGAGAAATATACATACATTTAATACATTTATGCAGATTTTTCTTTTCAATTTCTTCAAATATAATGGAGAACTCTAACATTTGGTGGCAACAGTTTGAAAAGTGAAACGGACATTTATAGTGATTCAACGCAAAATCGCAAAACTAAAACAATAGTCCTTCAGGGAGAAAGCCCCTTTGGACTAAAAATAAGTTATATAAGATAATAGAGTTATTTTACCAATTTTATTTGGTAAAATTTCGATTAGATTTAAAGGCAAAATTTAAAAATAAGGTTTTTTATTGACAAATCATAATTCCATGTAGGGAAGTTAACCCAATGAAAGTAGTTAACTCAATGAAGTTGCCCAATGAAACGATTAATTACTAAACCCAGTGGATTCTGCAAGTAAATTTATGGGATTTTGTACGTTTAACTTATGAAGGAATATTACTGTAGAGGGACTGTACAAAATCTATTTAAGATTTTCTGAAATTAAATGTTCTAACGTTAACCTGTAATAGTTCTTTATTTTTTTTTTTAAATTGGTTATTTCTCCTTTCTACCATACAAATGACGAAATGCATAAATCAAATTTTTCTAAGTACGGTTATTTTAAAAATTTCAAAATAATTTCTCCCTCGTACGATTCTTGTATAACGCTGTCGAAAAATGTGTTTATATAACGACAAAAGCGAAAGCGAAATTCTTAATCAATAGTTATCAAAATCAGAATTTTTATTAAACCGATAAAAATAAGGCTTACTGTGTTCTTCTACTGAAAATTTAAACTTCGCCGTTTTAAATCTAACATTGGTAATTTAACTACTTTTCTCACGAATGGTTTTTGCCAGCAAATATTTAGTTTGTTATTTCTCTCTTTGACCAAAACTCTCTTACGAACACTGTACAAAATACATGAACAATGCACGAAACGTAAACGGTTACAGCCGAAAACATCGCGGCAAAAACATCGCGGACGTAACGTCGCGGAGAAAACAACGCAAGGCGAAAACGTCGTACTACAAAACATCGTGGAAGAAAACATCGCAAAGAGAAAACATCGCAGTTCGAAAACATCGTGGTACAAAACATCGTCGTCGAAAATAAAGCGGTTCAAAAACTTCGCAGTTTAAAAACATCGTCGTCGAAAATATCGTGGTAAAAAATAAAGTATCTACAAATCATCGCTTGACGATAACATTGCAGACATGCTTTTTTCATACATGCTTTTCGCAAACATGCGTTAACTGTAAATGGATATTCCCATAATGATTTGTGAGCTCAAAATGGAAAGAAGGATAATTTTTACTTTCACATTTTTTTATTAACTAATAAATTTTTTCTGAAAAAGTAAGAAGGAAACTTAAGCATAGCAAATTAATGCAACTTATAGCAATTAATAGAATTTTAAACCGACATATTTAACTAACAAAGGCCATTAATAAATAATTTTTTATAAAGTTTTTACTGGTAATTTTTCGTGAAAAGTATAATCTATAAGTTGCATTTAATTTTCTATGCTTAAGTTTCCTTCTTACTTTTTCAGAAAAAATTTATTAGTTAATAAAAAATGTGAAAGTAAAAATTATCCTTCTTTACATTTTGCGCTCACAAATCTTTATGGGAATATTCATTTACAGTTATTAAAGCATGTATGCAAAAAGCATGTCTGCGATGTTATCGTCATGCGATGATTTGTAGATACTTTATTTTTTACCACGATATTTTCGACGACGATGTTTTTAAACTGCGAACTTTTTGAACCGCTTTATTTTCGACGACGATGTTTTGTACCACGATGTTTTAGGACTGCGATGTTTTCTCTTTGCGATGATTTCTCCCACGATGTTTTGTAGCACGATGTTTTCGCCTTGCGTTGTTTTCTCCCCGACGTTTTCGTCCGCGATGTTTTTGCCGCGATGTTATCGGCGGACACCAACGTAAACTTGTTGAATAGCGGCTCCGTCAAGTAGCTACACTTGCAGTTACTTATTCACTATATTTATTATTCTTTAAATTATTGCTGCGAATTTTGTACTTAGATAGGTAATTTTAGTAGGAGTGTAAGTAAAATTGTTGTATTTCTTTGTGACAAAGGGAAAGAAGGGGGACACCAACTGAACAGAAGCTATGCAGAAAAAGTAAGGAAACAGGGGCAAGAGCATTTAACATTGAGTAAACAGATGTCTGCAGGGGCGTAGCTAGAGGGGGGAAAGGGGGGACATCTGTCCCCGGGCGCACAATCCAAGGGCGCCAAACTACTGTTACGACATTTTAGAATTAAATGTTTTCAATCCTTGGCAAGCAGTAGTGTGCGCGAAATCTTCAGTTGTCCCTGGGCGCTGAAAACCCTAGCTACGACTCTGGATGTCTGGGTAATTTGACGGGAAATCACCAAAAGTCACTAAATTTGGTGACCATTTGGCGACATTTTGATCCCATCTGTGTCACCGTAATTCGTATCGAAACTGAATAAATGTAACTGACCACTATGTTAGCGGTAACCGTAATTACTCCCCTCGTATTGCTTTCCAGTAATTTCGAGAAGCGGCACGTATTAGAAGTATCTCCGTCAGTTTGAAAACTATTTAAGACCGAATAGAAAGCATTTACTCTTAGCTGCTTAGTTACTGTTGTTTGTGATGGTATCTCAGTTCAGGCGGAACTAACGACTCGGGATTAGTTTCGCGTGAATTTAAATACTATATCCGAGTTAGCCTTTTTCTTCAGATGCGTTTTGCATTGCGTTGTTTACGTTCTCAGTAGTTTACAACATAACTATTAATTCTGAGTATCGAAAAGGAGCAATAATAACAAGGTAAGCCTCCCTGTTACCTTTATTCTAATATGCAATTGTTTTATTAAGCAATCATTGTTTAATTACGTATTTGGAATTTATTCTTCCCCCTGCTTAACTCCACTATTGTCGTAATGAAGGTATCATGAGTGATGTATTCTAGCATAGTATCAGTGTACAATTTTCTCAACTATTAATACCTTTTCCTGTAGCGCGTCATGGTTATTTTTGAACACAGTATTTGTTGTTTATTTATTGGCCCAAAGGGGCAATTTGGTTATAAGGGCTATTAATTTCGAGTTGGCATTTTGCGTCGGTATGTGTCTGTTAGTTGGTTATTGCGTCGCTTCACTATAAATGTCGGTTCGCTTTTTGTTGCCTCCAAATATTAGAGCCCTGCATTACATTTTAAATAGAGAAGAATCTGCATGAATGTATGTATGTTTCTCGCATTGTGAAAAAATAACGGTACCTAGAGATATCAAATTTTGAATAAAGTAGTCCTCCATTAAAATATGAGCATCCGGAAGCCAGAACTTGAAACTGATTATCTATTTCATATTTTGTCAAACATTAAAGACTTTTTGATTAATAAATTCAACGATTTCAAAGCGAGCAATAAGAAAACTGTATGACAAAAAAAAAAAAAAAAAAAAATCTCCACCACGCGAGACTGCGCATCGGAAATTCTGAAGTTATGCTTTTTTAAATACTTCGGGATATTGCTATTGAATTGACTTTTATGGTTTAAATGCGAAGAGCATGATATTTAATAAGTAACGGTAACACTCAAACTGTTAACAAACGCCCCTTTGGGAGTAATATAAATTCTGAAACCTTTCAGTTTTTATCCCAAAGAAGTAATTGGCCCAGAAGAGCTATTAATTTAGTTTCGGCATTTTGCGTTGATTCACTATAAACAGCGAATGCCTATTTAAATTGTTGCCACCAAATATTAGAGCCCTGTATTACAGTTAAATAAATTAAATAATGAAGAATCTGCGTAATGTATGCATGTTTCTCGCATTGCGATAAAACGACGGGATTTAGAGCCATAAAATTTTGAATGATGTAATCTTCCACCGAATATGGGCATCTGGAAGCCCAAATTTGGAATTTGTTTATTATCGATTTTATATTTTTTGACACTTTTTTCATTAAATAACTCAACAATTTCAAAGCAACCAATGGCCACACTGCACGGGAAAAAAAAAAAAAAATATCTCCAGCGCGCGAGACTGTGTATCGGAAATTCTAAAAACATGCTCATTTTAAAATTATTTTGCGATATTTCTGTTAAATTGAATTTTATGATTTAAGTGCAAAGAACATGATTTTTTAATAAATACAGGCAACACACAAAACGTTAAAAAAACGCCCCTTTAGACCTAATTTAAAATCTGAAACCTTTCAGATTTTGTTTTCCATTGCCTTTATTCGCTTTGAAATCGTTGAGTTTATTAATCAAAAATTCGTTTTAAAGTTATACAAAATATAAAATCGATAATAAAACAAATTCCAAATTTGGGCTTACGGATGCCCATATTAGAACGGAAGACGACGTTATTCAAATTTCGATGCCTCTAAGTACCGTTGTTTTATCACAATGCGAGAAACATATATACATTTATGCAGATTCTTTAATTTCTTCGAATATAGTACAGGGGGATAATATTTGGTGGCAACAGTTTGAAAAATGAAACGGACGTTCAGAGTGATTCGACGCAAAATCGCGAAACGAAAACAATAGTCCCTCAGGGACAAAGCCTGTTTGGACTAAGAAAATGTAACCAAGTAAGCAAGCAAAAAAAAAAAAAAAAAAAAGGCCAAGTGAATTTTTAATCATCAAAATGGGAAAAAAAATTTAAAAAAAAAAAAAAAAAATCTGAAATGTTTCAGATTTTAAATTACGTCCAAAGGGGCGTTTTTTAACATTTTGTGTGTTACCTTTCTTTATTAAATATCATGTTCCTCGCACTTAAACCATAAGATCCAGTGCAACAGCAATATCGCAAAATAGTTTTAAAACGAGCATATCTTTAGAATTTCCGATACAGAGACTCACGCGCTGGAGATAAAAATGTTTTTTCTGCACAACGTTGCCATTGCTCGCTTTGAAATCCTTGAGTTTGTTAATCAAAAATTCGTCAAAGTTTTAAAAAATAGGAAATCGATCATAAAACAAATTTCAAATTTCAAATTTGGTCTTCCACATGCTCATATTCGTTGGAGGATTACGTTATTCAAAATTCGATGACTCTATGTACCGTTGTTTTATCACAATACGAGAAATATACATACATTTATGCAGATTTTTCATTATTTAATTTCTTCAAATATAATGCAAGACTCTAACATTTTATGGCAACAGTTTGAAAAGTGAACCGACATTTATCCGTCCGACGCAAAATGCCAAAACGAAAGTAATAGTCCTTCGGGACTCAAGTCCCTTTGGACTAAAAAAAATAGTAGTAGACTATAATTTTATTTATGAAATTTCTCGAAAATGTTCCGGTGTACGATCATTTTTGTGGCGTGTTTTATCTATGCCCCCTTATTTTTTCCAATTTTAGAAAAAGAAAATAATCAATAGTAAAAAAAAGTTAAGTTTTATTTAAAAATGGAGATGATATGAAAAAATATTGGGTTTTATATTCGAATTCAATTTTTCGCTACAGCGCTTTTTCTACAAACTGCACACTCTTTCTACAAGTGCACGAACACGATTGGGAGCCATTGTACATATAAAATATTTTAATCCATCCCCCAAAATTAGTATTTTTATAGCTTTTAGGGCCACCTTATAATAATTTGTACTAATCCGAAAACTAATTATTTTCCTAATGAATTAATTTATCAAGAATAGAATAAATAAATTTATTTGGAATAACGAAAATATTTATAACTATTCTAGAATAAAATATTAAGAGATAAAATTCCCGATGAAAAGCTACTGTTAATAATGCTAGTATTACTTTCTTGGAAGCATTCATCAACAATTTAAAACTATTATAATTTGTATCTTGTAAGATATCTTTTCTCAAAACGATCTTTTTTCCCTCACCTGATATCGAATTTATGATCTTTTAGTCGCACAAGAGATTAGAATCTAACTTCACAATAACGTATAAATAAACGCTGCCTTTGATTTATATTTTCAAAAAAAATTTTTAATACATGAAATGAAAACATACCTTTTACGTATTAGATGATCATTTACTGCAAGTGACTTGAAGATAATTCCGCTGCTCTTTTAATCCTTGTTCTCCGGCGCGAGACGTGACAACGGTGAACAAAACCGAAAATATTTATGACATCCACAGCGCCCCCTGTTGGTGACAACAAAGAAAACAATCGTTTTGAGTGATTAAATAAAGAAATAATTGTATAATTTTTCCTCAATTTCGTGAAACATTAAAACCCTAATTAAAAATACAGACATCCCAAGTTTCTTATTGCACAAAAGTTGCATCTAAATCTAGATTCTTAGTGCTTTTAAAATACTAATTTATCTTGAAAAAGCATTAAGATAATAAAGTAACACTTGACTGAATGTTCTTTAGTCAATAACCCAAGGTTCCCAGTTTAAGGTTTTTTTAACCAAACATCTTTGAACGATCTTTATTAAATAGCTGAGATTTGCTAGATAGGAATTTTCTTTAAAAAAAAAAATTCAGAATTCTTTTACTTGCTTTAACTGACATCTGAAAATTCATGAATGATTTTTTAAAGTTTTTAGGCTTTCTTAAAACAGTAAAATTATGTAAATGAAAAATCCTATACAGTAAGTTTTTATACTGCCGTAGAAGCTTTTTCTCAGAGCCAGGAATGTGTACAGAAAACATGTTTACCTCCAACTTTAACTTTTGAAATTTTTTATATAATTTTGCCAGAAATAATGATAACAGTAACAGAATTCTGAATTCAAGTATCTAGAACATTAAAACATCTGGATACAATTTATAATAATAGGAATAGAAGATAAAACGCCATTTATTAGCAATTTTGTCTTAGCTTCACTAGTAACATTAGTTAGCAAAGTCATGGTCTGAAGGATATTTTCTTTATTATCTGTTTAAAGGTAGGTAGGAAACAAAAAGTATTCGATGTATTTTGATGACGTTATGAGACTTCTAGTAGAATACTAATTCCGATAAAATGTTGAAAAAATTTCTCTATATGCTCAGAAATGGGGGTGAAGGGATTTGGAAACTTTAATTTTCAGCATAACATTTCGAGCAAGAGTTTACCATTTAAAATTTTTAAACATCAAAATATTGATATGATTAAAAAAATCGCATAAATATCTCGCTTCTTTTCTTAAATAAAATGCTTGTAATGTATATGCTACTATAAAACTTCATCATAACTTAATTTTTTCCCAATAAAATAATCCAACTTACTTTGGTCCTCAGAAGCACACTTTTGTAATGTTCAATAGAAATGAAAGATCTTATTCATCGTCGATTAGCGAAAGCTTGTAAGATGAGCTTTATGGGCAGATTCCGTCCATTTCAAAAGGTATAAGCAAATACCATCTATATTTAAAAAAATTAGTTCGATGATAAGAAAAAGTATTCATAAATTTGAGTGGCTGTTTCCGTATTTTTTATTCCATTTTTGATTTTAGAAAAATAGCCATACATTATACAAACACACACATGTATGTGTGGTGTAGTGGCCGAAACCGCTATGCAAACCCTGGGTTGTGACATCAGGTTGAAAACAAAACACAGCATAAAAATTTTATTGAACGTTAAAAAAAAAAAAAAAACGGCTACATACAATTCTACAAGAGAGAAACTTAAACTTTTTTAAAAATCAAATTCTATACATCACTCGTGCGAGAGCCATGTGATACTTCTTTGGCGAAATGAAGCAACTCCAATGATAAAACACAGCAATAACTTTTATTTAACACTCAAAAAATGGCGACATACAAACAAGAAGAGAAAACATATTCTAACATTTAAAAATAAATTAAAAAATAATTATGACTGTAATACTTCTTTGGCAATATGAAGCAACTCCAATGATGGAACACAGCAATAACTTTTATTTAACATTAAAAAAAAATGGCGACATACAAACAAGAAGAGAAAACATATTCTATCATTTAAAAATAAATTACATTCTTCGTGCGAGAGTTGCACGTGGCACTCGAGTCTGGTTTCAAATATTGCCATTAACAAATACCTTAATGTTCATCTATTTAAATTATTTAAACTACAAGATTTTAATAATATGTAAAGCTGTTACAACCTCTCCCCTAACGGAGAGACTTTTACCGAAGGGAAAAGTTCTGTAAAATTCGAAGGTTTATAAGCTCGGCATGCTATAATTCACAGCAAAGCATTTCCTCAGTTCATCTGTGCCTTTTGGATAATATTCATTTGTCATTTGCTTTCGACAATTGTTTTCTTCGTCTATTAGTAGCGGCTTTGATATTAAATCAAAAGCCGAAAGATGATGATAACGCTGCATTGCAAAATGATTCTCAGTATTAATTTCTTCATCGTTTTTCAAATTTTCGTGAAAATCTTCCACGTTTAATTCCGGCGATTTAACTTCTTCAAAGATATCTCTGGATGCTTTATTTTCTTCTTTCATCGGCTCCAAGATCTTCTCTTCAGCTATTTTTCTTTTCCTTTGAACTCTAGTAGAGACGGCATTAACCTGGGGAGGATGATTATCAGGTTCCTTTCTTTGTTTATTCAACAGTGCAAAAGTTCGATTGCCTAATAAATACCTTCCTTTGTCGAGTTCATTTCTAATAATGGCAGCCTTAGTTATTACTCGCCCAAGATCGCAATTTAGTTCGATCTCAGCCAATGGTAAACAGGTTGGATTCAAATCTAATGGCTGTTGCACCCACACATATTCACCTGTCAGCATTTCCAGCGTGATGTATTTGCGACAAACTGTATCAATACTAGCACCTGAATCCCTTAATATAGGAATTTTATGACCATTTACGTAACCCATACTAGTATAAGGTAATAGAAATGTATCCTCTGGTTTTGCACTAATTCTGTTAAGATTAGCAGGAGATTCAGTACTATTCTCAAGTTTTGGACATTGGGGTCTTAAATGTTGATAGGATCCACACTGATAGCATTGTGGCGTTTTTCGTTTTTCATATTTATCATCTGGACGTGGACTTCTAGGTCTATGAAACCAGCTTTGCGAATTAAATCCTGATGAAATTTTTTTTTCAGTTTTATTTTATTATCTGAACTCAATTTACCTTGAGTTAGTGCATCGTATCTTTCTTTCTGCCGATCCACTACAGGCCTTTTTTGAAAGTTTCCGCAAACGTTTTCATAGGCATCAAGTTTTTCAGCTAATTTTTTAGATGAAATCATCTCTACCCATTCATCAAGAAAATGATCTCGAATTTCAGGAGGAACTCGACGTTTAAGTTGGTCAAGCACCATCAAATCTAGCAACTGATCAAAACTCTTAACTCCTAGACCAGTCACCCATTCTTTGCAATAATTTTCTATTTCATAATTGAAATCCACCCATGTAGATTCGATACTCTTTTGATGTTTCATAAATTTCTGCCTAAACTTTTCCGGGCTTAGTTTAAACCGTCTTAACAATAAATTTTTCACGTGTTCATAGTCTTTAGCTTTATCGGAGGGTTCTCTAGCTATTAACTGGGTTACTTCGTAAGGAAGTAGTCCTAGTAAATGAGATACAAATTCTTCTTTATCAATTTTAGCCCATTCTGCTTGCCTTTCAAACAATAGCAAATATAGACTGATATCTCCTTTCTTGTCATCGAATTTCTGCATAAGGTGACGCAGCTCCGTTTTCGGCCGGATCTGTCCGGTATTTTGAGACTTTTTCTCTGCTTCAAGTCTTAATCTCTCTAATTCATACTGTTCGTTCCTTCTCCGCTCTTCTGCTTCTTCCTGTCTCCTACGTTCTTCTCTTTCCTCCCTCTCTTTTCGTTTTTCTATTATTGTGTCTAAGACTCCTTTGACGAAGACTTCATCATAATCTTTACTTTCAACAATTTTCTGTTTTAAATCAACTATTTTCAAATCTGCAGTCACATGAACTCCCAGTTCAGCTGCGAGATTTTGCAAATCTTCCTTACGAGCTCTTCCTAAGTAAGGCATTGTTTCTATGTTTAAAATTAACGAACACTTTGTTTCTTATATTTCCTCAAAATAGCTCAAAAATGAAATATTTAAATTATATTAAGTTCATTCTCTCTACCACATTAATGGTGACTAAAAAAGGATAACAACATAGAGCAATATATATATCTACTGTCTGGACAACTAAAATGAATATTAAAAATAATATCCAATACGGTAATAAAATAAGACAATTCAATATTAAAAGGAAATAATAATCCGGTATCGCTAATATTGCGTTCAGTGATGAACTAATGACATAAAGCAATTCCTTATTAACAGGAAGTAATAATCTGGTATCCCTAATATTATATTCAGTGATGAACTAATAAAATAAAAATACGCACGATTATTCGATCTCGCCGGTGCCTCCAAAATAATTATGACTGTAATACTTCTTTGGCAATATGAAGCAACTCCAATGATGGAACACAGCAATAACTTTTATTTAACATTCAAAAAATGGCGACATACAAACAAGAAGAGAAAACATATTCTATCATTTAAAAATAAATTACATTCTTCGTGCGAGAGTCGCACGTGGCACTCGAGTCTGGTTTCAAATATTGCCATTAACAAATACCTTAATGTTCATCTATTTAAATTATTTAAACTACAAGATTTTAATAATATGTAAAGCTGTTACAGCCATACGTGGCTCTCGAGCCTGCGTTTTAACATTGCCAGCAATTTAATATTATTTTAATAACAACTATTTTTTTACAACTTAATATTATTTTAATAACAATTAAATAATTATATTTAGTCCCGTGATTTCATCACTTATATTGCACTCTGAATTTGCAATTTGAAATCATTCGTCGTAGATTTATGCGACCTTATCACAACTCCTCCCCTCATAAAGGAATTTTTCTTGACTATGGAAGGAAAAATTCTAAATACTTTTCACTGCTTTCAAAACACAAGTGGTAACCATTTAAGTGATAATAGAGAAGCCAGTTACATTACCCTACACTTATTTCTAGATAACATAACCGCATAAATACAACAAAAATAATTTAAACTACTCCTAATGTCTGCCTTATACAAAGCATATTCCTCAAATTTTACACAATGCTAATACTTAAGATAAAACATTTAATTCTAGCAATTTTTTTGAAAATGAAACACACAATGCAAACAATTTTGAATATACACAAATATAATTCCAAAACTCTACAAAAATCATTTTCACCCATTTTCATTACTTTTTACCTTACTTTGTATCCACTAGTGATATTCAGTCACTAGACTAGGGCATGACTCAAGTCATCTGCGTTACCGTGTAATTTGCCTGGCCTATGAACAATTTCAAAGTTGTACTGTTGGAGACACAATGCCCGGCGAGTCAAACGAGAATTTGATCCCATCATTTTGTTTAAAAAAGTCAACGGATTATGATCCGTTTGGATCTTGAATTTCTGTCCGTCTAAGTAATGACTTAGTTTCTTCAGTCTATAAATAATGGCCGCTAGTTCTCTTTCAATGGTGCTATAATTTCGCTCCGCTTTAGTAAACGTTTTGCTAAGATACAGTATAGGGTGTTCCTCACCATCCTGAATTTGAGACAACACAATACCCGCACCATATAAGCTGGCATCTGTCTGCAAAGTAAATTCTTTAGAATAATCTGTTGCAAATAAAACCGGACTTTTTTCTAGTTTGGTCTTCAGTTTATTGAAAGCCTCGTCGCATTCTTTTGTACAAATCACTTCTTCTTTTTTGTTTTTCCCCTTCAAAGCGTCTGTCAAAGGTGCCGCAATACTGGTGTAGTCTTTTATGTACCTTGCATAGTAGCCCACAGTACCAAGGTAGCTATGTATGTGTGTTTTAGTAGTGGGGATCGGAAAATCTCTGATTGCTTGAATCTTGGACTCACTAGGCGACCTTTTCCCAGACCCTACTTCATGACACAGAAATTTCACATGTCTTGTGCGAATTTGCATTTCGAGGGCTTAACAGTCAATTTAGCCTCCTGAAGGCGACTTAAAACCACATCCAAATCCTTCATATGCCTGTCTCAAGTCGGCGAAAAGACTGCGATGTCGTCAGTATACGGTAGAACAAAATTGTCCAGCCCTCCTAAAACTTGAGCGATCAATTTACAAAAATAGAAAGGCGCATTTAAAAGCCCAGACATCATTTTCTTCGGGATGAAAGACCCAAAATGCGTCACAAATGCGGCATACCTCCGTGCACGTTCTGTGAGTGGTATCTGGAAGTATCCTTTGGTTAGATCTATGATTGTGATAAATGGAGCTGCGCTGACTTTTTCTACCACTTCTTCAATATTGGGAAGAGGGAAAAATTCGGTCATAGTTTTTGAATTTAATTTTCTGTAGTTTATACAAGGAAGAGGATCTTTACCTGGGACCTCTACTAAGATCATAGGCGAAGCATAATCAGATTGCCCAACTTCTATGACTCCTAACTCAAGTAACCGCCTAATTTCCTCTTTTAGGATGTCGGTTTGTCTCGCCGACATTCGATAAGGCCTGACTCTAACCGGAGTCTCATTCAACAATTTAACATCCATTTCGACCAAAAACGTACAGCCGGGGTCGGACGAAAACACCGCTCCATACTTCCTTATAACTTCTTAGAATTTTCCTATTTCCTCTGCCGAAGCTCTTTCTTCTAGCTTACTATCTCCAACTATTTTCCAAAAATCTACCTGAGTTGGATCAGCCAAGGAATAAGGAATATCCACTTCTCCCTCAATATCTTCCATGACCTCCTCCATCACAAGATCCACAAACTCGGGGCGCTGATAATAAGGTTTCGTCAAATTTACGTGATAAATGGTGTCACTGCTACGCTTACCCGAAATCTCTACCGTATAATTGGTTTCGGAAATCACAGTTACTTTACCTGGCTCTATCCAGTTCAGAGCCATTTTGTATGGTTTAGACGTGGCTAAAACAAGCACGAGATCTCCGACCTTAAACCTTCTCGTAACAGCGTTGCGATCATACCAGAGTTTCCTTTTACTCTGACACATTTTCATCCTCTCTACAGCCAGCTCCTGACACTTCTTTAATCTGTTTATTAAGTCTAGAACATACTCGACCACAGTGGGGGTCTGAACTTTCTTCCTCTAGCCAGTTTTCATACACAATCGTTTGAGGCATTCTCAAATTTTTTCCATGTACTAACTCGCAGGGACTAAAATCTGTGCTCTCATGGCTAACAGTTCTGAGGGCGAACAAAGCACATGGCAAACATTCTTCCGAGTCCTTCCCGCTTTTCCAAGCACAAAGCCTTCAATACCCTTTTCAAGGTGGAATGCAACCTTTCAACAGAATTGCTTTGACAGACACAAAGAAGAATGATAAACCTTAATTCTGAACTTACTAAAAAACTCAGATGTAAGTTCACTGGTAAACGATCTACCCAAATCCCTCTGAATTTCCTTAGGGTAACCTGATCTAGAAAAGATTTGTATAAAGGCTTGAATCACACATTTACAGTTTAAATTCTGTACAGGAATGGCATCTGGATATTTGGAAGGAACACAAATAGACGTAATTAAGTATTTTATTTTCACGCGAGCTAGGGATCAGAGGTCCTACTGCATCAATATTTAATCTGCTAAACACTTCTGATATAACAGGCACAATCTTCATAGGGGCTTTCTTTTTATCCTTATTGTGATCTACACGCTGACAAATATCACACGTCCTCACAAATTCTTCAATTTCCTGGTAGCAATTAGGCCAGAAATAGTGTGTCAAAACTCTATCCTTGGTTTTTGTTACCCCTAAATGACCAGAGATTTCCAGACCAGAGGTTCATAGCGTAACTTCAAGATCCCTTTCCTAAAAACGAGAAGCACACACAGTTGACGCTTATCTTCCCCTTTTTTAGAAACTGCCACTGTGAATAGTCTTTCCTTGACTATTGTAAACTCTTTTTCATTTTCACTTTCCCATTTCTTCCACAGGGTTGCTAAACTAGCGCAAGTTTTTTGTGCTTCCAAGAATTCTGCTGGTGAAACATCCGCAAGGATAGCCCTTTCTTCTAAACTGATGTCTGCAATTTTAATTGCCTCCTCCGTATTACTGGTTAACTTCCTTTCTTCCGAATGCTCATTATTGACAAACTCTTTCACTTTCTTCCGATCTGGAATCCAAGTCTTTTGCACTCGCTCTCTCTAAACTTCTGCGCGCATGCGCCTGACTACGAGTCTCCACAGCATTCAAGAGAACCGGTCGTTCCCTAATTTCCTCAATCAACTGTGCAGTTTTATTCCCTAACAAATAGTACTCTTTTATCTAACTCTACAGGAGTAACCTCTGCCTTTGTGGTGACCACACCAAAATCACCTTCACTGGTGACTTTCGCCAAAGGTAAACATTTACATTCTGTGTCCAAAGGCTGTTTCACCCATACAGTTTCCCCTAATAAGTCACCAGTATTAATCCAAGTACTATTACACAGATCTATACCAGCTCCAGTATCTCTCTGATATTCTCTCTCTATCCCATTAATTACTGCTTTCTTGAAATACGGCTCAAAACATTTTCCTAAACTCTCCGTTCCTAGATTATTCACCAGATTAGCCTTATTTGTTTCCAGCGATGGACAGTTAGGTCGGATATGTCCGTCTTTTCCACATTGGTAACACCTTATTTTCCGCTGTTTCTTGAAACCTGCTTCATTGAAAACTTGCTATTTTTTTAGGAGCCTCCACTTTTCTATGCTCTTATATTCCACTTTTCATGATTTAATTCTTTGATGACCACTACTTTTCTGATTATAACTGCAGTTAGAATTTATATACCGCTCTCTATCTTTCTCAAATGGTTTCTTTAACCCCGCTCTATGTTCTAACTTCCTCGTATCTCTTCGCAAAGCCTCATACTGGTCGCATTTCTCTGCTAAAATGGAAGCTGTTTTAAATTCTTCCCAATTGTCTAAGTAGTGCTCTCTTATTTCTAGAGGGACTCGCCGCTTAATTTGCTCAGTGAGCATAAGTTCCTTAAGACTTTCAAAATCTTGAACTTCTACTGAATCCAACCAATTCTCTAAATACACTCTCAATTCATACACTAAATCCACCCATAACATTCCGTTTTTTCTAGAATGTTCTTCAAATTTTGTTTTTAGTGCCTAAGAACTAAGCTTGAATCTCTGCATGAGTAATTTCTTAACACGGTTCTTTCACTATTAACTGGGCTACATCGTGAGGTAATAAAGGAATTAATTGCGAGAGCCAATCAATCTCATTAACGTTCTCTTTTTGAGCTTGTTTCTCAAATAGCATAAAGAATAACGAAATATCTATATTACTCGGTTCAAAACGCGGTACTATATCTTTCAAATTAACCTTTTTTTCTCTAGATTGTTCAACTTTCGAAACCGTGGAAGCTAGGCTATTAGTCTGAACCACATTCATCAGTTTTAACCTTTCCAATTCAAAAATTCGCTCCCGCTCCCGTTCCCGTTCCGCTCTCTCTTGTTCACGTTCCCTTTCTGCTCTCTCTTGTTCGGCTATTTCTTCTGCTTTTCTCTGCTCATCCGCAGCCCAAATTCTTGCCGCGTATTCTTTCGCAGCTTCTTCTTCATAGTCCTCGGGATTTAGAATAGCCTGCCTAAATTCTCTTACTCTATTTGCCTGAGACACATTTGTTTCAAACTCCTCCGCTAACTCCAATAGCAGAGCTTTAGTAAATTTCCTCATAACTCACCCATTATGGAAAATTAAAGACAAATAACCTACGAGAAAATACAATAACACAAAAACAACAACAGGTCTATCTCTCCAAAACTGAATAATTCCGTAACAATTCTGAACACAAATTGCCTTACAACACTTAATGATAATACCTATGCCTACAAACAAAGCGTATATAAAAAATGCTAATTAAGAGGCAACCTTTTCCTGCTCTATATTCAAAATAAGCCTAGTCTCGAATAACTGGCATAACTTCTCCAAAATCACAAAAATGGTACTCACCAATTTTGAAGACGCCTTCGATTGACTCTCCTGGCACTAGTTGGATATTCTTCCGGGAAATTTCACTATTTTACGGCATTAGATCACGCTTCCTCCGGCGTTCCCTTCTGACACACTGTCACTTAGCACTGAAGAGGCTTCACCACGCGAACTGTCCTTGCACGGAAAATTAGATCGTTCTTGAAGAGAAGAAAGTCTTGACTGTTCACATAAAAATCAAGTTCACAGGCGAAAACGTCCGTTCCTAAATTTACTCTCAGGAACAATCCCTAAAAGCTGCCACCAACTTTTAATATTTACTGCTGTGGTGTAGTGCCGAAACCGCTATGCAAACCCTGGGTTGTGACATCGGGTTGAAAACAAAACACAGCATAAACATTTTATTGAACGCAAAAAAACGGCTACATACAATTCTACAAGAGAGAAACTTAAACTTTTTTAAAAATCAAATTCTATACATCAATCGTGCGAGAGCATACGGGGCTCTCGAGCCTGCGTTTTTAACATTGCCAGCAATTTAATATTATTTTAGTAACAACTATTTTTTACAACTTAATATTATTTTAATAACAATTAAATAATTATATTTAGTCTCGTGATTTCATCACGTATATTGCACTCTGAATTTGCGATTTGAAATCATTCGTCGTAGATCTATGCGACCTTATCACATATGCAAAACGTCCTCCAACTCCATATATGCCAAAAGTAAGAAATTTAGGACCAAATCCACAAAGACCCGAAAGAAATTAATTATAAAACCAGTAAAATCCAAAATTCCCTATATATACGTAAAAAACTAATTAATCATCGTCAAATTAGAAGAAATACATATATGGGAAACAAAAAAAATTACAAAATGTATATAGGAAGAAGGATGCAATCAAAATCTGATTCAACGTTATCAAGAAGGGGTAGATCAGACTCAATTGAACCTCTCCCTCCATGGAAAACCACTGCCTTTCTGTCCATTCAGAATTAATTGATGAACCAATCTAAGTTATTTAATTATAACAGTTCACCCGAAAATTTTGAACTCCTCCTCTGCGCGCAGGAATCCCAAAAATGAAATGAAAATATACAAAAATATTGCTTTACAGACACACACACACATATACATATACACCGAGGAGCCACTACATTATGACAACCATCCATCTATAAGAATGGGCTCACCCAAGAACAGGACAACTGCGCGCGCGCGGTTGATGTTGGAGTACATAAAGCGGTTATGCATTAGCTTTCCAAACAAATTCTAGCTGAGGATAAGAAATACCGTCCGTTGGCCGCCCATCTTCTGAACTTAGACCTCGCGGACCAACCCGGAGACTTCAACTCACCGAACGCCAACTGACAAGATTAGTGAATCTGTTCTCCTGAAATAAGGACTGACAAGTTAATTAGATTTCTCAGCGGACATAAATTCATTTTGTGATCATTTTAAATGTTCACACTGCAAGTTTCGATTATAAATCCATCTCTAAATTGAAAGAGATGGAAATCTACTGCTTTTCTTCCCATCTCCAGGATCATGTGACTGCGCGGACCAATGTGAAGACAGGATGCCTTCTTAGAACTGAACGATGACTAGATTGGTCATTTCCTTTTAACTGAGGCACTTAAGGACTCAATTTGGAGTCCAGAATGATCCGTGATCCGACGATGTGAACTTCAGTCAGGCAGTTTCCACACAGAAGTACGGTGCTTCGCGTCTCTTTCCCTTCAGATGAAACTCTTCGGGAGTAACTCTCTACCTGGATTTCTCACGGTCAGGCCCAGAAAGGGATTAAAAAGACATTAGTAAGAGCAGGCAATAATTACCTGTTGAACGCCAGTATAATCCCAAAGTTCTTTCCAAACATAGCGCGATTAGCGACATAATGGGGAAAGCAACTGATTTATTAGACTTTGATAAAGGTCGAATTGTTATGGCTCGGCGACTGGAAACATCAATATCAGAAATGGCGCGTTTAGTGTGCTGGTCACGTGCAGTTATTGTGAGCACATATCGAAGTAGTGTATGGATGGTGAAACGACAAGTCGCCGCCCAACAGTGTATTGTCGACGGCGCATTGATTCCAGAGGAGATTGCTACGCATTATTCGCCGTGACCGAAGAGCTACAACAGTGGCGACCCAGATAGTGATTCTCGACACACTGTGCAGTGTACATTGCTGCGTACGGGCTTACGCAGCAGGAGGCCGAAACATGTCCCTGCACTGACAGCACGTCATCGTCAGCTGCATCTGCCACGAGCCAAGAAACATCAGAATTGTACATTAGAAGAATGGAAGAAAGTTGCATGGTCCGATGAATCACATTTTCCGGTCCATCATATCGACAGGTGTGTGATAATAAGCAGAATTTCAAACAAAACCCTGGCTCCCGGATGCCCTTGGACGGAGGCAAGCCCGTGGGGGTGTTATTATGGTGTGGGCAATGTTTCCATGGAACACATTAGGACCCATAGAACAATCCCTGACGTCTGTTCACTAAGTGAACATCGTTGCAAAGCAAGTTCACCCTTTCATGACAACAGTATTTCCGACGGCGGATGCTGTTTATCAACAGGATAATGCACAATGTCATAAGGGTCGAATCGTCAGGAAATGGTTCGAGGAACATTCCAGTGACTTTCAAGTCATGTCTTGGCCTCCAGATTCGCCTGAGATGAATCCAATAGAGCATTTAGGGTTCTACCTGGAAAACCAAATTCGTGCTGCCACATCACCCTCTCATAATGTGTAGGAATTGCAGGACCACTTTGTGACAGCTTGGTACCAGACGCCTCAGACTACCTATAAGCATCTTGTGGAGTAAATGCTACGCCGGGTACTGGCGGTTTTGAGGGCCTATATGTTATTAACAGGGTGGTCATAATGTAATGCTTTTCGGTGTATATGTTACGGTGAAAGACCAAAATCTGGAGAATGTCGACTTTCACCGGTGAATTTTAACATTCACATAGTCGCTTGGTGTACGTCCGAAATATTTTCCAAATACTCTTATTTCTGACATACACCGGTGAATGTCGACATTCACCATGTAGTAATGGTGAATGTTGAACATATAAGAATATTATATTTCCTTCTCCGTAATTCATTCGCGAAAAAACGCACTTTACATTCAGAATAAGAACTTAAAACACACAGTACATTCAAAATGAGAAAGGAAAATAATAGAAGTTATAAACTTACCAAATCTTATTTATTGCAACAACTTAAACTATTATGACACTTTGAATTGCACAAGAGGCCCTTGCTTTTACAACTGCATTTATTTGTGGAAGACTTCCTTTTGGAATGGCAGCGTGTACATATACTCTTCTCTTTTCGACCTACACCAGAGCATATCTGTGATTGTCGACGTACACCGGTGAGGGTCCGAATGTACAAGAATGTAAAGAAATATTCGATCTTTCACCGACGTATTTGGTGAATGTTGACATTCTCCGGTGAAAGTCGACATTCTCCAATTTCGGTCTTTCACGGTAACATATATATATATATGAAGGTGCAAGCCCTCTTTTCTTCTGATTAATAATACTCAAGAGAATATTGATCTGTTCCAACTAATTAAAATCACTGCAGGAGATGCTTACTTTTCGTAGCGACTTACTTGTATGCAACTTGCGATTTTTAATAGTCTATAATAGTGGATTTTAGTAGGAGCTTTGTTTTTTCCCCTTCACCTTTCACACAGCCACAATTTCCTAACAAATTTGTCAATTTTCTTATGTTTCTTACTTTTATTATTATTAATTTTAACTGTAGGTGCATAGTATAATCGTTTTAGGGATAATTCTCTAGTTAAAGGAAATTTATTTTATTAAATTATTTCATGTTTTGCTTACATTAGTAAAGAACAGCGTACCAGGCTTGCAGTTACATGTGTGTTATTTTTTAACTTACTATTACTAATTTATTTTGCAATCTGACTGCATTTTAGATTAGTTTACAGCTGTTTACAAAATTCCCCAAATATTTCTCGTTATTTCAAGAGAATAAATAGGAGAGCTTTATGAGACATATTTTTACTCAAGATGATTTAGCATTATAATTAACTCTGTGAACACCAAGGTCAATTGCAGGTGAACAATATGTTGCGGACAGAGCGATAATATGGATGACGCCTCTGGCAATCTACTTTCTAAAGCTGACCAGAAATCAAAAGGCGGGGATGGGTTTGTAGAGTCATTAGGTTTTCTGATGAAGGAGAAATGTGAAAAATGTACAATGCCCTCGCCGGGATGCGAAATACCCGGACATCTCGAATGCGCCTCGAGTATGCTTCCAATTACACCACGAAGGCATTCAGAAAGAAGGGAGATAATCCCCTTGTAAAGGGTGACTGGGGATTAGGAGACCTACTCGCCAAATGCTGGTGGTGATAAAATTATCGCCCACTACCTTTTAGTCCAATCGCTACTTGTAGAATAATTTTGGTTTTTCGGTACTGAAGACGTGAAACATGTGTAGTGCTCTTGCAGAAATTCAAACGCCTGACCTCCCGATTATGCATCGAGTATGCTTCCAACTTCAGCATGAAGCCATGCGGAAAGAAGGGAGAAAATTCTATATGTTTACCAGATGATAGGCTCAGTAATTGTAGATATCATTACTCGTCTATTGTTTGCTACTTTAGAACAGGCATTTCAAAATCTTTTTTCTCTGGCTAGCCTCGTAACTATGGTAATAATTTCTGCGGAAGTTGGTCGAGTCCTCTAATTTGCTTAAATCCTCTATCTTCTTTGTTCAATGATGGCAACTCAGGTTACGATCGTAGAAGACGGAAGGACTGTTGCAACCTATAAGAGGTTTATTTTAAAGTAACGGTCTATAACAGCTGGTAGAATAGCTGTAGAAATAACTGAAAATTACCACTAAATGAGACGATCATGATTTTTAACTGGCACCCTTTTTGCTTGAGACCAGCGATTTCTCTAATACAGTAAAAGATGATGGCCAGACTCATGCGTCTGGCATGATTGAGACGCTGAATGTATTTTCTGTGATAGAATCCATCTGAATACACCACTGAACTGTCGTATTTTCTCTGTCCATGAATAACCTATACCTCTAATTTATCACTCAGCTTGATTGAGGTAAATTATTTGCCCTTTTCCAAAGTTTCTTTCCAGAAGTGCGAATTGTGCTTGCAAAGATGAGTTTCAAGAATTTTAAATACTTAACAGACCTAGACCTTCACAAACAAAATTTAAATAATTTCATTTTTTTAAAAGTGACCTTGTGCAAAAAGATGTGCATGAAGCATCCTTATTGGACAGATTTTGCCTTTTATAAGCTACAGAAAATGCGGAACTACAAAATAACTTTTCATTGTCGGAATCTGGATTTTCTAAATTACTTATTTCTTTTACCCTGTATCTTTATATTGCTATATTTTTCTCATAATTTTAACAAACCACAGTTAATAATACTTACTTTGAATTCTTCTCATGAAGACTTTTCACTTTGAATTCATCTGAAATTTCATAAGACTTAATTTTTAGACATAGCATTATTTTCAGTAAATCTTTTGATTGCTTTTTATCCTTGAATTCTTGACTTTTGTAGAAGGTTTTGGGGAAAATAATGAGGAATTTATTTCGATTCCTGGAAAATCTTTTAGACTTCTCCGAAAATGGTAAGCTAATTGCTTTTGCTGTTCTTTTCATTATTTTGACTATTTGTGCAGTTAAGGCAAATAATAAACTTTTTCAAATCAGCAGAAAAATATAAAGCTTCTGCTTACATATTTTTCAGGGTTAAAAACATAACAATTCCATGTTAAATTATGCTGCACTTAAATGCTTCAAATGGCAGAGGTGTTTAAATGCAGCCAAAGTTTTGCTTTCAAACAAATTTTTGGATCACTTGAAATTAGCATAGCCGTCATGAATACTTGCATCGCTCTGGCTGGCTGATCCAGCATGTTTACTTTTAAAAATATAACGCCGGATTTGGCAGCTTAGAAGCAACAATTTAGCTGTCAAGCAAGCATTTTTTTTTTTTTATAATGTCAAGGAAGTTTTCAACATTTTTGTTCGTTCAATAGGCGATAAGGCGATCTCATCTGATGAGGTAACGAAGATTTCCATCGAAGCATAATTGCTTTCTGGAGACCTTTTTAGAGCTGAATTTGCTGATGGATTCATTGATTTGATGGATTCATGTCAGATAAATTACGAAGTTTCTTAAATAAGCCGAAATAGAATAAAAACAGCCATTTGGAATATTACAGTTCCACTACTAATGATCTCTGTACAATAATAAGCCTTTTATTTTACAATAACTAGATGTTACTAACTGAGCTTCATATGAATAGTTAAACTTTTCTTGTGTGACAGAAAAAAAGATTGCAGCCAATTTGAAATTCTTTCCTTAGACCAACATTTCTCAATGTTTTTCGAATGATGATATATTTAGTGAATACCCGCGATCTTCCTATATTTCATATATATTGTTTGTTCAATCAATTAAAACCAAACACATGAGGTCTTTCTGCGTAAAAGAAGAAACAGAGCGCATTTCGAGAGAAAATAGCTTACACTCACTTTACATATTGTAAAAATTCCAGAAATATCCATGCAATCAGTCCATTCGTTGGGATTCGAACTCACAATGCCAGCTTGCAACAATCTTCTCCTTTTATCACTGGAGGGGGAAAGTTTGAATGATTATTACTATTATCAGTTTCTGTTTTTGTTTTACATTTAGTTATTAACATAAATTTCTGGATTAAAGTGATCGTCAGCATTTTTCAAACCTAATTTTATGGTGTATAGATAGCACGTAAATCACTTTCAAATGCCCCAGTCTCTTTTCCGCTTTATACTTAAAGATTTCTTTTCTTTAAAATATTGAATAAAAACGACTTTTAATTTTAGCCGTTTTATTTTTCTAATTAAAAACTATTGTGACTGATTTATATACCTCGTAAAAACAGCGGGCTGGTCTCGTTCAAAATGTTTGAAATTATTTTTAAGAGAATGTAAAACCAAGATTAATTTTTATTTTAGTTTAAATATGGATCTAGGAGGCTTCCATAATCCAGCCTTTGATAGTCTGATAAGCTTATAATATATTTTCTCCTTCCTTTCTGCGGGCCTTCGTGGTGTAACGATAGCACACTCGACACGTATTCGAGGTCCAGGTTCGAGTCCCGACTAGGGCATTGCTAATTTTTCATGAACACCTGCTTTAAAATAAACTACTAAATATACAATGGCGCTCGAACTAAAAGGTGGATGGTAACTCTTCACCACCAGGATTTGGCGATTGGGTCGCCTAAACCCCAGTCGCCATTTAAAAGGGGGGAGTACATAAGGTATTTTCTCCCTCTTTTCTGCATTTCTTCGTGGTGTAACGTATCACACTCGGCGCATATTCTAGAGGTTAAGATTCGAGTTCCGACGAGAGGATTTATCATTTTTCAAGTGTCCAGCACCGAAAAAAACCTAATGACTCTACAAGCTTGATCTCAGAATAAAATGCATTAATTATTTCCATGGTAAATATGCAACGTGCTTTTGTGTAGAGCAATTATGGATGATTTAAGAGTTACAAACGAAAACATCGTCGACGAAAATGTTGCAGAGGAAACAGAGCAACGCAAAAACATCGGCATAGAAAATATCGTGGGAGAAAAGAAATTAAGGAAAAAACATTTAAAACATAGCCGCCGAAAATAAAGAGGTACAAAATTCAGTGCAGTTTTAAAACATCGCAGTAAAAATTATCATGGTTAAAAAAAAAGCACCTACAAATCTCGCATGACGATAATATTTCAGAGATATGTTTTTCAGTCTTTGAAAGCTGTAAATGAATATTTGCATATTGATATGTGAGAGTAAGAATGAGGAATAAATTTATGTCCATATTTCAAATATTTGATTAATTAAAAAGCATTTGCTAAAACAGCTAGTAGAAAACATAAACATTCTAAAACTGAAAATGAGTATAAAATTAATCCTAAATATAATAGTTAAGAGAATTTTAAATTTATGTTCTTAACTATTAAAAGTTATTATTTAATTAACCTCTTTTATGAAAGTGTATTAGCATTTTTTAATGAAAAATGTAGTCGGAAAAAATTACAAAAAGGAAGATGAGTAACTGCAAGAGTTTGCCTACATAAAAATGTTTACTTAATTATCAAATTGTCAAATTATTTTATTTTACTTGTGGTGTTCCACCCTTTTATCAAAAAGCCAAAAGTGTAGGAATCTCGTGAACAGCTAAGCGAATAAGCTTTGGTTCAGGAACAGAGACGTAAACTCAAAAAAGGTTAATTACCCTTTATTTCTCAAAATAAGAATTAAAACAGTCGGCCCCTTTCTCCGGGCGTACAGCAAAGCCTCCACTTGGACTTGAAATCAAAATAATAAGAATAATAATAAGAATAAGAGCGTAGTAATAGCTTAGAGAGAGAGACGTAGCCAAAAGGCAAACGCCCGCTAGTCAGAAACTCTGAGGCTCTTTATCTCAGACAGTGGAACTTCGACTTAAATGCCACTCTTACTCATTTGCATTAAACGCGATTCTAAAAACACATTCTGGTAGGAAATTCGAAGCTGAAATTAGGAAGGACAGGAAAGTAGCTTTAACTAAAATTAACTATAAGAAACTTAGAATAAACCTTACATACTTCTTAATTTGGTGTCCGCCGAAAACATTGTGGCAAATACCTCGTAGACGAAAACGTCTCAGAGAAATCAACGCAAGGCGAAAATGTAGTCCTACAAAAACACCGTGGGAGAAAATAAAACAAGGAGAAAAGATCGCAGTTCTCAAACATCGTGGTACAAAACATCGCCGTAAAAAACAAACCTGTTCAATACTTCGCAATTTAAAAACATTGTCTTCGAAATTATCATGGTAAAAAATAAAGCAACAACAAATCATAGCACGACGATAACATCGCAGACATGCGTTTTTAGGTATTTAAAAGTTGTAAATGTATAGTCGTACAATGATTTGTGAGATGAAGAAGGAATGACGAATATTTTTACTTTTATATTTTATATTTTTCAATAAAATAATAAATTTTTGCTTAAAAGCTAAGAAGGTTATTCAAAAACTGAAAATGAGTAGAAAAATAACACTAGGTACAACAGCTAATGGAATTTTAAACTAATATAATTAACTAATAAAGGTCATTAATCAAATAATCTCTTTTATTATGTTTTATTGGTATTTTTTATACAAAATATAGTCTAAAATGATTATAAAAAGGAAGATGAATATCTGCGTGCGGTTACCTCTATTAAAATTGTTTAATTAATTTAGAATAATAAAATTCTATCAACTGCTATGAGTAGCATTAATTTCCTAGTCATTTTCAGTTTCTGAATGCTTAAGTTTCCTTTCTAATTTTTAAGCAAAAATTTATTAGTTAATTTAAAAAATATAAAAGCAAAAATATTCCTCATTCCTTCTGCATCTCACAAATCATTATGCAATTATGCAATAATAACTTTTAAAGTCTGAAAAACACATTTTTGTGATGTTATCGTTATGCGATGGTTTGTAGGTGATTTATTTTTTTACCTTGTTATTTCCGACGACGATGTTTTAAACTGCGAAGTTTTTTATTAGCTTTATTTTCGACAACGATGTTTTTACTGCGATATTCTAGAATTGCGATGTTTGTTTTCTCTCACGATGTTTTGCACGACGACGTTTTCGCTTCGCGTAGTATTCACCGCGACGTTTTCTCCTGTACCCCTTAATTTAATATATTGTTTTAGTAAAAATTAGTTTCGAGCCAATTAGTTAAATAATTTTAATATAGGTAAGCTCACGCAGCTACTCATCTCCCCTTTTCTGATGTTTTAGACTACTATTTTTTTTTAGTCCAAAGGGATTTCAGTTCCGAAGGACTATTGCTTTCGTTTTGGCATTTTGCGTCGGACTCATAAACGTCGGTTCACTTTTCAAACTGTTGCCACAAAATAGACAATGTTAGAGTCCTGCATTATATTTCAAGAAATTAAATAATGAAAAATCTGCATAAATGATTGTCTATTTCTCGCATTGTGATAAAACAATGGTACATAGAGCCATCGAATTTTGAATGACGAAATCCTACTGCGAATATGGGCATCTGAAATCCCAAATTTGGAATTTGTTTTATTATAGATTTTATATTTTGTAAAACTTTAACGAATTTTTGATTTACAAACTCAATGCTTTAAAAGCGAGAAATGGCAACGTTATATAGAAAAAAAAAATACTTTTATCTCCAGCTCGCGAGACTGTGTATATCGGAAATTCTAAAGATATGCTTAATTTAACATTATTTTGCGATATTGCTCTTGAACTGAATTTTATGGTTTAAGTGCAAAGAACATGATATTTAATAAATAAAGGTAACACTCAAAACGTTAAAAAAACGCCCCTTTGGACGTAATTTAAAATCTGAAAAATTTCAGATTTTATTAGTTTCTACATTTTAGAATAGTGGTAGATTACAATGATTTTTTTTTTCCCGAAAAACGGCCAACACATCTTCATAAAAAAGATTAACTAAATAATATTTTTAATAGTTAAGTACAGGAATTTAAAAGTTTATTAGCTGCCATATATTAGATTAATTTTTCATTTACTTTCAGTTTTTAAATGCTTATGTTTCCTGCTTGCTTTTTTAGCAACAAATTATGAATTAATTCAAAAATATAAAATATAGAGCTAAAATATTCCCTATTCCTTTTTGCGCTCATATATCAGTATGCTCGCATACTGAAACAGCTCTTAAAGCCTAAAAAGACGTCTGACATGTTATCGTCCTGCGACGATTTGTAGGTGCTTTATTTTTGACGGCAAAGTTTTATACCACTGTACAGACATTAAGATTAATTGGAAAAGCCGGAGAGATGAAAAATTAGCAACCGCCTTCACCGAGAACCGAACCACGTACTCCTGGAATACCGGCCCAGCGTGCAGAACCACTACACCACTAAGGCATGCTAGAAAAGCGGGAGAAATACCTTATATACTTCACTTTTTAAAGGGCGACTGGTGTTTTTAGGAGACAAAATCGCCAAATCCTGGGTGTGGAGATCCTTATCCAACACCCTTTTAATTCGGACGCCACTGTATAGACATTAGAATTTTTTTGGAAGCAAATAAGATGAAAAATTAGCAACCGCCTTCGCCAGAAATCGAACCACGGACCTCTGGAATATCGGCCCAGCGTGCAGAACCACTGTACCACGAAGGCATGCTAGAAAAGCGAGAGAAATACCTTATACCACGATGTTTTAGATCTGCGATATTGTCTCCTTGCTTTCCCACGACGTTTCCGCCTTGCGTCGTTTTCTTCGCGATATTTTCGTCCGCAATGTTCTTGCCACGATGCTTTCTATAGAAGCTTATATAAGTGCATATTTGTGAAAGAAAATTCATCCCGGACATCGCAAATCTTCATGAGAAAACTAATAGGTCGCAATTCATATTTTTGAAAATATTGGCTTAAACGCTCTTATTGATTAACTTGTTTTTATGTCTTGCCTTTTTTTTTCGATATGTAGCGTGCTTATGAACCAGTTTCCTTAAAAATTTTCCTAGCCGATGGCACCTCATTTGCTTTGGCATTATCAATTTAACAGCAATGACAACAAAACAAGCAAAAAATATTATTAACCCAAAGGGCATTAGCCCAGAAGGGCTATTAATTTCAAAACGGCATTTTTCGTCGATTCAGTTTTCAAACTGTTGCATTATCGACATGCATTATATTTAGGAAAACAAAATAATGAAGAATCTGCATGAATGCATCAATGTTTCTCACAGTGTGAAGAAACAACAGTACGTAGAGCCATCAAATTTTGAATTTGTTTTGTTATCTATTTAAAATTTTGTAAAACTTTAAAGAATTTTTGATTAACAAACTCAACGATTTCAAAGCGAGCATTGGCAACACTGCGCGGAGAAAAACATTTTTATATCCACCGCGCGAGAATGTGTATCGGAAATTCTAAAGATATGCTCTTTTAAAAATTATTTTGCGATATTGCTGCTGAACTGAATTTTATGTGTTTTAAGTGAACATAATATGTAATCGATAAGGTAACACACACACACACATACACACACACACACACACACAAAAAAAAAAAAAAAAAAAAAAAAATCTGATGTGTACACCACATGACTTCCTTGTACGGAATATTAAATTATATGCATTTTTCTTGCATTTTATTTAAACTTATTAGATTGAATTAAACCTACTTCGTCGACAGCGCATAAACCACAATAGAATAAATGCATTCACTTTGTTTACCATAGCGACACTCTGGCGCTAGGTTTACTTAACAGTATTATATTTCGTTCATATTATAACTCAGAATGCACAAAATTTATATCATTTAAAGAATTATCTAATCGTTGCCACATGTTCTATTCAACTACTATAATAAAGCTAGAACGATGTATAAAAGAAATTAAGCAAACAAAACAAAACAGAAACAGATTTTCACAGACGATTGAGTATTTCTCATTTAATTAATTCAGTTCTCACTTCGCGAGAAGGCAAAAATACATAAAAACTCAAAATATCTATATTAAAAATTACGAAGTAAATCTCAAACGTTTATTTCCTCGAAAAAATTCCAGAAAGAATCATTTAATTGGCAATAATAAATGAATGCGTTATCTTTGTTGTTGCGAAGCTAAGTTTCTCTAGATTGGCAACAAATCCACTAGTCTCCTGTTTCAAATGTAAACATCAATGGTCGCCATAAAAAAAGGCTTAGCTGCACTTAGACAACTTTCAAATTGTTGATAATTCTAAAAATATTGCGTACAGATTTATTAAAGGCATAAAATCCTTAACCGGAAGATAAAAACAACATAATTCAATCATTTTTAAAGCAAAAAATGTACAATTTACAAACATATAAGAGTAAAGAAACTGAGATCACTGAGCCGGGTAATAGAGTGGATATATATATAAATATATTTATATACGTTTGGTGCCGCCGATTGCAACCAAAATACCAGGTGCATATCTACATGTTATAGCAGCCGTATATACAAAATTTCAACGTTCTTGAGGCTACTCGTTTTTGAGTTATGCGAGATACGTACGTACGTATATACGTTCGTACAGACGCCACGAAAAATTCTCTTCAGAATTAATTTTAAAGCAGTTTTATAATTTTTTTGAAGGAAAAGAGTATTTTATTCTGTCCTTACGTACAGATATGACGCAAAAACATCGTTAAATTGCGTTCGATAGCGGTCAAAATGGATATTTTCGTTGAAATATGCTGCCTGAAACTTTTCGCAATTACAATACTTCCTTTTTACTTCGTACAAGGAAGTAAAAACGACTTTTGGGGCGCAATATTAAAATCTGAAAGCTTTCGGATTTTTTATAGTCTTTTGCAAACGATATTTGAAGAGTTAGCACTGAGTAAAAAGCAAAATCTTTAACACCAATGCAAGCATTTTGTATTTGTATCTGCTTGAACATGTCTTTTAATTAACTCGCGTAGATAGATTCTGTTGTTCTTTCAAGGAAAACCTAACTTCACCTGGAGATAATTTCCTTTGTCACATTTCATTCCATATTTCATCATGTTTATACATTTATACATAATTAGATGGTCACTAAACGATTGAATCTATTATTTAAATGAAATTTATTTTAGGCCATCAGCAACTTCTTATAATTTAGTGAGTAATGGCAATCGAAAGAAACAAGGTAAGAAATCCGGTGTTCAAATCTTTACAGGAATCTAGAAGATTGCAGTAATGCCACGCTACAAGAGAACCTGAATGGGATGAAATGGGCCCAAAGAATATCTTAAAGTACTTCGCGCACTTTTCATTGGACTTTGATTTGTAGAAGCTTAGTCATCAAGTTTTGATTTTCAGAAAGCTTCTTTCGACCTTATCAGTTGAAGATCAATTATGAGTTGACGACTTCAAGATTCATGACATAACATAAAATTATTTTACTATTTTTTATTAAATATTTCATAAAATTGCCCTAGGAACTTATTCGAACAAGCAACTCATCAAGCTATTAGCTTGAAACGAATATCAGTCATCATTGAAGCAAAAAATTTTCAATATGAAATCAACTACCATACCACTGCAAAATAATGATTTATGAAATTATCTAATGCAACTCTAGCGGAGCAATTTTTTTATAGCCAATCATAAACGTTAAAATTCTACTGGAGTGTGAAGTTAACTGGTGCAGAAAAGAACTTTGAACTACTAATAATGTCAGAGCTAATCCTGTGTGTTAAAGTCTCAGTGATGTTCCATGTCTTGATCATGTTGACTGCAGTGATGCAGAATACCTGTTTAGAGGTTAGCTGCAACAAATGTCAAAACTAAAAATACGGAAAACGTTCTATCATGAAACATTTACAGAGGGTGTTCGCATATTTTTAGACGATTTCCTTGGCTGTAAAAAAATCTTCTACTTGGAATTTGTTTTAACTGCAACTATATTTTTCAAAATACAAATTATCGTCTGCTACTTGACAATTTTGTTTTCTTGCAAAATGTCGCTTTTAAAGAAGAAGCAATGAATAAAAGGTTATATTTGTGTTCTTTTCGAAGAAACGTAATTGTATCCAGTTATTAAAAAACGTTGTGAAAGCCATGGGGTTTATCTGAAGGCTACTGTAGGTAATGTTGTCAAAAAAAAAAAAAAAAAAAAAAAAAAAAAAAAACTGAAAGGTTTCAGATTTTAAATTACTTCCAAAGGGACGTTTTTTTACCGTCTTCTGTATGAGCTTTATTTATTAAATATCATATTCTTTGCACCTAAACCGTAAAATTCAGTTCAATAGCAATGTTGCAAAATAATTTTAAAATGAGCATATCTTTAGAATTCTCGATACACAATTCCGCGGGAGCTGGAGATAAAAAGGTTTTTTACTCCCCCCCGGTAGAGTGTTGCCATTGCTCTCTTTTAAATCGTTGAGTTTGTTACTCAAAAATTCGTTAAAGTTTTATAAAATATGAAAAGTTTCAGATTTAAATTTGTTTTATGATAAAAATTTAATAATAATAAGATAAAAAATTTGTTTTATGATAAAAATTTAATAATAATAAGATAAAAATTTGTTTTATGATCGATTGATCATAAAACAAATTCCAAATTTTAAATTTGCTCTTCCACATGTCCATATTCATAGAAGGATTACGTCATTCAAAATTTCCTGGATCTATCTACCATTGTTTTATTACAATGCGAGAAATATACATACATTTATGCAGATTTTTCATTATTTAATTTCTTCATATAGTATAATGCAGGACTCTAACATATGGTGGCAACAGTTTAAAAAGTGATTTGCCGTTTATAGTGATTCAACGCAAAATCGCAAAATGAAAACAATAGTCCTTCAGGAACAAAGCTCCCTTGGACTTAAAATAAAAGGAAGAAAGGAAAAAAAAAATTTTTTTTTTTAAAATCTGAAAGGTTTCAGATTTTAAATTACGTCCAAAGAGGCTTTTTTTAACGTTTTGTGTGTTACCTTATCATACTCTTTGCACTTAAACCATAAAATTCAGTTCAACAGCAATGTCGCAAAATAATTTTAAGAGCATAATTAGAATTTCCCATACACAGTTCCGCGCGCTGGAGATGAAAAGTTTTTTTTCCCTCCCGTAGAGTGTTGCCATTTCTCGCTTTTAAATCGTTGAGTTTGTTAATCTAAAATTCGCTAAAGATTTACAAAATATGAAATCGATAATAAAACAAATTCCAAATTTCAAATTTGTACTTCCAGATGCCCATATTCGCAGTAGGATTACGTCATTCAAGATTTGATGGCTCTAGGTACCGTTGTTTTATCACAATGCGAGAAATAGACATACATTTATGCAGATTCTTAATTACTTAATTTCTTCATATATAATACAGGGCAATAGTATTTGGTGGCAACAGTTTGAAAAGTGAAACGGATATTCAGAGTGATTCAACGCAAAATCGCAAAACGAAAACAATAGTCCTTCAGGGGCAAAGCTCCTTTGGACTAAAAAAGGGATGAAAAGTCAAAATTTAGCTTCAAGTGGGAAAATTGCTCCAAATACGTGCCCAAGGAAAACGCAGAATACTTCGAATGTTGCAAAAGTAAGCTCTTTAATGTTAAAAGAAAATTCTCCGATTCAAAGCGCATTTGCAAAGTCATTAAAATGCTCAGTGTCAGATGTAAACAAAGGGATTAATGTTGATTCGAATTTTAAAAATGTGAAAAAACCTAATGCACATTGTCTTTCTCCACGACTTAATGATTGTAAAAGAACTGATTGCAATAAAAAGAGATCCATTTGTTATCATCAAAGAGGAGAAAAAAAACATGGTTCAAGGAATCTAAAGAAAGGTTTTATAAGGTATTTATGATTGATTCTAGTTTTTTATACAACGGTAGATTAAAAATAGAATAGCGCAGAAAAATGTTAAGAACAACTCCACATATTATCAAAAACATATTTTATACCCAGTTTGCAAATATGAAGGAGCTTCTCTTTACACACAATATGATCAATCAGTAGAACTGCATCAAGACAAAGAAAGCAGCGACAAGTCAAAATCTTCTGTTAATTTCCTAGAAAAAATGGAAGGTCGATCTACAACCTCCTTAGATTTTGGAAAGCTATTCCAGAAAATGGGATAAAATATCTCTTCCAGTACTACAAAAGGCTTTACTGTCTTAAAAATTACTGCATATAAAGGTAGTGAAGAATAAGGGTTATCAAACAGAATATTTGAAACATAAAAAACGTTAGGTAAAATATTTCTGTAATTAAAATGAAAACCAGCTAAAAAATGTTAGAACAACCTCGGTATAGCTTGAAATTTTCTCAACTTGTTTTTTTTTCTACCATTTAACATTAGTAGTTTGAAATGTTATATCATTAAACTTATGTACTTTAATGATATCAATTTCTATTATTAAATATTTAAATTTATCATTTTTCCTACCGTTAAATTATTTATTTAATAATAATTTTCTATCATTAAATATTTAAAGTTTGAAAGTTTCTCAACTTGTTGTAATTCTAAACTAATAATTGTTTTGAATCTTTAATTACGGTATCAAGCGAGATTAACTGTTTCGCTATTCTAAAAACATGCTGGTTATGCAATTCGAAGTAATTATTAAATGACAGTAAATATTCTAAGAAGGTTTAAACTATTTCCTTTCAGATTACTACTCTAATAATCAATGGTACTGATTATAAATGAAATTAGTTTTCACGCAGTTCTATTTACCTTAGAAAATGAATCTGCAAATGAATGTGTATGATATGTAGATGAAGCAAAACTTTTCGACAAATACATAGAAGTAAGCTTTTCATAACATATTGAATAATGAGCTAATAAAGAGGCTATTCGTCCATTATTAGACGACTTTGCTGTAAAAAAGTCGCCTGCTTGGAAAACGTTTTTAACTGAAGCTATATTTTTGAAAGCGTAAATTAACGCCTGCTATTAGGCAATTTTGCTTTCCTGCAAAATGGTACTTTTAAAGTAGAAATGAATGGAAGGTTACGTTTGTGATTTTTCCCAAAGAATTATTCGTATTTAGTTACTAAAAATGCTGTGAAAGCCATGATTTTTCGATACCTAAAGCAACGATAAATAATATTGTCAATAAGAAAAGAAGAAAAGGTCAAAGTTTGGCTTCAAGGAGAAAAATCGTTCAAAATACATATATAAGTATAAAACGGAATGTTTCGAATATTGCAAAGGTAAGAACTTTAATGTTCAAAGAAACTTTTCGAAGTCATAGGGCAGTTGCACATTCATTACAATGCTCAGCGTCAACTGTAGTTTTAAAAAGGAGAAAAAAACGTATCGTCTTTCTCCACGACTCCGAAAGTAGAATGCGCTGCAGAATTCTCTATGAGAAGCAATTATTCGGACAAAAATGGAAATGTTTTGTGTCACAGTTGATGAATTTTTGGTGTATCTAAATAACGGCAATAAAAAGCGACTCATTTATTATGATCAAAGAGGAGAAAAAGTTCTTCAAACATGGTTCAAAGAATCTAACGAAAGTTTTTCAAAGGGATTTACGATTGTTGCTGGTTTTTCATATGGCGCCAAATTAATAATCGGAGTGGATAAAATGTTAGTGGAGTGGAGGTAATCTTAACTGTACATATTATCATAAACATATTTTACACCCAATTTTGGAAAATGTAGTACTTTCTCTTTACCCATAGTGCCATATATCAGTAGAATTGCATAATGAGAAAGCAAACAGCCTCGCATTAAAATTCACTTTTAATTTCCTAGGGAAAAAATGGAACAAGAATTGGGAAACACAAAACTTTTACTTAAAATATTTCTGTAAGTACAATGAAAATCGTCTAAAAATGTGCGAATAGCCTTAGTATACAAAAGTAAACTATTCACAACATATTAGAATAATAAGCTAATACATGGAAGCAAAATATACATAATAATAAATAATATATAGAATTCGTAACATATAGAATACTAAGCTAGTATATAGAAGTAAGCTATATTCGCACATTATTCTTGTGTTTATTGTTAAAAAATTATTACTGCTTTCCTTCTGGTATTTATATATTTTGATCTTTTGTCAAAATGGCTGTGGATAAGTGAAATTCGCGTTATTTATTCTTTTCCTTTAACTTATATTGATTGTTTAAGACTTGCAGCAACTTTATGCTCGTATTATTAAGTCAGTCGTTTATTATAATTAGTCTTTAGCTTTTTTAGCCCACCAGCGGCAGAGCGGTAAAGTCGCTGAACACTGGTAGTTCGGTCCGAGGTTCGAATCCCGCGAACGGGCTGGCTGCATGGGTGTTTTCGTGGTTTTTCCCATGTGTAACGTGTATACGAGCCAGTTTCCCTTAGAAAGTCTTCCACGAAGGCATCCCTCCCTTTAGGCAGATAGCCCTAGTGTGCTTTGCCATAATTAAATACACCACTTTAGCTTTCTATATATAGGCAAATAATGAGTTAAAATGAACATAAGCACACGACATTATTAATGTGTTCTATATGCACATAGTTACAGGGAATCTGGATATTGTGGCAGACTTCTAGTTAAAACAACTTCTGAAATTAGGTATCAAATTTAGGCCTGTTACTAGTTTTAGCAAAATATTTTTCTTTAAAAGTATTGAAAAGCAACATCAAGGAATTTACATTTAGAACAAACTACAAAATTAATTTACCTATAGCTACCTTTTTAGAGTGAAAAAGAATTATTTTAATTAAAATCAAAATAGAGCTCACAAAAATTCATAATTTTCGGCCAATTTCCCTGGAATGTTTTAAAAAAATAAAATAGTTGAACTCAAATAGCGATTTAATGTAAACAAAACTGATAAAGCAAGTAATAACTTCAGTATTATTTAAAGCAATTCTGTAGTTCATTTACTGACACTGAACTAAATCAATGGATTACTTATAGGAAACTAAAACTGACGTTCTCTCCATTACAAAAAAACTTAAGGTATTTCATCGCAAACAAAATATTTCTGTCCACTCAGAATACAACAAATTTTTCGAACCTTTATTGGCCAAATTCCACAAAACTTCAGTCAAGTTTAGATTTTACCATAAATTTCACGAAAGGAATTCATTTTATTTTTGCTCTCAAGTTTAAGAAAATTTGTTCGATTATTATGGCATCTGTCAATAAAGAACACAACTTCAGTTGGATTACTAATAGTAACCAGCTGGTGATTACTAAAGTTAAGAATTTTTAGATTAATAACATCAAATACTACGGTTTTGCGAATTTACTTACCTCACTTCCTGTGAAACAAATTTACAACAGTCTAATTCATATGTCAAAAATATTTCCAGAAATGCTTACAAATTTGGATAAAGACAAATGGAAAGATTTCCTTAATTGGACATTTTTTCATAACTGCACTTCTGGCCATAAAATTGCAACATCACGAAGGAATGATCTGACGAAGGTAAAAATCACTTGAAAGGAAGAAGTCGGGATATGCAAATGATTAATATTTCAGTAGCAGGAGAGAGAAACGATATCTGAAGAAGATTTCTCATTCGGAAAGTGCTTTGTAAGGTTGGAGTTTGCTCAAAATATTGTGTTATGCATCGAATAAGGAGAGGAAATGCTTACGAGCAAGTTTCGAAATTCGATAGAATCTTCGCCTATCGAAAGTGTAGATTATCGTTCCGCGATACTGCCGGTCGCACTGGTCGACATTCAACCACTGCCATGTGAGTATGGAATCAATGGATTGTTGAGGGTTATACTGAACGGCATGCAGAATCTCAACGTCCTGCCATGACTAACGCCAGAGAGAACAGGCATATTGTGAGGTCCGCCCTGCAAAACCGTGCGACCACATCACGGACCATTAGTCAGGAAATGGGCATGTTCGCAACACGCCCAGTATCAGCTTGTAAGGTGCATCGACGTTTGCAGCAGCGTGGGCTATCAGCAGAATGATCATTACCTCGGCTTCCCTTGACAATGCAGCATAGAGAGAAACGGTGACTCTGCTACGCCGGGTACCGGAGTGGCGCAATATCGGCTATTCAAACGAGTCTCGGTTCTACGTGCAGTATTCTGTTGGCCGTATACGTGTCTGGAATGTCTGAGGAGACCGCACGTGGCCTGCTTGTATTCGATATCGGCTTAAGGGCCCTGCACCTGGTGTGATGGTTGGGCAGCCATTGGGTACACGAAACGCACATCTTTAGTTCCGATCGACGGTAACTGGAACGCAGATCGGTACATTTCTGACATCTTACATCCAGTAGTTGTGCCCTATCTTCGAGGCCCACAAACGCCAACAAGGTAATGCAAGACCACAAATTGCGCGTCGTGTTCAGACCTTCCTCGATACACAGAGTATTCGATTGCTGCAAGGTCTCCAGATCTGTCACCCATTGAAAACATCTGGCCATGGGTTGCTGAGAGACTGACCCGATACCCCTCTCTAGCTAATTTGGTTGATGAAATGTTGCATAGACTTGAAGCAGCATGGTATGAGTTGTCCATTTCTGTCATCCAAGCTCAGTTTGACTCCATGCCTCATGGGGTAGAATCGTTTTAGCTGCAAGGGGTAGCAGCTGTTTCTACTAATTTCGCATCTCTGTAAACCTCCAAAATGCTTACAAATTTAATAATTTTGTCTTCATGCCATACTGTTTATGTGCAATAAATACCTTTTTTGTATTTGCTTTCCTTCATGGTGTTGCAATTTTAATGACCAGCAGTGTACATACAATTTAAAGACAGTATTTCTCGGCAAATTAATGAAATTCCATTGGGTACTATCTACCTCACACAAATTTATAACCTTTACTTATTTTACAAGGAATTTCATTCCCAGAAAGCACTAAACAGGGAACAACTAAAATGTTTTGCTAACATTTACAGGTGCATTGATGACATAATTGTTGATTTTGAGACTCTTGAAACTCCACAAATTTACCCAACTTGCTTAGTCAATAAGACGAATGCCAATCAAAAAGAAATTGGGTATCTTGAGTGACAAATAATTAATTGATTATTATAAAATTAAAATTTTTGATTTGAGAAGTGGGTTTAATTTTACAACTATTTAATTCATTAACTGGCAATCAAATATTCTAAGGAAGTAACTGGTAACACGATTTATGATCAATCAATAAATTAGAATTAAAAATATCTGTACTAAAGTTTCTTGCTTACAAGAAGAAATTATTTTACTTAAATAATTTAATTGAAAACAATTTTCTCCAAAAGTTTATTAATTGTTTTTTTCTTAAAAAGCTGGCATTAACTACAAAAATTACTACTAATACGGCATCAACTACATTTATACCTCAGTTAAAATAATACCCAGGATAACGATTATTGGAAGAGTTAAAGCAAAAAGAATCAGCATAATATCTATAAATTTGCAGGTCTAGTTTCGAAGGTTCGAGACATCTTTACAGCAATAGAAATGCTAAATAAAGAAACATTTCTTTTCCAGCACTTTTCATTTCAAAAATTTCATTCCAAGAGAACATGAATCTTTGAGATTTTTTTCATTGATTATACAGTTTTAAGAAGCTGCGTTTCTTTATCAAGGTCTTTGCAACTATTTTCTTTAGTAACATTTGACAAATTTAAGCAAATAGCGTTATTCTGCAAAATCGCAGTCCCCTCATTTCGCGATTTAGCCTCGTTAAACCTATTGAATTGGTCGGCGACAGAATAGACAAAATAGCTGAACATTAATAGTATGACTCAGGCTCAGAACTTCGCAGACATTAATTAGATGGGCATTTGGGGGGTTTTCAACATTTTAATGTGAATGCGAGCCAGTTTCATACAGAAATGCTAAAAATCTTCAAAGCCATTCTTTTCTTACGGAAGTAGCTATCACGAGCTTTTACTTAATTCAAATTAACCATTCATTGAATCTCACAATTAAGGATTTTTAAAAGCCAATCATTTAGAAAACTGATTACAGAGTTTCAACAGTGACACAGATTTCTCCTTAAAATGTCATTTTGGAGCTTGGCTCTTTGTTTAACAAAGCCTTTTCACCTCTAGATGTATATTACTTAAAGATAAATCCACTCGCTAAATTTCCAGAACTGATCATTAAGGGATAAAACTTTTTTTCTGATTTGGTGCATTTTTAACAGATTAAAACATCGTAACATGTACCATGATTATTCTCATTTTACCATTTATTGACAATTTAGAGGATAAAGGCGATGTTCGAGGTCTACGTTAGAAATGCTATTTCTAAGCCCTCTCTGGCAATAGATATTCAACTCTAGGAATCTAGCAATGACAATAATTTTTTTAGAACATTGTAATTCAGTTTTAGCTGTTATTTTTATCTAATTTGAGACGCTGCTACCCATTTTATTTGAACTTGCTTTTCTGATGTTAAATTTACATAGCTGATGTAGGTATTTCTCATGTTAGATTTATGTAGCTGTGAATAAATGCTGTGAATTTTCTACATATTTCTTCGAAAGAATTTTTACATCTACTGATTTGTGTTGTATGTGGAGAATGAGGTGACCCTGACCATTATATCTTTCATTGCCCACTTACGGCTAACCTATACGTCGAACACCCTATTCAAGTGGGAATAGAATTCAAAAGATTCCTAATCAACCATCAACACCCCTACAAAAGCATCAAACTGATCATAGACAAGCTACAACAAGTAGGTAGAGAACTAATCCACTCATAAATAACAAAACCGATGCAATGATGAATGCCTAGCAATCTAAGTGCCACAACACAGCTGTCCAAAGAATCATGACTGTTTGCTCACCTCCACTGAAGAACGACTTCCAATCTACTGCTTCACCATTTAACTACCCATGGAAACAATATAAAGTACTCACTTGATTCAAATATGATATTCAACAGGGAGTGCTCCTATCCTAAGTCTATTTATACTATATATACAAAGTCCTACCCTAGTGCAACTATTTATGCGTGTAATCATTATCAACTACCAGTGCCTTCAAACTGCCAAAGAGCGATACCAGTACTCTACACTCTGACGCTCAGATATATGAACTATGAACATTACATTATTATCTGATGCTGAGAATACAAAGTGCTCTCCATATTGCTGCGCACAATTCTGTGCACATTAAACTCTATGTACAATGAACTTTGTGCACTCTGCGAAATCTGTGCACAATCACACAACGACACCACCAACACAAAAATATCATAGCATTATAACTCACATCACAAGCCATCTTTCCAAATGATAATGTATTCCTTCAACCACACCAACAAATGTCAAACTGTAAAACCTAATTATTTGTAACATATTATCTGCAACTTGATTCCTGTATACCAATATATCTGTACCTCAATTACCTGAACCCCAATTTGTCTGCATGTATGTTCTTCTTACCTTGTAGGGTTTATATTTATTTTAACTAACATTTATTTTAAGTTTAAACTATCTTTCCTGTCAAGCCTTACTTTCCCCTGGAATTGCCAATGCCAGAGTATATAAATTTTAGTAAAACGCGCAAGGATTCAAATTGTCAGCGGAAGTATTCTGAGTTAAATAGAAGGGAAACGAGTTCGAAAGTGTGCTTTCTTGCTTCACGAGCGGGGAGGTGGCTAGTTAGAAATTGAAGTACCACGCGTTTTGGCCTGTGTGCTTGCCTCGGCAGATTGTTAAATCTTTCAACGTAATATTCAGAAGTTTGCTGAATTATCAGCGGTATTTTAGAACGCGGTTAGGTTAGTTACGTTTAGAGAGCCTCGTAGTTAGTCACTTGTTATTATCTCTTTTTAGTTTCTTATTTTTATTTTACCGCCGGGTCGGCGTAGTTTGTGAGCGTCAAGAGCACGCATCTGTAATTTCTAAAGTTGAATAAAAAGGGATTTAAACCCTTCTCAAGACTTTGTATACTTTCCAGTTCATAGCAGTCACCACTATTGTTGCGTGCAGGTTGGAAGCGCGCAACATTACAACCTAAATAACTTCTTATTTTATATAATTTATTATGTCAACAGTGTAAGGTAATGTAACCTGATATGTAATCTTTTGTTTTTATACTCAATAAATGCCAGAAAAGGTTAGTGCAGCGGGGCAATACCATTTTTGTCTATGACGATGTTGTGGTGCCCCCTTGCACGTTTTCCTGTCCTGCCCTGTGAATAAATGTTTATATTTTAATTCCTGACTTCAGAGTGTTGATTTTATTACAGTCATGGAGTTCCAAAGCTATAACTCTCTCATTCGCCACATGTAAGGAATTTTGCAATGCAATTAACTGATTTATGTTGGCGTTAATAATCATCTATCACATTTAAGATAATATATGCAAGCATACATTTAAATCTCATGTTATTTTTGTTATTCAGAAAAACGAAAGTGTAGATTTTTTGTAACTGTATTATACTTCTAAAAATTTCTAAAAGTTCGTATGCATAGTACCAAAGTGTTGGTCATATTGAAAAAAAAAATATTGAGAGAAGATGCAAATATAAAGTAAACAACCAAAATGCGAAGTAGTTTGTCTGAATTCTTGAAAATGCCACTGAACAATACAAACTTTTTAATGTATCACTGAAGCAAGTTATTCAATTTGGGTGCCTTTTGACTTGTCAACATTTTCTAAAAGGAACAATGCTGGCAAATAAACATCTTTTATATGGAGATTTAGATGTTGACTGATCCTAATTGAACACATTTAGATTTAAAAGTGTCTCACAGCAATATTTTTTCTTCTTTGCATAAAGTAAAGGAAGTACTGTAATCGCGAAACATTTCGGGTACCATATTTCAGCGAAAACACCTGTTTTGACCATTCTTGAAGCCATTTGAAAGATGTTTTTCTGTGACATCTGTAAGTACACACAAAATAAAGGACTCGGTTTTCCAAAACGGATTGTAAAATGGCTAATCTGTACATACGTATGTATGTATCTCGCATAACTCAAAAACAGGTCTCCAATCATTGAAATTTTGTATATGGGAATGCTATAACATATAGTTGTGCAGCTCCCTTTTTGGTTGCAAACGGAAGTACCAAAAGTATATAAATACATAAATATATGTTTATATAAGTTTGTTATATATATACGTTTAAAAATACTGGAGGATTTCATGTATCATTAGAATGCAAATTAAAAATAATTACAAAGAAAATTATGCATTTATAAATATTTCTCCACTTTAAAAAAATAATTCCATAAACATACTAGAAGCAGAATGTTTACAAATAAAAATTCTTAAGCACGTGATATTCGCGCAAAATTTCTATACATGCGTGATTTTTCTTATTTATTGCAATAATTAAACATCCACGCTATGCGAATCTGAAGGAATTTTTTTTTAATAAAATGCTTCTTTAGAATCTATTCGTGGCAAAAACAGAGCTCCTGGTTAGTTATATTTAATTTAATATTAGTAATATTTAGCTTCTGTTTCGTAAAAGTATTATTTCGGCTTTTGCCCCATCCCCCATACTCAATAGAAAAGGCTGAAGGCTGGGGGTTAAAAAATTGCTTTTCAAAAAACTTCTATGCATTCAGAAGACAACCATTACTGACTTGAACAAAAAAAAAAAAAAAAAAAAAAAAAAAAAAAAAAAAAAAAAATCTGACATATGTCCCAAATAAATTTTCAAGGATGTTTTGGATCCTGATTGCTAACAGTCTCTTTAAGAGGGGACATTGAGTGAAACTTGGGGGGGGGGTGATTATTTCCGGTGTTATATGCGGATATTAAATATTCAAAAAGTGTACTCTGAAGCAGAAACAAGCTTTGAGAGCTCAAGGTGGCCCGCGGAAGCCATCTCTAAAATTCGTCTCTAAACCTTTTAAGTCAACATTTTTTATTTGTTTATTTGCTTCCTTGTATACTTATTCCAAGAAAAATGTGTCTTGCATGTTTATGATCATGATGTCATAAAAATTAAATTTCATTGTAAAGCTTAAATAAAATCAAATGGTTTTCTATATTACATGTGTGCAGCTTTTGGCATAAACTATCAAATTTACCATAATCAAATTTACTCTTTATTTTATATAATGTATGGGATAATTTGTAGTATTTTTTAAATTTTAAGTCTTTTTTAATTTAAAAATATTTTTTGGACATGCACAATTATTTACATTTTCGATTTTTGAAAAAAAAATATTTAATTAGAATTTCATGTTTTATATCTATAAGAAAAAGCGCGATAAGAGACTTATGTTAAAATTTTCGTATCTCCACTACAGAAAAGTAGACTCGGGTGAACCATTGCTTGATGGTTTTCTCGTCCTGACATTATTCGGCCGAACACAGGAGCGTAATTAAAAGCACTTCCCCCATGCTTGGTGCACAGTGAAATTACGGCTGATGTATTATTTGTTCAATACCACGAAAACACGAAGGCTGTCTACATAAAGGCGCCCTCGTGGAGAACTTCCAAGGAAATTCTGACTTCTGTTTAAGTTACGCAAGCCAGAAAATAAAATAAAAATAAAAATAAAAAATAATGATTAAAATAAATAAATAAATAAATAAATAAAAAAACCGCACGCAGCCCATTAGCCAGGATCAAACCGGTTAGTCCAATATAAATTCAACTGTCTTAATTACTATGCCGTTGATGGACCAATGCTTAGTAAAAGCTTATATTTAACTTTGGGGCTGAAAGCTTACATTTTCTGCATTATAAAAAATCACATAACATTATTGAAGTACATTTGTTCGTTTTGAAAGCTGAATCATTATTTAAAGATAAACGAGTATATTTAGGTTTCTGTTTGATTTAAGAGTTGCTGAAAGCATGGTTTCTTATTTAAAAACAAAATAGAGTGAATCCGTGCCCTCTCCTCCCACAGATAACACCTCTGAAGATGCTTAATGTATTTGAGAAATAAATAAACATCACCATTGATAATTTAATAGAATTTATTCTGTAAGACGACCGCATTCTAACCGAACAGAAATGACTCAATATGCACAGCAATCACCAAATTGTCTAATTTCGCTGTTAAAGTAAATTTCTTTATGTGTTTAATATGCCCAATGAGTTATTATACTTCCCGCTCTTATTACATAAGCTAAATTATTTTTATGGATAAAAAGTTCATCATTAACTCAGCGTGATTTGTACGGTAAAAGACATCACACGACAGCTTTTTGTTCATCATGTAGTCTATCCCATAGGCTTCCTTAGAACTATTTACGTTAACAGATAATTTGAATGGTCTGTCACATTTTCAGAGTGTTTATATTAATGTTTTCATTTTCTCTTCTGAATAGCTAGAACTCATAAAATAAAAATAAAATGGTCCCCAAAGCAGCTGTTTTTTTATTTTTGCAGTACGATAATTCGAAAGTGAGAGTTCAATGTAACCATCTATATCTTTTTTTAACTGCATAAATCTTAAGTAATTAGCCTTAAAGTAGAATAAAATAATTGCAAATAAAAAAAAAGAAAGTTTTGAATTTAGAGTCATGGTATAAAAAAACACCCTGAAGATATCACAGGGGTCTCTCTCAAAAGTCTAGCAGACTTCAACTGGTCAATAGCGTAGTGACCGGTGAGTGTTTATGAACTTACTCAGTGAAACATACTCGTAAAGTTTTATCTAACTTTCCTTATATTTTATATTTTTTATTTTTCGTCTTTTAGACTACAATTTACTACTGCAATTTAGAATTAGACTACAATTTAGAATTTCGAAAGCTTGTTGCAAAGTAATTTTTTATTTATTTTTGCTAGTTTTCACTGTTTGCCTTTGTAACTAATTTGTAATTTAATTAATATAAGAGTATTAATAAACTGACGCACCACAACGCTGATGGAACAAGACAGCTTCCCTCCTAATGCGACCTAATAGGCGCCTATCAGAATTAATGCCGCCCCCTTGGATCAGTCTCCATGTAGCGACCCCACAGAGCAAGGGCAGACAAGGCAGTACCAGTACGGTCCCTGCCGAGCCTTACTCTGTCCCTCAGGCCTTCTGTGAAGTCTGTTATTATGCCCCCGTGGTTGAGACTGCCTAGGTACAGATCCTAACCAGTACTTCCCAGGCGTTCGCCTGAGTCAACCCCCAGGGGGATACCCCAACTTTTTTTTAGCAGAGTCCAAAAACTTGAGCATGATAAATCTGTCACGCAAACCGGTATTCATCATCATGATGCTTTTTTAAGATATTTCCACTAACACAAAAAATTTGTGATCATGCTAGAAAACATTCATTATATATCGATTTAGAATTAATTATTTTCATCTATATGCTTCTGGCATGTGACAGTTTGCATTGTCCTATCACTTTGGACTTTGCCATGAGCTCGTTCCCTCCAGAAGTTTATGCAGATTTAGAGAAAAGCGTAGGGATTTAAGCAGTAGAAGGTAAACGTTCAGTCGGCGACAGCTTGCATTTGTTTAATGTCCGATGTCTGAGCTGAGTCTGGTCATAATCGTGGTAGATCATAACAATAGAACGATTGGAAGCTATAGCCATTGATTATTAACGTTAGAGTAAGTAACGACGAGAAAAAGACCTTCCAATCGTAAGCTAAAGATTTTATGCTAGCTTTGATGAAAAGTAGTGGATTGTGGTTCCTCGATCCTTGAACTGTGAATGCTCAAGAAAAGACTTTTGAAAGTTTTAGTGTTAAATCCTAGTAAATTTTCATCTGAATGCATTTATCCCTTCCATCTTGATAGCTCGGGAAAGGAAGTTAGTGGCATTTTATAATTAGATTTTATACAGCTATTTGTATTGGTCACTGTAAAGCAAGCCTCAGAAAAAGTGTCATAGGCAAGTTATGTAAAAAATCACTGAAGTCGTGCAGTAATGTCCAATTGTTTATAAACAATTATATTCTAATTTAATATTAGGTAACATATTTTGATTAAATTTTACTATAGCCAGTAGTTATTTCATTGTAACGTGCCTTATAAAATAATAACTCCGATTTGAAATTTCTGCTATAAATCTTTGCTGCGATGAACATTAATGTGAAATAAAAACTGTACATTCATCAAAAAGGAGAAAGAACATTAAAATTTGATTCTGAAAATTAAAGTAAAATGTATAAGAGAATTTCTAGATAAATCCGAAATAGTTTCCATAAGAAGAGGTATATCTGGTTATTGCAAAGAGAACAATGAATGACTAATTATGGCAAAACTGACATATGAGCCTTTTAGGGTATAAAAAGTGTTATTAGAGTTGTATTTCTAAGATTAACGGTTCTTTTTTGGTTTTTTTAGTTAAAAATTGAGTAATATTTTTTTTTTCTCATCTAGAAGAATTTGAGGCATTGAAATTGTAGATCCGTCTGTGTTTTCAAATTTACTGGAATTATGGTAAAGGAAATTAAGAACATTTGGAACAAAATCCTTAGCTGAACTTAATATAACTAGCTGAAACCAACGCAGATAAAAAATTGTTAGTGTTGAGGACCAGGACCATCGGTTGTTGGCAATACCCTGCTGAGCCAGATGCTCCATAACAACTATTGACCATTCTTCTGGTCTGGAATACACGTCTTAAGGGATTTTCTTGAAAAAAATTCGAGAATGGGTGTGAATTACTGTCATTTGTAGGTTTTTCAAATATGATGAAAATAGGATCTCTTCCGATTGATCATTAAATGATTGACGTACGCATTGTTACTTAAGCTTCTTTTCCCATTTACTTTTCTGTCTCCTTAATGGTATTTTTGCTTTAAATCATAACTTCTAAAATACAATAAATATAAATTGATAGAACTATAGTGCTTTGTATATGTTATCTGCTGTAGCCAATGTTAAAGTCAGATTGCTCACAAATTTCGAGTTTAAAAATCTTTTCGGTGAACAGATTGTAGAAGCGTATTTGCTTGTATGGTGATTCTATGGGCAAATGTATTTATAGCTAAAAAACGCTTTCAACTTATAGCTAAGTTCTGAGAGGTTACAACTTCATATCATTATTTATGTGAATATATAAATATTTATCTACGCTCTTCATGAGTGCAGAACGATTCAGAATTCTTTCTATGATAACAACAGAAAAGCAGATTCCATGTTCCTGTATATACATTATGTGAATTCCCATATCATGAACCTGACCAATCAACCGTGCAAAAAATGTGAAAGAAGATAATGTTAATAAGTTGATAACCGCTCAGCTCAAATGATCTAAAAGCTTAATGCACAACGTTTATGTGCTGTGATCCTAAACAATTTAAGAAACTTCCATGAAGCCTGAAGCAACCTTACAAATTTACATAAAGATTTTTCTGTCAGATTCAGAAATTAAGGAATCAATCACCATTCAAACGTACAGAAAAAAGTAATAATAATAAATTTCTGTTACATAATAAAAAAGAGCTAACAAAAAATGGATTAAATATGGCGAAAGTTTAAGAAAATTTTTATGAAGCACAAGATACTAAAATGTGCATTTGTAGTTGATTAAAAATTTTCTGGAATACTCTTTCGATGCTTTTTGTTTTATGATTTCGAATATTAGGAATGACTTCGGTGTTCCAATATTCCTTTAAATGGACGGAAATATTCCGACTTATTTCCAGTAAACATAAATAAATGAAGACGAAGATTTCTGCATGCCTTAAACAATAGATATAGTCACTGGTGTGAATATTGCCTATTTTGCGAGAATACTTAGTCAAAGCTTTCGTATCTGTTTGATATAATTTATAATTCCATTATTTTGACTAATTTGACTATTTTTAATGGATAGGTCAACTATGGGCATGTATGTTTTCATAAATGATTAATATTTTGCACACAGTATTAAACTTTTCAAGTGGATAAAAGTTTAGTTTTAATACAGTTTTCATAATTAGCAAAAAGGAAATCTTTTTAGTTTCCGAATCAGACTGAGTACTTTTGTCTGCATACTAATAGTAAATATTTATCACTATGTCTAATGTTTTAATTTCCAGATCGTACTATTAAAAGTTTTAATATTCTGCTGTAATAAGAATCGGAAAAGCATTCTTTAATTACAAAGGGGAGATTCGATGGCTGTTCAGGACGTAGTTCTTACAAATAGGTATTTCATGGATCCATGGATGTAGGATTCCATGGACGGAAATCCGTGGAAATAGGATTCCATGGACGTAGTTCTTACAAATATGTATTCCATGTTTGTAACATCTGTTTTACACAGTTTTGGTAATTTAAATGACGGAAACATGGCAAGATCATATTTCCCTCATCCGCAAACGTAGGCGTTAATTTTATTTAATAATTATGTAGTAACAATTATGCCCCCCATGAAGGCCTTTCGCAGCTGCTATTCGCTCTAAATTACTTCGTACCGCATCCTAAATATCCTCGAAGAAACTACCCATGTTGGGGCTGCTCTCCAGAAAACAGAGTAAAATAATCTGTGAAGTTGTCCTTTGACTTCCTTTTGAATATGCGATCGAAGTGAGTGTGTCAACAATTACGATCCCCAAGGTATCTCATATTTCTAACTATTTTAATATTTTTGCCAAGATGGCTGATGCACGTTGTTCGTAGATGGACCTACCTGGGCAGGTAATCATCATAATTTATGGTCATTGGCCCATTTGGTCATCTTGTCCATTGCTTCTTACGCCCTAGTCTCATATGCATTATAGCTGTGCCTTTTAGTAACTAGCGAGAAGTAATCTGCATAAGCTAATATTTCCGTATGAGGATCTGGCATTAAATAGAGATTCAGTGCTGTGTCCGTTATTTGATTCTATAATAACAGGCATGAACACAGTCCTTGACGGCAACCTTTACTGATGGATCGTGAAGGAACACATGCTTCCGTGTAGCTTGTATGCGGCGATTGTTAAGGTAACTATATACTAGGTCAAACAGGACCTTTGGGCAATCCAGATCCTGTATTTATCTTGAGTTCATGAGTCCACCACAACCAAATCGAAGGCTCCCTGTATGTTCACTAAAAGAATCAGACTGTATTGATTATTTATTCTGTTAATTAGTATTATTTTTCGAGTGTGTTGCAACGCGTGATAAGCCCATTTTTCAGGAATGAAACCATATTGCTTTTCACTTATTTTTTATACTTTGAAGGACAATTCACTCTAAAACTTTCTCCAAAGCGAGAAGGAGGTAAACGGGCCGATAGGACAACGCTACATTACAATCTTTGTTCATTTTTTAGATAGACACCATTTCAGCAAGTTTTGTACTGGCTGGAAATTGCATGTTGCTCCAAAACGCAGTTAAGTAATCAAACAATATAAAATGCGCGCTGTTTATGAGTCGCAAAATACCATTGTCTACACCAGGAATAGCCAACGCATGGTACGCGTGTCATAGTGTGGCACTGTGAAGTTTTAACTGTGGCACGCGAGAACTTATTAAAAATATCGTCTCTATCAACTCCGTTCATAGATACACACATAAACACATTATAATAAATATAATAAATCAATTTCTCTGCAAGGCGTTAATTGTTATCCAGCTAGAAATCCAAATAGAAATTATTAACCTAGAATAGCATACTTCACGGAAAAACAAATGTAAGGAACTTATTTCAATTGCAAGGGATCCAAATTATATTGAATTTTAGAACTTTGTACCAACAAGCAATTTTCCAAATTTACACGATTTGGCTGTCAGATATTGTTGTATGTTTGGATCAATATATGTTTGTGAACAAATGTTTTTCTATTATGAACATAATAAAATCAAAATATCATTCAAGATTAACTGGTATGCGCCTAAAACACCTAATTTTGTTAGCATCTTCAAGAGCTAGTCCCAATATAAATGACTTGGTAAAAAAATTACATATTCAAAAACTTCACTATTACTTTTTCCATAATCTAACTGACTAAACCTTCAAAGATATTTATTAACAATAAAACGTTTGTACGTTTTTTTTATTTATTATATATATTTTTTTAAATGTCCACTACTAAGACTTACATAAAATAATGGGCTACCTGCGTAAAAGTCCCATAACCAGCGCATAAAAATTTTTTCTAATTTTCGGTATGTTGGAAAAGTTGGAAGTGTCACGTAGGACTTTTGTCAGATAGTGGCTCTGTTCCCCAAAAGGTTGGTCTCCTCTGGTGTACACCATCAGGCCCTGGGGTTTTGCTAGGAAGTAATACTTTTACAGTGTCGCCCACTTCTTTAGAGGTTAATTGCGACTCTTAAGTCTATTATCTTAGTTCTGTAACATTGCCCAACGCCAGCTGTGATATTTCGTTTTGAGAGATTATCTATATCTTTGTTATCAGAGATTTAAGACACTGTCCAGAATGTGCGCGACTACTTCTGCGCTGGTATCTGTTCCATGGCTTATTGTGGTTGAAAGACTAGAAGGTTAAGGTATACAAACCGACTTCTCATCGACTATAAGCTACAAAGCTATAGTTTATGACATTATTACAACAATAAAAACATATTCAGAGTTAGACATTCTTTTTGGAAAAGACGGGGAAAAACCAGTTAACTGTCTAACATTTGTCAAACTCGGCTAATCTTCGGCCGTTGTAACCATCTGCTCTGCGAATCGATGCATCGAGTCGAATTCTACTGCTTTGCTAGTAAAGATTATATTTTAACCTATGGCGCTTGCGGCAAATTTGTATAATAATGGTCTGAGCCTGTAACGTGACTAAACGAGGCGTGAATGAAAGAAATTAAGGTAAAACTACCTGTTAGTAAAGCGTTAATCATAAATGTTGTACAATTATTAAACGTGTACTAGGGGAAACATGTCCGTTCTTATTAAAAATCGTTTTGAAATTTGTGTAAACTGGAAATTAATTTTAATTTGCTCACACATTCCTAGTACGTAATCTTCAGTCACGAAATTTAAGTTGAAACAAAACAAAATGGAAAAACAGTTCAATCGGCCTAAAAAGCGTCCGGGACGCATATTTCACAAGTGCACATCAGCGTAGCCATTGAAGGAGGGGTTTCGAAAATGGACCAATGAGCTTCTATTGCTCTTGTGACGCTGAATCTTCGTGCATGTCAGCGTATGTTGTTTACGTTTTAATTTGCATTTGTTTCGCAGTTATAAATGTATTGCGTAATAGTAGAAAATCTCGTAGTGCTTTTGTTTTATGAGTTTAATTAATCGCTGACAATTCACTTTCGCGATTTTTATCACTCATTGATATTTGGATTGATGTTCACGGCCTATTATCGCTCTTTACGTCGAAAAAATTACTCAGGCTAGAATTAGCCTCGAATATTATGCATTTACTAAGAAATGTGGATTAAGAGAATTCATGTGTAAAGTTTTTTTTTTATTTTTGTTCTTGAGCTGAGAAGGACTGGAAGTGTTACAATGAATCTAGTGTTTCTTATTTCAGTGCTTGCATTCTTTTGAAAGTGTAAGATTCAGAATACATATTGTGTATGATCTGATCATATCCATTGTTAACATTAAAAGTTATATTTGAATAAATTGAATATATTCGTTGTGAATAGATAAATTAATTCTGTTTGATGAGTATTTCTTGTGTAGATAGTATATTTAAGAGTGAGCAGTTATTAAATTGAAATTTAACACACTAAATGCAAATTAGTGTATTACGAATGCAAATTAGTGAAGTGAATGAATGAATAAAACTTTGAATATAATTATGCATTATCTATTATTGTAGAACATCTTTTTCATATAGACTGCAACTAAAAGTGCTGACTTTCTGTAAATAGAAATTTACATATATATAACTGGTGTAAATATTTTTCTCATATGCATAGTTTTATGTAAAGATAGCATTTGGGCTCAGATGTTTATCACATATTTCTTTCGTCTTATTTATCACTTATTAAGTAATATTTCGCATGAATATTTTTTCGGAGTATCCAACATGTGTTTGTATTTATTTCAACCAGGTAGTGAAATCTTCATAATTTCCTATATTTGATCTAACTTCGCAATGAAAAGTTTCAGAAGCAATCGACGATGCTTTAATTATTTTGTACAGAAAATTGCATGGCAGAATATTTTCAACCATCTTGCCTAAATCTTAAAGCACGCGAAAGGTCATGTGACATGACAGAAATATTACTGGATGCTCATTGGTCCATCCTAGAAGCCACTCCCTCGGTGGCTACACAGATGTGCACTTGTGAAATATGCGTCGGGAACAAACTACCGCAGTGTTCTGTGAGGTTAGCTACTCTGATATAATCAACCAGAACAGTAATGGAATCTGGCATTTGAAAGATAATTTTGCTAAGTATTTAAATATTACAATATTATTTTTCTTCTAAAAACTTAAATGATTGTGTATTACAAATAATCTATCCTAAACAAATTATGCAATCAATGATAAATTAAATTATTGCTTTAAATACGATTAATATCTATTTTCTCTATCAGTAGCAAAAAAACCGAATAAATCTTTTGCACCATATCATTAGCACAATAATCTGTCACTTAGATTTGAAAATGACATAAATTATTGCATATTCGAAAAATATTACCATTTTATGGAAATAAACAGTTTTTCAAAAACTAGAAATTACTTTTCCGTTTGCAATATTTGTCACGGACGTCGAAAAATGAATTCAAACGCGGCTTATTCCAATATATTTTGTCATTATTTCTAAAGCTATTACCTTACGACTGCATGAAAAATTCAATTTATAGAACGAAAATTATATGGTTGCTAAAAGTGTAACATGAAGTGCATTTACTGATATTGAATGAATTTTGATAAACTGCAGTTGTATATTCTGTTACACCATTCTGAATACTGAATACTCTTATTAATAATAAAATCAATGGATAACTCATAGATAACGGGGTGTTAAACAATAACAAACGAGATAAAACAATTTTTAGAATCCAGAAACGAAACCTATGAAGAACGTAGCTGATCATAGCTGTTATCTGATTTAGCCTTTCTTACAGACTTATCAACCAAAACGGATAAATTAAATCTTCATCTTCAGGAGAAAGAAAGACTGATATTGAGTTATTAGGAGTTATAAACACATTTAAATCAAAAGCAAATTTGTGGAAAAAATGTAATATTTTCCATAAATGAAAGGAAAGTAACTTTTGAATAAGAAAGAGTAAATAACTTTTGTAAGTTTTAAATGTAACTTTTAATTAATTGAAACAATTAATTTTGTGAAAATTTTGTTGAGCTTAAAAATTATTTCGAAATTAGATTTTCGAATTTTCGTAAAATTCAGCCTATTGTTTTATTTATTTCAGATCTTTTTGTTGATGCTAATATTTCTGAAATATCGCAACAGATTGCAAATATGCTTAATAAAAATTATACTGATCTAGAAGAAAAATAATTGGTTTTCAATCTGATCTGTAATTAAAAACAAGAATACCACAAACAGACTTTTGGGTACTGGTAGATGAGGAAAACCACTCTTAAAAGAAACCTTTCCTTTCTTCCTTTAAAAAAAACCTAAAAGTTTTAATACTGTTTTAGGCCAATTTACCACTGTGAAAGAGTTTTTTTAGTAATAAGCTTATTAAAAGTCAAAGTTCAGATCAAGGATATGAAAAGAACATCCGAGTAACTGGACGAATTTAGCCATAACATCACATGCATCAGAGTACATTTAACTCGCAGAAGATGTACAGTTTTAGGTTTCGCATTAAAATATGCTTTTCCTGTATTTAATTTGCATCTTAATGAACTTTTAATAAACATTAGTGTAAAAAGTACATAATCACACTTTTTCTTTAACATATTACAGCACGTATTTTTATAGTTTGTGTATTATATATGGTACGGTGAAACGCCGAAATCTGGAAAATGTCGACTTTCACCGGTGAATGTCAACATTCGCCATGTACTAATGTGAATGTTGAACATATAAGAATATTATATTTCCTTTCTCCGTAATTCATTCGCGATAAAACGCACTTGAGACTCAGAATAAGAACTTAAGAATATAAGAACTTAAAACACACAGTACATTCAAAATGAGAAAGGAAAATAATAGAAGTTATAAACTTACCAAATTATGTGATTGAAATCTTATTTATTGCAACAACTTAAACTATTATGACACTTTGAATTAATAACCACAAGAGGCCCTTGCTTTTACAACTGCATTTATTTGTGGAACACTTCCTTTTGGAATGGCAGAGTGTACATGTACTCCTCTCTTTTCGACCTACACCAGAGCATATCTGTGATTGTCGACGTACACCGGTGAGGGTCCGAATGTACAAGAATGTAAAGAAATATTCGATCTTTCACCGACGTATTTGGTGAATGTTGACATTCTCCGGTGAAAGTCGACGTTCTCCAATTTCGATCTTTCACGATAACATATACATTTATAAAGGGAATATTAAAAGTGCAGTATATAATTGTGGCTCGCCAAAATTTTTTGCCCAAAGGGGCGTTTGCCCAGAAAGGTTATTTTTTTTTTCAAAACGGGATTATGCGTTGAATCACTATAAATGTCTGAATCACTTTTCAAATTGTTGCCACCAAATATGATTCCCCTGTATTATATTTAAAGAAATTAAATTTTGAAGAATTTACATGAATATATCCATGTTCTTCGCATTCTGAAAAAAAAAGGTACCTAGGGCCATTAAAATTTGAATAACGTAATCCTCCACCCGAATATGGACACTTGGACACCCAAATTTCGAGTTTCTTTTATTGTGTATTTCATATTTTGTAAAACTTTAACAATTTTTTGATTAACAAACTAAACTACTTCAAAGCGAGCAACGGCAACAATGTACGAAAAAAGGCTGTTTTTCAATGTTTGTAACCTAAAGTAGAGTTAGCTCAAATGCTCTCGAAATGTGTGCGTGTCTGTAAATGAAAAAAAAGTCCATTTGGGCGTAATGTGAAATCTGAACTCTTTCAGATTTTTATTTGTTTATTTTTAAATTCTAAATTGGCTAATTTCAAATCAAAATTTGGTCTAAAGAAACGCTTGTCTTTTTATGTAAATGTTAGCTAATAAAATCAAATTATTTAATTTTCTATTTCGTTTCTTTCGTGAAGTATGTAAGTTTAATACGACGGCCTAAATATGTAATGATTTTCTTCTTAAGAAAATTTAAATAAAATGCAGTCGAACTAAACATATATTCCTCACTTCCAACATTAACTTAGAAGTTCAAGTGAGGGACCTTACAAAGTAATAAAGAAAAACTACTCAAAAGAAAAAAAATTCTTAATAATAATTTTTATTTAAAACTCATACAATGAAAATGTTACCTAATATATACCATTGCACCCTTAAGGTGTGATTTCACAAACCTTTATTATTTTTTCTTATTGTTAATGCAACCAACAATCCATCTTTCAGACTTGTCAATAAAAAATATTTCTGCATAAATAAGTAGTACAGATGAAAAATCTGCAATCAATATCTAATAAAATTCCCATTATTGAGTAAAAATTCACTTAACTGCATAATTTTTCGATTTAAAAAAGTTCTGTGTTGTTTTCGAAGTTTGAAATTGTCCACAATGTTTTTTCCATCGTTCAGAAATGCTAATCTGAAAGAAAATAAGTACATCTGAAGAAACCTGCCCTGAAATCTGAGATGATAACTATTATTTTATTTCCATAAAGTTTAATGATGTTTCAAAATGAGTTTTAAAATATCACATTTTTATGTTACCATAAATTTTACATTCTGAGCCTCATTTGATACTGCTGCTAAATTTTTTGTTGTTTACATGAACAGAGTTCTTTTCTTTTGTTTCCAATAAGTTGATTTACCAAGAAAAATGTGTAAAGAACTTTATGCAATAGTATTAGCAAGGTATCAACTATAAAGAAGAATATTTAATGGTGACGGTAACATCAAGTTTCAAACTTTGATGCGTATAGCAAAAGACAGTTTTTTTGATTTTGATTCACTATATTACAGAGATAGCTATGGAAGCTTGGTTATCAACATCGTCTGCTGTAAAAGGCAAAAAACGAAGAGTGGTAAATACAAAGAATACGGAAAATGTCAATCTGTCAGCGACTTTCCAAAAACGCTACGATCCCTTTTTCTTCATTTTCGCAGTTTGTGGAATACCTGTTCCAAAATATCCAAAGCGTATGTATAACATAGGATGGATTTTCGGAGTTATATTCCATGTTTGTTGGATCATATCATTCTTTCTTACTTGCGCATGTCTATCAGAGGGCTACTCAACTTTCTACTTGTACTCATTCGGACAGAAAATAACAATATTTATAGCTTGGTGCATCATATTCGTTAAAAGGAATAGCTTTTCGGATCTTTTAAGCAGTTTAAGAAGCATACAGCAAAAAGTAAAATCAGAAATGAAGTTTACGATTATGCGTTATGGAAGAATTGCTTTCTGTATACATTTTTTAATAATTTTTGTTCAAGCTGCGCGATCTTTAGTTAGAAATTTGTACCACGCAAGGGTACCAACTTGCCAAGAATTCTGGTTGCATCTAACTGCAAATAAACGAGGAATTTATTACTTCTTCATTGATATTGCCCGTAAATTCGTTAACTGGGAAGTTCCCTTCTCGATAGCAATTTTTTATAGTCTTTTCTGCATCGAACTAAATACTCAGATCAAGTTATTTCATAAATATTTAACTCGCCTTCACCGCTTTACAGTTACGGAAGCGAACCAAATATATGCAAACATAGTAAGCACCATTTTGAAATTGGAAGATTCCCTTTCATTGTGTGTATTTTTTGCGCTGTTTATAAACTTTCAAGAACTCTTTAGAGCCTTCACGTTGTTCTACTTCATGTCCAAGAATATGCAAAGTTTGCGGACAATGCTCACTTCTGTCGTGTATTTCTTGCAGTCGGCTACACTTTTCCTTTTGTTGATTTTTTCCGCCGATGGAGTACAATGTAGTTTTAATTCTGTGAGGAAAGCTATTCTAAAGATGAGAGACACACGAGAGGAGGAGAATTCAGAGATTATTTTCAGTCAAAAACTGAAGATAATAGAAGACGGAGAAGTGGTAAAATTGACTGCTTGGGGAATTGTGGAAGTAAAAAGGACTTTACTACTTACAGCTATAGCGTCGTTAATTACTTATGGAGTATTACTTGGACAATTAAGCACTTAAACGTTATTTAATCCAACCATATACTTTTTTTTGATACCCTTAGATCAGGGATTCCCAACCTTTTATTTGCATCGATCCCTTTCAAAAGAATAATTTACTTCACCGACTCTTTTACATTTTCTTCTTTAATACAGAGCACACAACATAATCGCAATGGCGGGAGGGGGGAACACCAAATAGCCTATAGTGTTTTGTCAAATGTACAAGGTATACTTGCATATAGTTTACATAATTATTATTATTTACATAATTTATTATTTATTATAATTAGCTTCTGTTAACAAGTTTCAACAGCCGAAATGGGTGAGAAAATAGGCGCAGACTTTGCTATGGTTTGAATATCATATTTCAACGAAAATATCCATTTTGACCACTGTCGAATCTGTTTGAACGATGTTGTTTCGTAACATCTGCACGTATTCACAGAATAAAAGACTCTTTTTCCCAAAACGGATTGCAAAATGGATTTAGAAGAATTTTTTTCGTGACGTCTGTACGTACGTACGTATGTACGTATCTCGCATAACGCTGAAATTTGGCATACGGGACTGCTATAACATGTAGTTGGGCCCCTCTCTTTTCGATTGCAATAGGCCGCACCAAACATATATAAGTTTGTATATATACGTTTATTATATATATATATATATATATATATATATATAGACGTTCAATGTATATACGTATACTTTTATAGCAGGGTATATATATATGTAATAATAAAATTCCATAATCAAGATTACACTTAAAGTTCTAATTGTATGTTCTTTTCATTTTTAATGGTGACTGTCTCCTATTTGAAAGTACGTGGAATTAAATCCACAGCCCCGTAGTCAAGTTGTTTTTCCCGCCTTTTCTACACGTACAGTTTTAGAATGTTCTGGAGATATTTAAAACGAACTGGCTTAACTGACGAGGCTGACGTCATTTCTTTGAAGCTCCGCCTTTCCAGAGGCTATAAAAGGACTCGCAAAAGAATATCGGGGGGCCTTTTTCTTAAATGTCACGATGCAGTAAACTTCATACAAAAAGTTATTAGTAATTGTTTTTATTTACTCCGGATATCTGATTTTGTAACTGCTATTTCTCCTGAATAATAATAAATGGATCCTGTTTTTTTTTTTAAACTTATCGTCTGATAATTTAAGCTACGACTACATTTATGATTCTTCAACAATCTATTTATTCCTGACAAAAGCTGGTACATCACACATATATACATACCCACTCTGTTACACGGCTCAGTGAGCTTAGTTTTTTATTCTTATGCTGGCAAATATTTTGTTCTTATATTAGTAAATTATGCATTTTTTGCTTAAAGTTATTGAATTATGTTGTTGTTATGTTCCAGTTAAGGATTTATGCTTTTAGTTAACCTGCATGCAATAGTTGTAGAATTATCAACAATATAAAAATTGTTTATGTGATGCTAAGCCTAATAAAACCGCCATTTATTTACATTTAAAAGTCTTAGTAGAACAGTGAATTAAGACAATATGTGCACCAACTTCAGTGTCTTTTTTGCTGAGTGGAAGCAAAAGTAAACTTTTAATTTTGTGTCCCGAAAAATCTGTTTTGCTGCCCGCTGCCCGAATTGTAAAAAAAAAAAAAAAAAATTAATTGTTTTTAACTGTATTTGGTGTTTTACGTGTTTCTGTATTTTACAACTTTAACGAAGATGTTTCGATTTTTTTATGTATTTTTATCTCACCGCGAAGTATAAACTAAACTAAATTAATTGAATGAGAAATACATCTGTAATGAAATTCGAAGAAACAAGCTTAAATGATATGCAGCAAAAAATGTGTATAATTTAATAGGCCGTACGAGGATGTCACGTGGTATCCACATCAGATATTTTTATTATGCTTTTTTAAATTCCTACGTTTTACTTTTCTATACTGCACTTTATGGCTTGAAACGATTTATCTATTTGTAAAAAGTATTAGTGATTTTAAAAATCTATTAACTGATTTTTGAGTGTTTTCCCCCTTATATTCATTTTTTATGATTTCTTTCATCATACATTAGTACTTTCTTCGGCAGTACATATAGATCAATCAATAAACGATGACTTATCAAACGATGCCATATTTTTGTTATCAAAGAGATACTGATTGCGCCGATCATTGGTCTATACGTCTTGCACTGTTGACCCCCAGTCGACCCTTGGCCATCATAGAACCCTTTTAAAATTTCATCAATCCGTAAGGAATCTATACCAATCCAATATAATTTCCTTTCATAAACTTTCAAAGAAGATAGCGGAAATTTAAAATAAATATAAAGAGGTATCTTAGTGTTCGAGTGAAACGAATTCTGCAAAAGAGTAACGGCATTATTTGTGAATATTCAAATAAAATTTAATACATGAAATCAAATATAGAAAAAGTAAATTTTCATACAGAAGGCGAAAACCTTTATTTTTATAAAGCAATTAGACAATATAAATATTTTAAAAGATTCAAGATTAGATCATCCATATTGGACCTGAATTTCGCTTGAATTTAAAAGCCTTTGATTTTAGTTTATTTTTTCGATGTTTTCGAATCGTTAAGATCAGCCATTCGATTATTAACAGAGCAGTTTCCATGATGTCACAGATGGCAACCAATGAAATTCCTAACCAAAGGCCCAAGTATCCTCCAACATATGAAAACAGAGAAACATTCTGAAAAGAAAAATCTTTCAATAAGCGAAGCAAAAATAAGAAATTAGACATTTTATTCGTAATAAATTAAGTACGATTTGATTTTCGATTAAGTACGATTTGATTTTCGATTAAGTACGATTTGATAAGTTAAAATTAAGTACGATTTGATAAGTTAAATACAAAAAGCAAATAAATAATGTTGTTTTTAATTTTCTTGATTTAAGTACTAATGCTTAAAAAATTACGTAAAAACTGGGTGCAGCCATGAAAGAATGAAAAGAAGACATGTATGGAGATTGATGAAACAGTGATATAAACTGAGCATATTGAATAAACCTGTAATAAATAATTTATATATATGTCACAGTAAAAACACACTAATTTTTAACAAATCAATTAAAAAAAATTAATTTTTTAATAATTTAAATTCTAGATTTGTAGCATTTGACTTAATTTTTCTACTTAAATATTAGCTGTCAATATTGCTTACGTCTGTTATAGTAGAAGGATTGAGTGTATTAATGAAAAACACATTAAATTTCAGATTGTGGTGAAAATTCATTGTGAACAAATTTTGGTAACATTAGATTTTCGCAGATCTCAAATAAAATAATCATTAATATACTTTGTTAATGATTCTTTTAAAGTTATACCATTTTAACCTTTTTTCACCTACAATGCGCAGGGTGGTCATATCAGTTAAGGGGACTCGTGCACTTTAAAACCCATAAGATCTTTAAATATGTGACTACTGCAAGAGTTGGGATAACTTATTTATTTTGAAAGCAATTACTACCATTTTTTACAGCTGATTACATAATATAGCTGCTTTCGGAAATAGTGATCAGACAGTTTGTGCTGCCAAAAATATTTTTATAATTTAATCCTCTTTATGACAAAAGTTTTCGTCATGTTTTCACCTTGCGCGCACAGTTTAAAACATTCTGTTGCACAATTTAATTCCATATTTAATATATAGCTTTTGTACCATTTGGAAAGTACTGTAAACCAAAAATTCTAAGAATTTTGTGTTAAATTTTTATTTTATTTGGAGTTGAGTTTATAAAATGTATTTTGATAAAAAAATCTGTAATGTTTTCGTGTATAAAATTTTTTAATATTAAAATATTCATCAGATTTTTGGTTCAGTTAGAAAATAGTGTCAATATAAAGAATTCCGTCAAATTTCAAATATGTACCAATAGCCATTTTTAAAATATCATGCGCGCAAGGTGGAAACGTGACGAAACATTTTGTCACAAAGCGGATTAAATTACAAAAATATTTGTGGCAACACAAACTTTCTGGTTAGTAGTTCCCAAAGCAGCTATATTATGTAGTCAGCTGAAAAAAGTTGGAAGTAATTGCTTTTAAAATAAATAAAATATTCCAATTCTTGCGACAGTCACATATTCGATGATCGTAAGGGGTTTAAGGTGTATGAAACTTAAAGAAAAAGTGTGCAGAGCTATGAAATGAAGTAAGTCTCGGATAAACTCATCAGGTTAGGTATATTAATTTAGTGCTTACCACATGTTCGAGGTATGAACAGGTCCCTAAATAATCAGTGGGGAATAAGGTATCAGAGATTTTCTGCTGTATGCCTTCCATGACGACTTTGTTCTGTTAAATTTTGTTTTTATTTAAGAAAACCAACCCAGTAAATAGTGTCTAAGAGTCTCTTACTTGTTTTCCCCCTTTGCCCAAGCACTCAAAAGATCTTATGGTGCGACATATTTTAAGCGTGCTCATTCCACAAAGACACTACTATTGTAAACTCCCATAATTTTTCAATGATTTAAAGCCAAACCCAGCCTACATAGTGTCAGCTTCTGCAAATCACCATAGTTTCAAGAGTGACCCACCCATCACGAGTCGAGAAGTAAAGCTGAACGCTGGTGGTTCGAACTATGCTCGATTCCAGACGAACGGGCTGGCTACAATGGTGTTTCCATGGTTTGCCCCATGTGTGACATAAATACGAGCCTGTTTCCCTCAGAAATTTCTCTACGAAGGCATCCCTCCCCTTAGGCAGCTAGACCTCGTGTGCTTTGTTGTAATCAAATAACCTTCAACAGCGACCCAGATAGACTTTTGTACTCTTTAGAACGTGAAGTTTTGATTTATTTCAATGTTTTCCAAAGAAACTCTAGCGTGAAAGCTGCATAATTAAGCTCTTTTTCCTTGCGATTTATTGAATGGAGGAGCTTAAAGAAATAATTCGCATCATAATGCTAAGAAAGAAGCGTCATAATAAGGCTTCAGATCGATTACTGCTTACCAAGCTGAAGCTGAATGCATAAAGCTCTACCAGCGTGCTGGTAATATCCAGGCATTTCTAATCTATATCATAATCCGTAGAATATCACCACTTTCGAATTGTGGAGATGCTCCAGGTGGGAAATATATGTGTAAGCTCTAGTCTTCTCTCCCTCGCTATGGAGGACTCCATCAATGTCGGGGGGGGTAAGTGCACTGAATAATGGTAGTTCGACCTGGATGCGAACACAGACGAACAGGTTGGTTGTCCATGCAGCCAGGCTATTCGTCTAGGTTTGAAGCCTGGGTTGTATTTACATAATGCATGTTTTTCCGATTTTCAGAGGGCAATTGGTCCCCGAAGACATCCTTCGCAGAATCCTCTGGAAAAGACATCCTCCCAAAGAATCCTCTGGAAAAGACATCCTCCCAAAGAATCCTCCTCACACAAAAGACATCTACCTAAGGGGATTAGATTATAGCTATGATAATACCTCTAGTATACACTAATAATACCTTTAGTATATCTGCGTGACGAAAACTTCTCGGATGGTGTTTCAGAGCCATATCGGTTTCTTAATTTTTATTTTAGCACAAGAAACAAGGTGGGGGGGGGTAATTCATATCCTTAGAGCAAGCTTGAAAAGTTTGATTTATAAGCTAGTTTTTCTCATTTTATCGCGTTCCCAAATCACGTGATTGAGAAGGAACAGTTCACATAATTTGTTATTATAAATACTGAAATAAATATAACTACTGAGGAAAAAGCTTCCATGATTTGTATTTCCTGTGTAGCTTTTCTGTACCCTGAGCTACTCTATAATAAATAGTTTTACTTTACTCTATACCTGCTCTATATTTACTACTCCAACAAATTTTTTCTCTTTATTGGCTAAAGCAGTTTCTTTGGTATGCCTGTTAAAGAAGTTTTCCCTAACAACTATATATTTCACATCTAAACTCTTTTCTAACTTACATACACCGCGGACAAATGGATCAGACAAACGTCTTCGGCCTGTATCCATGAAAGTTACATAAATATTAAAATACAAACCGTCTTATATTCCCAAACCACCGCTTCTTCGTGTTTAGAAGCAGTATTTTACGGTTAACAATATACGAGCGGTTTTTATGGTATTTCTTGTATGAAGCTATTTTTAGCTAAAATTTAAATCCATTAACTACGATGAGAAGGTAGAGGTAGAATTGCTCAAGTACTCCGTAGCACCCTTACTTGGTCTTTTGTCAGTCCGATAGGGAGATATGATGTAGTTTCATAACATTACTTGTCGTTGTTTAACACCTTTTTCAATGAAATACAGGCCAGGAGGGTTGCTGTTAAATTATAAAACAAATGCTGCCCAACTTTATTTTCTTGAACCTGAGCAAAAAAAGGCTATTTTCATATGGAATTAAATAATACCTTAGGCTAGATAATCGGCTACACGAGTAATATGTCAAAAATTAGCAAAACATATTTACGCATTTCAATGGTATGGCTAGCTCATTTCCTTGATTTCTACCTCTGTCATCTTGAGTTCTAAAGATAGCCTAAAATACTCGGTATTACAAAAATATAGTCTTGATTTTAAAATTTTGGAATATGAATAAAGCTACAAGTTGAATAAAAAATTGAAAAAGGTAAAAATTTAAGCAATTTTCAGTTTTATGAGATTTTGTTGAAGAACCGTATTTATAAGTAATAGTACACACTATTATTTTAACTTTCCTAGTAAACAGCATATTTGTAAAGTTCTCTAGTTTTAGAGTTTTAATGTAAAAAAAGGCATAAGTTTCATGCTAAAGGTGTCAGGAATGAAATTATCTTTAACTACGCAGCTGTTAGCTTCTAAATTGAATCACATCTCAGCTTCTAGTGTTCTCACAAACACATTGCTGTCTATCATAGACACACTGATTTACATTCTTGTTTTATGATAAAATCAGAAAAAAAGGTAGGTTGCTATTTTTATTGCTGTTGGAAACGATTTCTTTGCAAGCTACTTCTGTGTCACTCATAACATACAACCCAAAATAATCCTGCAAGTTCAGAAAATGCAACAATAAAAGTAGCCATTCTCACCCTCATAATACTTTGCAGGAATGCCTTTAGAAATACACTTAAATACCTCCATTTATTGAAACAACCGTGACTTTTCTCATACTACTCAAAGTAAGAACTATGAACTAACTTCATACTGTGAGATGTGTGACAGATACACCAGTATTACGTACTCAACACTGTGTACCATGAAATGAATTCATAAACTGTGTGCTGATCTATGAACTGTACTATGAATGAACTTATAAACTGCAAACCATATAGCAACAAAAGACCAAGCAAACAACGAACCACGTACCATAATCTTCCCCCTCCCCGCCAACGAAACTCCAAACTGAAACAAAAGAAATATGCATATACAATCTGTAAATAACTTGTTGTATTTATCCATTGTAATTATTGTATTTATCCATGCAACTGCAAAGTACCCGTGTAAAGTGTATCTTAGTCAATATTGTCTATAATGCAAGTTGTGCACCATTAATATGTAACCATTATGAATGCTGCATTGTAAACATATGCCCGAGCATGGCGTTAGCGTGCCCCGTGAGGGTGTACTTCCATAGATGGTTAGGGCAGTGGCGCGATACCAATTTTGCCCATGGCGATGTTTTCGTGCCCCCTGTACTTCTTTCGGTCTGTCTGTCTGCAAGCTGCTTCTGATGAGGAAAAAAATCCGACTTTAAGTCATGATGACAAATTTACTTTTACAGATATTTTTATTCACATGAAAAGAATTATGCATTCATACTGTTTCTCAATGCTTAATATAGACTGGTTTCCAAAAATTAGGGAAAAATCACAAAAATAGCGATAACCCTTTCAAAAGTAATCCAGTTCGAATAAAATTTGAATATGTCGTCAAATAAGAGTTACTGAGTGAAGCAATAAGTGGAGCTGCAATCGGGATAAGTCATCTGCAAGCAGCATAAAATTGCATGTTTGAGAGCAAGCCTGCAAACTTCGCAGTGATACTGAGATAAGAAATCTGAGATAACCAGTTCGTATCGATGACTCCAAGGCATCATTTACCCAAAGAACTGCGATAGAGAGCGATTGTGAGACTAGGGGCAGGAAAATGTCAGACAGAAGTGGTAAGATGGCTATGTGTGAGGCCATCTGCGGTTCATAGACTTTGGCAACAATTTCTAATCACAGATTTGGCATCCAAGAGTTACATCCAAGTACTACCAACCGCTAAGACGTGCGTCGATGACCAATATTTGTTGTTATGCATACGAAATAATGGAACCACAACTCTGACTCACGGTTGGTGTGAACGTTCACCGTGTTTAGAAGGCATCGCGAAGGGGGTCTGTACACGAAACGACCAACCATTTGCCTGCCGCTCACGTCACGTCATAGAAGGGAACGTTTCAGATGGGCACGCCAACACGTCCACTGGATGGCTGATCAATGGAGGGCTGTTCCCTCTACGGATGAGCCCAGTTTTACCCTCCAAAGCGATAGTATGCGTTATTTGATTTGGAGAGAACCTGGAACCCGTTATCATCCATCAAACATCTGTGAAAAAGATGCATACGGAGGACGCAGTGTCTCTGCTTGGGGTGGTATCTCTTTGGGTGTACGCACAGACCTCCATGTCTTTCCACGTCGAACCGTGAATGTTCAGGCATACAGAGATAAGATCCTTGAAGCGTGTGTGCACTCTTATACCGGGTCAATAAGGGATGTTTTCCTGCTACAGGATGAGAACGCAATACCACACAGGTCTCGCATCGTGGATGATTATCTTTAGTAGCAAACAATTAAGCGCATGGAGCGGCCAGCTCGATCATTGGGGACCTGAATTCTATCGAGCATGCTTGGGATGTTTTAGGAAGACTTATAGCCGCTCTCAGTCCTCCTCTTCAGATCCTTACCACGCTTGCAACTGCTTTGCAAGAGCAATGGCTCTCGCTTTTTACGGAACTGATAGACCGCATAATTGACAGCATCAGACATCGCTGTACCTGTTCTATTGTTTTCAGGGGAGATTATACTTCAAATTGAAGGTAGTTTTCTTATACCAAACTGACATATACGATTTGTTCATTTTATTCATATCCTAATTTCTATGACACCATAATTGTCTGGCAATTTCTTTTCCTATTATTTTATACCTTACTATGCGTTGTATACTGTGGGTTTCGTTAAATTTTACATATAACTTTTTGAGTAATCGTCATTTTTGTAAATTTTCCTTAATTATAATAATCAATGCATTATTATTATAAATCCTTTAAGATATCACCACTATTGAAATTCTTTTTTCGAACAAGACATTCCTGTTAATATGTACTTTAATGAGAAAGTTTTAGGACTAGTTTAAAAAGACTACTAAAATCCCGTATGTTTGAAATAAAAGGACCTACAACAGCAAATTGAAGATTTTAAAAATCACTTATGTATATTTAGTGTTTTAAAGCATTTTTAGGACTACTGTGCTTTTACAATGGAACTAATTTTAATAGATATTAAGACTTTCCAATATATTTAAAGTGAATACAAGCAGATGTGATTTATCAGAATTGAGATCTACTGCATAAAGATGAGATACTAGAGCATATACCAGGATTTATTCAGAAATGACCATGTACGGGTGAAAACTATCCGCATTACCTCGTATTTTGGTGAATGGCTGTACTTTAGGACTCCCATTTTATTGAAAGATATGGTGATCACCGAGGTGCACCTAAAAATAAAATATAAAATGAGAAAACTTTTGGCTGGCTATGTGTATTTCTAACAATAAAAATTCATTTAATTTTAAATTAAACACATTCGATCAGTTGAGGCTCAAGAAAATAAATAAAATGCAAAATATACTAAAAACTAAATTTTACCTCGCTGATTAAACAGATGCTAATTCAAAATAACATTTAAAAATTTTTTCATACAAATTTTTAAAAAATTGAAATACCGCACTTTAAAATAACTGCACTTTTTTTTGAATGATTCTGAATTTAAAAATTATCAGCGGATTCCTCATTTTCCAATAAGAAAATGTAAAAGATGTTGTGGCAAGTGGAGCACACGCCCACAAAACAGATCCTTAATAATATTTGAAGTTTTATTGTAGTCTTTAAACTTCTCTTACTATTTAACCAAACAAATAAAGCCGTACTTACATATTTTTTCACTTGAGGCAAAAAGATGTATGTGCCCTCCTATGCAATATACAAGTTAGGCTACGTATAATAGATACGTACACTTTTATATTCAACCTAAGTGCTGATTTTTAGCGTAGCCCAGTTTAACAGTTATAGGATTTCATTGATGTTTCATATTTTATCCCCATTACTCTTCATCATTTAGATCACAGGGCTTCAATGTCTTAAATTTTAAAAATTTGATAGCTTTTTGAGACTATTACGTAAAACGTATTTATGTAAAACATCAGTCACAACAATAAAAAAGTTGGTAATCCCCTAATTAATTTTGATGATTTTATTTTCAGTATTTCTAAGCTTATTTTCATATCTTTACCATTATAATTACTTTCTGCGTGTTGTCTGTTACAGGACAGAACGAGGCAAAACATATACCACAGAAAAATTTGCATACCAACGTTGCCTGTTGGTCGCAGTTAAATGCGTTAATCTTATGTCTTGCAATCTACTCTTGTTCCAAAATGAGTATTGTAAATAAAATGTTTAGAGCATGTTATTATTTTTTATTGATATCATCAGCTTAAAAAAGCATTTCTTAAAAAATTTCACAAAATTAAATGTTACTGATGACGCATTGTAGGAAGAAGAACTGTAAATCGCAGGATTTTGCCTCAAAACAAGCAAGGCGTAATCTTTATTTTTAAAGAGCAATGGAAAATTTGCTCCAAGAACTGTTAAATACCTAGCAATTAGCGTGCCACCGTGTTGTGATTGATGTCACAATGTTCCAGGTGAATATACTCTTTATTGAGAAGTTAAAGGGACTAGTAAGTACTTTGCGCTCATCTTTCACCTATGCCAGTGTCAACGTGTAACTTTTCTGTAAAAGACTTGCTATCATTACTTTGGTTTGCTATTTCCAACATATTGTTGATTATCATCTTATCTTAAGTATCGGGAAATAAAGAGCTTGCCATATTTGTCTCCATTCAAATAGTTTTCTCAGTGCAGGCAAAAATGTCACCCCTCTAAAATTTGGGCATGTGTGAATGTATATGTGCGCGTGTGTGCACATTTTGAAGAACTGCTGAGAATTCATACTCATTGCTGATTGCCGTGAAGCTGAGAAGTAGTGTTATGAAGATTTGGTGTGTAAGTGGAAGAACAACTCACAAGTCGCGATCTACGGTCATGTGCAATGACAAGGCTCGCTTCCTTGCCTTTAAAGATGCCCGGCTGATGCCTTTCGAAGATCATTGACCCTTTCCGGGCAGTTCTGCAGCGCTTCTAATTTTCATTTCATAGGGCATGCGGGCGATTCCCCATGGCAAGTTGAACAAGACTGTTAGAAGGTGCTAGTTTCATCTCGAGCCTAAGTTCCTGTATGAAAACAAGAAGACTTCAGAAGTTAAGTATCGATGACGAGTCAAATTGCTCAAACCTAGAACTAAACACCTCGCGGCACAAATACTGGAATGAGCAATCATTAAATTGTGTTGGATTCTGGCTATGACTATGGATTCTGCTTTGGACTATGGAGTATCTAAAAAATATTGATATCTCCCCTTTATTTTAATTTTTATTTTTCTAACATAAAATCTCTACGTATAATAAAAGAAAGAGTCTGTGTGTGTGTGTGTGTGTATGTGTGTCTTTCGTTCGCGCTGCGCGTAAGCTAATAGACCCACGGCTACGAAGTTTGGTACATAGGTGCATCTAGACAAGAGCCAGTGCACCTCGAATTCAATTTTTTCGAAATTCGATTTTTTTTTTTTTTTTTTTTTTTTTGATGTTTTGCGACAAAATCGCGTTATTTTGAGACATAATGGGTTATAGGAAAGCGAGATTTTACTCTACGCACTCCATTTTTACATCGTCATGAAACGTAGGCACTTAGCTATTTTACGAACTTAAAATAAATTTAGTGTTTCAATAAATCGATTGAATACGAATTTATTTAACAAAGGGAGCTTAACACCTTTTCAACGGGATTTTTTCTAAAAAAGTTTATTTTTAAAAATGTACAGTTTATTTTTCTTTGATTTTTGGAAACGTTAAACTTTCAACCCTGCGACTGCTTTTACGAAAAGAATTTTGGAAAAATGATAATATTATGTATTTTTAAATTTTTTTAAATGAAGTACACTTCTCACATCTTTAAAAATGTGATTTTGGCAACAATTTTCCTGTCTTATTGTTGTTGATAGATTTTTGATGAAATCGCATCATTTTGAATAGTTTCATTCTTTTAGAAATATGGGTTTGGCAACAACTTTTCATCGTATTTCTTATGTCACTGTTTTTAAGAGATTGGCATATTTCGTTGTCATTTTTTTATATATATATAATACATTTTTATTGATTTTTTTTTGATAAAGTTGTTCTGTAAAGTAAACTTCTGCACGGAATTTTATGTTTTTTGAGTGGCTTTCATGTTATTTATTGCTCATTTCACTGTTTTTAAGATATTGAAAAGTTTTGAGTGATTTTTGTTTAGGAAACGAAGTTTTTAACCTCCTTTATACCATTTGAGTTCTTAAGATTTTGCAAAGGGAAGTTGGTTAATTTATTTATTAGGATAATTAATATTTGTATTAAGGGATATTGCTTATTTCATTGTAATTTTGTTATACATAATAACTTTTTTTTATCGAATTGTTTTGCAGAGTAAAATTCTACGCAGTATTTAAACTTAACGTTTGGTGTTTTCTTCAGCCATTTTTCCAGTACATTTAAAAGCCAGACGAAGGCTGGCAGCGAAGCTGCTAGTTATATATATAAAGAAGGAAGTTTTTGTGTTTGGCCTCTAATAACTCAGTCACTACTATATCGTTACCAAACTTTCTACAATTCTTTTTTTGGGTTCTGGAAAAGTTCGACGTGCACTTGTTTTCCGAAAAAAAAAAAAAAAAGTAGCTGAACAAAATTTAACTAAAAACCGGAAAAAAAGATAATTTTCGTCCTCATTTTTCTGAATGACAACAGTCTCGCAAGCTGGAGATGAAAATATGCTTTATTTCGAAAGTTGTTGCGACTGCTCGCTTTCAAATCAGCAAATGCTGAGTTTGCTGATAAAAAATTTCTAAGTTTTACGATAAAATAAAAATAGCATTGCCAAACATTTAATACATTATTCCCGATTCCAAAAATTCGTGGCAAGCCATTTCGACTATTCCCATCTTCTTACGACTTTAATCAATCGAAATACTAATTAAAAACTCTGAAAGCGCTCATTTTCGTAGTCATTTTTTCCGAGTGGCAACAGTCTCGCGCATTGGAGATAAAAATGCTTTATTTCGAAAAGTGTTGCTGCTGCTCGTTTTCAAATCGTAAAGTTTGATAATCAAAAATTTGTGAGTTTTACAAAATTTATACATATAAAGAAAATTTTGTAAGTTTTACAAAATTTATACATATAAAGAAAATTAACTGTTTGTGCATTTGTTTTTCCGCATTATTGATTTCTGATCAATTATGATGCATTTTTTGGCAAGTTTAATTGACTAAAATTGACTATAGGTGAAATATTGGATGAAACTTGAGCTTTTACGACTATTTGATTAGAAAGACGAAAATCATCAAAAACTGCGTGCCATTGCTGCTGATATAATGAGAGATAATTAGCTTATTTTTCTATAGAAATTTTTATGTGGGTTCCATATAGCATCAAACTGAAAAATATATGATTATGAATCGTATTTTTTGCATCTTTATTAGAGAAAGATTACAGCGGTATTGTACTGGAATCGGGTACTTTAGCTAGTTAGGAATAATTTAATATCATGAATTCATGTGTAATTACTTCATAATTCATAAAATGTAATTGAATGCAATAAAAATTAGAGCAACATATAAAGTTAACAATACAAAAGCGAAAATTATGAAAGTGATAAAAAATACAACATTTTTAAGCAAACTGAAAAACTAAATGCTGCTATCAAACAACTTCAGGGTGTATTGCGACCTCATACCCTTGATCATTTCAAACATTATTCAAAATAAATTTCTTTGTGCAAATGGTATGTAGAACTAGTAGTTAGCTAAAATGCTATATAGTTTGAAAAAGTACAAATCAAGAAGCGATTTAAAATAAATAAAATAAAAAAAAAGATAACTTCCATCAGCGAAATACAAGTCATTAAGGCTAAAGTCACATTTATAAGAAAACTGTCTTCAAAGTATGCATAAATAAGAATAAAAATAATGAAAATATTACCTATTTTCTAACGTACTACTTACTCGTTTCCTTTAGCTATTTAGTTTATTAAACGTAACTACTTACTCGTTTCCTTTAGCTTTTGCGTGCTGAAAAACAAAATTTTAAAATGTTAAATTATCCTTTGTTGAAATTTTCCAGATCTAATCAAAAAAATATTTTTCTACTTTACCTTTGACGTTTGTTTAGAATGCTCTTGAATGTCAACAGATATATCTTCCCGACTGCAAATAAATTCAAATGCAAGATACGCAATCTAAATATAGCTTGAAGTAAATATTCAAAAACTGTTTTAAGCAAATATATATAAAAAAACATTCAATTCATATTATTGTCTAAATCCCTAAGAAATTTAATACAAGTATTTCTTATGGACAAGCTGAAGCAAATTAAAATAGTTAAACACTAAGAACTGGATCATTTTTTATCTTTTATAGAAAAATTGAGAATAATTAATGAAAACCCTTGTATAGATTTAAAATTTAACGAAGCATTTGTAAAAGACCATTAATTTCGAGAAGTATTTCTTTTATTGTGATAACGACCTTTAGATGTTCATATAAAGTAATAAAGGAATAAATGCTAAGCGCATTTATTCCTTTATTACTTTATATGAAAAAGTATAAAAAAGTAAAAACAGATCAAAATCTAATGCAACTGTGCGTTGATAGCAGCAACAATTGGTAGTAGTAATGCAAAATAAAATAAAAAATAAATATGTCATCTCATATTCAGTTCGAAATAAACCACAAGCAAAAACCAAAAAAGAGAAACACAGTAGCAGACCCCAAGAAATGGAGAACAAAACAGGCCAAAACCAAAACTGAAGAATGAAATTTACTCTTTCGGCTGTATCATCATCATATGGGTAATGCAACAAAAGAAGTAAATAAATAAATCAGACTGTTGACGAGCTGGCAAAGACACAAATTAAAGTTTGAAATTTAATAGTAATCTTAGAAAAACAACCAAAGTAATCTGTTTCTCTAATCAGTTCAACCCCTACAAGCCGAAGAAAGCAGTGCAATAATTGTAGTACCAAAAAAGAAACAAATTAAAAAAGCCATATAATAGAAAAACCTAAAAAAAAGTAATAAATATATAGTTATATATATACAGATAGAGAGAGAGAGATGATCAGAATTAGTAAACAGAGTTATTCCCTCAGTACAAAACTGCCCACGTTATACAGAAACTAAAAGGCTAATCATTGAAAACTCGAACATATAGCTATAGTGCATGATACAGTAAGAATAAAAATGTCATGAGCATATATATTTAAACATTAACAGAAAAGTCTGATATGGACACCACATGACTTCCTTGTACCGACCGATTAAATTATACACATTGTTTGCTGCACTTTATTTAAACTTATTTCCTCGAATTTCAGTAGACGTGTATTTCCTAGTCAATCAATTCAGTTCCCATACCTCGGCAAGGCAAAATTACCTAAAAGCTCAAACATCTTTATTAAATACTGTAAAGAAGAAAAGAATACAAAGAAAAAAACAAAGGAAAAAAACTCTCTAAAATATCGAATATAGTTAAAAAAAAAAAAAAAAACAGTTAAAAATGAGTTTTTGCAGGTAAAATTAGAGATTCTACTTACTCAAAAACAAGCAATTCGGTCAACATCCAAGAAGACAAAATTTTTGGTGCACAAAAATTTAAAGTTAACTTTTGATTTCATTGAGCAAGCTATTGCTTAAAAGCAAATGAGATACTGCGGTTCCCGTGTAAAATTTTTTAATACTACGCAAAAATAAATTATAATATAAAAAGTTAAAATACAAGAAGTATGAAATACCAAACAAGAAAAACTGACAAATAAAAAGTGAATGTAAAACTCAATTCAAATTTAAAAGTTAAAAAATGTTGATGGAAGTTTAAACAATCCTAAAACATTTTAAATTTACAACAAAAATTATTGAAAAACACAAGTAAAATTACAAAGAAACGGTAAATTATAAATTAGCCTAATTCGAATCTTATTACGGACTTATCAAGGGAAATGCACAATGAGTTTCGAATCCAGCTAACTCCATAACGCGTTTCGTCAAAAAGAAGAATTGAGACTGAACACGAATAAACTTTTTGAGTATTAAACATACAAAAATACCTAATATAATTCAAGTCTCAATTTTTCCGTTTCATTTCCCGACGTGCCTGCTGGTGAAAAGTAAATGAGAAACATATTAATGGTGGGGAAAAAAAAAAAAAAAAAAAAAAAAAAAAAACACTATACAAACTATCCTGGTAAGGTAAATGTATAGAATAAAATAAATAGCGAATTGCTATTAGTCAACATAAAAATAAATACATAATTTTAAGGAAGTACCTACTGAGCTCGAAGAGTTAAAATTTTGTAAAAGAAGCAATAAAAACTTTTTAAATTTAAACAATAAAGCGCAACAAATTGGGTGAAGTTTATAGTATATACCGCCTTGTTTTATTTTTGGTCATAGATGTATTTTTGGTCATAGAATAGTAATGCAGAAAATTCATTTAAAAAGGAATAAAAGAGCATATATATTTTATTCGTACTCACTGGCATGCTTGTGGGCAGCCATTTCTACATTGTCGATATATTTCCGAAATCTGAGGTTCTAAAAAGCAAAAAGAACGGTGAAATTTAATTAGAGCCACTTATTTAACAATTTAACGATTTCTAAGTGTCACGCAATAAAGATGAAATTTGTGTATTATAAGTAAAATGTTGATTAAATTTTTAAAACACTGTAACAGTACGAAATGCTAAAAATATACAATATTAATTACACTTTCCTCTTACAGGTGAATTATCAAATTAGCAAAATATAATTATTATCAATTAGCAAATATAATATCAATTAGCAAAATATAATTATATTTTTATACAAAAATTATATTCTTGCTATATCTATTTAGTTAACGAATAATCCTAAAATTTAGTTTATTTTATTGAGTTGTATTGATTAGCGTGGTAAATTTTAAGGCTTTATAGCCAGTTCAGTACTTTTGCGAATCTTTCTATTATTTTACTACTAACTGATAACTTTCTACTTTAACTTGATTGCGAAATACCAATCTTCTTTTTTAAGTGGAGAGGGAATTATAAGATAAAATTCATCTTAAATTGGTATATTGGAACTTTTTGCTTATAACATTTGTTGCGAAAATTTATATTGGACAAAAGCTATTTTTCAAGAACTTTAGATAAAACTTAATTATTTTAAACTAAAAATTGCTTATATAGATAATAACTTTAAATGATATACATTTTATTTTGTAAGATTTATTACTTACTTATATTTAATAACTCTCCACGTAATTACAATAAATAGCTCATAAACTTTATTGAAAAGAATATTCTCTCTATAGTACATAATGAAAGTTCTAGATGAATAGACTTGCATTACTTATAATGAAACTAGATATAATCCTTTGAATATTTTGATTATACGCAATATATTTTAACTTTTCAGTACATCTATGTGCTGAAATTCAAGATACTTTTTGTGCTACAATTTGGAGGAAAAGTGTAGCAATTTTGAATCATTTGTGAAATTTATAGAAATGAGTTTAATTTTTTTTTTCAATTTTAAAAAAGTAAATATTGGTTTCAAGTGAAAGAAAGCACATCAACTGCTGGAAAATTATTTTTTAAGGTAGAAGAAATAGAAAGATAATAGCTTTTCTATGGTTACTCAATCGGGTCGAATCTTGAAATAACATTAGATCTTTTTATTTTTCTTGAAGTATTATATATATATTCACGATAGAAATAGAATATTTTACAGGGACTCTTTGTCAAAATTCGACCGATACTATTTTGAATGTAGAAGCGATTTTTATGGAATTTTCTCATATATCCTAGCTTAACAGTCAAAGTTTTCATTGCAGATGTTCAATCTTTATATCTTCGGGTGTACTAGAAAATTGTTTTGAAATGAAATTTATTCGGAATCTTTAACAAAATCTATCTAATTTTATGCAAAAATCGCTTTTGGGGCAGCTAATAATGATGGATTATTAATTTAAATCGTCAAAGAAAAATTCAAATACATGTGATAAATATAAATCTTATACCAGTGGATGATTTTAATTTCTAAGCTGATTTAAAATCATCCACTGGTTCCTGGTTTCTAAGCTGATACAAGAATTAATTTCCTACGTTTAGATCTAATAATTTAATTTATTATTTTTACACAATTTCTAAGGACTAGAGTATAAAATTAAATATGTTCAAAAAATTTTAAACTGTAGGATTTCACTACAATATACTCAAAAGAAATATCTTTCTTTTTCTCTCTTAAGGTATGATATTAAATTCAATTTAAATTTTTAATTTGAATATTTGACTTAGGGATGTCATTTCGACTCGCATATTACCATTTCCATTGTTCATTAGAATTGTGCTAGTGTTCTAGTGCAATGCTTTGATGAGTGTCCAAAGATTTTTATTAAAATAGTATTTTACTTTTTGTGCTTTTTATTAAAATTATGTAGCTATAATATTTCTTTAATATATATTTTATTTAAGCAGTTTTATCGCAGTATTCATTCAGCATTAATTCAGTTTGTAATTCAATGAATGTTCGGTAAAACAGCCAAAGAAATGAATAAGCTCTGGATATCAGAACTGAACATTTCTTCCCAAATGGTAATTTTGAACTTAATACTCAACTTATTATTTGAGCCATAGTATTGTATAATAATCCTTTGAACGCAGACAGACAACCAAGGGTATCCAAGTTCTTAATTTTTTTTAAAAAAATGTAAGGCATAGCATTAACATACCTATAGTACATATCTTGTCCATATTTGGATATGTAATAAAAAATGGGTCAGCGCATCCTAAGTACTCCACAGACTTATTCAAAAGGCATTCTTCTGTACATAACTGTAAAATTTAAATAAGAAAGTGCATTAATAATAGTCATTGTGTTTAAGACTTTATAATCGGTTTACAGAATATATATATATATTCTATAAACCGGAAAGTATTGAAATTATATTACCTCGGATATTTATTGGGTAGGCCAATAAGACCTACAAATGTTAAACACAAATAACTTTTTATTTTTGGATATAATTTTTATTTTGCAGGTTATAATTGAATTCTTGGAAATTTATTATTTAAATTTATTAGCAGGGTTGCCAGATTGCGCGATTTTGCGAAAATTTGCGACTTTTGACAAACTTGTGCTACTAAAATTTTAGTATTTGAGATTTTGTGAAATTTTTGCGACCTGCATCATTTCCTTATGCTACTTTTTGCGACTTCAAAGATTTTTTTTTGATATATCGTAAAAAGAAACTGTTTGGATCCTGGAATTGATGGAGCATCTAAACTATGTGGAGTAAAACATTCGCGTTTTACATTAATGAAGGAAGATGTCCCTAATTTGATATTAATTAAATGCATCTGTCACTCACTGCATTTGGCTAGTTCGCATGCATTCGAAGAATTCCCATCTAATCTAGATTACATGATTAGAATAACTTATAATTGATTTCACTTTGCTTTAAGAAAGGAATCTTATAGGAATTTATATAAGAAAATAAATGCTGGAAAGAATCCTCTCCTATTGATTTCTCTCTCTGCAAACAGATATCTAGCAAGAAGCAAGTGCATCAAAAGAGTTCTTGATCAGTGGGAGTCTTAAAACTTCATTTTCAGATTGTTTCATCAACATGTGATAAACATTTAGCTTCAGAACTACACAAAATGTACATAGATCCAACAAATGAGTTGTATTTAACATTCGTAGCGCCCATTTTATCAGACTTTGAAAGAGTCAAGTTACCTTTTCAAAGTGACTAAACGGATCACTGTAAATTACTCAGAGAAACTGAAAATTTTACACATTCTGTGCTCAGAAGGATAATTCACACAGAACATGTAAATTTTGCAGTTAACATAATCTGTGCGTCTATTTATTTACCAATAGAAAATGTTAATTTTGGTGATTCTTTTTATCTCGTATGGCAAATAAAGCTAATGAAATTTCAGCAGAGTCTCAAATTATTATTTATAAAAGATGTCATGAATTCTTAAAAAAGTGCATGTACAGAACTTCTTAAACGCATTTCCCCAAATTACACGGCATTAAAAACAATTGAGAACTTTTCACCCAATAAGTGACTCAGTCAAAGTCGCTCTTTGTTTTCTGAACTTCCCATAGAATTTACAAATCAATCTACTAGCTTTATATTGATTCTTTCTTTTATGCCTCGTTTCATCATATACTCCTCAGTCCAATGGTTTCTGCAGACTTTATGTCTGGCATAAGTTAAATTAAGAAGTAAAATACTAATCAGCATGACTCATAACAGAAGCTTGACTGTTGCCACTGTAAGCATATTTCACAAATGCACATCTGTGTAGCCACCAAGGAAGTGGCTTCTAGGATGGACCAATGAGTATCCAGCAATATTTCTGTCATGTCACATGACCTTTCGCGTGCTTTAATATGGTTGAAAACATTTTGGCACGCAATTTTCTGTACAAAATAATTAAAGCATTGTCGATTTCTTCCGAAAATTTTCATTGCGAAGTTAGATCATATACAAGCAGTTGTGAAGATTTCACTACCTGGTTGAAAGAATTTGAAATAAATGTTGGACATCCCGCAAAAATATCCATGTGAAGTATTACTTAATAAGTGGTAAATAACACGAAGAAATAAATATGTGATAAACATCTGAGCCCAAATGCTATCTTTACATAAAACTATGTGTAGAAGAAAAATATTTGCACCAATTTTATATATTATGCAAATAGAAGTCAGCTCTTTTTATTGCAGTCTATATGAAAAAGATGTTCTATAATAATAGCCAATGCAGAATTTTATTCAAAGTAAACTTTGCTAATTTGCATTCGTATATATTTAGTATGTTAAATTTCGCATTTGATAACTGCTCGCTCTTAAATGTACTGTCTACACAAGCAATGCTCATCAAACAGAATGAATTTATCTTTTTCACAACGAATATATTAAATTTATTCAGATATAACATTTAATAATAACAATGGATATAATCGTGTTATACACAATATGTAATCTGCATCTTGCACTTTCAAAATCAAAAGAATGCGAGCACTGAAATAAGAAAACACTAGATTCATTGTAACCCTTCCAGTCCTTCTCAGCTCAATTAAAAAAAAAAAAAAAAACTATAAACTTGAATTCTCTTAATCCACAGGTGTTAGTAAATGTATAATATTTGAGGCTAATTGCAGCTTGAGTCATTTGCTCGATGTAAAGAGCGATAATATGCCGTGAACATCAATTCAAATATTAATGCGTGATAAAAATCGCGAAAGTGAAATGTCAGCGATTAATAAAAATCATAAAACGAAAGCACTATGGTATTTTCTATTATTACGCCATACATTTATAACTGCGAAGCAAACGCAAATTAAAACGTAAACGCTCACATGCACGAAGATTTAGCGTCATAAGAGCAATAGAAGCTCATTGGTCCATTTTCGAAACTCCTCCCTCGGTGGCTACGCTGATGTGCATTTGTGAAATATGCCCACCGTAACTGCTTACTTAGAGACATGAGTCACTGATCAGAATAGGTGTGAGCTCCTGATATGGTTGGTACAACACTTATCAACCTGGTATGGTTGGTAAGTGTTGAAAGTTAGCTGCACTTTGTCTTAGCTTCGTGCAGATTTGCTGAAGTTGTAACCCAGTTAATATACAGTATTTAATATATTTAATACGTTCCAATGAACCGTTAAAGCAGTAGAGGTGATAAATTGTTTTGTATTATCTGTTAGCTTAGGCTCTTAGCTGTAATGAATGAAGTTTTATGTTTATTTTTGCATTTTTGTGTTGTATCTTACATCCACAATAAGGCGATAAATTACCTTAATATGTAAAATAAAAAGGAAAGGCGATAAATTACATTAATATATAGAGATAACTTCTAAAGCTGAGCAATTAGTTACAAATAATAAAATTAGATATCCTTAGTCATAAGGATATCTAATTTTATTATTTGTAACTAATTGCTCAGCTTTAGATTTACATGGTTACAATTACAGTTTTTTTAATTTCTAAAAATAACATTGAAAAAGCACCAAGAATATTTTACAGCAGATATAATTTATGATATTTAATTTAAAATGATATTAGTATAATTATGCATTAAAAGTTGTAAACCATTTATGCTTCGTAGCAGCAACAAAATATTTATACGTCTTTTTAATTTGAAAATTTTCCAGATATTTAATTTAAAATGATATTAGTATAATTATGCATTAAAAGTTGTAAACCATTTATGCTTCGTAGCAGCAACAAAATATTTATACGTCTTTTTAATTTGAAAATTTTCCAGATATTTTAGATAATTTACATTAATTTCCTTCTCTTTACCTTCTTTTCTAAGTTAATTTTTTTTCAATAAACAAGTCAATGTTCCCATTAGTCTCTGCTTCATCTCCTCATTTATTAACGTTTCAACAATGTACATTTGAAGAATAAGTTTCTTTCTCTTTATAAAATCAATTTTTTATTCAATGAGTTTCCTCTTCATTTTAAAATATTCAAATTTAATTAAAGATTCATGTTATTCTGAAGATCTGCTTGCAATTGGAATATATAGAAGGCACTTTTCGTTTTATTTCTCTAATAATATGAGTATTGAGATATAACGTCAGAGGCAGCGCCAAAGTGTGGCAGAATTTTTAGAATTTAGTGAAGGATCGACCAACAAAATTTAAGGATGGCAAAATTTTTAGGATTTGGGGCAGTCAGTGGAGTTTTGGATGGTGCACTACGATATACAAGATGAATCTTTTAATAAATTGTCGGCTTTCAGTTTCTTTGCTTGGTTCAGTGCTCGTGTCTAGTGAAAAGTTACGAAAATAAGGGGAAGGTAAATGGTTTAACCGGAACTTCTTCGGATTCTTCGAATTCAGGAGAAAACACGGATGTTTGTAAATGTATAGTATCAGCTCGGCATGGGGACTTTCTAAACATGCGGCCATATTGAGAGGTTGTTGGTAGGCCTGGCAGAACTGGGCAAAGTCATACTATAATGGTGCTCAGTGCTATTGCCAACGACGAATAAAATCTTGCACTCCTTGCCACGAGGAAGTTCGTGTGTTTGTTCCAATGTTACTCTCAGACAAGTGAGATAAGTCACTACAACAACAGTTTCTAAGGAAATTTTGTACTGAAATTTACTCACGCTTTTTGTCAGAGGAGTTCTACCTGAGCGTTTCATCCACAGAGCTTTGTAATCGTAGCAAGCAGTAGTATAAGGGGGAGGCAGAAGTTCACTTACTTGCTAGAAAACAAAAATGTGCATTCAAGTTGAATAAAATATTTAAAAGTTAGATGCTTAAATGAAAGTGTAATTAAATAATCGGACAAAGATCTGTTATTTTAAAAATGTATTCTAAACTGGAGAAAATTTCATAGTTTAGAATTTAAAGTACTTAGTAAATAATTTCTTTAAATTATTCGCCTTCTTAGAATAATGATATTATATTTAACTGTGTAAGGATCTTAAGTTTTACTAACGTTTATTTTTATTTTAAATCTTTACTATCACTTCTTATTTTCTACTTCCGGCCAGAATTAAAAGCGTTAACTTATTTATGCAAAATTTTGTCTGGCGAACGCCAAGTACTTAAGTTGTGGCTTTTTGCCAAGCGAGAGAGAGGAAGGAGTTAGTCGAAGCAGGCCGCTTACCTTAGCAGTTTTACTCTGTTGCTGGTTGCCTTCCAGGCCAGAGGTTTAATCCTCGTGATAATTTTTTAAACGTATTGTAGTGTTAACAGTTCTCTGTACTACATACGGCTTCCTGTTAATATAAGGCCAATCTTCCACGTAGGCCCTTGTTTATTATTCCAAAGTTAAGTTAGAGTTTAGTTAAATATTTTTATATTCTTTCGTTCAGACCACAAGTAGTTGGTCTCTGTATTCCGAAGTACGGAAATTATTGTAAAGAGTGAAAAATAAAGGGTTTCGTATACCCTTCCTGTGTATCTTGTCTACTTTCCACATTTATTGAACATAGCTTTAGTAAGCTCCCTGTTCCGAGTCAGGTCTGTGCATGTTCCCAAAGAAAGTAAGACGGAACATTGAACCTGATAACTGTTCCTATGTAAGATGAATCTTAAATAATAAAAGTTTTTTTATAATATAAAGAATCAAACTTAAATTTTTCAATGACTCTTTATTTTATATAGCGTTTTCTAAAATTTAAGCATGTTTATTAATAATATAGCATGCAAAATACGTGATCAAGCCGTTGAAATTAAAAGAATTATCAATTTCAATATCCTATTTATTTGCGCCATTATTATAAATTATCTAGCTAAAAACAATAATTAGTTAAAAATAAAATTTGCTACTATAAATGTGCTGCTAATGAATGACACTTACTCATGATGTAATTAAAGAGAATTCTATTTTTTTATCAAATAATCTGATGTGGCCACCACGTGACTTCAATGTACGCCTATTAAATTATGCACATTTTTAGCTGCACTTCATTTAAACTTATTTCCTCGAATTATTTTAACTTAATTAACCGATGTCTCAAGGGAAGTTGAAAATTACATTATAAATTGCAAATTTTGAAACTAAATATCCGGATAATTTTTATCGAAGGGGAGTCAAACTTCTTATGATTTTATCTTTTCGTAACGAGCACAAAACTTACTCAGATATTAGTATAAGAATCGGTAGACAGCATTAAAAGTTAGATTTGGTTATTTTTCCCCACCCCCCTCCCAAATTTTGTTTTTAAATTTGAACTTCCCAAAACATGAATATTTCGTCACTTAAAACATTTCCACATTTGAAAGTATATGTCTTCGACCAAGGCCGTCTAAGGAATTTTAAACCTGGAAGTGGGAAGTTGATATACTCAGATATACATACGCTTTGCTGCCGATTGCCATAAAAAAGGGAGGTGCACAACAAGATATTAAAGTTTTCCCTTATACAAAATTTCAATGCTCTACGGCTAATCGTTTATGCGAGATACATATGTACAAACGTACATACAAACATCGCGAAAAAATCCATTTTATAATCCTTTTTGGAATACAGATTCCTTTATTCTATCCATACGTACAGACGTCACGAAAAAAAAAAAAAAAATTATTCAGAAATGGAATTTCCGTTCAAATCCGAAACCTGAATTTTTTTTTGCAATTACGAAACTTCCTTTACTCTACAAGGTAGTAAAAATACAACACAAATGTATAATATCTTAGTACTTATTATGCAACTAGGAAATAAAATGAAAAGAAAGCAATGAAAATAATTATGGTATGCTTCGATACATTTTAGCAAAATTTTGAAAGTATAGTACCAAATGAAAAATTAAGTTTGTATAAAAGAAGACAGAATACGTCTTACTTTCCATGGGAAAATATAGTAGTTGGAGCATGGTTTTATAGAAAATCCACTGCTGAATGGATTGACAATACTGTAAGGACTATGAATTGATAATTGCGTGACGAAAGGTGATGAAGAATAAAATTGGTTCCTTCGTGTTCTTTCTGATTTTAGAACTAGAATAATAACTGCAAAGAAACAATGCGATTTCAAATACTTTTTCTTGCACAAGAAAATTAAGTAAGCCATACAGTTATTAGAAAGGATTATTCATAAAACTGAAAAAATATAAATGAGACAAAATGTATCAAATCAAAACTCACGTGTTTTCGTTTTAATACTCCTAGCTACTTTCGTCTGACCCCACAGACTGTTATAGGCATAGCAGTTGGAAGGAAGACCCATCGTATCGAAAACATTCACCATTTGATAATCTTTTCTGAAAAAGATAATTATTATACGATTTATGTTTATTTCTATTACATAGAGTATTATAATACATTGGAAGCTTGCCCTGCCACGAACAAATCAGTTCAGGGTCAAATTTTGCAAATGGAAAATGTCTAGAATGACGAATGATGTCTCAAGATATGAACAAATAGGTTGGTAACAAATGATATTCCAAAATGCAATTAATGCAGTAGAGAAAGAAGTCTTCAAGAAAGAAGACCGAAGGAAGGATGTTCCTAGTCATCTGACCCGCGGAATCTGTGCAAAATGGGGTAACATGCAAAGAGTCATAGAATATTATCACTGTGATAAAGCAGTAGTAAGCAATAGCAAAAATGTTCGGAATGACAATGCCATGTCTTGCTTTAGTAACATTTTAAAACACAGACAGAAACTAATCACAGTGGATGAATTTTTTATGGGGCAAAGATTCAGCAATTTTTGTGTAGAAGGCGAGTGAAGAAAGCGAGAAAAACATTTTCCAGAAAAACAAGAGTATTTGTATGGTATTATTTCTAAGATGGCTTCCCCGCAAAGCAGTTTTAAGGTTGCCATAAAATTGCAAGAAAGTCCGGGTTGCCACATTTGGTGAAAAATCGCCAATTTGGCGACATTTTGCGACAAAATTGGCGATATGCCATGGATGAATGGAGAACCTTCTGGAACGAATTCTTACCGGTTCAGCTTATAATGTTCTCGAACACAAGCCGAAAGCTATGATATATAAACCCTGCTGGTCCTCAGTGTGTGTGTGTGCCTCGTCTAGAGTGCGAGATAGTCTCGACTTAGTCAGTCCGTGCGGATTCGATCGAGTTGACAGCCGGGCAGCGAGGGCCGAGTGGGTCGTCGAGTGCATCGAAGAGTCTCTCAGTGTATCGCGATTATTGCATCGTTGAGAGAGTGTGTTAAGCTCCGGGAACGACTGAACCGAAAAGTCGGGAGCTGTGCTCTGTGTGTGGATCGCGAGTTGTAGCGTGGAGAGTCTCGAGAGTACGTGGAGTTCCGAGAACGACTGTGCAGAGTCGAGTACTGTGCTCTAGTGCTTTTCGGTGAAGCTGTCTCCGCCGTTATTGCCTGACTGTGTGAAGGCTGTGTCGCTGATTGTTCCAGCGTGTTTAGAGTAGATCTTCGACGACTGTAAAAATGTTTTGAAGCTGTTCTGATTAATATTGGTAAATAAAGTGTGTTTCGATACTTCATCAAGTGTCGTCGTTATTCACCCCAAATCCACGCGAACCCCGTACGAACGTGAAGGAAAAAAATAACGTAACAACTGGTGACAGAAAAAAAAGTAACAATATAATACTGGACCTTTAGCTTCTTCACCATTTCATCAACTTTCCTTTGTAGAGATACGGTAAAATTTAATTCAATTTTTTCTATTTTTTGTATGTTTAATACTGTATATATTAAGACACAATAACACGCCGAACAAATATTAATTTAGAAGTCAAACAACAAAAATCAGCGTTATATTTTCAAAATTTTCACAGGACTAGTTTCGATGGTTTTACCGAACCATCATCCTCAGCTTCAAAACCGCAAATGAACGAGATAGGATCATTCTAGCTAGTTCATTTGCCTTTTTCCTGAGTGAGAGTAGATATTCACTGAATGAAACTTCCTAAGGCTAAATCCTAAGGCTAAAAAAGCTAAATCCTGAAATAAAGGAAACAAATAAACAACAAAATAAAGTCATATCTTTTCAAATAAAACTCGTATCAAAGTATATTCAAAAGCAGTATCTTTTTCTGAAATAAAGGAACAAATAAAGTCGTATCTTTTCAAATAAAATGAGAGTTTGGAAAATAGTCCAAGTGTCAATAGAATGAGAACTAGTATTTAGCATTACTATGTACTAAGCATTTAGCATTACTATGTACTATTCTTGATGGCATTACTATGTACTATTCTTGATGGCATTACTATGTACTATTCTTGATGGCATTACTATGTACTATTCTTGATGGCATTCCTATGTACTATTCTCTTGGTAATACAGTCAATTGTAGGATCATAATTAGTAACTGCAGCGATTTCAGGATAGATGGAGGTGAGCATATTATTCAAAAAGTAGTGAGAATACATTAAAATATAATCACGAATATTTGGTATGTCGATGCCGCGGTGAATAACGGAATTTCTAGCTAAACCAAAGTGCACCAAACATGGTGCTAAAAACTTTATTCTGTAGAATTTCAAATTTTTTTCCAATAAGTTTTGGGGGCAATTGCAGAATTACATTAATAAGAATTGGCCAGATGAAAGTCAGTAAAGATTTCGCTTGACACTAAGATACAGTTTGGAGTTTCTTCATTTCAGACAGTAAACAGCCATAAAAGCTGCAATGGTTTTATTGATAGCATAAACTTTTTGGTCTTTAAAGGTAAGTTTTTCATCAAATATAACACCTGAATACTTACATGACTGAACGATTGGGAGATTAGTTCCATGAATAGTAATTCGTGTCTGAAACAATCGATTTTTATAATATTATTACGAAATGCCCAGCTGCGGTAAGATAGCTTCCTCGTTAAGCGGGCTTAGGGTTGCCAGAAAATGGCAAGAAAAGGCAGGGTTGACAGATTGAATGCGAAATCGCCCATTTGGCGACAAATTTTTTCGATAATTAGTTCGTCTCCAGCAATAAAAATTATACTCAATTCGGCCACGTCTGTCCACAAGTCTCTCCTTCGAGGTAATCTTTCTAGCAACGTATTAAGTATTATGCATTATAACTCTGTCCGCGTTATAATCTCTGCATTCTAGAGAATCATCGTCAAATTGTTAAAGCTTACTCCAAGTCTTCATATTGCATATATACAAAAAACTTGGGTTTTTTTCCTTCACTTAAATGAGCCAGCTCATAGTATTACGATATATATACTATGACTGTGCAAGTAATAATCAATTTTAAAATTAAATTCTGTAAACAGAATAATATTAATTCTTAAATTCTGTAAACAGAATTAATTTTTATTTTTGTAATGTATTTGGTTTATCTTTAGCCTTTTTAGGCTTTTTAGATAATTTTTGGCATTTGTATATACTAATTGCTTGTACTATATGAATGCGAAAGCGTGTAGGGAAAAGAACTAAATTTTATGAGACTTTTAAAATAAATTCAGTTTGAAAAGAAAGTAGGATTAATTTAAAGTGGTTTAAAGTGTCAAAGAATTTAGTGGAACGAAACACGTTTTTCGTCACTCATTAATCAACTTGGTTTAAGGCTTCAAAACAGTTTTCTCTTGGCAAGTTCTATTTGAAGCGTTAAACTGAGGAGATAATTTTTTTTAAAATTTTTTATTGTTTTGTTTTAATATGTACTAATTTCCCGATTTTTTTTTTACATTTTTTCCTCTCTGAAGTGAAAAATTTTATTGCCATTTTATAATTCTCTTTGATTTGCGTTCTGCCAGTTTGTATTGTAACACGGAGAAAATGGGATTAACCTTCAGGTATTTAGATGCGGCATGATTTTGGAGTATTTAATTTATTATGTTTAAATCTTGGAGCACATTGCGCAGATTTGTGTCTCAGTTTTAGTTTCTTTTTGTTTTTTAAACTCCTTAAAATATTTGCAAGAATATACATACACACACACACACACACACACACACACATATATATATATATATATATACAATATATATACTAAATAAAGTTATAAACCGAAATCATCCGAAAAGTTTCGCATTTTCGAGAAGTCTTCGCGTTGTCTCTTCATGCCATTTAGAAAAATTTTAACTTAACTTAAATTCACTTTATAATGTATGATTTAGGTTCTTGAATTACTTATTTAAATATGATTTTGATATAAAGTACGTTAGTATTTAATTTCAACTTGGAATTTTCCTACACTTTTATACTAAGAAAATACTGAGTAGAGAATAAAAGCATTTAGCAATAAAAGTACTTTTAAATATGATGAAAATGAGATTATCAATTAATGTACATATTACAGTGTGCATAAACTTAGCAACAGACAATTTATTGATGTAAAACAATATTAAATACAAATATTAACTGATTAAACATTGATTGAATCTTTAAAAATTAAACAAATGTCTATAGTACATTAAAGCAAATCAGATCAAACAAACTTAAGAAGAAAAATTATGCTGGAAATCATTACGGAGGGGGGAACGGATTTCACAAAATTTCACTTTCAATAATACATAAATTTAATTTATTGCTGGCAAACATTTACTTTAGCAGTTCTTCTTGGTAAAGGCTAAAAATTAAAAATTTTGGAAAACAGTGTCCTCTGAAAAGTGAGCAAAACCGAAAGACTCGGCTATAAAATCAGCGTTGAAAACTTACAAGCAGTCTTGGACTCTTGGTGAGTCGTATATGATGCACTGTGTTACTAAATCTTCTGCTTTCATACCCATCTCTTGATATTCAGAACGCGGTAGAGGAGGCAAATGTCTAGGCGTAATTGTTGGAAACTGAAGAGACTATAAATAAATAAATAAAAACAAAATTTAAGAGAAATCAGGAAAGGCTTACAAATAAGTTTTAAAAAAAATCTGAAAAGCTTTTCAAATTTTATATTACGCGTTTATTTCGTTTAAAGACATATACACGTTTTGATAGCATTTGGACTAACGCCATTTTGAGCTCAAAATATTTTAAAACAGCACATCTTTAAAATTTTCAATAGACAACCTCACGCGCTTGAGATAAAAATGTATTTTTCCGTACCACTGCTCGCTTTCAAATCGTTGAGTTCGTTAATCAAAAATTCGTTAAAGTTTTACAGAATATGAAATAGATAATAAAACAAATTCAAAATTCAAAATTTCGGCTTCCAGGTGCCCATGTTCGGGTGGGGGATTACGTTATTCAATGTTTGATGACTGTAGATACCTTCGTTTTTTCACAAATGCATACATTCATGCAGATTCTTCAATATTTAATTTCTTTAAATATAATACAGGGCGATAAATTTGGTGGCAACAATTTAAAAAATGATACCCGTTTATAATGAGATGACGCAAAATGTTGTTTAGAGACTCTAGGTTAAAGCTGCTCCTTTGGGATAAAAAGCAAAATAAAAGAAACAAAAAATATTCCCCATTAAGAGATGGAAGCAATATTTATCAAGAATTTCAGTAGCTTTCATGTATGAATAATAATAATAATAAATATTAAATGAAAAAAATAAGCGCAATATAATGACTAATATCCTTCTCCACATTAAAATTAACGAACTGTTTTGAAATAAAATCTGACCTCTTTAACTTAAATTGTAGATACATTAGGTTTTTGGAAGCAAGAAGAGATGAAAAAATTAACAACGCCTTCGCCGGGAATCGAACCACGGACCTCTGGAATACCCGCCCAGCGTGAAAAACCACTACACCAAAAAGGCACGCTAGGAAAGCTGAAGATATACCTTATAAAATTTACATATTCTTAATATATCTTGCAGACTTCACATTGCAAGCAGGATCATAACTGAATAACATCTAACACCAAAAATATATTTAAAACTAGTTTATTATACCAGATAAAATGAGTATACATAGACAAAAGAATACTATATTCTGTATTAATGAATTGAAAAGAAAAGAGTTGTGTTGCCGCAAGATTTGATAGGAATAAAAAGGTATGCAAAATACTTGTATTTCCAATTGTAAAGTTGTAAATAATATAATATCAGATTTCTGTATTATACTATTGCAAGCCAAATGTTGCAAGAATAATACTATTGCATATACTATTGCATATACCATTGTAACCCAAATTGTCTTCTCAAATGACTGATAATATATTTCATCGATTCTGATTAATGAATAAAAACCACGAAATATTATTTGATATTTCTTCCATTTTTTAGCCATTTATTTCCTTACCTTTTCTTTTTCATTTTATATTTAGAGTTTTAAAACTTTATAAGAATTTTCAGCTTTACCTACTTTTTTAAATCGTCAGAAAAGTTATAAAACTTCCAAAACTTCACTAGATATACTCCTGAAATGCAACACTTTACAATCATATTTTGTTATTAAATAACATATCCATTTTGAATAATGATTATCATTTGGTTTATAAATTTTTTATCTTACTGAGTCATTTTCTTCTAGCATATAATTCATATCACAAAGCCTTCGGTTTTTCTTACAAAACTCTTCCAAGCTGCTGTTCGAAGAACACAAGTTTGGAAATCTGCTACAGAAAATCTCAGATTTTATGCTGAAAAGAGAATGAAATAATGATATATTTATTTTCAAATTATTTGATGCTTTTAAATGGAAAGATAAAACTTTCGGATTACATGAGAATGGAATTAAGTCACAAGTAACTTCCAAAGGCATTTGAACAAGTTACAAGTTAACTCCTAGAGTCATTTGGTGTGATCACTTATGTCATCTTTGTGACTGAATATTTCTAATATTATCAAAACATAATAATTAATATATCACCAGTTATCCGGTTAAAAAATACTACATAGAAAATAAAAGATTTTTAGAATAAACGATGGAACCTAAATTAGTATCAAATATTTCTGAAGAATTAACTAGTTCAAATCCATCAAAAATATAATGTGTTGAGTGCTTTATTAAAAACTTCAGATGTATTAAAATATTTCACCACTTACCTATTGTGGCTACAGACAGACAATGCCGGCAGATCAAAAGAATCTGGGAAGTAATACTGAACATCGATCACGGTGGGATACGTCCAATAAACACCTAAGAAAGAAAGTGTTTGCCAAAAAAATCCAAAAACGCAGCAAACCAAAACCACCACTCTCAGGCATTTTCTACTAGCATTTCTCTTGTCAACAATCTGTGGTATACCAGTGACCACAGAATTCTTCAAGAGCTTTTTGAATCGATTCCAAAACTTCATTTTAACTAAAACAAAACAATATATATAGAAACAAACAATTGCATTAAATATGTATTATAGCTTAAACGAAGTTTGAAGTGATAGTTAAATTTAGAACTTCGCTTAAAAGATAAAAACTGATGTAACTATTTTATGAATTAATATATGCCGTGAAATTATAATCAGCCGTAATACATTGCACAGGTTACATTAAGAACCCAAAGGGCCATCCCCTTTTGAAGCCTTTTGCCACTACCCTCTCGGTGCAATCACTGCGGCTTCTAAATTTCACCGTCTAAGTAACTCCTTGAATTGTAAACATTCTGCTGCTCCAAAATTCTTTCTCCTTGAAACATTTATTAGCTATAAGCTTTGAGTACGTGTGAACTATAATTAAGTGAAAACAGGCAATTAATTGCTTAAATGTGCATTAAAAATTATTTTTTGATACCGCCACTCCATACACGTACCCTGTATTTCAGAAATCAGAGAAAAACTAAATCATATCTCCTGTTTTCTTTTTCACATCAAAGGTTGTACACTTATTTAGTTGGGGAACTACTAAAATATTTATGATGACACGTGTAGCCCAAGGAGGCCTGGCACAAAATACTAATGCTGAACTAATAAGTAAAACATTATAAAATATCAATGCGTTACTATTGAACTAAAGTGACGGACGTGTAGGGCTAATGCATTTTTTCACTGCAGTTCGTGAGATCAGTCTGCATTCAAAAACATGTTGAAGGTAAGAGTAAATGGACGCAAAAATACTAAATAACTCGTATTTCTTTTTCTTTTATTTTTTCTTTCCTTTCTTTCTTTTCTGTTTCTTCATACATACGATATCGAAATGGAGCAATCAATCGTAAAGTAACTTTACAGTCATTTGCTTGTTCCTAGAAATACTGTTATTAAAGAGAAAGCTAAAAGCATCAATTCCTCCACCCACATTTAAGGCGAAATGAAAGTTATTTAGATATCTAATAAGTTCCTTATTCAAAGAGATGGCATGAAATCGATGGCTTGTTTTCATTAAAAGGACGAGCTAAAAATGTATAAAAATATGATGAGTTAGAATAGCATAAACTAAAGATGATAGAATAGTCATCAAGACTAGTCATTACTATTAAAAGCTCAAGCTTGAATTTTTTTATAATTTAAAATAAGCATATATATCAATAGCCGAACAAACGACGCAACGGTTATAAAGAATTTTAATGTGGAATTTTGAATTCCTTGTGCCATATTAAAAATCCTTGCGAGACGGATGTGCAGTTTTTCGATGATATATAACAAGGATGGCCAGACTTCAAGACAATGGGAACCACATTGTCTTGAATGCAATTTATGAACGTTCGAGAGCCGCAAGCCCAAAGGTTTCAAATATAATGAGACAAGTTTTAAATTTAAAGAAATTTTTGAAGTAAATTAATGAACATGTGATTAACATCATTACGTATAAATATGAATAAATACACCTTATATGTACTGTTTTATGTTGAGAAAAGTTAAGTCGAAAGAATATAAAAATGTATAACTCTTGTACTGGGCAACTGAGCATTTTTCTTTGGGTATCGAAAAGAAATTCTTCTGATTTCCCTTATACCTTTCTGCTTATAATTATTGTTGTTTTATTTTAGTAGAATTAAAATGAATCGGAAGTATTGGTGTATTAAATGATTCACGTCAAAAGTGCACTGCAGAGAAACTGTTAGAGAAAGAATATTTATTTAAAAGTAAGCTATTAACTTGTTTAGGCTTTTGCTTTAAAAGTAATTTTGTTTTTTGTTTCTTCACACAATTAACGTAAGAACCAAAATACTGAGATCATTCGAATCTTTGGATACTTACCTGAGAAATCGTTAAACATTTTCCCCTAAAACTTTGGAATAACTACTTTTACCCAGTATAGAAGAATTCACGAAAAAAGAATATGATTGCAATTCCAGTGGTATTTGAATAATCAGTATCTCTCATGACGGCTCTGACTGGCACAGTATTTCAGCGTGTCATGCTGCAGATTGAGTTCGATGCGTGGTATCCAACGCAATCTGCAAGAATTTCGAAGAAATCAGTACACTGCGCATCATTAAAAATTCTCGAAACTATCTCTCAGATCGCCTCGATAATTTTGGACATAGACAAAGAAGTTTATACACATTATTGAAAACTCTCGAAACATTCCGATAATTTTGGACATAGATAAAGAAGTTCATGCGTATCATTGAAAATTCTCGAAACCACCTCTTGAATCGTTACGATGATTACATAACCTATTGCTAATAAATTTAATATAGTTCTTGCCGGATAAAAACTGCCGGATATAAACGCTTCGTCGAGTACTTATCCCATCCGTCTACCAGCTGAACTCTTCAACCTATCTATTTAATTCTGAGCAGTTTTTCAAATACATGGCAAATCAAAACCAATGCTACAAAATGTAACATACCATTCAATACTATAGTGAATTTATTTCGAAAATGCAAACATAACATTTAAACGCATAATTCTTCATATTTCTATGGACATGCGCAGGTGTTCGATGTAGAGGCCTTTTGTAACATGGCCAGACGTCTGCACAATAGTTTAGTTCCTAAGTTTTTGCCAAATAAATGAACGGATCCACCATATTCTAACTGCTGGATCCATAAAGGCGATCAAATGACTTACGGTCTTGTCTTGATTTTCTAAGTAAAATAATTCAGAAGAACGTTTAAAATAAATTATTATCAGCATAACTATCATACAACTTTCCATTGGGTTACCTAATCTGTGCACAGAAAATAAATCTCAAATGGAGTTTGAAAGAGAGTCTGTAGGCAGATGATACTTTAGAAAACAAAAGTTGAGACTTTAAAAATAAATGTTTACGAAAGCAAATTTTCACATTTATTGCCTGAAATTTGTAGTGATAAAGCAGTGGATCTTTGTACAACTTTTCGTTTGGCTACTAAGCTTTCATGAAGGATGTGTCAGACATAATGATCTAAAATTAGGAAGACAAAAAATATCAACAGATTAAAAGAAGAGTAATGCAGGCATCAGAGCTGGAGCAACCGGTGTAGCTACAGAGCGGCAATACTAGAGGGTGAACAATTTTAGATATTTAGAAAGTAGCAAGATGCCTCTAGCTAGCCTAATGTAATATTTACCGGCGACTCTAACCTAGTGCAACAAAATGCCTCTAATCTATTGCGAGGTAGAAAGAAATAAGATATCAAATAAGAAAAAAAAAAAAAAAATACTAGAAAATTATCGCAAACTAAAGAGATTTCAACAATATTAATAAGCCGATTCCGACTGAAACTTTGGAGAAGAGAGACATTTGTGTTCTGTTGATCCCTCATTGCTTGATGTAACGTTATAGATATGAATATTCCATGATTAAAGTGAAACTTTCCATCTGGAATAACAATATTTGATAAAATGGGAATTAAAAATTTTGACTAAAATTTAAATTGTTGCCAAACCAGTGATTCTTCTCACAACTCCAAATATTTCAGCATGCACAACCATTGGTGAAAAAAATGATGATCGCTGCCTGGGATTACCAAGGAACTATTATGAAAGATAGAGATTTATGTGGGGAAAATGTTCATTAAGCATATTATTGTAAGTGGTTGAAAAATACATAAAAATTGCATAAAAATGCCTGTCGTTTTAGGGATAGGGAATTAATTATGAAGGAGGTCTCCAGAAAATTGAGATAAGTCTCGTAACCAAGTAAGAGGCTGAAAGCTTACACCACCAGAAATAAAATCCTTGTAAAATTCTTCCTCAGAACAAAAGAGCTGAATTGCAAGGTGAAACATGTTTCTTCAGCAGTTACTCACGCCATCCAAGGACTGAATAAAAGTAGTACCCTTCAACGAATACCAAATCTTCCATGTGGCTCACAAATGTTATGAACAATGTGATCACACAGGAATGCAAGCAGATACTGCCTGAAGTAAAATTAACTTGAGAGAAAAAATATTAGGGAGAAAATTTAAATAAAAATATTAGCATTAAGTTTTAGTTTAACTTCGTAATTAGTGTATTCCGATGACCATTTCCTGTTCAAAAAGTAACATAACTGAAAAATGTAATTATCAGAAATGGAATTATTTGTAATTTTACGTATTTCTTGTTCTGACGATAAACCAGCAGTGGACAGTTTCAAATCTATCAAATGTTTTTATATATAATATCAGAAATTAAATTAGCAATTAATAAAGAAATGTGGCACGGCATGATTTCTATTTAAAATTGCATTTGCATTAAAGAAATAAACTATATTTATTCAAAACAAGTCGTATTTCAGACGGCAAGGGACCGCAAATAGCTCATGAGCCGCACTTAAGGTGTCGGAGAACTGCATGCGGCTCGCGAGCCGCCGTTTGGCCATGTCTGATATAGAACAAGTGTGGTCACACTTCAGAACAGCAAAAGCTTTATGTTAGGATTCAGAAAATTCCGAGAGCTGCAACTAGATTTTCTAAGAATTAAATTTTTTTATTGACAGTGTTTTAAAAATGATAAAACAAATTTTTATGAAAAGAAACGTTTGAAATAAATTAATATGAATTTCGCATTATTTGTATAATCAACATAAATATAAGTAAGAATGTTTTTTTCAGTTGTTACATCTCACCTACTGTAGATTCGGAAAAAACCTATTTATACGATATACAGATTCGAATCAGTAGTACAATGCAAATGACCATTCTTTTTTTCAGAAAGAAAAACAAAGCTTTCCTTCTGGTTTCTTTCAGTTCTTTCCTTCCCCTTCCTCCCTGTTTGTTAGAAGAGGATAGATTTGTGATGACGACAACTGCAGCGTAAAATGACATTCAATTATCTATTCAACGTAAAATGATTCATGTGAATAAAGAATAAAGCACTAATTGGAAAGAAAAATAGACGCAGTTTATTTATTTACTTCTTTAAAAAAATTAACTCATACGCATTCTTCTGAAAAGAATCAAATAACGTAAGACGTGAGAGTGTTCTGTTACAAAAAAATTTCTATTCGAGAAAGGTTAGTTTGAATTTAGCAGAGAACACAAGGCCTATCTACCGAAGGAAAGGGGGGGCCTTCGTGTAAGACTTGCTAGCCGAAACTGGCTCATATGTGTCAGGATCAAACACTAGCTGTCCAATCTGAGTTGAAATAACACACCGAATAGCGATAATTGAAAGTGGTAAGGCAACAATAATCAGCATAATATTCATTAATTTGCAGGATTATAGTCTGTTGCTTTAAAATAATCATTGCCATCTCTTCTTGTCCGCGATCGTAACTCGCGTAACCATCACCTCACAGCATTTGTATATTTCCACCCCGTCATTGAAGACTGTAGTTCAAGTCAACCTTCATTCCCGCGCTTTTCACGCTAAACAGAAATGTAATGGGTGGGGGAAACTAAGCGAGGCGCTCAGCTGTTATTCCCGTGGTTCTGAGCCAAATCGAGCGGCGAAAAATCTCCTTGAAGTTCCTGTTTTAAAGTAAAAGATTATAGTTTCGAAGGTTTTTAAATATAGAACCTTCTTTAGTTGCAAGAATGCAGAAATTTTAATTAATGTATTTTGTCTCTCCAGAAGCTGAAGAAAGAAGGTAAAAGGAAGTTGTAAAAAATGGAGTAAACCTTCTCCCTACAAATTCGTTGATGCTCCTTATGTCCGGTGCAATGAAAATGAAGCCATGACATATCACGGTATGACGTCATGGTCGCTGCTACAGACGAACTTCTTGTTGGTTTTGTTTACATTCTAATCAGTGTTGCTTATATGCTAGCTAGACATCATTCAACGTTTATAAATCTGTCGTTCTAATTTTAATACTTAACATAATTGATTTTCTACTTAGATATAAAAAAATCGCAAGATCTAAAATAAATTTTCATATTTAATAAAATTAATGAAAGTGTGTAAATGGTAACTATAAGACAAAAGTATACATGGTAAAACCTGCAAGACCAGTGAAAGATTTAACGGTATTTTATGCAAATTATGCCTAAACATACATTTCTGAAACTGCGGACGTTGATATTTGCTCTCAAAGTCACGTTAGTTTTATTTAACAATATGTTTACGTCACCTTGTTGGCATTTTCTTGGCTTCACTTTTGTGACGTCATGCTTTCTTCATTTATTTTAACCTCCTTGTTTTTACATAACCATCCAGACTAATACTGTAAATTAATGAATATTACGCTGATTCTTGTTACATTACAACTTCTAATTGCTATCTATCGATTTATATTTTTCTTGGATTTCTTGGCAATATTCTAAAAGAAAACCACGTAACAGAACGGACGTTTCCTTCTGTAAGAATCTATGTTTAGGTTATAATTATGTTTGTCTTGAGTAAAAATTAAACATCGTTGTTGAAAAAATGACTGATCGCTCCTTAAAACACTACTAGATGAACCATACCACATACATACGTTCTTCAAGAAAGGAATAGCTTCAAAATAAGCTATTAACTTTTTCAAGATTCTACATAAAAGTATTCTCATACAATTATCGCAAGGATTAGTATGCTGAGCTCGAAGTATATACGTCTAAATAAATAATCGATTTAATTCTTCAGATGCGAATTGGATTATCAGTTGTGTTTTATTTTTCTGACATTGGTATTCTCAAGTCCACAGATCCTGCTGATCTTCAAAAGGATTTCACAAAATTTGGATCTTAACGCCATTTTTTAAAATATCAATTACTTTTTATTCGAATCTCCAGAATCCCAGCCTAAGAAATCATCCACGTTTTTAATTCTAAATTTTAAACAGAATAGGTGTATTGGTTCACTAAGAAACTAATGCGATTTTTGCACTATCAGTGGTAATTGAATCACTGAATTCACTCCGTGACGGTCCCCTTCTTGTTTCAGTATGGCGTCCAACGAAATCTGCCAGAATTTGCCACTTAAGTAATCGACGTATTCAATACTCGGAAGTAATCCTCGAATAGTCTTAATAAAGTATGAATTTAAATAATCTATTACAAATAGCTCTTGAATATTTTTAAGAACTTATGGCATGATGTTTAAAAGCTGCGATGCAAACATGGTCCAGTTTCTTGTCAGTTGAATTATTCAGCTATGTTTGCTGAGTTTTGGAATTTTTAATTGAAATTTATGCTCAAATATGTTTAACACACTATACTGAGCAAATGACCAAATCAAGATCCAAAAGTTATAATTTCATATTTCATTTAATAAATTTTATTCCCATATTTTTAATAAATGCAACTGTGTAGTTAAAAAAAATCTTGTTATCTTTGTTTTTCACGAAACACAGATTTCAAACTTTATTTATAAATCTAATTTTAAATACATTTTTTTTCCCCTTTTTATTCTTTGTTGAAGGATACGAGAGATCTCTATCCAAAAAATTCGAAAATCTTTCAAGCTTTGGATTCAAACTCGAAGGAATTCAGAATTCAACCGTGTTTAATTTTTCCAATACAAATTAAAAATTATGCGTATTCGTAATATTTATCTGAAAAATCTGAGATACATCATCGTAAATCCAATATATGTAGGTTCATTTAAAAATTGTGCAAAAGACAGCGACGTTACAAACTGAGGGACGAAAATGGAATGAATACGAACCCCCCCCCCCACGCCGCCTGTTATATCAACTTCGTCATGAAAACGCCGATTAGAACAATAAAAAGGAAGTTTTATGAGCTAAGTTCTAACTGAACGGTTAACTAAATGGAATGATCGAGAATATGAAAAAGAAGAACCACATTAATATTCCTGCCAAAATATGTCACAGAAGGAGAGTTTCGGATCGATAGCTTTTACAAATGATGGACCTTTTCCGACATATCGTAGAAAATATAATATAAAATACTGTACATGTCCGTGTTCCAGGTCCAATGCTGATATTACTATATAAGGTATTTCTCCCACTTTCCTAGCGTGCCTTCGTGGTGTAGTGGTTCTGCACGCTGGGCCGGTATTCCAGAGGTCCGTGGTTCGATTCTCGGCGAAGACGGCTGCTAATTTTTCATCTCTCTGGCTTTTACAATTAACCTAACGTCACTACAGGGGCGGCCGAACTAAAAGTTGGTGGATAATGATTTCTCCCCACCCAGGAGTTGGCGAATGGGTCCTCTAAAAATCACAGTCACCCTTTAAAAGGGGGAGTATATAAGGTATTTCTCTCACCTTCCTAGCGTGCCTTTGTGGTGTAGTGGTTTTGCACGCAGGGCCGGTATTCCAGAGGTCGATTCCCGGGGAAGGCGTTTGCTAATTTTTCATCTTGCCTGCTTCCAAAAAATCCTAATGTCTCTACAACTATATTATTTTAGAATCCACTTCGTTTCAGAGTGTATGAAAGAACTAGTGATCCTATAAAATGGTTTAGTGTGATCTAAGCAAGAAAAAGGCACCATGTATAATTAAATACGAGGAATGTTAAATATTATTTGAAAAATAAAAATTCTCCTGTCTGTACATAATAAATATATTTTTTATTTTTCTATATTTCCATTTTTACTTCCTTGCACGATGTAAAGAAAGTATTATTAAAAGCAAAAAAATTTTAGGTTTCAGATTTTAATGGAAATATCCATTTTGATTTGGTTTCCCCCCTTGATGTCTGTACCCACGGACAGATTAAAGGATTTTTTATTCGAAAACGGCCTGTAAAATGGAGGTTATTGTGACGGCTATACGTACGTATCTTCATAACTCGAAAGCGATTAACCGTAGAAGGTTTAATGTTTTGGGACTGCTATAATATGTAACTGTGCACCGCGCTTCTTATTGCGATCGCTGGCACCAAATATACAAGGTGTTTTTGCAGATCGGCAAGTTTCAGGAGAGGTAGAGTGCACCTAGAGATGATGGAAAATCACATAGCTATGCATGGTCGGAAACGCTTTTCTGGAGCAATAGTAAAAACACAAAACACAAGAAAGGAAGGACACGTTCAGGGTGAGAAAATATGTTTACTCGTATTTACTCGTACAACAGAAACCAAGAAATAAGAACAAAAACAGCCAACGATTATCATCAAAGAAGGTGTTCGAAATTACGACCCCGGACCGTGATGCAGGCCTAAATCTCGGGCCCATGGAGGACCTGACGTTCTGGGAAATACCAGACACGTCCCGGACTTTCTCAGCAGTGCCACGATTCCTGCAACATGTTCCTCAGAACTGTTAACGGAGTTTCGTACATCAGTGTCTTGACGTACTTCCAAAGGAAATAGTCAATACAAGTGAGGTCTGGCGATCTTGCTGGCCAGTGCACTGGACCTCAGACTGGAGTGTTGAGGATAAGTTGCGAACGTAATTTCGAACAATTTCTTTGATGACGATCGTCTGTTTTTGTTCTTATGTCTTGGTTTCCGCTGCACTAAGCATAGTAAGCATATATTTTCACCGTGTTCATGTCCTTCCTTTCTTGTGTTTTGTGTCATTACTACTGCGCCAGGAAAGCCTTTTCGACTATGTACTGCTGTGTGTTTTTCCATCCTCTATACCCTATCTCTCCTGAAAGTCTGTGACCGATTTGCCGAAACACCCTGCATATATGTAATACAATGATTTGGGAATAACCGAAATAGACTGGCAGATGGACGTGACCAAATTCATCATAGTTTGGTCATTGAATAAAGCAATTCTGGAGACATAATATTGTCTTAATAATAATCACACATGATTATAGGTACAGTGTCCTATAATCATGATTATAGGTACAGTGTACATTTTGAAAGCTATAACGTATTACATCTTAAATAATAAAAGATACTACAAAACGGCTAACAGATATGGGTTAGCTAAGCATCAGCAAGCATAGAAAGAGAATGAGTAGTTGGATTGTAACGGTATTTTGCTGCCTCAAACTTTAATGAATCATCAAATTCGTTTCCGGTATGTAATATAATGACATATTCAAAAGTGCTGTGAAAATCATTGAGTATCTGTAAGTTAATCGAAAAGAAAAGGTGTTTCGAATCAAGGTCAGTGCCGCAACGTAGTGAAATATGGTTCATGGTTCTCGCTCGCTTCGAATATTCACAATGTTTATGCATTTCCGATCATGGCGTAAAATGAAAAACATCCAAAGTGCTTTAAAGGTCAGCAACCTCATCAGCGAAATGTGAAATACCAAATAGTATTTTGTGCTCTTTTGCGTGTTCAGTGCTTTATTCGACAAATGCTTCATATTCAAAGAACGCAATATTATCAAAAGTCATCAAATGGGACAGTGAAGTGGTATATAAAGTTCCAAATTGAGTGAATTAATATTTCATAAAAAATTTACATTTATAAGTTATTGTTATGATTTACTGTTGGTAATATTTTGCTTAAATCATTTTGAGATCAAAGTTAATAATTCAAAAATTTTATGATTTATTTAAAATGTAGTTTTATATTTCTGAATTAAAAAAAAAAGTTATTGATAAATTTGATAAAAATTAAGTAAAGAATTTGAAGGTTTTATTTAGGGAAGGTTCCTAATAGGAATAATATTTTTGTACGATTGTTTAAATCTGTTTGAATTTATATTTTTGAATTTTTACTGTATTTTAGGAATGAAATTATTGTTTGAAATTATTGAATTGTAGGTATTTCTTTAATAATGTTTTTGAAGATAAACGTTGAAGGCTCTCACCTTATGGAAAAATACATTTTTTTAAATCTATGTATTTTTATTTTTTCATAAAATACAGTGTGTTTTTAATTTTTATAATGGATTGACAGCAGTTCGAAAAAACGGAGGCCTTTTCTACAGTAAACTGCTAATTCAGCAAATCCTTGGCCACTGGTGAAGAATAACCATCAGTTTGCTCAACTGATATGCCAATATGATTGATATGTTGGTATTTAGAGAAGGTTGTGGGGTCTTCATGTTTAGTAAAAAGTAATTGGTATCTCAATCTGTATTACAATAGAAATATTTTCATGAACAAAAATTGGAAAGACTTATTTGAACATATATTTTGTGAAAAAATTTGAGCGTTTACTTTGTGAAACTATTTTCATCAAGACCTTTACAAAATTTCATTGGACATACATTATCTCAGAACTTAAAAAACTATTATTGAATTAAAAATTTTATGACTTTCAGTGAAATGTTAAATTGAGTCAAAATATCGGCCAAAATTCTATGACAATTTTTTGTTTAAAAGTTAAATAGGTTTGTTAATATGTTTTGTATTTTCAAAATTATATCTTTCATATTTTGTTGCTCTATGCTTTTTCTTCTCCCCTGCTCACCCAACCTTTATTTTGAAGGGGGGATATGTAAGATATAATAAAATACGATGGCTGTTTTGAAAAATAATTGGCGACTTCGGAATTAACATTCTAAATTTGGTGATCTGCCCCTAAATTCATTTCTTCTCCCAGATACTAGATTTTTATATTTTACGTAACGTTTTAATGCAGATACCACTTGTCCAATCAAATTAATTGTAAACCAAAACTCGGAACTGAAACTTTTCCGACTCCCCACTTTTTTCCTATGAAATACTGTGACAGTGTTCCTTTTTCGCTTTTCGCATAAGCTCTCCTGCTGGCAAGGCGCATTTCATCTATGCTGCTGCTGCTGCTTACTTTCTTAAGATGATGTCGTGTACTTCAATATGGAACTTATTGTATTCAAATATAATTAGGAAATATTTTGTCTGAAAAAGGATGATTTGATACACGTAAAAAAAATAAAGATTGTGATCCTTCAAGCTCATTTGTAATAAATGCGTCGTTATGCTTTTCCACTCAGCCACCTTCAAGCCACTACGGTCTTCTCAGCCATCTACGCAATATTGAAAGCTAATAGTTCCAATGCCTTCATCTACGCATTTAGAATCATTACATATGTATGTATCCATCTCCTTACTCGACTTTTATTTTCGCAATCGTTCGTCGTAGGCATAAACTTCTTACAATCACACAAAAGTTTTTTTAAATGACGAAAATATTCATGTTTTGGCAACTTCAAATTAAAAAAAATTAATGGGGAAAGTGAAGAATCACCCACTCCTTGGCGCGTTTTTAAGAATTGTACAAACTCTGTGTCCATGTTCACACCGACCTATTTTTACTACACTATCACTATCAATACAAGAAAATTGCACAATCTCGGCATTGTGCACTCCCTTGACTTTGTCCCTGTACACACTGATCTATTTTTACTTAAAAATTCAAAAGAAATTGACAAAAATCCAGTTCTTCTTACTCTTGTCAAAAGCGGCAAATAAGTGGGCGATTCTGCACTTCACACAAATTAATCTTGAACAGATAACGGCATGTAACTTTTAAAGCTGTCTCTCGGATTCTGTACTTCTGTTTGGGAAAAGTTTTATACACATTATGAAAATAAAAATATAAGAAGTCTGACTCCAGTACGATTGAAATGGACCGGAATATTTAATATGCCATATCTGTTGGTATAAACTTGTTTGACGCTGGACTAGCTGTTCTTCCAATCAGTTTTTACAAATATGCTTTGATATACCCTACAAAAGATCTTATATTAATTCCTGGTAAAGCTTAATGGTGGGTCGATACAAATGCAAATGCATATAACGAGTTGTATGTATTTGAAAATTTCAGCTGAAGGTTTGAAACAAAAGCAAGTACCTAGTTGAAGTCTCTAGAATATAGCATTTTGAAGTTATGAAGGTTTAAAATGTAGCCTGAAGTGCTACGTAAGTATAAAAAATAAAACATTGTATTTCAAAATTGAAAAAAATTCCAATAGAATTTTACCTGTAATAGTAAAGTTTAGAGTAATTAAGCAGTAAATCGTAATATATTCTTATTTTCAGCTACCCGCTTTTGTGAAGAACCTGCCAAATGTCAGGAAGACCAAAATATCAATACAAGAAGGAAATATGATAATTGTAACGAGTTAGAAGGGAAGAGGTTCATCGAGCAACATGCGAAAAAATATCTTACAATCATGTCACCAGCGCCAGTATACCGTATTTTGAAAAACGCTTTGTGGAGAAAGAAACTTATGTCTGCTAGGTTTATTACCGCTTGACGTGATTATTGCGGTCAGTCCCATGAAGAAGTCCACCCTCCTTACAACCACAAACATTTTGACATGCACAAACAGATGAGGTAAGTGATAATCTCTGCCTAGGATTACCAAGGCGTTGTTATAAAGAGTTCTAGCTGGAGAAAGTACGATTGCAGCATATTATTACCAGTGTAGCGAAAATTTTCTAGAAAAGGTGCAAAATCACTGACTTGGTTAGGGATGGTAGTGAGAGAAGCAGTTGTAACTCCATACGCCTCATCAATCATAGTCCATACAAAAGTCTATCACACCTCAAATATGTCTGTAATTTGAAACAGCCCTTGTAACTTAGTGAGGTTTTCTTCACCTGCAATAAGGTATCTTCAGAAACTGTTCAGGCCATTCGAAGACTGACCAAAAAAAAAAAAAAAAAAAAAAAAAAAAAAAGGGGGGGGGTGGAACAACATCCAGCAAAAAATACGTAATTTCGGAAACTTCAAGCAGGAGAACTGGTAGCAGTTTTAACGCTGAAATTTATATATATTTTCAAACTAGCACAGACCTTTTACCAGAAGAAAGCTTCCAACATGCAAATTTATACACTTTATCACCAAATCTGCAAGAAAATAAATTATGTAATAGTTGTCAGGTTGATGGTGATGCTTGGCATTTCGTGGTTGATTGTAGTTTAACAGTCCCTATTAGACAGATTTTTAACATTACTGATTTTAATGTAAGTGTCATTAATTTTAAAGTTTTTAAATCATATTCTATTGCTCTAATGAAGATTATGAATGAAAATAGGACGCTAGTAGGAATCTTCTCTTAAAATTGAATTTTGTATTTATATGGGTTTTGGATATCTGTGGTGTTCTATGTTGTGAATTTGTGTTTATGGGTTTTTTTTGTTTTGTTTGTTAGTCTGTAATTTTGTGTTAGATGTGCTTATTTAGTTTTGATTTAGTATTTTTGTTTGTTGTTTGGGGGTGGCTGGGTTACTGGCTGCCCTCGTTTGTGGAGATACGGGGCCCCTTCTTTTGAGCTATGGGGACACTCGTGTCCAGGTGGGCTGAGGGGAGCCTCCAATTCTTACACTTTATCACCAATAGTTCCTTAAAATACACACCAAACGTGACTTTTCAGGGCTAGATTTATGATAAGCACATTTTGGTATTCTGAAGATAAATAAAGCACAGATCATATCCTTATTAATTTATAAAATTTCCCAACGAACTATATCATGACTATTGCAAAATACTTGCATAAAAGTACTCCATTACTCCTCACTTGAAATGGCCACCTTACGGGGTGTCAGCTATAAAGAGTTTAGATGTCATCAAAAGATAGGCTATGGCAGTGAGATGAGTTCTGTTGAACTGACCACTTATAGATAGGAAACTAGTTAATGATGACAGGACACTTTGATTTACAGAAGACTTGAGCACTCGCATCCCTTTCAGCAATCAGGGAAAGACAAAATCAATACAGCACTTTAAGTTCATCTGCAACTAGTGAGTAAGTCTATATCCTATATCTAAAGTTCCTATCTCCCGTTCTATTGGGCTGATTGTCAAAATTTAATTTGCGTTTTTATTCATGTCTCAAAAGCATGGCTTAAGATATATATTAGATTTCTATATAACGTTGTTCTAACATACGCATATTGACATAAAATCGGACTTTTTCTGACATGACATACCTATTTTTTCCCATATTTTGATTCTATGATTCAAATTATACCCAAATATGAAATTTCGTAAAATTTAGTGAGAAATTTTAAAACTTTTCTTGGCGCACTTTTTCAGTTTGTGCCAAGAATAATTCATTTAGCAAAATTCTTAATTTACAGTAATCTATTTCCCTTTCCCTCTTTTTACTGTGCACAAGCAGGAAAAAAGGACCATTGTTCATTCTTTCAAATAATTTTAACAAAGTGCTTTAAGCACATTATTATCGCTTATAACAAGTATGCCAAATTTCAAAACGCGCCAATATTTAAATTCATATATATCTTAGGAAATTTTGAATAAAAAGCTCTAATTTTTTGCATGTATGCTTAGAAATACATGTACTTTAAAATGATGGCAAAACTTTTAGTTCAAAATGTTTTTTGAAAAACTTATAAATGCTATTAAAAATACAAATTTTAAGAACAAATAAAAAAAGCTACAAATTTTATTTAGATTGAACCTAAATTCTGAACTTTGAAAGAAAGAATCATGCAAGTTTAATAGAAAAGAGATATTAATAAATATATACCAAATTCAATTGACACTGAGATGCTAAAATGTTGAGAGCTAATTTTTTAAAAACTCCTCGTGCAATTTTTACAAAATTTGGCACTTCGGCATAATCTGAGTCACAAAATCGAAATGTGGAAGAAAATAGGTATTTCATTTCAAATTTGATACAAAGTCCGATTTTGTATTAGAATATCTATGTTAGAACAAAGCTGTGTATTAGTCTAATATATATCCTATGTCGTGCTTTTGAGACATGAAAAATGCAAGTTAAATTTCGTCAATCGGCCCATAACCTGAATTGGCTGAGTAGACTGTTGTGCAGTTTTCAATGACCGAGCCAATTTTATTTTGTGCTGATCTATTACTACTAGTATATTAGTGGCCTATGTTGACCAGTTTGTGGAAGTTGCTTTTTTAAAGTGGTATTCGAATATCTGTGGGCAGTCAAACATACAGTGGTCTACTGTTCCTTCCCTACTTCACATACAATGATTTGCGTCACTGTGCCAGAAGAAGTGCAGATTTGCTGGGAATGGAGCATGTTCAGAGAAGTGAAGTGTCAGTGAAGAGGAGCTGCTGCATAAATTTGCTGCCACCTTTAGAAAGGAATTCTTTGCAATTCATGGTGGCTGTGAGCCATCTCTCCTGTCAAGTTTTGAGCATGTGCTCCTAAGTAGTCCACTTAAGATATAAGAAGGAGAGTTGAAATCACTTTTTCTTGGACATTATTTGCTGTCACCTTCACCAGATTAAAATTCCAAATCCTAATTATGAATTTTGAGATATCTCTGCTTGTTCTAACATTGTGGAGGGGACATCAGTAATTTAAAAGATACAGTGATAATTTTATTTGATTCCCAATCTAAAAAGTTCTTATAAACCCCAATTCATTACTTCTGTCTTAACAACTTTTGTTTAAGTACCACAGTTAAGTTTTTGTTTTTTAAATCATATCACAACTACAGCTTGCTCCTCAGTGCATAAGGTGATGTTTCATCGTCACAGAGCTTAAAATTCAAAGCTAAACAAATAAATACAGCGATGGGGAATACGTAAAAATAATTAAAATATATGAATTATTATAAATTTTACCAGCTGATCAAATGCATATCAATAACAAACAAAATGTGTAAGGTATTTATATACTTTTTAGCTTCAAATGAGAAAAGAAGTTAAGAATGTATGGAAATAAATCACTACAAGAAAGTAGTTTATTTTCTTTATTGCTTTATATTAGTATGTACATTTTATATTAGAAAACATATGTGAATACATTTTATTATTATTGTTAACAAGGAATAGGCACAAATTTTCTGCTTTGAAATGGAAGTCCAAAACATATTTAGTATATTGCAGTTTTACAAAACACAACACATTTTCTTTTTCTGATTTTAATGGTTTCCCTTTTAAGAACATTGAACTGTCTTAATTTAAGTAATATAAAGTGAGATACACTTTAGAATTTATGTTACATTCAAAAATAAATTATTCAGTTGCTTAGGGTAAAAAATAAAGCAAATAAAACATAAAAAACTTTTTGTAATTTCACAAATTTATCCAAAATTTATAAACTTATAATAATCAAAATACTGTATGAATAATTAAATCAAAAGACTTCAAATCTAAGAAAGTATAAGGATATAATTCTGGAAAGGTATGCATAAAACTATATGTATAATATTTTAAAAGGATTGCCCGAATTATTATAAATTTTACCAGCTGATCAAATGCAATATCATACAAAATACAGTATTGTACTTAATGAGAAGTGTGCTATTGCAGCACACTCTTTGGTAATGCAGAAAATTATTTTAAGTATTGATGTTTCAGATAGTAATTAAGGTTCTAAGACTAATCTTCGATAACAGTCTTCTGGTAATGAATGTCTGATAGCTGCAACATTTGCAACATCTTTTTTGAGCTGTTCAATTTCATCTTCATAATCTCTCATCCACTGCTTTTGCTCTTCTTGTGCTTCCTTCAAAGCTTCAGCCCTAGCTCCAAGATCAGCATTTATAAATTCTCTCTCAGCAAGAGCTAGAAGTCTCTCTAAATCATCAAGCTGTGAACTGTCAACTGTATCTAAATCAACTACATAAAGGGAAATGAAAACATTAATAAATACCTAAAGCATATATACAACGATAAACATTCTCAAATAAAAAATGCTGAAAGAAACCAATATTTAATATTGCAGTCCGACATAAGGAATCATCTACGCAGTCTAAACATTACTTTCCAATGACAGGATAAGGCTTTTAGTTTTTGCTCAATATTTCAAGTATTGGAACAAAATAAGAATTATTCAACTAAGAACATTAATTCGCTTGCAAAATTTATTTCTGGTTAAACTACTTTAGCAATACGTCTTTTAAAATTCAACAGCATTATAAAATAAAATAAAAAATCTGGAAGCTTTCAGATTTTACATTATGCCCAAAGGGACTTTTTAAAACCTTTTATGTGTTACCTTTATTTATTAAATGTTCTTTGCACTTAAACCATAAAATTCAATTCAACAGCAATATTGAAAAATAATTTTTAAATGAGGATATCTTCAGAAGTTCCTGATACACAGTCTCACATGAAAAAGACTTGCTTTAGAACACCGTGTTGTGAAATTTGTAAAAAAATATCATTATCATTAAGTACTAGGTGTCTGAAATGGTACTATCATGTTATCAGATTGGAACCATCATTTACTTCCAGTTCTCTTGCAAAACGTCAGCTACAGAATGTCACCAAATCATGTATACAGCTTTAGGTACTAATGTTGTATCGTATGACAATGTGAAGGTTTGGTACTGAATGTTCAAAAACAAGGACTATGATATTAAGCAGGGAACTCTGGCTGGCCTACCGATGCTGATGAGGCCTGCCTGCGAGAACTTGTGGAATATCAGTATGCAATCACTAGTAAGCTTGCTAAGGAGTTACACATCAATACTATGTCCATTAGTCATGCTATGCATTGCATAAAATTGATGTACAAGTTCAATTGTTGAGTGCTGCATGAGTTGACTCAAACAGATAGTGCAGATTAGTGCAGGAGCAGATGTGTTGGCTCCTGCACTAATCTGCTCGAATATCAAATGCAAGAACAAAATTTTGGATTGGATCATCACTTGTGATGAAAAGTGGATTTCCTTCAAAGGAGGTTGCTCTGCACCCGCTGAGCCTGTCGGCAGCGGTGCAAAGCCTAATCTAACTAATATAAAGATCATCCTTTGTATCTGGTGGGATTGTCATGGTATTATTTACAAAGGTTATCTGGAAAAAGCTAAAACCCTCAACCGTAAGGTGTACAGTGAAATGCTAGTCCATGCTAATGCTGCTATCAAGGGAAAATGTCAAACTGAAACAACTGGTGCAAAAACATAATGTTCCATCAAGATAATGCAAAACCACATGTGTCTGAATTCACTGGATGGAGTACAGACTCAAATGGGATCTTTTGCCACACCCACCATATAGCCCCAACATCGCTCCTTCAGACTTCTACCTTTTTTTCACACCTACAGCTACATCTTGCTGGTGCTATGTTCCATTCAGCACAGGATGTCTGAAATGAGTTGATCTGTTTTTGGATTCACAGCCACTGTTTCTGGGCTGAAGGCTCTGAAAAACAACCAAAATGTTGGCAGAAAATCATAGATTTGGGTGCTGATTACTACTTACACTATAGGCACTGCTTTCATGTTTTTTTTTTTTTTTTTTCCTAACTTTATTAAGAAAGTTTTTTCGTAGAAAACTTTCATTACAACCAGATATTTATTTATTTATTTTTTACAGTTCTAGATATTTGAATTGGTTATGTATTATGCTCTATGTATTACATTCTTTTAAATATCATTGAACATTTTGTTTTTACTGTTACAACTCTGCTTTCTAAAACTATATTTCTAACAATGCTTTATACTAATTCTACATTATGTCAAAACATATGTAGTAAAAATTTTAATTACTTTTAATGTAAAACATCATAAAACTTTCTAAAACTTAATTTCTATAGAAATTAGGAGCTAAATTTTTATTTGATGCAGTGGTGGGCACAGATTGAGCAATATTTTGCACTCTGTAGTTATACGATACTATCTTTTCATTTAGCTCCATTTTTAGCACTAAATAATTTGTGTTCCAGCCTTTTTTGGACCAGCATATATTTCTGAATGGAAATTGGGACAAGCGGCACAACTATAACAGCCCTGCATGAAGCTTTGCTTATTTCCCAAACCTCAAAACAAAAAATATGTTCCCTGATGATGAAACAAAAATTACAAAATTATTAACAAAATTTTGAAGAACAAAAAGATAAAATATGAGAAGTCTGAATAATTGTCCATACATGTCTGACAATTTGCATGTCAAAGCTTTACTGCTCCATTCAATGAAATTCATTCAAGATTATTGTGATCACAGTTTTAACCAATATTCAAAGTTCACATTACAGAAAATAGCTGTCATAAAAAATAGAATTAAAACACCACGCTGATCAAAAGATTATTAATTTATTCCAGTTTACAAATAAGATGTTGAAATCAATTTCAGAAATAAAACATCTGATATAGATGAAAATTATTGTTGAGTTATCTATTCTATGCAGTGCAAGGGCATAGAATCTCTCTACTTCATACTGAAGTTTGAAAAGCTTCAGGCAGTATTTATTAGTCAGCACCCGACATAATTTTTCATATTTTTAACATCTTAAAGCTAAATATGGATATGTTGGATCTTTTCTACGTGTAAATAGCCTAATTATAGTATTGTCTGCATAACAGAAATGAAATTATAAGACAGTAATTTAATAAAATGGTATTTGAATAAAACACATCTAATTTAACAATTAATATATTTTCAATGTTCTCACCACACACTTACTAAGGCAAATAAACACCTGAATTTGTAAAAGTATCTATTTCTAATCCTTTTTATTTTTACATTTGACAACATTATTTAATGCTAATAAAAATTTTTCTCAAATATTATCAGGATTAATTATCACATTTAGTATATTTAATACATTTAATTTATGAATAAGTATTTTGAAAATTTATATGTAACTTATGATCATCAACCTTATTTAATTTAATAATTTGGATATATATATATATATATCTATATATATATAATGAAGCAGTATACTGAGATGTAATGTTCAGAAATAGTGATGGTGTAGAATGTTGAGATGCTTCATTTCTAAGATGTTGATCTCTAATGAACAGCAAACTTGGGCACGGAGGCAAATTAAATATAGCTAGGCCAAGCTACAGAAAGGAAGTGCCTTGTTTTCATGAAGAGTGAATTCTATTTGAAAAAATGAAATGATGAGATCTTAATTCAGAATGAGTTAGTTTCAGTTTCAATGCATTCAATTAGATAATTAATAATGTTGTAAAATTATTATTGGCTGTTTGAGTTTTAGTTCATTTACATCACAAGCATTTATTAAGAGTATGTGACAGAGTATGTGATTAGTCTCAAAATAGCACAGTGCAGAAAAAGATATTACTATTTTTAGAACAGAGAGGATAAATACTCAAATTAAAATTAAGCATTATTGGGCTACTGCTAATTTAAATTGCAATTTACATTTAGATATTTTTTATCTTACATATTAAATATGTAAATTATTATTATAAATTAGCAGCAGCCCTTAATGTTTACTTGTAATTTATACTATCAGACACACACACACACACACACATATATATATATATATATATAATTTTTTTAAAAAATTTTCATCAACCCATGGTAAATTTTTTATTTTATTCACATTAATTTCACAGCATTTTATTCTAATAACTTTTAATAAAAGATATTCTAATTTTGTTCTCTTTTTCTGCCTGCATATATTAAAATGCATCAGTATTTTTAAATATTTGCACAAAATTTTTACGGCAGATATATGCATGTATGTCATAAAAACATGAATATTTGTTCATATCTTATACTTTTAATTATCTGAATTTCATTACATATGGTTCTTTTACTAAGTAAGCCTGGAAGGCCCACCAGCAGCCGAGCGGTAAAGTCGCTGAACACTGGTAGTTCGGTCCGAGGTTCGAATCCCACGAACGGGCTGGCTGCATGGGTGTTTTCGTGGTTTTTCTCATGTGTAATGTGTATACGAGCCAGTTTCCCTTACAAAGTCCTCCACAAAGGCATCCCTCCCTTAGGCAGATAGCCCTTGAGGCTTTGCCGTAATTAAATAACCTAACCTAAGTAAGCCTGGCCATTTCTTTCATACCCTCAGTGAAGAAATGCATTACAGGAATTAAATTGTTTGTAACTTCTCCAGCTTATATAATAACAGTTTATTCCTTAAAAAAATAAATTCAATACTGAGAGATAATAAAAAAATAAGTCAGCTAGTGATTAGTGCTCCAATACTGATGGCATTTCTAATATTCTACCAAATATTTTATGATATTTTCACAACTTCTAAGTTTAAATACAGTTTGTAAAAAATAAATTTAATGCTTTCTATGCTGTTTATGGGATTGATAGGATAGTGATAATATGTGTGAATTTCAAGGATAACACTTAAGAGGCATAGTTCAATGCAATACACAAAAAGCATAATTAACATTACTAATTTATGATTTTAATATTCTCAATACTGATATACTAGCTAGAAATCAGACGAATTTCGCTCTCTTCTTGCTTTATGTGGAGACAAGCAGTAATTCAATTATGATCTGAAACCAAAATTCAGTTTAAATGTATTTGTAATTTAGCTCACAGAATACTAAAATTATTTAAGGAAAATCTACATCTTCTGGCCCATACAATGTTTTTTTTTTTTTTTCAGTTCTTATGATTTTATGTTAAAAAATTAAATGCCATATAGAATAGAAAGTTCCAGCAACTTACTGATATTTTATTTGAATTATATGCTTATAGAGCAAACATTTGTTTCTCAAATTCAAAAGATCTGAGTATCAAAGTGAATCTGTTGTAAGAAAGCAAGGAGATACTAAACCCTAATAAGATTTGCATTAAAATATATAACAATTTTGTTAAATATGTATAAAAGATGCATTAAAAAAGTGCATACAAAATTAAAGTAAAAAATAAATCAATTACAAAAGCTTTTCTTTTTGAAATACATTGATAATACAAAAATATCACCACGAAACATAATTACTAAGAAATAGTTACTAGAATAATCAAAATCTTCCAAAAAAATCCAGAAAGATAATAAATACCTAAAGCATCTAGAATATTATCTAATTTTGCAGTAGCAGTTCTTCCTTTATCAATAGCTTCTACAGCTGCAGTCTTTGCTTCATTTGCCTTCCCTAAAGTCTTTAAAGAATAAAATAATGGTTATAGTACAAGAAGATGACATACTTTTTGAAAATAAACATATTTATGGTCAAAGTCTGTTTTAGGTAATATGGTGATGTTTCACATAACGAAAACTTGCAGGGACCTATAAATGTTTAGCAGAATGAACCATGTGTGATTTTCATTAAATATCAAATGCAGACGAATTTTTTAAAATTTTATTTTCTGTTTTAATGGTGGGTAAATACTTAACCCCATTCCCCCCCCCCAAAAAAAAGAGAGAGAGCAAAATAATGGATGAATAAACATATTTCTTACTATTATAACTTAAGAAGTGCAAGCTATTCTTGAAGATGATGGAACCACACAGGGAAGTTTTCTTTGGTAAGGAAGAACAGGAAAAAAAAAAAAAAAAGATTCATGTCAGCTGCAGCTAACAAGGAACTTCTGAAGATTCAAAAATTAGACTTAAAATGAAAATGCATTGAATTAGAAGTGGGAAGAGGTCCAGGTCACAAACATGATGTGATATCTCAGGAAGATGGGATGAATGGAATAAGCTATCCATTCAATGATAATGCTATGAATTACTTCTGGAGCATTCTAAAGAAGAATATTTCAGAACAGTCCTGAAATAGTGTATTGCCATTTCAGATAACTTCATAACATATGGATGTCTCATAAAACAAAAGACAGATTTGCAAGCAAGGGAAAGAGGGGTGAAGCTGTTTAACTTCCAACAGACGGCTAGAATGACAAATTAAACTGAACTAAAAAATGTGAGGTTGCATATAAAAATATATAATTATTGCATATATAAAGTATCCATACACAAATATTTTATAACTCAGTAAATTTCCATCACTTCCAACACTGGTGGTAGTTTTAATATTCTACATAATACTTTTATGACCATTTCACAATTTTGGACCAGGCCTAGAAATGAATTAAAACTATTTCCCTAGAAAGCTATGGAAAACAGCATAACACATAGAAAATGATTTGCATAGCGGATTTGCTATTGAGGAACAGACAATACTCATTACGTGAACCACCACTGTAATTATGCTAAAATGTAACATTATTCTAATTGTATCACTTTTTTAAGAAATTTAAAATCTAACAATGCAGAAACACTATTAAAATAAGGCACATTTCATCTTAAATATTATAAAAAATATTAACTTTCTTTTCTAATACTATAAAAGAGTGATTCTAACCTAAAAAACACTTTTAGCATAAAATTAAACAGGGCGAAGAAGTAGCTAACAAAAATTTTTATTTGATTTGCATTTTATATTTTCTATATTTTGCTTGCAAAGTAACTGAAGAAAAGTAATGTACAGTCAAAAGTTGTTAATCCGGACACCCATAAACCGGAATGATCTATAATCCGGACCTCAAAGCTACAAATTTTCTGCGCATGCATCAATGCATTAATGCGTTGATGCATGCTCGTAATACGTTTACGCATGCACATAATACATTTACGCATGTGCATTTAATGTGAAACCAACAGTATAAGCTAAGCTCAAATTATCTAATTATCTATTTCAGTTGATGTTGCAGATTGCGTTGTTCCTTAATCTTCGAACTGGATCCGGCTTATTATTTTTTTGCAGACTGTTAGAGCAATTTTATAAAAGTAAGTTGGAACATTCGATTATGTCAAATAGAATTTCCAATGCTGGAGCTGCAAAAGGATCTACAAAGGGAAAGCATGTTTCGAAGTCCATCAAACAAAACGTGGAATTGCTGAAAAAATGGATAAAGGCATATATTTTGTTTCTCTAACCATTCCAAAATATGTTTATCAATTTCACGCTGCTCTGCGTGGGGTGGGGGAACGTCGTGGCATGCAATGAACTGGAAGTTGATCTGTCAGCACTATCCTCATCTTCAGGGCAGATGGTTTTATTTTATTCGGCTTATAATTCCTTACTAAATGCAGTATTTCATCTCAATGTACTCCGTCTTTGATATGATTTAAATAAAATTCCTCGTCATTATAAATATCACAAATACAAATCAAATAGTTTTCTGGTTGCAATTTTTTAATTTTGACTATGCGCGCGTTGAAAACATTTTTTAATAAAGTAAACAAATAAATATTAAGCTTTTTTTTTGTAAATTTTGATACCCTTTAGATCATAATTGCTCTTTATTTCATAAATTATGGTTTCATATTTTTAATTTTATAAATTTTGCATGCCATCTTACTAGATTTAAACTGATGATCTATAATCCAGAAAAATCGATAATCCGGAATCGCCGACGAGTCCGGATTAAAGACTTTTGACTGTATAAATATTTTCATTAAAATATTCTCTGAATATATAAAGAAAATATAAGAAAAGTTATCAATTAATTTACCATGTGAATAGTTATTAGTTTGCTAATTTAAATAAAATTAGCATTATTTGAAGACAAAATATCAACATAATGATTTTTAATTTATTCTTACTTCTTTTGCCAATGCTCCTCCCATCTCTGCTTCATCTTCATAACGTTTCATTCTGACATCAGTATCTTCAATTTGGTCAGTCAGCTGGCCAGCTTGATCTCTTAATTGACCGGCCTGTTCTTTTGCCTGTTCTGCTTCTCTGCGAATCTCACCAGCATCCTAAGTACAATTTACACAATAATAACATTTTCTTGCAGATATGTATGAAAACATCACATAGAGTGGATGTGAAAGATTGAATATTATAACACTCCAGAATTAAATGTAAGACATTAAAAATGATAATAAGCATAATACAGTGCATAGAAAAAGTATTTCAGAACATCTGTTATATAAAATTGTAAACTTTGCAATATAACATGACACAGCTTGATTGCATCTGTTCAGCCTTTGTGCATAATAAAATTAACTTTCTGGATGTAGAAATTTACATGCTATATTGCATGTCAATAAAGCAAGCAAGTATAACTTAAGGTTTCTCACTTCTTGAGACCATTTGAAAGCTGAAGCATTTACCAGATCTTCTTGGTATGTTTCTTCAAGAACAGAGCTCAGATGGAGGCATTTAAATGCTCAAAGCAAAAACCACTGCTGGCAGCACTCTCAGTATAATAGCACTAGGAATATTGTCTACTTCATGTGTTTAAAATTAATTTTTAGGGGAACATACCAGATCTGATATTACACTAAGCAACTACCTAGATAATTTCCCCCTAATTTTAGTGCCCAACTATCAATGTTCACTTTTTAAAAGGAAGTATAATCAAATGAAGTATATTTGTAAAGCAAGATGATATTTTCTACTCTTCTGTTAATGGGACCGGATTGAGAAATGTATGTATGTATGAATATATGTGCATATACGTGTATGTGTTTACACACACATACACGCATACATACTTATATACATACACACATGCATACCTACATACATTTCTGAATTTCATCCTGATAACAGAAGAGCACCTGATATTTTTCACATTTGATGTTTTTATACTTGTCATATTTCTGAATATGCTATTCACATAAATTTATATTAATTGAATTTCCTGTACATAAGTATCTTATTTAATATCATTAAATTTTAATGTAGTTTTAACTAATAATATTAGGGTATTTTTCTGTAATTTTTTGCTCAATTGTTTATTGACTTAAAAATATTTATTAAAAATTACTCACTACCACTCAAAATTACATTTTATTTGTCATTTCTAAATCTCTCTCTTTTTAAATCTACTTAATGTCATTATAATTATTTTATTTCATAATGTTACAAGATTAGAGAAATATTATTAACTTTTATTATCAGCTTGAAAAATTTTGGTCATAAAAAGGATGAACACAAGAAAAAGAAATAAGGTTGAATCTATACAATAACACATCACTATTAATTACATAAATTGCATCAATAAAAATAGTTAAGAACAAAATTGGTATTACTGATGACCAACAGTTTTTTTTAATGGATATTTTTTTAAAAAACTACTAACTGTCAACATGATCATATTAAATGGTTAGTATTGCAATTAATTACATCTACAGAGAAGCTCTGAATATAATGATTATAAGTATACTTTTTTTTTGGTAGTATTATCTATAGCCTTAACTAAGAAATAGAACAAATAGAACTATATATACGTACATTAAATCATTCAAAAGCTGAAAACAAAAACTCAACAAAAAAAAAAAAAAAAAAAAAAAAAAAGAAAAAGAAAAAAAATATCAAACAGTTTCCAGTAGATAAAAATATTAGATGTAAAAACTCAAATAAGGCATATTTCTTTTGAATGACCTTGATGTACTAAACTTTGCAAGTACCTCCTTTTTTGAGAATTGACAGCTTCTGGAAATTTAGTTTCAAACAAGTGAATTACTGCCATTTTGCATATTTCATTTCTTCACTCCATATCTACATCATATTTTGGGAATGCTTTTAACATTTTAAACTTTTTCATATATTTAAATTAGGCCATTTATGTAATGACTTACTTATTGGTTCATTGCTATAACTTGCAACGTTTATTTTTTTTTTTAAATTTCAAACTTTTAGAAGAATTACAATTTACTTACACATTTCTTTATACATGCTTAAAAAACTCACAGACTCCCGATTGAATTTCAGTCAGATATACTACAAAAACTTTTCAATAATGATGACTGCTTACACAATGTAAACTAGTTCTCAAATTTTTTATTTTCTCATTTAAATCTCATTTCTCAGAGCCATATTACTAATTTAAAACATATTAAAATAACTTATTAGATTGGAGATGCATATTGCATGACCATTTTGCCAATATCAGCTTATTAAAATTAAATTTACTGAAAATAGGTACACATTGAGTAATAACTTGACGGCAGTAAAAACGACTCATAAGCAATACGTGACTATTGCTGCATTTATTGTGAACAAATGAGGTATTTAAACCCCTGAATTAGCTTATCACTTTTATACAATCTAAATTACTTTGGGCAGAATTTCAGAGATCATACACAGATATTACTAATGCACTAAGTTCCCAAATAGGAATTTTTAAAAGTTTACTTTTACAATGAAAACATTAATTTATTTAAGCCCCCTATTATGCATTACTTTTTTAAAAATGATAAAATTTGAATTTTTTCCCTTTAAGATGAAAAAGGTGCAAGTTATACATTTGACTTTTTTCATACCAATTTTGCATGTTCTAGATTCATTTTTTAATCCCTAAAACAATCTTAGGATAAGAATGACTTAGTGAAAAGAATTTTTTTTTCACAGAGGACCAGAATAAAAATTTTAATTTATAAGCTTATATTAAAAGGTGTCCTATGACCCAAAATGCCACAGTCTAAAAAGCTTCTTTATTTATTTAATTCGTTTTTAAAATTAGAACTGTAAGTCTATGATCAATTTCCCACTTAACTGTGCAATTTTTTTAAATATTCTATATATAAAGGTAAGAACAAAGACTAATAACATTTAACTCAGTGGTTCTCAACCTTTTGACTAACACATACCATCTAAACAAAAGCTAAAAAATTTTAGTACCACCACTACATTTTACGATGATTATTTTTCAGTTTTTCAACAGAAATATTAATACATATATATATATAGAGAGAGAGAGAGAGAGAAATTGCCATTTGCACAACATATTGGTTATTTTTATTAAATATGCACACATACAAAATATTAGATTAAAAATTGGTTACCATTTTAATTATCAAAATTTAAGTTATAGTGTTTTAATTCTAAAATTTAGTGCAAAATTTGGGCCTGTTTAAGAGAGATAAATTTCTTTATGTCTGGCCATATTTCACTTAAATTTAACCGTAAATTAGGATCCACTTTTAATTTTCTTCCACATTTATTTTTCAGATATAACATAGAAGAAAATCCTTGTTCTTACAAATAGGTTGTTCAAAAAGGCCATAAAAATTTAATAGCCTTATTTGAAAAGCCTTTAAATTCTTTTTTTTTTTTTTGGTTCAGCCAAAAGTTAACAAGCGTGTTACTTTTGAAATTTTCAGTTATATTTCAATTACAGGAAATTTTTATCATTTGTTCTTTTTCTTCACGAGGTAAAATTTCAGGTACATTTGAACAAAGTGAATTTCTAATCCAATTTTCTTTTTCATAGTTCTCGGAAAAATACATGTTGAAATTATTTATCAAAGAAAAACATAGATTTTTATAATCTGATGCTAATTCTTCTTTTATTTTCAAATTACTTTCAGCTAGAAAACTTTCTAAAAGTGGTAAAAAGTTTAAAATATTATTATGCAATTCTTTGATTATTAGTTCAAGTTTTTTTTTATCACTGCATTTATTTTATCTCTAATGATAAACAAATTAAGACTTTGTTCTTGTAATCCTAAATTTATTTCATTTAATTTTCCAAAAATATCAGCTAAATTCTAACACGCCAATCATAATTTACTAAATAAACATTTCTGCAATTCAAGTTTTGAATCACAAAAGAAAATTTGAATTTTTGATCAAAGTTGAAAAAACAATTTAAAACTTTGCCTCTAGATTTAAAACCTTACTTCAGAATGCAATAAAACCGTTTCATGTTCACTGCTCATCTCTTGGCATAAAATTGTAAATAATCTTGAATTTAAAGTTTGGCTTTTATTAAAATTAACAATTTTCACAGCTTGATTCAAAACGATTTTCTGGTTTTCAAGGATTGTAAAAGCTTTACGATGAATGGAACAGTGAGTAAATTTAGTTTCAGGCACAACTTTAATTTGAGAAACAACAGCGGAATATTTTCCTGTTAAAAACTGAGCTCTGTCACTGAATACAGCAATGCACTTATTCCAAAGAATATCATTCTCAGACATAAAACTCTCAATTACTATGAAAATTTCATTTGCAGTTGCTCTATCATGAAGATATTCACAAAGTCAATGCTCTTTGTTTATCGCAATTTGTTTATCTTCTTCGAAACGTATGCAAACTATTAACTGAAGGAAGTTTGTTATATCAGTATTTTCATCCAACTGTAAAGCTAAATACTCACTGTGTTTTATTTTTTGAGTAAGTGTCTTTTGTATGGAATTTGCCATTTCATGAATTCGTTTACTTACTGTATCATTTGATAACAAAATATTATTAATTTCATTAGCCACTTTTTTCTTGAATACTGTTAAAATGATATCTTTAGTTGCTAGTAATTAAAGGTTTTTCTCCAATAGTGTGAGCCTGCTCAATCATGGCAATTTGTAGGCTTACTAAGTAACTAGCTACCAAAGCTTTTTCACTTGAAGTAACAAAACCTTTCATTACTTATTTACGTTTTTTAAACTCCTATAATTTCCTCTTAAAATATTCTACAAATTTATTCTTTAAATTCGCATGCTTGGATTCAAGATGTCTTTTAAGAAATGATGGTTTCGTACTTTGAACGGATAACAATTAACCACAAATAATACATTGAGGTTGAGGGTCCTTTTCATCTCCATTCCAAGTAAACCCAAAGGATAAATAACTTTAATTTTATTTTCTATAAACAATTTTCTTTTTTTCCTCCAATATTTTTAATTCTAGTAGATTGTTCGGTCTCCAATCACCTGTGAATCATCACTTTTCCGCTTAGTCAATATTTTTCCATTTTGAGAATCTAGGTTTGTTTTGTTATTTTTTCACAAATATTTAAATAAACAATATATTACGAGTTTTTTCAAAACAAACGAAAATATTCTCAAACTACATAACAAAGTAAGAAACAGATAGCAACAAGATGACAAAATAACTGCTGTTAGAGACAGCAAATCGAGGTAAAAAATTTCTAATTGAAAATAGATCAACATGAGTCAGGAAATGGTGGCGACACAAAGTGTAGACATGCTATTAAATGGATCAACTCTAAAAGAATTAACAAGTTACTATTATCTTTTTATAGAAACTATTTTTATTGCCTATTAAATACGACATCCATTTCAATTACTCCATTAAAACACATTATTTATGAGAAATTCTGCTATGTCTATGGCTAAAACGTATTTCTGAAAATAAAAATGGATTATTTTGCTTAAGTCTACGAGCGTCTACTAGCCTTGAACAAAGCTCAGATCGCATAAATTTATGAGTGTTATGGAAAAAACTTAAACAATATATTGGGGTATTTAATGTTTGAATTTAATAGTTAAAATACTTTGTTTCTTTGTGTACTAGTTGAGAATCGCTGATTTAACTCAAGACATGGATTAAGCATGGAATTATCTATTTATAGCTGTTTAAAGAAATCGGTTATTATTTTCCTTTCTTCAATTATTTATGTTTCCTAATCACAGTGGATGTGTATCTTAAAAACTATTAAAACAGGATATTTAAATATGACCTCACTTTTGATGACTGTTCCGCAAGTCTTTTAGCTTCTTTAGCTATATCACGAGCATCAGCTGCATCTTGAGTAGCACCACGCAAAGCATCTTCTGCATCAAAAGTTTTGTTTTCAGCTTCTCCAACTTTTCTCTTGACATAGGGTATCTTTTTTAAAGTTTCATTTGCCCTTTCTTGACTTTCTCTCACTTGCTGATCAAATCCTAAGCAATTTTTTAATGCACCAATACATGGTGCATTTAAAAATTAATTAATTTCATATTTAACAATTTAAAATTAATTTCATATTTAATAAATATGAAAAAAGTATTAAATTACTTTAAAATTAGCTGTTAGGTAAGGCATTTTAAAAATATAATAAATTGTATATACAATATAATTTATTTTAAACATTATGATATGAATCATCAACAATAATTAAGTTATTCCAATAAAATTAAAAAAAACTTTGATAAGATTCTACAGTGAAAGGCCAAAAAGCCATGGGAGCAACGCCAACATTTTACACATTAAATAATTACTTTGCATATGCAAAATGGCATGGAAACTAAATCAATCATTTATCCTGGCTCACTTATTATTTAACATGATTAAACCAAAGAGTTTGCACATGTTATGACTATTGCTTCTAGAAGGATGGCTCATGTAGTTTTAGAAATCACTCATTTCCATTCACATAAATTGATAAAAAACTGTATATTGAAGAGCATACTTAATGTTACCTTGCATAATTAATAACGAATCACAGATGAGCTATAATGCATGAAACTGATATCAGATTCAGTGCAAGGTTCTCATAAAATGTGCCTGAAAGGAATGTTCATTGTGTAAGGATTTATTTTGTTCCAACCAATTATTTTTAGTTTTCCTTTATCTTCTGATTTCAGTTTCCTGCCACAATGTAAATTTTGTATGATGTACTATTTAAATTTAAACATGTTTCAGAAGCAGTATTTAAGCTGTGTGTCAAGAGTTCAAAATGAGGAGTAGCGGACTTAGTTCCAAGTTTATTTTGTGTGTTGAATTTAGCTCTCTATCTGGTGTTAGACACCTTTCAGTTGATACTGATATATTTCTCGGCTCGGCTTTGCTGTGTGCAGCCAATTTAGCATTAGTTAAGCTAAGGAGCCAGCCATTAGATATCTTAATTTACTAGTGATTTATTACATTCTTATTTTGTTAATTTATTTATTGTAATTTTCTGTAATTTTAAATAAAAACGTTATTTAAACCTTTCTTCTGTAGTCTATTCTTCAAGAAATAGCGAGTATTCGCTACTTTGTCTTCAACGTAAAGTGAATGTTGTATGCTCCTTAAAAAAACATGCAGACTCTATAATTGCACCTCTATAATTATACCTTGATGAACATTGTAGAATTCTAGGACTGGAAAGGGCACGAAGATATGAACTGGATGACAGAATGGCATGGTCTGATGAAACCAGATTCTAAATCTTTAATGTTGACCTGATTAGATAGTAGTATATACTCCACAGAGCTCTGAGCCTGCATGTCTCTAAGATATAATATAAATTGGTGGAGATTTTGAGATAGTTTACGATGTGTTCATATGGTTGGTTTCAGGCTTTCTATTTCTTTCACAGCCTATTCCAACTAGCCCAAGATATATCAGCATTAATTAAATAATGCAATATGCCACTAATCTATGGTTGTTATTAGATGCTTACAAGAACATTACATAGATTTTACCATCATAATTTGATCACTGTTGTCCCCCAACACAAACTTCTGGGATCATTTATAGAGTGCACAGGGAACAAGTTAAATGATTTAGAAATGGGCCTAGTTACACCAGTGCAATGCAATTTGGGAATACACTGCAGAATTGTAAGCAGCCTTTTTGAATGGTATCACCAATTCATTGATTTTATGCCATGATGTATGAGATACTTCTGAGGACTACAGGAGAGCAACCTGTTATTGAGCTCTTAATCCTACGAGTTTCTGCCTCACTGTATACACTGACTACCAATAAGTATTTGGACACCTATGCAAATGACGATATCTGCGGTCCTAAGGTACGACACGGACTCCGCTGGTATATATTGTGTACGAAAAAGCATCGGCTTTAGTTGCATGCAAGATGCCTCGCAGTTCAGAGCTCTCTGATTTCGAGAAAGGTATAATTATCGGGTATCACAAATGTGGCCGATCCTTAAGGGACATATCTAGCGATCTGAAGTACCCAAAACCGACAGTGGCCTATGTGATTAAGAGTTGGAAGGTGAGCGGAATGTGCCCCAAGTCGGCAGACCAACGAAACTGGGAGATAGAGACCTACGAGTGCTGTCCAGAGAAATTCAGAAGAATCGCACCCAACCGATGGCCGTCATCCGCAAGGAGTTTCAACAGGCATCCGGGAGTATTGTTTCAATGAATACCATCTGTAAGAAAGCCCATCTGCTTGGTTTTCATGGTCGTGCTGCTGCTCACAAGCTTTTGATCACAAAGTCCAACCGCGCTGCTCGGTTAATGTGGTGCAAAGCACATCGAAATTGGACCGTAGATCAGTGGAAACGGGTTCTTTGGAGTTACGAATCAAGGTTCACCCTTTACCGTTCGGATGGCAGGGTCTACCTGGAGAATGTCTCCTGCCAGAATGCATTGTGCCAACAGTCAAGTTCGGCGGAGGTGGAATTATGGTCTGGGGGTGTTTCTCCTGGTATGGGCTGGAACCCTTGGTCCCCATTCATGGTAAGCTCAACTCCGATGCCTACTGCACTATTTTGAATGACAATGTGCCTACTACGTTGTGGCAGTTTTATGGGTTGGACCCCTGTTACTTTCAGGATGACAATGCCAGTTGCCATGTTTCGACGTTAACTAAGGCTTGGTATGGTACCAATGTAGTTCATCGAATGGACTGGCCTGCCTAGAGTCCAGACTTGAACCCTATCGAGAACCTCTGGGACGAGTTGCATTGCCGAATTCAGGGGTACACTACCCGTGCGAAATCGGTGAAGGAACTTGTATGTCTTCTCCAAGCCGAGTGGAAGAAAATACCACTAGCTATCATACAAAGACTTGTGGAAAGTATGCCCCGGAGGGTCCCCGCTGTAATTACCTCTCGTGGAGGCTCTACCAACTATTGATTTTGAATAAAGTTAGTTTTTCTTTTCTATCACAGGTGTCCAAATACTTATTGGTAGTCAGTGTATAACACAGAACTGATAACACCCATACCAATAGAAGAAGCCCTATATTGCAATTGATAAACATAAGTTTTTCAAAATACTACTGCAAATGTTATACAATATGAAAATTTCAGAATAAAAATTTTAAATATGTTCAAATAAGTTAAATATGTTAAATTATTTAAAAACGCTCATATAAATTAATAATTTTTAAATGATTTTGATAAATTTACCCTTTAATGTATCAAGTGTTTCTTTGGCATCATCTAAAATCTTTTCACCAGATGCTATGGCATCAAGAGCTTTAGCTAAAGCAGCATCAGTATCAGTTAGAAGCTCATCTGTAATCTACAAGCACAAAAAAGTTAAGTAAATTAAACAATCTATTATTTTTACATCAGAATATTTTTAATAAAGTAAATATATTATTGAATTCATTGAACATTGTTTACATTTTATATGCATTCAGAATATATTATGTTGATGTATTCAGTGAATTCATCTTTAGTGCTTTAATGTAATTTCATATTAAATGCATGTTAGAGAAATTTAAATCAAACTTACTGAGTTTCTTTTTAACAATAATTTGAGTGGAAATTGAATTTACTGTATACTAAAAATATTATGACATCAGAAAGAAATGCATCTCTACATCTAATACAAATTAGTACTTTAACAATTTTAATATCAATAATCAAGTTTTTAAGAGAATATTTTGAGTACCTTAGCACCACGTGAAAAGGCCAGGTTAATTTTTTCATATACCAGTAGTATTATAAGCAAAAATAGGTTTATACGATATCAATTAACTTTCAGATATTCTAATTAGATTTGTATAAAAAAGATAATACATTAAAAAAGTTAATGGACTTTTATTAAATCATGTTGTGTCTTTTATCCTATAAACTGGACTAGCAATAAGTCAGACATATTCTTTTAAAATTATAGTGTATTTTTCCCCTTGACCAACTATTTTAAAGGCAGTAATCTTTTAAGAAGGCACTAAGTATACCTGTTGTTGCCGTATTGCTTCATTCAGCAAACCCTCTGCATCCTTAGTCTGATCATCAAGCCTGGACAAAGTTTCTTTATGTTCATTAGCTAAACTATCAGCTTGTCCTTTCACTCTTTGTGCCTGAAAGCAACATTAATTAATATTAGTTTGAACAGTGTTAATATGGATCAGCTCTTAGTCTTTTCTTAAAATACAAAAACAAATTTTTATAATTCAGTATTGTTTATAAAATAAAATTATAAACACTAGAATGCAGTGAAATTTACAACTAATAAAATTTTTAATAAGCCATAGAAAGCATTCATGAATGTTATTAAAACTTCTCAAACATTACTATTAAATTATTTATTCTTAAGGAATAAAACCAGAATTCAATAAAGGGATTAAGATAATTGTAATAAGCACAGTAGATGATAAAAGAAAAATATATGCACATCATACATTATAACACAATTTGCCAATTAAATCAATTAACAGAAATTTACAGAATTATATTGAATTATGCCAAAATTTCATCTAGTAAAAAAAGGGAAAGAAAAGAAAGAGAAATGCTATCACAAATATAATAAACTAATTATGAATTTCATAATGATGATGAGAGTTAATAACTATTTCCATATGTCACACAAAATAAACCACAATTACAGCTATCAAAAATACAGTAGCAAAAATGCATCTGCATGGATTATTTTATTTTCCTTTCTATTATCTTTCCCTAGGTATAAAAGAGCTGTTACATTGTGGTAGAGTTGCATTTGAATTCTGTACTTACTATTACTGTTTTTTAAGTGACTGTTTTGTTTCAGGGTGATATGTTTGTTATATAAAGTAAAAAAAAAATTCTTGTATTCGTCAGTACTCGCCAAAAATTAGAGAATCCACTGAGAAACTGAATGCTACCTGAGAATTATAAAAATAATGTCAAACTGCATCATAAACTGCCTTTCTATACAATAATTTAAAATATAAACTGTAATTTATTACACCAGACAGTTCTTAAGTACAAGAATATGAAGTAAAAGAAACCCTAAAGTTTTCCATGACAATAGTCATCACAACATATTAGTCTCATATCATCTTGCAACAAGATTACAGATGCATCCCCCCCCCAGATACTATCTAAGCTTTATAAAGCAGGGCACATTAACTATTACATGGAAACATTTTTACATCCACATTTCTATCTCTGCTATTGTGCATATATTACAGCTAAAAATGCTTCACTGTCGGACAGAAACAAATTCTCATATTCTGTTACTTCATTAATCCAAGTGAATGATACATATCAAAATTATTTTGAATGGCTAGGTATTACTAAATGATTACTAAATGGGGGTAGGGAATGTTTTATTCAGCACCATTTTGTATGGTACAATAGAAGTACTATTAAAAACAATTTAGAAGGAGGAAAAGTCTTGAGCAAAGTAAAATCATGAAACAATATATAAAACTGGGCTTTAATTTTTATTGGTAGAGAAGACTAGTGGATAATAAAATTTGACATTTTTAAACCTACTTTCAGATTATTTACTTTATTTTGCTTTTTTACAGTTTTGGGTATGACAGCTCAGCAATGAATCTTGCATTATAGGAAACATTGAATTTTTCCCATTAAACAAAATTAAACAACCTGCTTAAACAAAACTATTACTCATACAAAATTTGCTTACACAAAAATTAAGAAACTTGCTAAAAGCAGGATTTTCCAAGCATAAAAATTAGGCAGTTTGTTTAATTTATTAAAAGGAGCATTTTCTAAGCATTAAAATTAAGCAGCTTGTCTAATTTCTTAAAAGCAACATTTTCAAAGCATTTCTTGAATGCATAATAAATGCTGCCCATAGAACAGTATATTATAATCAGATATTTGGGTCAGCTAATCAAGAATAAACAAAATAAAAGTTTACAATCTAAGTTAGCAACTTTGGAGAAACGTTTTACAGTGTGAAATGAGTCTATTATTTTAAATAAAATCTCACTGCATTAAAAAAAAATGTTTGTTTACTATTTCCATGATTATGACCCAGAATAAATATCCTACTCAGTAGTCCATTGGTGAAACACACATTTTGAAAATCTTCTTTAAAGTTATTTTCATCAACAAAATAATAATGTATATTTTATTATTTACTCTAAATGCAAAATTTTAGTCAAATTTAGTGAAGTACATATATGATTTATTCTTATTTTAAATGTAAGAATTAAATTAACTTAAGTGTTAGTATAAATATCATTAAAATATATCTTACAGAAAATTTTATACACAGTCATGTAGCTTACTGGTCAAGTGACTAAAGCTGCAAAATGCTTGCAGTTTGCCCAATTCTAAATTTACAGAACTTGGAACTGCTGGTTGTATGGGGTTTCTGTGACTTTGCAATAGATGTGAACCTTGAATAAAAATAAGTTCAGTTTCATTTAGGAAGTCAAAGTTCCTTCAAGAAAGCATCCATCCTCTAAGCAGACAGTTCTTGAACATCTTACTGAAATTAATTAACCAAACATACATACATAACAAATTCCTCCTTGAATTTATAATGCTATTTTTTTTAAACTCCTCCACTTTCTTAGGCTAGTTTATCTGCTTACTATTCCAGCCACCCTGCATCAACTGCTTTCTTGAGAAGTATTTATAAAGATTTAATCTTCACTTATTGAGGAGTATTTAGAAAAGATTTATCTTGACTTTTTGAGAAGCATTTATGAAGGTTTTACCTTCACTTATAATTCACAGTCTTAATCATTCGTTTTTTCCACATATGCTTTGCATTTACTTTCATTTCATTCTCATCTCCATATGCAAATAGTAAATAATACAGTAATTACAAAGATGGAAAATATTATAATAAAAATTAACAAAGTTTACAAGGTTAGTTTCAATGGCTTTAATTGCATGTTTTTTAGACCCAATAAATGATACTTTACATATGACTACATGCATTAGGAATGATTATCAGAAGTTTTAACTTCAACTAATCTTGAGTGTATTATTAGTGCCATATAATCATGGAAGATAATTTTACATATCTTTATATATTCAGAATTATACCAAAGATATTTCTAGCACTACAAACAGCTAATTGATTAAAACAATTATTCAAAACGTCAGTTCCTTAAAAGTTATTGTTCTTAACAAAGCTTTCTGCTTATTTATTATCATTTTCAAACTTTTGAAAAGTTTCTTTTCTGGAAATGAGATTTTTTCATTAAAAATAAACAGAATACTTCTGCTTGAACTTTTCTATTATTTATCAGCTATAAACTTTACCAGATTCTCTAACAGTTTAACTTTTAAGATATTTTCTCTTCTATTAGTAAAATTCAATGATTTAGGGCTTAAAAAACTTCTTTCTTATCTAAATTCCAAGATCATTGACAGTATCTCTTAATAATAAGGCTTACAATACCTTTGGCCCAAAACTAAGAAAACAAATTACAAGTTCAGAAAAAGAAAATGTTGACAACTGATAAACACTGATAAAGTTAAGTCTGATGAAGAAACTATAGGAATATTTTATAAATTTAGTTGAAAAAAATTATAAATAATTTCCTAATACTTGTTCTTAACGTGTACTTATTACTTTTGGCTTTAGCTGATCAGCAAATAAAGCCAAAATTTACTTGTATCTTTTTATTACAAGGATTAGGAGAATAACAAAATTATAAATATTTGTTATTTGGAAAAACTAGCCCCTACTGCCTTGCACAAAACAAGCCATGCAGGGAAAATCCATGTAGAAGTTACATGATTAACACATTGCAAGAATGACAAAATTGCATTTTGCAAAGTTAATTTCCTATGGAAATTGGTTAGGTGCAGTTCAGATCAAGAAAGGAATGAATAATTTACACAATCTTAAATATTACTGTAATTAAAAGGAAAACTTGAAATAAATGTTGTCTGAAAGGATTTCTTATATAGACTTCTTTAATCATTTTATATAGTTTTCCCCTGGCTGCCGAGATATTTCGAGTACTTTTTGCTTGTCGAAGTTATTGGAAGGCATATGAGGTACAAATGATGCTACATTTACACAGCTCATCAATTACAATAGCCATTATACAGGAAACAGAACAAAATGTCACCAAATGGTAGCCAAGTTTGGCGGCTTTTGGTATTTTCTCACCAATTTAGTGAGATAAGACATTTACTCAGTGTTAAATAGACTTGCCCCTACATTCTTATTTTTCAGGCATAGTGTCTTCTTTTTCAAGTATTTCTTATTACATTATACAAAAAATATTACAATTTCACATATAATTTTATTTAAATTATTTACTTATGTACAAAATCTGTAACAATATTTAATATAGAAGATTTCATCAACATGACATATTTTATATAAAACAGTAATAGTAAAGACTAATTGAGAATTATTTATTATTATTATTTTGTTATTCTATCAAACATTAATTATTCAGTTTTCTTTCATGAAGAAAAACTTAGAATATTAGGCAAAATGCAGTTTTCTGTGAATGAGTTATTACCTCTATTTTAATCCTTGATGCTTCATTTTTCATAGCTGCAACATCTGCAGTGGGCACATTTAAAGAACTTGCATCTGTATAAATGCCTAATGCTTCCTCATATGCTGTACCTGCTTCAGTGTTTGCATCTTTGGCTAACTGCTTTGTTCTCTGCATAAAGTCAACCAAATCGTCTAACCTGCAAGAATGAAGTTTAAAAATTTTAGTAATTTTGCTCAAACAAGCTACTTATTTCCTCACAGAAGAATTATTTAAAAAGTTACATTAAAATATAAAAGAGTGACATATGTCATACAGTGAAAACTCATTGATATTCAAATTACCAGCAAAATTATTTCTCAGTTAATAAATTTTGATTGACAAACATTTTTTAGCAATTCTTCCCATACTTAATGAATCTAATCTAATTAAATGCAACTACCTCAATGTTCAAATTGCATGCATGAGTATTAATAAAGCTGCCAATAACCATTAAAAAAATCAGTACTTTTCATTTTTCAAAAAGTATTTTTTATTTCTGATTAACATTTGGATCATTTATTTATTTATGTACATATAAAGGAGTACACAAGAACAACAAAAAATATTAAGCTATTATATTATACTTTACAATGCCCATTTTAAATTCCTTCACATTGTTTTGCATCAGTATCAGTAAACTTTTTTTCAATGCTTTGACAATTACTGGAAATAGGGAAACGGTTTTCACTTGCTAGTGCCTCTTAATGTTATGTGCCCTTAATGGCATTATGCATGATTAGCTTTGGTAAGTAATACCGCCCTACATCAGGCCATATAAAAATATATCCATTAACACAGCAATTGAAATAGTTTTGGAATATTTGACATGTAATGTTTCAGCGTAACAATGTATTTTCTTGTACCTCATTCATATTATGCAACTGCTTTTCGAGAGCTTTCTTTAGCCATGGGAAAAGGAAAAAGTCAACTGAGCAAGAAGATTTCATGAGTAAGACACAAGCATCATGTTCGTTTTCTCTAAGAATTGCCAGATGAGAAGAGTTTGTTCAGATATCTGCTGAATTGTCTTTTGATGATTTTCATTAGTAATCTACTGCACTTTTTCAGTATTTTCATCATTTCTGTTCTTCAATCGATAGTCATGGTATAGCAGTCTTCATTTGACGTGTTGCCATATTTGAAAAGGTAAAAGAACTTCTGCATTTGTGATTTACTCAAAGGTTTACTTAAGGTTACTCAAATGCTACTTGCGATTTACTTCCTCTTTGGTAGACAGACATTAGAAATCCTAAGGTGACCTACCAAATGACATGTTTCATAAAAAAAAAAAAAAAAGCCTGCTTGCAATGCCCTCATTTTGAAGTACTCTTACATAAGCATTTCAAATCACATACAGTACAAAGTCTGTAATCCGGACGTCTATTATCCGAAATGATCTATAATCCGGACCTCAAAGCCACAAACTTTTTTTTTTCTGTATGCTTTACGCAATGTTTATGCATGCAAGTTTAGCACAAAAAACGAAGCAACTTAAACAACTTACATTGAAAGAAATGTTTAATAAAGTAAACAAATAAATATTGAGTTTTTTTTTTTTTTTTTTTTTTTTTTTTTGTAAATTTTGATACCTTTTAGATCATAATTGCTCTTTATTTCATAAATTACGGTTTCACATTTTTAAGTATAACTTCTGCATGCCATCTTACCAGATTTAAATTGATGATCTATAATCCGGAATCGTCAAAATCCCAACGAGTCCGGATTACAGACTTTGTACTGTATAAACAAAATAATCACAACATTATAATGTTTTTATTTTACATTTTTATATAATAATATATTTTTAAATACTTTACTACTTTGTAATATATCTGAAGAACTGGCTTTAAATTCTGCTTCTATACTTCAGTTTAATGAACAGCATGAAAAAGAAATTTCACAGTAAGTATAGCCAAACAAACTGCTTCATTACCCACAGCAGCCAGCTAACTCATGGTGCTTAAATCTTTTAATGGAATGTATGACTTAAGCTCCTGCTTTTTATATTACAATAATTTGCCATCAAATAATGAGTCATATAGTAAACAGTAAACAAAGTAATTTACTTTTGATAAGAAGAAACAAAAAGACTAATATTGATGATTTAATCAAGCAAGTAAATTACATAGTAAACATATCTGAATTAAAAATATCTCTCTAATTTCAGACATTTTTTGGGATACTAAATTTTCGAAGTCAAGAAAGAAGGCTTAAAAATAATAATAAATCCATACCATACAGAGTGGCAAAATTTTGTGTATCCAAAAACACACCCATATTTTCCATTGTTAAGGTAGCATTGGTTTACACACTTCGGATAATCAGACTGATGTTATGTGCTATAAAAACCTGATTGCAACTGCATAAAATATTTATAAAAGTAACAGTAATAAGGATATAATTTAATTCGTAACATAAGGACAAAAGGCCCTTTTTGTCCATTGAAACTCTTTGTTCAGATATTTATTTATAATTTTCAGCAGAGAGTGCCAGACATTTTTTCTAGCCTTAAATGCACATAAAACATTTCTTTCAGTATCAAGTCTTTCAATCTAACAAATATTTCTTTTCTTCAAACAAAATCTTATTTTGCCAAATTAATGATAACTGCTTATATACTATTAGTAGCTACCGACCTTCAACTAAAATCTAGGAGGTTTTTCACACTTTATAATAGTCACTTAGATGTTTAAACTAGTTATAATTAAGCTCTCAAGTAAAATATATAAGCTTAATATTTAATACAATATTTTCAATTTAAATTTTACTTAATTTTTTTTGGTTTAATTCATCAGATTTTGCAATTTTAAAATTTTATGCTGATGACAACATCAGCAGGAAAAAATTGTTTTCAAACAAGGCAAAAGTTAAATTAGTAGCTATTCTGCAAACAATCATGTTAATAAACTTATCTGTGTACTATTGACAAATTTAAAGCAAAATTAAATATTAATATCTTCAGCTCAAATAGAACTTAATCAGAGAAATCAGTAGTAAAAATGGGAACAGGTTTAGTTTTAAATTTCTTGAAGGCATAATAATGCATTAAATAACTTCATATTTTTGAAAAGCTTGTTATGAAACTTTTCTTCATAACATTTCCTTTTCATTTAATGCTTAATGATCAGTAATTTTTAAAAAATTCATTTGAAACTCAGATAAATTTAAAAACCAGGAGATGAGATGAAAAATCAGGAATCTTAAAAATGAGAAAGCTGGAAGCTCTGTATATAATACTTATATTATGGACTCTCATTATGGACTTATTACTAATATTCAATGCTAATAAGTCTATAGAAAAGCAAGACCTGTCAGCTTGCAAAATCACCTTCACAGCTAAACTGAACGATGCATAGCCACATCTGCATCAAGAAACTTTATACTGGAAATAATAAAAATGAATTACACACTTGCCTAAGTTAAATATAGAATAGGTTAACAGTGTAAAATTAACCTCACACAAGTTTTTAGCTGACTAGGAAAGTTTTGAAGTAATTTATTACTAATTAAATATGCTATCATATCAGGAAAAATATTAATGAAAAAATTTCAAATAACTTAATTTTATCATTACAAACTTTGCATTATGAAGTTATCATATCATTATGAAGTGTAACTACATATAACTGAAATAGCTAAAAGCATAATTAAATATTTTTGAATGCTTAAGGAACTTACTTTCGACCAAGGTCATAAACTTCATTGCTCATCCTTTCTTGAGAATCAACTGTTTCTCTGGCTAACCGATAAGCTTCTGTAGAGGTATTCAATGCCAGATTTGAAACAGTGTCACTTACTTCTGCATCTTCTTCTTGCCTAAATAAAGATACAATATAACAACAATTCATTCAAGATCACAATATTCAATAAAATAGAAAAATCACAATGACATAATATGTACTAATCAAATACATTAAAAGAAGCAGTAAACATTTTGAAATTTTATATTTACATTTCATGTTCTTATTTTAAATCTCACAGTTAAAATCTACATTAAAAAATAATATATTTATAATTAAGACACAATAACATGCCGAATAAATACTAATTCTGAATTAGTAATATATTTATATTCTATCATAATAGTAAAAAATTCTATTTGTGTCTATCGCAGAATTGATGTTTTTGCATCATCATATCTTAACTCGTACAATGAAATGTATTTGCATTTTCCATGCAAAACAAAATTCTATCCTTTATGCAAAACAAAATTCTATCCTTTCAATTAATATGATTAAATTTCAATGACCTTTAATTTTTTATTAAAAAATTATTTGTTATTATCTTTTGTTTTCCTAAATTTTTAACAACAATGTCTATTATATTACTAATAAAATATGTAAATGACCAAAATTGCAATTTTCTTTAGCATTTTGAGTTTTAATTCAAAAAACAGGAGCTTTATCTATAATAGTCCTATGAGGCAGTTCTGATTAAGAAATAAAATGAAAAGCATCCCACAAGATTAATTCTTAAATTTAACAATTATATTGTTATGATATAATTTCATATTATGGAAATTATTTTACGGTTTTTAGAGTGGAAGCAGCCTAGCTTAATAAACTGGAAATTTCCTCATCTGAAGTTCTGTAGTTTTAAGAATAGCACTGTAACTTTTAAGGTTTTATGAATAATTAAATAACATACATATTACATAGTATTCATGGCTCCGTGGTTAATACATAGTTTGAAAAATTTTCTATGATATGGTAATGGCTTTTATTTATTTTTTTATACTTCAGAAATGATGATAAATGCTTTATTATATGATTTCGATGATAATATATGCTTTATAAGTCTTATAAAAGTTTTCTCTTGTAGTGTAGTTTGTAGTTTCGATTGTAAATACCATTTGCATTAAAATAAATTAAATGGATGTAAAAATTTATTGCATTTATTATGTTATCTATGCTGCAATAGCCTGAAATCTGTATCCAAAGGTTTCTGTACTCCCTTCAAATCCAACCATTACACATTTAGCTTCTTTAAATTTTCCACATCATATTTTGCTTTAATGAACATTAGATCCAGTCTATATAGGTGTCTATTTTTGCTGATTTCTTTCAATCATTTGAAGCCGTTTTTCACTTTTAATGCCAATTTACTCATTTCCTCCTACCCACTTTGAAAAGTATTTTTTATCAAGTACAGGAAGTTTCCATCAAAAAATTTTGTTTCTTCAGTGTTAGCTTTTGATATTTTTTACTGCCCAATTGTTGAGAGGAAAATTTATTGTTTGTAATACACTCTCCAAAAAACTAAATGTGTGTACAAACAAAAGTTTTGTCTCTTATTTCAATCATAGTCATCGCTGTGATCCTGCTTTAAGGCAATATAGTGTTATAATGGCACTCTACTTGCAAATGCTAGTACTAGTACTTCTGGCACTGAAAGCATTATAGGACTTCGGGCTGAGGTTAATACTTTCAGAATTAGGCATTCTGTATTGTATTCAACTCTCAGTAATAAATTTTGGTTTGCCTTTTATACTTTCTAAAACTCTCATATTCTTTAAATAAGCCCCTTTTTTTGGTAATCTGTAAGCTTACTTATTTTTGTTTATGTGAATTATTTAACAGAGTTCATATCAGAATTTTTATAGCACATTTAATAATTTCATAAGGTTTAAATACTGAAAACAATATATATTATAAATTTTTACACTTCTATTTTAATTATAATGGACATACAGATGCATTTCAATATTAAAAGCATTATAAAAAATTACATTGGTAAATCTCAAAACATGTTTTTGCATGATGAGGCCACACTGCCTACAGCAAGCCTAAATCTTCTTGTGATATATTGCACTGTTTTGGTTTTTCCCTTTTTCCAACCAAATTTTATAATACCGTAATTTCGCGCGTATAGTCCGCGGACTATCTGTGTTTAAAATGCGAATTTTTGAAGCTGCGGACTATCCACCAGTGCGGATAATACGCTGGTTGTTCACGGTTAAAATTGTTGAAATTTAAAAAACACGCTGTCGTGAACTGCCGATGATCAAATATAAAAAAAGCGTGAGATTCCAAGTATCCTTCGCACTGCTTTAGCACAACTGCCGGGAGGGGGAAAAGTAGTTGATGCGTCAACTCGGTTTATAGGAGCCATAGTAGCAAGTACCTGGAGTACGAAAAAAAAAAGCGTGATTCGTTTACTTATAGCGTGGTTTGGCAACACCGAGTGAGTGGAGTCGAAGGTCACATTTCATTACCACTTATCACGAGGATAGCATGTTGCACAGTATTTTGTTTTCGTATTTTGTCTTTCATCTTTGCTAACGTTGATGAAACATCGCCGGAGATTTACTGCTGAGAGGTAGTTGAGAAAACTGAAAAAGATGGAACTAGAGAAGCGGGCCGTTATTGGTTTAATCCTAGTACCCGGTGCACACGGGATTTGACTACTTTTGGCGACTTTATGATGAGCAGTAAAAACGGGACATACACGATGAGTAGTTAACAGGTCATTCAAAGAAAATATATAGTTAAACATAGTATATACTATTTATATAGCATATATACTATGCGTGTATAGTATATATATAGACGTTCTTTGGATCATTTTTGGTGTTGGCGATAATTTTCAAAGTCGCGCCAAGGCTGCACCGTATACTAGGATTTTACTCCGTTATTTTGAAGTGGACAAGAAAGCGGCGAGAAATTTGCGCAAACAAAAGGATGTGTTTAAAAAGCATGGGAATATTGCCGTATTAAAAAAACGTAATTTCGGATGTATAGTCCGCGGACTATCCGGTGGTGCGGACTATCTGACAATTTTTAAATTTTTTTTTTATATAAAATCGTGTCTGCGGACTATACGATGGTGCGGACTATACGTGCGAAATTACGGTATTTTATCTGATTCTACTTCTTGCTGTGGATGGTATATATTTAGGATATTTGTGGATGGCATATATTTAGGAGAATAACAGTCTCTATAATAATATTGAAAATAGATAATTAAACAATCCATACACTGACAGAATTAACTAATCTGTACACTAATGTTGAAACTAACCAATTGAACAATATGTATACTGATGTTGAATTTTGAGAATCACTCAGCTCAATATTCCTTTCATATAGCTCCATTCTACAGATCAGAATCAATGCATTCAGACATCAAAAAGCTGAAATGTTCATTATTTACTATCCGGTGGTGCGGACTATCTGACAATTTTTAAATTTTTTTTTTATATAAAATCGTGTCTGCGGACTATACGTGCGAAATTACGGTATTTTATTTGATTCTACTTCTTGCTGTGGATGGTATATATTTAGGATATTTGTGGATGGCATATATTTAGGAAAATAACAGTCTCTATAATAATATTGAAAATAGATAATTAAACAATCCATACACTGACAGAATTAACTAATCTGTACACTAATGTTGAAACTAACCAATTGAACAATATGTATACTGATGTTGAATTTTGAGAATCACTCAGCTCAATATTCCTTTCATATAGCTCCATTCTACAGATCAGAATCAATGCATTCAGACATCAAAAAGCTGAAATGTTCATTATTTACTATTAAATTTATGATGATTCAATGTTTACACAAGTAAGTTTTCAGAACAGTAATAAAATTTCTGTAATAATCTGGTTTGATTAGGTTTATTTGGCTATGGTAAAGCCCACTAGGGCTATCTGCACAAGGGAAGAGATGCTCTTGTGGAGGGCATTCTAAGGGAAACTGGTTTGAATCTACATTACAGACAGGGAAAACCACAAATGGCCCATGCAACCAACCTGTTCACCTGAAATTGCACCCTACTACCAATGTTCAGCGATCTTACCACTTGACCACTGGTAGTCTTTCAATAATCTGAATGTATTCTAAATATTTCATTTCTCATTACTGTTAAGAACTTCTCACTAAATTTATGGAAAACATTCCTAAATGCATTTTATTACAAATAGCATTCTAATTTAATTATATAAACTTACTGATCAGCCAATTGCCTTGCTTCTCTTGCTATTTCGGATAATCTTTGAGACTGCTGGCCCAGACGATCCTTCCTATCTAGTGCAGAATCATAGGCAGCCCTTGCTTGCTCATTTAAATATTTATGAGCAGCAGCTGCAGCATCCTGGGCTTGTTTAATCACATTTTCTGCTAATGATGTATTTTGAAGACCATATCTACGATATTCTTCCCCATCATCTAGTCTTTCTCTTACTTTTCCAGCAGTGTGCCCAATTTCTCTTATTCGTTTGCGAAGGTCATTGAGTTGACTGATTAAACTCTTATCAGCAACTATATTAAATTCAAATGTTTACAAAAAATTACACTGAATGAAGGTAAAAAAGGAAATTTCTCATTATAAGATAAGATAGGCTATAATAAATCAGTTAAATTAATAGTACTCAATTAAGCCAATGCAACATAATATAAGTTTATAACTATGGTAAAATTAGGCTGAAGAACATTACTCTGGATTAATTTCATCTCAAAAGTATCATAATAAATGAACAAAAATATCATAGCAAAATGTTTATATTACAAATGAGTTTAAATAAGTGTCAGACTGCAGTTAATATCTCAAACCAATAGCACAAATTAAAATGAAATATATACTTAAGATTCGAAACTTGCCACACTTTATAATATAAATAAATGTGTAAGCAAAAGAAAAAAAAAAAGGGTCTGGAAAAAAAGATCTTTTAAACTTTCATAACAAATGCTGACATAAGAAAATAAAAGTCACATATTTTTTCTCTCTTTCCGAAGAATATCAGTTAGTATCCCCAGCATGTTCTTTTGTAGTTATGACATAAAATGATGCAAATGTACTACTTGGACATTTTACTACAGTGATGCCTGTTTCCATTTTTTAGAGGTCATTCTCTTTTATTATAATTGTGATTTTAAATTATGTTTTAAATTAAAAATGCTTAACTGATAAAGATATAAGGATATAGACAGATATTTATCCGATGAATGCAGCAATAATGAAGAAGCAAAACATTACAAGTATTTTTTCAAGATTCATGAAAATGTGAATGATAGAAATGCCAAACTTAATAATCACAGCAATAATTCTAAAACCATCTTATCTGATGATACTTTTGCAAGTGATGATAATTTCTACTCAGGTGAAAGTAAAGTGGAGAGAAACAAAAGTGCAACACTTTGAAAGTGATACAAAAGAATATTGCAAAAAAAGTAACAGGACCTCCTAAAGAAATGAAATGAAACATTTCTGAAAATAATTGATAGCAGATTAATTGATGAAATAGGAAAAAGCAGTGGTCAACATGCTGAATGCATATATCCAATTTATAGTCTAATCCAGTGGTATTCAATCTATAGATTATGACTCCAAAAAGGGGTGGAATGTGGATGAAAAAATTGTAAGTAAATTTAATTGAATACAAATACATGACTGGCAGAAGTTTTGAGAAAACAATTTAATTTTTAAATTGTGAAATTTTAGTAAATTCTACAGCACTTATTCTCTGTTAGAACAATGACTTCAAAGATATATTTATAGTTAAGACACAATAACACGCCGAATAAATACTGATTCAGAAGTCAAACAACAAAAATCAGCGTTAAATCACAAAATTTTCACAGGACTAGTTTCGATGGTTTTACCGAACCATCATCTTCAGCTGCAAAACCGCAAATGAACAAGATAGGAAATAATGTTTAGATAAGATAAGAAAGCCTGGACAAGAATAAGCAAGTGGCGCCATCTGTTGGCGAAACCAGAACTAAAACATAATTTCTCTAAAAGCCGAAGGCAAATTTGGATTGGAATTAGGATCGTTAACTAGAACAGAAAGATTTTTATGAATGTGAAATGCCTCTAGAAAATCCAGTTCTCCAATGGAAGATGTTTTTTGAATAATTTTGGCAGCAGAAAAATTGAAAGTGTGATTTTCGGACCAACAATGTTGAGCAACAGAAGACTTCTGTGTTTCCTTTTTTCTAACATATGCCTCATGTTCTTTGACGCGAAATTTTAAGGCTCTCTTAGTTTGGCCAATGTAAATTAAACCGCACTGGCAAGGAATCCTATAAATACCCCAGGAATTCATATCCGGAATGGGGTCCTTGAGTATAGAAGTTGGAATTTTATTGATAACATTTACACCATAAAAAATTCAATAGAGTTTGTAAAAAAGGTTAAAAACATTTCTCCTCGTAATTTACTCATGGTTTCTTTTGATGTAAAATCATTATTCACCAATGTCCCAGTGGAGGGTGCATTAAGATGTCTAGAAACCAGACTTCGCGAATTTCATTTCTCTTGCATCGAAATTGATGAGCTAATTTCTCTCACTCAACTCTGTTTGAAACAAACACATTTTGTTTTCCAAAATAAATATTACAAGCAAACTGAGGGATTAGCCATGGGAAGCCCCCTCAGTCCCATCCTGGCTGATATCTACATGCATTATTATGAATCAAAATTGTTTGAAACTTTAAACTTCCCGGCATGGTTCCGCTACGTAGACGATACTTTTACCCTGTTTGAAGGTAATAAAGATGATTTAAATAGAGTTCTTTCAACAATGAATTCTATTGATCCTGCTATTCAGTTCACTTTTGAACTTGAGACTTGCAATTCTCTTCCGTTTCTCGACATTCTGGTCACACGTAACACATCCAACTTCAGTACTACAGTTTACCGTAAACCTTCATCGGTTTGCCTTCCACCACACTTTAAATCATGTCATCCGACTAAACAAAAGTTAGCTTCATTTTATTCCTATGTTTTCCGTGCTCTTCAAGTTTGCTCCTCCAAACTAGCCCTTGATGAAGAACTAAATTATTTAAAAGCAATAGCTATTGACAGGGGCTTTTCACCCAACATTATTAATCAAGCAGTTAAAAAATTCTCATCTCAACACACTAAAAGCCACACTCTTATTTTAGGAGATTATAAAAATTCTGTTGTCATTCCCTTCTTTCCATCAATTAGCTATAAAGTTGCACGTATTTTGCAGAAATTTAACTTTCGGGTTGTGTACTCTCCCATCAATAAAATTCCAACTTCTATACTCAAGGACCCCATTCCGGATATGAATTCCTGGGGTATTTATAGGATTCCTTGCCAGTGCGGTTTAATTTACATTGGCCAAACTAAGAGAGCCTTAAAATTTCGCGTCAAAGAACATGAGGCATATGTTAGAAAAAAGGAAACACAGAAGTCTTCTGTTGCTCAACATTGTTGGTCCGAAAATCACACTTTCAATTTTTCTGCTGCCAAAATTATTCAAAAAACATCTTCCATTGGAGAACTGGATTTTTTAGAGGCATTTCACATTCATAAAAATCTTTCTGTTCTAGTTAACGATCCTAATTCCAATCCAAATTTGCCTTCGGCTTTTAGAGAAATTATGTTTTAGTTCTGGTTTCGCCAACAGATGGCGCCACTTGCTTATTCTTGTCCAGGCTTTCTTATCTTATCTAAACATTATTTCCTATCTTGTTCATTTGCGGTTTTGCAGCTGAAGATGATGGTTCGGTAAAACCATCGAAACTAGTCCTGTGAAAATTTTGTGATTTAACGCTGATTTTTGTTGTTTGACTTCTGAATCAGTATATATTTATAGGTCTTTGATTTTATCATTAGCTGTAAATATCTCTTTGAAGATATTTATAACTTTCTTTGCAACAAAGAAAATTTATTTGTGGTGCTTATACTGCAAGGAGATTAATTTTGCAGCATTTCCTACTTTAGAAGATTTTGTTATAGTACACAAACTAAAAGTTGATCAATCACTTATTAAAGATCAATCAGTTATAATTTCAATATTAATCTTCCAGAAGACTTTTCTGACTTCAATGACTTGAATGTATTCAAAATCCCTTTCAGTGTGTATTACTCAATTACTTAAACATCAGTAGGTGAAAAACTAACTGAGTTATCATTTGAAGGAGAGTTAAAATTTGTTTTCAAAGAGTTTGGAAGGAAAAGGTTTTACCTTAAAGTTTGAAATGACTACCTAGAACTGTCTGATGCAGCTCTAAAGGTTGAATTTTTGCTTTGTTTTATTTTATATCTGTGAGATGAAATTTTCTCAATTTCTCTATCTGAAATCTAAATATCGAAAGAAATTAGCAGTATAGCCTACTTTAAGATTAAGCAAAATATAGCCAGAAATATCCCTACTTGTAAGCAAGAAGCAGGCTCATATATCTCATTAAATCCTTTCCTTTTGTAATTCATTTAAGCTGATGTTCTGTCATGCTTTAATTTTAAATTATAAATGATTAACGTTAGTTGATTTTTAAACTAAATATTTGGTAACTACAGAGTTGATTTTCAGTTTAGTGTACTTGCTTTGATACTAATGTTTGTTTTCTATGAAATAATAATAAAAAAAATTAACATCATCCCAATTTTTAATATAGTGCTAGTTTTTGAGCAATTAGAACCAGATTATATATTATTTTAATTCGCATATTACTTCCACATCCTAAGTGGGGTTGCACTGCCAAAAGGTTTGAATTTCACTGGTATAAGTTATTTTCATAAAATGTTCATAATAAAAGAAGCTTCTTTGATAAAAAGTCACATATTTTATGTCTTACGTACTGTTATGTTTTTTTCTGACACCAGTAGTTATGTTTTTCTCTTTTCTTCTGACACCAGTTGTTACGTTATTTTCTTCCTTCACATTCATACGGGGTTCGTGTGGATTTGGAGTGAATAACGACGACGCTTAATGAAGTATTGAAACACACTTTATCAGTCAGTATTGTTAGGACAGCTCCAAAACACGCTTTACAGTCGTCAATGAACTACTATAAACATGCTGGAACAATCAGCGACACAGCATTCACACTGTCAGGCAATAACGGTGGAGATAACTTCCTGCAAAGCACCAGAGTACAGCTTCGGACTCTACTTGGTCGTTCTCGGAACTCTACGAACTCTCAAGACTCTCTACGCTAAACTCACGATGCACTCGACGACACACGAGCACAGCTCTGACTTTTCGGTTCAGTCGTTCCCGGAGCTCAACATGCTCTCTCGACGATGCACTAACCATGATACACTAAGAGACTCCTTCAGTGCACTCGACGACCCACTCAGCACTTGTTGCCCGTCTGTCAACTCGATCGACTCCACATGGTTCGCTACACTAACTCTCTGAGACGCACTAACTGACTGTGGACCAACAGGGTTTATATAGCTTTCGGCTTGTGTTCGAGAACATTCTGGGCCAAACCGGTAAGAACTCGTTCCAAAAGGTTCTCCATCCATCCATGGTATATCGCCAATTTTGTTGCCAAATGGGCGATTTTTCGCCGAATGTGGCAACCCTGCCTTATTGTACTATTTTAAGCCAACCCTAAACCTGCTTTGCTGGGAAGCTATCTCACCGCGTCTGTACATTTCGTAACAATACTAAGAAAACAGATTCATAAAAATAAATCAACTAATTTTGTAAAGAAAGAGTACAATTTAAAAAATGACTCACATAAAGAAGAAATACAAATAATTTGCAACATGCTTTATGTTGGAAAACTATAACTTTGCAGTAAAAAATACAATATGCCAGGTGAATATTTATGTAACAAAACTTTCTACATCTCAAAGAAATTTAATCATTAAAAAATAGCAATGGTTTGATTTGGTTTGGTTTAGCTGATTATGACAAAGCATACTAGGGCTATCTGCCTAAGGAAAGGCATGCCTTCGTGGAAGACTTTCTAAGGAAAACTGGCTCGTATACATGTTACACATGCGGAAAACCACAAAAATGCCAGTGTAAAGAAAGTAATAGATATCATATAAATGTAAAAATCCACTTGCCGTGGTGACAAACAATTCATCAAGAAATCCTTCCCCCTTTTTAGTTAGCAATTAATAGTCAGCAAAGTTGATTTTGACATAAAACCATCATTACATGTTTTCAAACTAGCATATGAAAAACTGCTTTCATTAATCTTGAAATAGGCCACATTAAAAAGTTTTTATAAATTATTACATGCTGCCATTCATATTATTTATACTGTTCAAAAGTTATTCTCTAAAGAAAACCAAAGTTATTATTCCTAACTTTGATTCCTGCAAATGTTCAGTAACCTAAATGATGTTCTGAATTCAATGAACTTTCTTTTTCTTCTTTTTTTGCTATTTGTTTGAAAGGAGGGGGGATACTAAAAAAAATGGGATTAACCCTCATACATTGATTTCAGACAACCACAGAAAGCCTATATCTGCACTGCATAATTTTGGGGGGGGGGGAACTTTTCTCCAGGGTTCATAGCCACATTTTAGTTAAAAAAATAAGCACCTATAAGCACTTTTCAAGCACATTTTAAGAAAAAAATAAGCACTTGTCTAATTACATTATACACAACTGCACAACCTTAAAAATTAGACTTGTAATTTAAAATAATGAGAAATGCAGTATTTATTAAGAGAGAATAAGCATTACCTCAACCATGGAAAATAATTACTTTTTTTTTTTTTAAATTTTAAATAACAGTTCAATTTACAGAACTAGTTTACAATGAGAGGGAAAAAAACTATGCAGAACTAAACTATATTACAAGATTTAATGATGAAATTTCAGTTCAAAATAGAGAAAATAAATAATAATAAGGAATATTTATTGTATTCGCTTGGAACCTAATAATAAATACAATTTATTTTCCCACTCACATTGATATTTAAATAATTTAAATCTAAATTCTGAACATTTTCTAAATTTTCATTGTATATCAGTTTTCCCTTAACAGATATTGCAAGCAAAGTAATTTAAGTAAAAAAGAGGAACATTTCTGAAATCAGAAGACAGAAATTTGCTTCATGCAGTCATTCTTTAACAGTAAAAGCTTAACTAACCCGCATACTTGGAAATTGGCGAATATTCGGACAGTCGAGCATTACTTGAAAAAGAGGAGAGAAAGGGGGGGTAGACTGTAGCCGCTCTTTAGATTTCTACGCTAAATAAATGCTTTTGACATTTTGAGATGTGCATAATATAAAAATAAACCAATGGAACTAAAAAATATTCTGCTTAGCAAGCACAGTAAAACTCTTTTAAATGTTCATAAACAAATCTCGGACAGAACATCAAAATTAATTATCTCTGCAAAATATCGCAAACAATATTGCGCAATATGTGCACCGTAATTCTTCCCTGCGTGATATTACACAATCGGAATCAATAGCTGCCGGTATTGGGAGAATAAAGAACTAAATAACTGGGATGTTTTTCATTCTAATTTTCAACAGAAAGTGTTAAATTTCCGGAATAGAATCATTCTTCGCTCGGGTTGGTAGATCGCAGAACTTTTAGTCCTATTCAATCCAAATTTGGAAAGTGACAAAAAAAAAAAAAAAAAAAAAAAAGGTCCATTGCTTGTTTTGCAGCGAACTGTAACAGTTTCAATATTCTAGATTTTGTGGAGAAAGGGGAGAATCTCCCAATCTTCATACTGTATAATGTATTGGCAAAAAAAATGAAATTATTTTGACTATTCGATTACTTTCCCTTTATGTAAGCCATTCCGAATATTATTCCTTAGAAAGCTAATCTGTGTTAAAACACAACCATTTTTGGAAGTTTACTATACTTCAACAGTTACTGCAACATGTTATTATAAACATTCATACATATGCTCATAATATAAGCATAATAATCATAATAAACATGAATATGAACTGACCAAGCAGAATGAGAATGCTAATTATTAAGATCTTGATAGAAATTCAAACGTGTGTAGTATTTGAGTGGGAGGAAAAGAATGCCGAATGTACCGGAATTTTCTACTGCTTTCGCAATTCTTTCACCAATGGAACGACAGGCACCTGTCTGTACTCTTTGTGCACACCAAAGGTTATGTTAATGCAGAGAAAGAGGGAAAAGCTATTTCCGGGAGTATGATTCACCATCTGACATTCCATATTAGGAAGAAATGTTGTTTATTTAGTTTCGGCTTTGGTACGGGGGAAAATAGTGCGCTCATTAAAAAAAAGCACTAAAAGCAAACAATAAGCACTAAAAACAAAAAAATAAGGGCTTTTAAGAAAAAGTAAGCACCTATAAGGGCCTTTATATTTTATTTTCAAATATAAGGACTTATAAGCACTTAACAAGGACCGCTACGAACCCTGTTCTCAATCTTTGGATAATGTTTGTTCATATTGCATTTGTTTTTAATGCACTTTGCATAACACCTTTAAAAGATTTGCAGAGAAATGAAGTATAGCAATCCATATTTTTTCCAGATTTACAGTATTTTGCTAAAACGTCACAGATATTACAATTCTTAGGCAATGAAACTGTACAGTATGGAGGATATATGTATATATGATGGAAATATATATTTTCAAGAATGCTCAGATTTTAATTCAGAACTAAGTACTGATTTAATGTTAAAATACTTAATTAAGAAAGAATGATATCAAATATGATACAATTTTATGTGTATTTTAAAAGTAAGATACAAAATTAAAAACCAGCTGAATATTCAAAATGAAGAGCAGGGGAAAGATTACTGAAAAATTTTGAGAAGAGACAAGCATGAAAAATAATTAATCTTACATCATTCAAAATAAATCCAACAAATAAAAAGATAAAGATTACAAAACCATCATAACTTCAGTAAAAATTGAAATAAATTAAATCAAATAACATATAAAACAAGGAATTTTATTTCATTAACATCATGCAAATATAATATTTCAAAAACATACTTCCAGCTCTTCTGGCTTCTTCTAATAAGTTATCAACTTTCCTATCAGTTTCCCGCAATTTTCTTTGAAAATCAAAATCTTCTACAGTCTCTGGATGATTTTTCATTTCTTCCATAAGTTTAGCTAATTCAGTTAATTTGTCTTTGTAGCGATCTATTGCTTCTTCCAAAAGGGAATAGCATGGAGGGCAATCTGATATAGCAGGGGGAAAAAATTATGCACATCAGAATGCTTAATAAACTAGATAGTAATTATGAAATATATTTTTTTTAATGTGTAAATACATGCTCTAAAATACAAAATGATGTGATACTAAAAACAAAACAATGAATTAATGATTCGGCAAATGATACCTGACTTAATGAAATTAATTTTGAGAGATAAATCAGTACGAAAATAAACTACTTTACAAGTTCAGCAAATGTTTAAAAAATAACACATTTCATCCAAGATATTATTAATTTCTTCTTTCAGAATGCCAAAATGTAGATAAAACAGCTATATGCTGAAACTAATAATACATATATTAGGAATGAATAACAAGTATTAAAAATATTGCAATTTCTTAAAAACTGATCCAAATACACATGGTATTATTATATGCATTAGAATTACTGCAATGTAACATCAAATACAACAGTTTAAAATTCACATGCATTTAAAATATCTGTATTACCAATGAGAGCAAATTTTATTTTTCATTCTTGATATTTACTAAATAATTCCTCATATAAGTATTTTATGGGTATTTACAGAAATACAATAGGCACAAAGATAAATTTAGCTGCTATGAGTAACCTTTATAGCAATCTAACTGACTTGCATGTTATTATTTCTGATTGATGTTGCCTAGCCGTTACCTCCACTATAATATAACAGAGTTTTCATTTTAGTTAAAAAGCTCTCAACAACTTCACTTTCATATTTTTTTCTTTCGTTTCCTTCTTTTTAAGTTACACGAACTTTGTGAAGATAATTTCTCCAATCTAATACACTTTTATTTTCAAATCTAATACACTTTTCCCAATATAATACACTTTTTTATTTTATTAGTTTTACTACAAATCTTTCTGGCAAAGCTTAATTGATGTCAAGATCTTGAAATAATAGTAAATCAGTACATCAAAGTGTTAAATAGGACTAAGCTTTTTGAAAAAAACTGATAGATTACTTTCATCTTTTGGTAAATTCCATAAACTCTGAAGAAAACACCGAAATATTAAACATGGTGAAATTAACAGAAGAATTATTGAAAACTTTAATGAAATTATCAGCGATTAAAAATATGGTTGCAGCAGGGATGCAGATATTTATTTGCAAGTTATTTGTAGTTCCCAATTTCAAATAATTAACAGTGCTCTTTCTTATATAACTGTTATATTGAAATAAAAAACAGGAATCCAAATTTTATATTATCCACATCAGGAGAGATAAGCTAATTTACTGAAAGAATTCAACAATACAAATTATGAAGATTTTTTTTACATAACAGACATTAAAAAATAAAAACACAGTGGGAATTCTTGCTAGTAGACATTCAGGGGATCACGGCTGTGTCTGGGCAAGTGCCTGTTAGCAGAGGTTTAAGAGCAAATAGTTAGTGAATAATTGCAGGCAAGATAAAAGATTAAACATTACTTTTTTCTACAATGAAAGGCTAAACTGTGTTTAGGTCAGATTAGATAAAGCCTCTAATAAAACTAAAAAAAGAAGCTGTAATAATTTTAAAACACAAATTATTACTTTGAGTATACAATTACAATGCTTAAAAATTATGCAAAAACATACAAAAATAATTTATAAATAAAACACATAAAACTAATGTAAAAAATTACCTATACAGACTGTACCCCTGCTGTATTTATTATCCATACATATAGAACATCGGCGTCCTTCCCTATGTGGTCTGCATTGACACTGACCAGCAGTGTCACACTGTAATGAAGTCGAGCCAGAAGGATCACATTCACATGCTGAAAATTTGAATGCATTTTGAAAAAAGCTTTCCTCAATACATCAAAAAAATATCCATTCTACTGAATAATAAAACAAATTCAAAGCAGAAGTTTGTAACAAAGGCATAAAGGTAAAACAAACAGTTACAGTATGAATATCTTGATACTTATTAAACTAGGTTACAAATTAAAAGACAAATAAGTACATTTCAATCAATTTAAAAATGCACAGACATTTGCATACCTTTACATCCTTCTTCAGAAAAGCCATAATGATATGGTGCACATGAATCACAATGTCGACCAACAACTCCTGGTCTACAGTAACATTGACCAGAACGTATATCACAGGTTTGATTATAAGATCCTATTCTATCACAGTTGCAAGCTGAACAGCCCTGACCACTGTCTATATTCCAGTATCCTTTACGACATTTTTCACATCTACGACCTACCACATTTGCCTTGCAGCGACACTGACCACCAGTTGACTCACATGGATTAGAACCTCTCTCTGGTTCCAGGGTTCCAGGTAAATAACATGTACAACCTATAAAACAAAACATAGTTAAAAACATATACTTCAACATAAATTAAGCATACTTTGAATAAAAGAAATTTTCAATACAGGGAGGTAATTAATTGTAACCATTTATGCTTCTGAAAGTACGGAGTAATAATTCTTTTTATGAAACCTGTAAAAGTTTAAACAAATAGCATTGAAATGCTTTAAGAAAGCATGTGTGCATTACTTATACAAGGTCGAATTTAATATTAGAGATAAAAATTACAATCCTATTTCTAAAAATTAAAATTCAAAATGAAGAAAAAGAAGGTTTCTCACAGTATAATATGCATATAATAACAATAAAAATTGATGTTTACAATGCTGTAAATCTTAAGTTTGGCAACCATGCTCATTTGCAGAAAACTAAATGGATGAAAGGCACAAGCAAGATAAGTTCAGTTTCAATGTTGCAATATTATAATTTAACTAATTTCATAGCTAATATTATGCACATAAAATACTATTTCGCATAAATTTTTCGCACATAAAATAATTATAAGTTAATCCTTAACTGGTTCCTATAAATAGAACTAATATAAGAATAAATACTATGTGCTATTTTACTATACTAGTACATATAAAAAATAGATAAGATTTCTTTGTTTAATTATGGCATGGCTCTCTACCTAACAGAAGGGATGCCCTTGTAGAGGATTTTTTGAGCAACACTGGTTCGTATTCACATTACACATGAGAAAAATCTATGAAAATATCCATGCAGCAGGCCCATTTGTCAGAATCTAAACACATGCTGAATTACTAGCGTTCAGCAATCTTATCCATTCGGCCATCGGTGAGTTCCACAATAGAGAGAAAACTTCAGATTTTTAAAATTTATTTTGATCAAAAAACATAGATACACATGTAAAATTATATCTTGTTTCACATATTATATCAAACAGTAAAGTTAAACTGAATTGCAGATTTAATTTGCTGTAAAATATTTCAATATATTTTCCAAATTTAAATGGTTTTTTTGGTTTTATTAGATTATGGCAAAGCAATTGAGGGCTATCTGCCTTAAGGGAGGGATGCCTTCGTGGAGGACTTTCTAAGGAAAACTGGCTCATATACACGTTACACATGGGAAAAACAACGAAAACGCACATGCAGCCAGCCCGTTCGCAGAATTTGAACCTCGGACCGAACTACCAGTGTTCAGTGACGTTGCCGCTGGTGGGCCTCCAAATTTAAATGAATGCGATATTATGTGAATTTAAATGAACTCTTGATATCACAATATTTGAGGGGGAAGAAAATAATATAAATATAAATAACATATTTATTAAGTTTAAATATAAGCTATTAAATTATATATATGTGTGTGTAAAATAAAAAGGATGTAAAGCAAAATTCTTAACACTTCTCTTAATTTTCTATTTTAATTTGGGTGTTTCTCCTTTATGCCCTGAAAATAGTAACTGCTTATAATAAACTTCTCTAAACTGCATCATTTCAAAATTAATCACATTCATATGAATCCTTTATAATGCTAATGGTGCAAGTACATCACTTCAGCAAATAAGATTTCAACTTTTATAAAACTAAAAATATGAAATAGTGGTTTATGAAACCATGAATCATTTATGACCTTAAGAGAATGAAAATTTACAAAATAAATAAATAAATAAGTAAAAATAAAAAATAAAAAAGCTCAATATTTTTTAGTTTGCTTTATTAAACATTTCTTTTAATGTAAGTTGCTTTGATTTCTGTGCTAATACTTTTAATTCTATGGATAGACATAGTTTCTCGTTCAAGTCTTGTATTTGCTATGTCGAGAATTCCCACTAAACTGTCAGATGAAATTTGTTTATTCTTAACAATCTCTCTGCTACTTTTTTCACTGTCAGTAGTGATATTTTCTGGATTTAGAACCAAACTACAGATTTTGCCATTTGTTACCTTATTGATGATTGGGGTATTCTCATCGTAATGAAAAACTTCTGTTATATTATCTTTATTCATTACCATTTCTATACATTTTTTTTCAGAAATTCCATTAACTGGAAAATTCTGCCTTTTGTTTCCAATATCTGAAAGCTTTCAAATTCATGGCTATCATCATAAAGCTTAGCTAACGTCTGTTATACGCTGTTGGCGATGTAGAATGAGTTTGGCAACTAACGACATGTTGTTTGCTAAATTTTCTGCTGCTTCGATCAAGCACTGAGGAAATTAGGCCAGAATTATATTACTTTTGTTATTTATTTTACTTCTATTTTTCGCACATGCTTAAGGCTGAGTCCTGAATAAATAAATTCCCACATATACTTTAGGCATCTGAACAACAATTAGTTATAATTAATTCAAACAGAACAAAATGTTATCTTTTGGCCTATTAGCTGAAGGCCAGTTAGCTAAAGTCTGTAATATCATCAAGCATAATGCCATTGTAAAAGATTACCATGTCTTTTGTATTCAGTTACGAATATTTTTAAAGAGTTGCTTAGATATTGCTGCATTAGTCATTTCTCAAGCTGCCATGTATTGATAGTCATGCAGCGATGAGAGCAAAAAATAAATAAATAAATAAATAATGGTTCACCAGGTCGGAGTCAGGGATACAAGTTATTCAATAGGTGTAAAATCAGTGATGTTTTGATGCAGTTTTGGTTTGAGATGCATGCATGCAAAAACGAGGAGCTAAATTGTTGATCATATAGATTTATTCTAATAAATGGTTCTTTCTTCATTATGCAGCTAATTTATTTAGTACCGATGGGAAATTAAGAATCAGGACTCTCCCCATATTTTATTATGTAAAAATATCAAATATGCATGTGTAAAGCAGGCCCAAAAAAGTCTTAAAAAATGTTTGTTGTGGTCCAGAAGTACAGATATTAGATCATTCAGGATATTGGATGGCCAGATTTGAATTTGCACTGTATACATTAATATATATATTTTTGCAGCTTATTATTATTACACATACACTAGTAAATTACATACACATGTTTCATCTTTTGTAATTATTTTGAGCTACACACTCTTATTTGGCTCTTATCATTAGAAAACCAGTTACTTCATACTCCAGTTGATAATAAAAGGATAATAAAATAAAAATGCATTCTTAGCTATTAAACTTAGATCCAGAATAATTAGCAAGTATTGGGTTGGCACATAAGCTCTGGCATTTTTTTTTTTTTTTTTTTTAGATTTCTATAAAAATAAATAAGAAATGAACAACAAATCAATCAATAGCATATTCTCTATTGGCCTTTCCAACTTCACAGCATTCAACAAGCTGTTCAAAAAATCAATGGTAGAAATCACTGTCTTTGAATAGCATAAACTATTCTTTGCCATACACTTCCCGAATTTCTCAAAGAACTTCTGCAGCTTTGGCATTTCGATTAAACACAAAAGGCAGAAGGTGTCAAAATTTTTTTTTCCAACTTGACACTTCATTTTAATGATACGAAAAGAAAAGTGTATCAGTATATAAAATTAAACACACTATTTTGTAGAGCACATCAAATAACATAAAAGACATTGAAAAAACATTTTAATTTTCATACAAAATTTTCATTTGTAAAAAACTCCAAGACTTATGGGCTAATCCAAACAAAACTGTGAATTATTTTTCTTTTTTGATAATATTTGATATTTTACCAGGCTTGATATATGAAATATTTGATATTTTACCATGACTGGACTCAATATATAAAGATCATATATAGTTTTGCAATATTAGCTTAATGATGCATATAGCAATTTGTATTTTGACTTGAATTTTTTTTTAAATATGATGATTTTAAAATATCCTGTTAATAATTAAGCAATTTTAGCGAAAGTAAATTAAGAAGAGGTTTTTTCTAATTATAAACAAATGAATCAGGGCGAAAATGAGTTCAATGCTAGCAGGTCAAAGATCAAAACGAATAATGAAAGGTGAAATAACAGTACAATTGTGTATTATAAATCTGTGAATAATATTTAATATATCTATGTTAGAAACAAAACAAAGTAAAATTTATATTTTTTTCTAAAAATTGTACAACTAATTGAAGAAAATAATTAAAAAAGGGCAGATTAATAACTTAAGCTAAATTTAGAACATACATACGTTTACATCCTCCTTTAGGCACAGCCAAAGCATCTCCATAGTATCCTGATAGACATCTCTCACAATTAAATCCAGCAGTATTATAAATACATTTTAAACACTGACCAGTAGTTCTATGTGAAAGGGGAAAAAACAATGCATAAACAAATTTATGAAAAATAATTGATGCAGTTTTAAAAAATAACATAATTCACAAGTTTTACTTACGTATTACAATTACCAACTGCATTAGGATCAATATTACCAGAACATTCACATTTCCTGCATGGCCTGGGAGACCCAAATCTACCAAGAGGATCCCCAAAGTATCCATCAATACACATGTCACACTGATGACCTTAATAACATAGAAAACTATTACAGACAGTTAATAGGGCTACAGTTAACTACACACTTCTTAATTTGTAGGCTTTTATAGAATGACAAAGTAAAAATCACCATTTCAAATAGTGTTATGGATAAAATTAGCAAATATTCTTAAGGTAACATATTAAATAAATATTCCTTGCATCTAAAGAGTTCAAATTTAAATAAAGTATTAAAATCATAATAATATAAATACTCTGTTTAATCTAAACAAATAGTACAAGACTTTTATAAATTCTCAAATAATTCTAAACCAACTCTGATACCTAATATGACATCATGGAAATCAACACTAGCCTAGCTCAGCCTCATTCGTGGAAAAGGCAGGCTGATAGTCAGATGGGTATGAAGGAAAAAGCAAAGGATATTTCAATTACTAGAAGATTCAGTATGACAAGGAGATCTACTGCAATACTGAAGAAAGCATTAAAAGCTTTTTGTTGCATCTTTTTCCTTCACAAAAAATTTCATAGTAAGGATTTACTGTTTCATTTTAAATTTTCCTATTAAAAACAATTTTTTTTCAATTAGAATATTAAAATGCACAGGGGTATATTAAAGTCATCAGTTTTTACAGCATTAACCCATTAGCCGCTGGTGTTGCATTGATGCAACGGTCAAAATAAATGCGTATATAAATATAACTACCTAAGATATTTTATACCAGCAGATGATTTTGTGTAGGGAATATTATGAAGATTATTTCTGTAAAAAAATATTTGCCTTCAACAATAATTTTGTTTATAATAATTAATCTCATACTTTAAGCAAAATTTAAGCAAAATTTTCGACCGGGTATTTTTGCTGAAAATATTTAACAAAAGAATCGTGTCTTTATGAGAGATCTATTTTTAGTCAAGGTCACCGTTTATCAGAACATTACATCAGTCAGATGTTTATATTTGTATTGCGAAGAAAGGGAAAACAGGTGTTGCGCTGACACAACGTCAGCAGAAAACGGGTAGTCAATCTCCTTTTCCACTAATTCCTTTCGATGTTCTGGTTTATGTTCTGGCTAAAAATGCCTAGAATGAGGTATCTTACATTAGAAGAAGCCCTTCAAAGATATTTTGATGAAGAAACAGATGATGATAATGTTAATAATGACCAGAATGAAACTGATATTGTTGTTGTTCCCCTAGAAATTGCAGAAACTAGTGACAAAGAAGGAAGGACTGGCAATGTTTTAAATAATGATAATGATATTTTACCAAATGATATTGCTGGGGAAGTTGAAATTCACGTAAGAAGTAAGTTTCAGCCTTCTAAAAGCAGTTATAGTCATACTAAAAAGTTTAAAATGCAGAAGACTGAAATCTTGAAGTGGATAAAAAAGAAACTGTTAGTTATGTCTCAGGAAGAACATGAAGAAAGCGATAGAAGAGAAATTATAAAAGACAAAATACAAGGTAAAATTAGTGTGCAGATTTTCGATTTTCTTTTTGGTTTAGACATTTACTCTCTTCTTGTTGAACAGACAAATATATACGCTCAGAAAAAAAAAAAAAAAAAAAAAAAAAAAATATTGCATCTGAAGCCTATATGAGAAGATTTACTGGAATATTATTGCTTACAGGATAGCATTCTTTACCTCAAGAAAAAATGTATTGTTCTTTTCATAAGGACATTTCTGTTCCTGTTGTACGAGAATCGATATCACGTTTGCAGTACAGGAATATGAAGCAGAATTTGCATTTGACAATAGTCAAATTGACAATACTGATAAAGTATGTGAGGTGAGACCGTATATAAACTTACTAAATATCATCACTTTTTACTGGTGGAAATATACTCGTTTAGATTTCAGATGCGAGAATGCATTATTCCTTTTGCAAACTCCTATTGAGAGTGTAGAATTAGCCAGAAATAGATCAGCAACAGGAAGACCTAGTAAATTCAGCATTCAAAAACCATTGCATGGGGATGGTAGACATTTTATCGTAAAGTCCCTTAATAACAAAAAACTTTGTTGTAAAGAGTACCATAGCCAGACTGTTTATAGATGCAAAGTATGTAATGTAGCTTTACATCATGACTGTAATCAAGCTTTACATGCTTGAATCTTTCAATTGAAATAATCTGTATTTGTAAAAGAAATACAGTGTATATTTTAGTATTAAATTAATTGCAATTAAAGTGATTTGTAGATTTATAAAACGTTATACAGCTAAAAAGTAATCCTGCGCTCCACTCAAAGAAAACATCGCACACGAGTACAATCCTACTCACTAAATATCCGTAGTCTTATTCCGCTGACGCTGCGCGAACGCAACACTCGTTTTTTCCACAGGTAAGAGCATTTTTTTTATTTTAAATGTAAATTTATGTTATAAATGCTTAATTTAATATTTGTTATTATTTTCATGAGAAAAGAATCATTCCTTGTAGTTTTGGCGGTTAATGGGTTAATGACTCCTTCTGTTTCAACCTCCTACATCTTTCTCTGTCTTCAGATGCATGAAAAAGTTGTGCTTACTCCAATTCTTCTGTTGATTGGTTGCTTTATTTAATAACAGTAAAGCTTTCACCTATCTGCCAAAAGAAAGAGATACCTTCAAGGACTTTCTAAGAGAAACTGGCTTGTATACTCTTTACAGATGGGGAAAAACACGAAAAAACCCATGCAGCCATCCCGTTCACCGGGATTTGAAGCCCAACTTGAACTACCAGTGTTCAATGACTTTACTACTCAACTGATAGTGGGCCTAAGTTGAAGATCTTTTTGCTTCTTCATTCCCGCATATTACATGATCCAGGATGTCAACATTGATTACTATTTCAAGTTTACTATGACTATTTTACTGCCATTTCCCCATTACATAGGAAGAAGCTTCACAGTCTTGACTCAAGCAAAACATTCTTCCAAACCTCGCTTAACCAGTTTCCTAAGACTTTTCTCATACAGCATCAAGAAACTAGACAAACTATCTGTAATAACATTGGGCACTGCAGAAATTATATTATATTGAGACACACAAAGAACAATAAGTTTTTTCAGCACTTTCTCAAGGTGCGAAGGATGAGCAAAAACATTATCTAACACAAGAATAGCATTAGGTGGCAAATTACTTTCTCCAAGCAACAAATAGAATAAAGCAATGCAGCTTGAATAAGTCAGATATAAATGCAGTTATTAAAGTTTTCCTTGCAGTCATCATTGTTTTCAGCTTGCAAATTTTGTGTCCAGTCAAAATAGAATGTATTACCATTTGAGGGAAATTCTTTGCTTCAAGCTTCATGAGCAAGTGATCCGCTGAAATGAACGTACAACCACATCTTGAATAATGAAATCTTTTCTCCATTAAAAACATGCACAGGTATCCAGGTAGGGTTAATTTATGATAAAAAGACTCATTCCAATAAAAAGATTTCACAAAAAGGTCATTACATTAAAAAGTAAAATTATCATTTGAATTATTAAACATGATATTCATTGCTTTGGGTATATTGTTTTCAGGAAATCACAGCAAATTGTTTCTACCATTTGTATTTGCCATTTTGCTGATTTTAGAAGTAAGATTTAATGTTTTATGTGTTTAACTTTATTTATACAAAGGGAAATGTAAGGGTACTTATGCACTAACACAACTACCTTGGCAAAAGTTGCCAAATTTTCAGAATATGCCAAACTGCGACAACCATGCGCAAAGCCATTCTTCCAGCAACCATCCTCATAACAATCCTTTAGTCTAGCAATGTTGCCATTTTCACATGTGTTCTTTTTAAAAAATTTTTTATTCTAAGTTCCAATAGATTTTATTAACAAACCGTTATTTTTTTTGTCTTGAACTTCATTTTAAAATATGAGTTTGTGGCATTTGCCAGCTATGGAAGAAACTGCAGTAAAATTTCTGCAAGAATGCAGAATTTTGATGACAGTCTTCTAAAGAGTACAAAGAGGAAATGCACTTCCTCAATAGCTATAACAATAGCTTAAATCTCAAACTATAATTAAATATTGTCTTAAAATGTATTTTTAATTTAAAATAATAATTGGAATAATTTCTGCAAAATAAACACACCTGTATGACCCAAAGGGCATTGCTGACATGCAACTTGTCCACCAGGTAACACAACACATGGTCCTTTGTCAGGACATAAGCAAGGCTTACAATCACCGGATGTTCCCTCTCGAGCATCACCATAATAAGATTGTGCACATCTTTCACAGTGATTTCCCTCCGTATTATGTAAACACACACACTTTCCTAAGGGAAGAAATCGAAATTGTATAAACTATAAATAGAAAAAAAATGATATCTTCATTACGCTAATCCATTTTAATGACATTTTAAAATAATTATTCATTTATTCATATCTAATATAAAAACAATAATAATTTGCACAAAATGCTCAAATCAAGACAAAATCTTCAAAATATACAAATTTAAATATATTTCTTGTAGTATTCAGTCATAATTTTTTTTTTAAATAATGCCATTTTGATATTCCTGTAAAAAACCAAAACATTTATATCTGATCCAAATATGATGTTGCAACATGAAAATACAGAACATCCTGCCTATTTCATTTAATGCATGAGTCCAAATGCTGATTTGGCTAATAATAATGCTGGCTTTAAAAATCAAAACTTTAGAGAAATGTAAGTTGATGTGCTTGTCAAATATTTATATTAATCACTGATATCCGGATTACTTATAAAATGGATATAAATAAAAACATCATTACATGAATATTTATTGACTATTCTCAAGCTTACCTTCTCTTTGCTCAAAAGAAATAGAAGTAATGTCCGCTGTGTTGAAGTTTCAAAATGATATTACACATTAAAAAATTCTTAGCTTTTTTTGTGACAATATAAATAAATACATAAAATAAAAAATATAATTGAAAAATAAAAATAATTACATATAATTGCTAAAGTGATTCATTTTAAGTTCTCAAATAAACATGATGAATAAGGAAAAACCAAGTGTAGCATTATTTAAATTTAAATTAATAACATAAGAATACATCAATACAAGTGGACTGTAGTTTAAGTTTTATTCAGCAGTTTCAACTTTAGAACACAACACAGCAAACAGTAAAGCATGAAAGTAACAATTAGCGTTTGCAAGAATGCGAGAACAAAATGCGAGCTGCGCATACGATCTGTGCATTGCAAAATAATATCTCACAGACAGGCAGAGAGCTCTGGTGGCCGAAACACCAAGAAATGAATGAAAAATTGTAAACAATAACTTTTATAAATTTTTCTTTTATAAAGTAAATGTATGTGATGGAAAAGATTATTGCATATGTCACATCTAAAGATACAAGAATTGTTTAAAATCAGTTTAGTAAAATTTAATTACTTAAGATTCGTAATAGAATTTACCTGTTTTAGGATCACAAGTTTCAGCATGGTTATGACAAAAGCACTTTACACATCGAGAATATGGACTGTCACCCAATGGATCACGTCGATATCCTGGAGCACAAAATTCACAGGATAATCCGGTATAACCTTCAGGACAGGCACATTGTTCTACCCAAGTTGCTTGATAGTTTCCTGGCATGTTACGTGCAGATTCAAGGATGACATCATCAAGATAACCAACACCTAAATGGCATAAGTAGAGAATATGTTTATTGGTTAAAAAAATGAAAAATGTATTTATTAGTTTCTTATTATTAAGGAAGTTTTGAAAATATTTTAACGAAGCATAAAATTTAATGGCATTCAAAAGTAAGAAAGTTATCCAGTATGTGAGCTATAGAAGACAAACAAAATGACTTTATTAACAAAACTTGTCATTTTAAATTTAATTAAAAAGATTTTAAGAATAACAAACTGGAGAAGATATGTCATTATTACACAAATACGCAAAATACAACAAATATTTTTTATCAAAGTAAAAAATAACAAAAATAATGCTTATTAAATTAAACAACTAAACAAATTGTGCTACATAAAAAACATCTAAAATAAAATATAAATACCATCTCTTGAAAATGTAGCCTTAATTTTCACAGCAGTCAGATTGGACAAAATTTTCATGAAGTCAAAAGCACTAACTCTTGGTGTCCAACCAAAATCTGGATGTTCATGGAGACGGAATTTGTAATTTTGAATTCTATGTGAAGGAATGGGATTCCCCTGCTCTGTTATAGGCACACTAACTCGAATACCAGCACCCTCAAGGATTACATCATGTGCACTAATTCGAACATTCTCAGCACCAATTCTTAAAGTGAAAGTGAGATAGTGATTATATGAAGCTCGTTGATTTCCTAAATAGCATTCTGTAAATATATATATATATTTTTTGTGTGTTAGAGAAGTTATCCTTCATCAGCAATATAAATCTAAATTATTAATAACAAAAACAGCAACAATAACAATAGCAAAGTATAACACATCCAGGTGAAAAAAGCTCTTTCTTTTATATTTTTTTTATATTAAGGAAATTACCCTACATCAGTATCATAAATCTAAATTATTAATAATAACAGCAACAACAATAATAATAGTATAATACATCCAGGTGAAAAAAGCTTTTTTTCTTTCTTTCTTTTTCTTTTAAAATTTCATAGAAGTAACACTTGCATGATCTGCATACAAAAAATTTAATAATAACAATTAATACAATACAAAGTCTTTAATCTGGATGTCCATAATCCAGAATGATCTATAATCCGGACCTCAAAGCTACAAACTTTATGCGCATGTGTAATGGGTTTACGAATGCGCGTTTAATGCGTGCGTCTGCTACGCATGCGTGTAAAGTGAAGAGATACTCTTTATAGAGAAAGAGAGATTGTTTATAGAAGAGAGAATTAAAGAGAAATTATTAGCACAAAAAACGAAGAAACTTAAACAACTTACATTGAAAGAAATGTTTAATAAAGCAAAGAAATAAATATTAAGCTTTTTTTTTTACAAATTTTGATACCTTTTAGATCATAATTGCTCTTTATTTCATAAGTTACGGTTTCATATTTTTAATTGTATAATTTCTGCATGCCATCTTACCAGATTTAAATTGATGATCTATAATCTGGAAAAAACCCTAATCCGGAATCACCAAAGTCCCGACGAGTCCGGATTATGGACTTTGTACTGTATTTACTTAGTAGTAGTACCTGAATGAAGTACAAAGGTGCTCATATAAGGGCAGCTGCCAATTTATCCCTTTCTAACAATCAGAATAATTTTATTATGGATAATATCTTTGACTTGGAAGAATTGAATTGTGGGCTTACATTACTTTACAATTACCAAATCATGTAATTCATATTGATTTTTTCATGAAAAATAATCAGTGCTCTAGCAAAGGTAACTAAAAAGTTAGGAGGAAAAATTACTGGACTAATCTTTATTCTTCTCACCTAGTGCACAATGTGAGCTAGCTGGGTGTGAAGCTACCACATTTGGCATTTTGATGCACAACTGTGATTGGCGTTCTGTTCACAGAAAAGAACCCTACATTCTACAAGTTGTTCAGATATATGCAAAACTAATAAACAAAATGAAAAAATAAAGTATTATACTTAATACATTCTTGCTACATATTTTTAGTAGAAAACAATTCTAAAATAAAAGATTTAATTTATCTGAATGGTATCATGTAAAGGTCAAACAACTTAGATATGTAAGAGTTCAGATGGTATAGATCAGGAGTGGCCAACAAGTCGATCGCGAACGACCAGTCGATTAGGAAACCCATTTTTGTCGATCACATGCAATGTTAAAAATAGAAACTGATTACACGCCATGATAAATAGAGAACCAAGTTTTCAATTACGATTACAGTGGCATTAGGGCATTTTGTTTACAATGCACTAGAGTAGATATATAAATGAGTCTACAACTACAATGATACGAAAGATCCCATGCTTCCATTAGGTACTGAATTTCGGCAATAAAGATACTTTGTTCTTTAATATAGGCCAGCATAAGTGTGAATTTTATCACGCTATTTCTGACACCTCAAGTAATCCTCGGGTGGGGAAACCATGTGTACATAACCTCATAGGAAAATCCCAAATTGAAGAGCAAAATGAGGCTTCAGTTTCTTGGGTTGGCGAAAAACTGGCAGCCAAGGTATTTGACTTTTCGAAGTACGGTAGACGAAAAAAAATAAATATCTGAGCATCACCAAATGTAGTAAATATATCTATTCTTGTTTCGGATCCACTTAATTCTGTGAATCGGCATTTTACAACTTGAAGTTAACAAAGACTAAACAATGTTCTGTGTTGACTGATGCACATACTGAAGACTTTTTAATATTATCTTTGTCAGGATATACTCCTAATTATAATTCCTTGATTAAAGACATGCAGCTTCAATATTGTCATTAAGTAAAAGAAATAAAATATATTCTTTTTCTATCTTTAATTTTTTGCTAACATTGTCAATCGATAATTTTTGTTGCTTAAATTTATGCGAATGTTAAATTTTAGTCCATAAACTGTTTATTTTGTAATTTAAAATAAACATATAATAGTAATTTAACATATTAAGTACTTCATATCCCTCTTGCCCCCTTTAAAGGTGAATGATGTAAACAAAAGTTGGCCACCTCTGGTATAGATAATTTAGAATTACAATCTAAAAATTAATTCGTAAATAATTTTTGTCAAAAGTATAAACTATCCTTGAAGTAATGCATTTATGGTGAGAAAAACCTTTCTAATTCAGAAAATAGTTTTCTGTGTAAGCATAATCAAACAAAGGAATTCAGATACAGGAATTTTAATTCCATTTAACATAAAAATCATTGCTGATTTCATTTACCATAGAAATGCAAATGAAATGTATTTTAACTAAGAATTTTTAGCTTTTGTGTAATTTACCACCAGATTCCTGCACAATTCCTTGTAAGTAAAATACATTTAAAGAAATAAGCAGTCCAAAAGTCATGATATAAAATACATTCCAAATGACCTGAAAACTAAATTTTTACTGATGATAGGAATATATAGATTACATAGATATGAGCCTCACCAGACCTGTAAGGTTATTTCCCTGGAAATTATCTTCATAATGTTCTGTAGAATTAAAATATTTTTTAAAATAAGACATTGAGGAATACAACCTGGAGCTAGGAAATATATGAATTCTCCTCCACGACCTCGAACTTCAATTATTTGAAGGTCTGCATCATAAAGTACAGGCACCGGACGTCCTCTCAAGTCAACAGCTGTCCAACTTTCAGCATCTAAAATGTTATAAAAATATTTACAGCTGTTCATAAAACATAAATAAATCTTTTTTCATTATTTTATGAGCATAAGTAATATTAAAAACTCCATTCAGTGCAATGTTATAACACTTAAAAACCGCAACTAAAGTGAGAGAACTAAGATATCAAGCCTGAAATTAAACTACAGTTAAACCAGATCCTATTTTATAAACATTAATTATAATTAGGCACAAAAGTACTTTTTTTTTTCCTTTGAACAATCACGGCTAAATTCACATCATTCCAATGAAAAAGATTTTTTTTGGGGGGGGGGAGAAAAGTCCTTTTCCATAGGAATGATGTGATGATTAATATATTACATTAATGATATAATAACATCTGACATAACACAACACTCCAAATCACATATAAAACAACAGGTAAGAATATACCACATTAATATTTTTTCCCATTTCTTGCATTTACTATATTTATTCATATATTTTATCTTTTTCCATTTCAGCATAAAATTTAGAAATTTATGTCTTAAACAAAGTACAAAGATATAAATAAATAGCAAAGCACATCATATAATTAAAATTAATGATATTGAAAATTATTACTGTCCCTTTTGGATTATGGAATAAAGTTATATTAGAATTCTATTCATATGTACTTTTTAATCTGCTGAATTCTCCTACCCTTCAGAAATGAAATAACTTTTTCCTCTTGATTTTAAAGATAGAAAGTGACATTCATAAAAATAAAGGAGTTTAATAAGTAAATAAAATTAATATTTACTATAATATTTTATCTGTGTATCTGAATGTGTGTTCCACTTTTTTTCTGGACTGGATTCAGACGCATTCATACATAAATGGATGGATGTGTTCATGTATGCATGTATATATGTACATACATATGTATGTGTGTACACACACAAATATATGCACATGCATACAAATGTGCATACATACACGTGTGCATACATACATACATTTCTGAATGCAGTCCTGATAACAGAAGAATACCAAGGAATCTTTGCAAAGTTTTATAACAAAGAACATATAAGAAAATGCGTAATCATACCACTATTTATCATGGTACAATATAGATAATGATAAAAAATTTGTTATCAATAAGATTATATATTTTAGCTCTGCAAAAATTATCCAGAGAAAGGAAGGAATGTGATGCAGTGCTCAGATTTTTCATTGTTTAACACAATGACCATATCCAAATCACATGAAACAAATGCAAAATTTCAAAGACCAAAAATCTGAAAGATTCTAAACCTTCTTAAGCGATATATTTTGAAAGCAAATTTGGAAAAAATCTGATAAGCAACTTTAACACAATTAATTTAATAAATTCCAATTAACCCTTTGTGGCACAGTGTGTCCAGTCTGGACACACCTAAAAATTTCAAAGGATTTATAGGTTACTCTGAACCTTCTTTATTTATAGTAGATGGCAGCTCAACACAAACCAGTCCATATATTTTAGCCATGTTTAGTTTTTAAGGACCCTCATTTTTCAAAGAAATCTTCCAGATGTTTTTTTAGGGTATAAAAGGAATTGTTTGAAAAGAAATTTCTATGTTATTTTTTTGGCTGTATGCTAATCTCCTTATTCTATATTAGTTTTAAAATTTTACCTTGAAATCTTGCCTAAAATCAAACGGCAAACCCTAAGTGTGCCCAGACTGGGCTCACCAATAATCTAGGACAACTGAGAGTCTGTATTCTTTGTTTCTTCGAATCTTATCGGTCAGTTCATTGACAACAATGCTTGTTTTAGCACTCTTTTTAAAGCTCTGTTCAATCAGTGTGCCCACTTTGGGCACACCCACAGAATTAAAAGATAAGTGCTATCTTCCCAAAATTTTACTTGTGTACTCCTCTAGGTCTAATTAGACTGCCTATCTTTCATTTTTCTATCAAAACTCCAATTTTAAAAGGTAGCGTGCCCGAAAGGGTTAACCTGAAAGCTAAAATTACATAAATATTGATTTCATACAAAATACAAATTTTTCTACTATTTTGCATTGACAGGCCACTGTTATCTAAATTAAATGAATAAACATTCTTCTGATAGTCTCTATTCCAAATTATTCTTCACATAATTATAAAAAGTGGGGGAGGGAGAAATGAACAGTTCTATACATTAATTTAATAAATTTAGGGCTATATGTAATTATGTATAGTAATATAGATAACAACTACAGTCTGAGGAATGATAAAATATTTCAGTATTTGTAGTCTTTTAATATAAATTAATGTGCTAAATTACACATTCAGCATTACAAATATCTTCATTCTAAAAGATAAAAACCTAATAATAAGAACATCTGTTCACAACAAAAGCAACTAATAAGAACAGCACTGATAGTTTATGCTCTTCTGTGTGTGTGGGGGGGGGAGCTTAATAGGTTTTGATAGTACAAAACCAAAACTTTTCGTAAAAAATATACTATTCAGATATTCTTTTAGATTTTCATTCTCAAATTTAATTTATTTTATATTACATATTTCTAAAATATATTTTGAGAAGTACTGAGAATTTTTCAATCAATATAAATGAACAAAATAGACTTTTGAGCAAAGCAAATCATTATAATCTTGATTAACTATTTAAGAAAAGAAAGAAAGAATTTTTTATAACAGAAAAAGTATCACACTTTAATTTTCTCCCTCGATCTTCTACATTAAAACCAATTCACAAATATAAAAATAAATTTTTTTAGCTAATTTGTTTCAAGCAAACAAATACTTGGTGATTATTAATAATTTTAAATCAACCTTTAAAGGCTTAAAATAATAAAAGGTTTTAAGAAAAATTTAAAAGCAAAGACTAAATTTTACGTAGTTTATTTAAATTTTTAAATTATAATATTTTAAAGATACACAAATCTGATGACAAAATTTCACAAGTTAACACAAATATTTTAAAAAGTAATGCAAGCCATAAAACTTTTCATATTCTTAAATAAAATTAGCAATATTTACCATTATCAAAATTCGATTCAATCAATTTTTTGTAAAACCCAGGAGCACTCTGACATTCACTAGAATGCCCATAGCAAAAGCATGGAACACAACCAAATTCATTTTCCAGCTGAAGGTCAAAATAACCTCTTTTACAGCTAAAAGTAAAAAATTGTCTTTATTATACTGAAGAAAAACATTTAATTTCATAACTTAGAATGATAAACTTCTAATGTTAAAGTAGAAAAATTTCTTAAATCAGAATTCCTTAAGCAGGAAATATTTCATGTATTGCATTATATTTTGAAACATGTTATGTATAATAGATCTTCAGTTTCAGTGATTATTTATAGTAAAAGCCCGATTATCCAAAATTCAACTAATCGGAAAGTTCAAATAGCTGGAAATGCTTTTTTAAAATAATTTTTTTAAAATATCTCTTTTAAAAAATTAAGCAAATAAGAGACTTAAGCTATCAAAAAGCATGCATAGGATTCTCGAAATCATACTGATAGCTTCTAAACTGTGAACAGAATTACACAGCTCTCTTTCAAGAAGACATGCCCTCCCCCTTATCATTGTATCCATCTTTTTGTCCCAAGACTTCATCCTTAGTGGGGAGTTAAAAAGAACTTCACAGGAACTCCCATTGTTACTCTGACATGGAAGTATAGGATGTTTACATTGTATAGGATTCAATGTTTACGATCAGCTTTTAGTTCGTCTATCATGATCATTATGCTTGCCAGTAGAGTGAGGGGGCGATCACTAGACTTCTTAGTTCTATTAAATGTATTTTGCACAAAAGTCTTATAATTATTGAAAAACTTTAGTATTTAATACTAAAGGGTACACTAAAGGTATTTAATACACTTTCTTGTAGATTATTTTTAAAAAACAAAAAATGACACCAAATAGTGTGATTTGGCACTAATAATATAAAAGCAGAATGTCTTAGCACAATCATAAATACGCTATTTCCATGACCTGAAGCTTATGATCTAATTAAATAAAGAACAATCTTTTACCTGTATGCTTTTACCAAAATGATTGGCACATGTTTGGCAGCACCTCCACCAACTTTCATGATTGATGGCATTTTATAATTGGATCAGATGCTTTAATTTCTGGTACTTATGTACACTCTTTGACCAAAAAAAAAAAAAAAAAAAAAAAAAACGCACCAAGAAGATATAAAGCAAATTGGACACAAATTGATATGCATATAGGTTTCGATGGGAAAGGCAAAATTTTACATTTTGACTGCTAATGAATGAACGGTTGTCGCTACAGCGCATCTGATCTGCGCAACTGGCAGAATATTTAAGAGCAGAAATTACGATGCCAGGTCATAAATTCTTCACGAATTTCATTCCGTGTACTCTGGTAGACAGTAACTATGCCTCACATACAAGTGTGCAAACCATATGTGCAGATGTAAGAATTTGAGAGAGGTTGCGTAGTTGGGCTCAAAGAAGCCGGTTGGTCTTATTGCTGAATAGCTCGACATTTGAGCAGGAGCGATGCCACTATTAGATGATGTTGGCAGGAATGGGTGAACCATGGCCGCACACAGTGTCAAGAAGGACGCGGTAGGCCTAGAGAAATGAGAGAACATGAAGACTGAGCGGCACTCACAGCCCCAGATGCATCATTATTATAAATTGTACGTGCACCTAGTGCTTCAGTGACCGCAAGGACCATTCATAGACAACTAACAGAAAGGGGGCTGAGGTCACGACGCCCCTTGCACCGACTATCAATTGACCTCCGTACAACGTCAAGCCTGTTTGCAGTGGTGTTGGGCTCATTTGCACTGGAATGTCACTGACTGGAGTAGAATAGTCTTCAGTGGTAAGTCCCAGTTTGAATTGAGCCCCGATGACCAGCAAAGGCGAGTTTGGAGATGTCCCGGACAGCAGCATGATACCAAGACCAACCTGACTGTCTTCCGGCAGACAGGCCGACAACCAGGAGTGATGGTCTGGGGTGCCATTTCATAGTAGGACCCCTTTGGTTGTCATCCATCATAACCTTACAGCACAGCAGTACGTCGACAAAGTTCTAAGGCCCGTTGTGTTGCCCTTCATGTCACACCACCCTGGGCTTACATTTCAGCAAGATAATGCCCACCCCCACACTGCACATGTTTCTACTGCTTGTTGTAGTGCTTGCCTAACATTACCTTGGCCAGCAAGGTCGCCGGATCTCTCTCCTATTGAGCACATTTGGAGCATTATGGGCAGGGCCTTTCAACCAGCTCAGGATGTTGATGATCTAACATGCTAGTTGGATAGAATTTGGCACAACATCCCTTAGCAGGACATCCACAACCTCTATCAATTGATGCCAAGCCGAATAACTGCTTGCATAGGGGCCAGAGGTGGACAAACTCATTACTGACTTTTCACTTTGTGAAGCTCTATCACTTCAAAAAATCATCCAATTTTTCTCAAATTATAATAATTTGTTTTTCTGTATATGTACATCACATCTACCATTTTTGTCCCATTTGGATAACTCCTTCTTGGTGCATCGTTTTTTTTTTTTTTTTTCTAAGAGTGTATTAATACAACCACCTCAGTAGAAACTGCCAAACTCTGGCAACAATGCAATTAACTGTTCTTCTGGCAACCATGCTCATTACAGTATTTCAGTCAAGCAACACAACCATTTTCATATACATTCTTTTTTGTAGTATTTTAAGTTCCAATGGTTTTTGTATAAACAAATTGTGATATTTTTTGCCTTAGTTTTAAAATATGAGTTTGTGGAATTTGCCAGCAACAGAAGAAACTACAATGAAATTTCTGCAGCAATACATAATTTCGCTGAAAATTTCCTAATGGGAAAAACAAAGGAATGCATATTCTACATAGCCATTTTTACCTAGAGCTTAGAGTTGCAAGAAACTGAGTCTCTGCAATTCTGTGATGTATTTTAAGCAAAAACAGTATCACATAACCTTTATTTAGTTCAAATTAGTATTTTAAATCGCTACAGTAAGCTTCCTTTTTTATATGTTGATAATGTTTACTAACTTACAATAAATATTGCTAGTTTAGGATTGTTTCTAAAAAAAAGTGCAAAAACCGCCAACTTGCACCTGATAAGTAACTTTTACCTTTTCATCCGTAAAAAATTGCCAAACTGCAACAAGGTGGTTGCGATAATATGTAGTTACCCAATTTCTCATGTTGAAGACCGACAAAATACGTCAGATTTTACACAAAAAACACTTTTTTCCAAAACCTTGTATAATTTTAAATACAGATTTTTGATACTGAAGCTGTTAACAAAGAAGATGACTGTTTTTATAATTTTAACTGGATTTTTTTTTCTCCATTCACATGGCTTTTCTACTGTGAATTGTGTTTTGTATAGCCTGAACTATCTGGTATTTGGCTTTTCTTGAGCATTCCAGATAACTGAACTTTTACTGTACAGAAAGATAAAAGCAATAAAAATGTTATATTTTTACCTACACTATTAAATTAATATTATATGCAGAACTGATAAAGCAAGATTAATGCAATCCCAATGATTTAAACTAGAAGTTTCATTTACTTATGTTACTAATGTTAAAGCACACTGATATTTCTTACCTGTCACACTTTTGTTCAATAACATGTTCTTTGCATGGACAGTACCCTAAAGATGGATCACAACTAGGAGCATCTTGAGCAATACCTGCTAAATTGCATCCACACGACCTGTTTGAAAAACACATTTTGCTTACTGAACAAACTGAATATTTTTCATGTCTCTAAAAATATCTAATAAAACTGATATTAAGATATTAAATATACCTTTAAAATATTTGTTTCATAAAAAAAGACATTATTATTTTTTTTTAAAGAATTATGTTAGCATTTTAACATAATGAAGTTAAAAATGCTGAGTGTTAACACTTTTTGTTTTGCTCTCTGAAAAATAAAATGCTAAAAAAAATTATTACCTCTACAAATAAATAGTTCTCAGACCAAATGCTTCAATACAGTTTTGCATAGCATTTACTTTCCTTTCAAAATTTTACATGAAAAATGTTTTAAAGGAATGGATATATTTCTTATGATTATCAGCTGTAAGAGAAGCACTTTTTTGGGGACAGATTCTCAGAAACTTAAACTTCTAAGAACTTAAAAAGATGAATGTGAAAAATAGGAATTTTTAAAATCAATCATAACAGTTAATTCCAAATGTAAAATTTAAATGTTAAATATAAGAACAGTGATAGAACTAATAAAATACCACACAGATTTTGCAGCTAATAATAGATAACATACATGCACAATTAATTAATTAATTAATTAAAGATGATTATGATTATCCATACCCTTACGAAAAGCTGTCAATGCATTTTGGCTTGATTTCATATGATTTTCAAGTAGATCTATATCCATAGAAAGAATAGACTTGATTACAACTTGCATTTCAGACAGAAATTCAGTGCCATGTTATTGTTTATAACTGGTTTAAGGACTTCCGTCACAGACAACAAAGTGGGTGATGCCCCTGAAAATTCATACATTTCTAGAAATTGGCATGCGTCAAATTCAGAGGATTTTGCATGGTTATCAGATTGTTTGAAAGTTTCCTTGCAAAAGAATCCCCCTTAAGTTCATAACAAAAGCTCCCATTAAATTTGCAAGCTCCCTTTAATTTTGGATGAAAATGTTTGGATGATTTAGTCAAGACTGCAGCAAATTATATCACAATAGGTGATGAAACTTGCATACACTGCTATCAGTTCACAGCAAATGGTACTTTGCACAATGGGTCTTTCCAGAAGTATCTCCACCAAGAGTGAAAGGGAATGCACAGTTGAAAAACAAATGGTTGCTTCATTCATTAGTCAACAAGTCATATTATGACATAACTATCAATGATACACACCTGCTTGCTTATTGGCACTCATGTGAAAGGTTCAGGAAAAATGGGTGTAAGCAAGAAATAACACCCCAAGTACAGCTAGATTAACAATTAAAGCAAAATAAGCACATGCTACGGCATCCACCAGGGAAAGAGGGCATCACAAGTGCTTAGAAATTAAAGGAAGGGGCACCATTAAAACTTTTAGTTTTACCATGAAATTTATAATGTAGCTAAACCAAGGTGAGGGAGAAAGAATGGAGGAGAAACGAGTATTATACTGCAAATATATATGGGGGCTCCAAAAGTATTTTAAGTGCTTAGGTCCTCTAAAAAGTCTTAATCTGGCCCTGACCCAAAGCAATACTTCTGCATGGACAAATGGAGATTTTTTCCATTTCAGACAACAAAGCAATAATCTGGGTTTCAGCCTGAGAATTTTTATTTTCTAAAACAGAAAATGGCTGCAAGAAATAACATTCCTAATTTTTGATGCAGTAGCTGTTACCTTCATCTAGACCTCTGAAAATGTGTCTTTCAATATATAGACCAACTATTTTAAGAAAGTGTTTCAGTGGATGCCAAAACCTCAAACAGTAATGGGGAATATTTTGAAAAAATAAAATGTTCATATTTTGAGTCTACTGTTTTTATCTATTGTTTGTCTTAAATGTTCAATTTTATTTCAATTTTCTATAGATATTCACTTTCAGGTTCTCTGAAAATGTGAAAAATTTTAGGCAAAATTCATGGGTCCATGGTCAGGTAATTAGTTTTATTAGTTGCTGCTGTTAATATAAAATTTGAATTAATATCATCAATTCAAATGTATTACTATTAGATATTCTTACTTGCAGCCCTCTGTTGTCATGTCATAAAAGTTTGGGGCACATTTTGAGCAAGTTCGAGTTCCAACACCAGGTTTGCATGGACACTGGCCTTCTTTTGAACACTGTGCACTAAGGGAACCTTGATAAAATTTAAAAGAAAAAAAAAATTGCATGAATGTTGATTTAAATTTGAAAATAAGCGATAGCTGTAAAGTTTTAAAATTTTAATTTAAACCTACACTGTAGGGAAAATTCTATGTATCTTCCGATTATCCACACCTCTGGTATCAACTTTCAGTAGAATTAACTGGTTTTTACACAATAATAAATAACCCATGCATGTATATATCACATATGCATTTAAGTATACTCAAATTTACATTTTTTATATTTAATGGTAATTTTGTTAAACAGTATCCTCTGGATGTTAAGAATGTAAATATTGATTACATTGATTTTTTTTTGTAAAATTTATTGTTTTTTAGAAATATTTCCTTTATAGTTATAGTTTATGAATGAAACAGTAAAGCTAGCAAAACAAATGCTTTTGTCCAATATAACCAACTTTTCATGAGGGTGCAGATAATCAGAAAGAACTAAATACAGTTTCAAATACAATGGAAACAAAATACAAAACACACTCAAATATAAAATGCATGTAGAATATAACATAAATATCAAATAATTCCCTCTTCCTTTCAGAAGCAGCACTTAAAATTTTTACTAATAAACACAGTTTTGAGAGGTTTATACCAGATATACAAAATTTTATATGCAGGTAGATAGAAAATTGAATTTAATATTTTGGGTAGATATTTAACATTATTTGGTTTCACAACCATTAAAACTGAAATTATGTATGCAACTATTAAAATTTCTTTTACCTGAGAAAATTGATCAATCTTAGTTTTTCACCTTTTTTTTTTTTTTTTTTTTAATGTAACTATTTTATGCAAGTTCCCAAGCCTCACTGCATCATTTGATAATGTGAATAATTAAGGTGAAAATTTAAAGAGAAGATACAACGAATTCAGAACTTAAAGAGTTCTTTAAAAATAAAATTATTAAAATAAATAAAAACAGTTTGATCATCAATTTATATGCATTTTATACAAAATACGAAGTTTATCTGATTAGTACTACTTTTTGTTTCAAAGCAGGTACTGCAGGCTCCTAACATTAAGGCTTTAAATTCTGAAAGCTAACCATCATCCTTATGAAATAAATAAATAATCAGAAGGTCTTAAGTTATAGCAAATGTATTTAAGAATGTATTAAAGCAGTGACACTTTATTTTTATATGACTGCAATATGATTGCTTTTAATATAAATTACATATTTTTTTTTTTTTTTTTTTTTTTTTTTTTTTTTACTACTACAGAAAAACTTTAATTTTTACCAATAGGATCACAGTTGCAAGCAGCACATTCATTATCTTCCTTTCGTCTGTAATGAAGACTTTTACAACGTTCACAATGAACACCTTCAGTGTTATCTGTACAATTGGTGCAGCGACCACCACTACCCGTTCTATCAAAAAGTTCTTGATCAAAAACACATGTGTTTGATTTTCCATTACAGTTACAAGCTAAAATGGAAGGAAGAAAATTAACAGAAACTATCTGTTGAACACAAAACAAAATACACACAAAATGAAGGATTCCTAATATTCTGATTCAAACTTAACAAAACTTTCTAATGATTTTTTAAAATTTTACTTCACAATTAATCACAGCTGAAACTTTATAGCATTTCATAACTTTACAATAACAATAAACAATAAAATATTTAAAAGATGATTAGCTCAATATATTTATTAAATATCACACATTTCTTCAATAAATTAATGTTGTTGTTAATTTAAATCTGGAAAAATAAAGGAATAAATTGTTAATATACCATTAAACCAACATAGTCAAACTTAAATCATTGAATTTTATTTAAAAAGATATTGGCTAATCTTTGGAATATGGTAACAGGCAGTTTGGCGACATTTTGGTAGGCGATAAAGGTTACTACCTAGGACTTTGGCAATAATGTGAGAAGTACACAGTTCCAATTATGCATTATTTTGTGTGAGAGAAATGAGAGATCATGAGACATTTATGGACGAATCACAGTTCTTTAATCGGAAAAGGGGGAAATTTGGAAAAATATCTGCAGTTATAGCATTTTGTACTTAGCTTCATTGTGTGTTGCTTAATTTTTGGATTCCATGGCCCTATCTAAAGTGAATTCGTAATTTTTATTGTGTTTAGCATTTTGTATTTAGCTTCATTGCATGTTGTGTGGGAATGAAATGAGATTGTGTGAAAGGAAGGATATTACAGATAAGTTTGAATGGCGGTGCAAGAAATCTGGTGAAAATGGACATTTTGTGATCCGCCATGCACTCAAGATTCTGTAGAAGATTAGGTAAGTTAGTATTTTTAATCATTTGAGGATATTATTTTTATGCATTGTTCTAAATATAAGGAATAAATAAATTAATATGCTATTATTGGAAAATTTTTATTAGCAATGAATTAGTTTAAAGTAATTAAGATTTTAAGTTAATTTTTATTAATTTAATGTATGTGTTTATTTATATTTTAAGTAGTGTTTTTTAATTTAATTATATTTTAATTAAATGATAGTTATTTTGTGAATTATATGTTTGTAGCATTTTGGAATACGTTTCAGTAGAAGTAAACGTGCATGGAAATAATTTAAATATTTGACACTAAGTATTTGCAACCATTTTTAATGTTTACATTATAAATTCGCAGGTGACGTTTATAATAGATAATTTAGAGGGAAAAGTTTTTTTTTATTTATTTTATACATGCAAATGTTTATCCTTGGAAAGGGTATATACTTTTTCGTGATCAGGTAATTTCATATATGTCCTTTTTACCGACTTTAAAGATTCACAAAATTTTCCTGCATTTTCGTGCAAATTTTCTAATTTATGAGAAAAAAGCAGTGTACATGGATAAAGTCAAGAGTGTGCGCAATGCCACGCAATTTTGTGCAATTCTGGGATGTTTTTTTAAGTAAAAATAGGTTGACATGTACATGGTTACTGTGTATGTGCCATTCTGAAAAATGTAACAAGGAGTTTGCGATTCTGCACTTTCTCTTAATTTTGCAGTTAATATTCGTTATGATTAAGCACTTTTGTTCCATAAAATTTCTAGCATAAGTGTAATTCGGCTAGCAGATTGTTGGAAAAAATTTTGAGTAAATAAAAAAAAAGGAACCTGTTTTTACTTCGTGAAGGCAAAATGGCGCCGAAAAAAAAAGTAGAAGGTTGCTGTAGCAGGGTTGGTTGCCAATTTTCGCCAAAAATCGCCAAGTTACCATAATCCAAAGATTAACCAAAATATTTTTCACATGGTCATGTGGTTTTTTTATTACACACAAAAATGGCTTGTGTAGCAATGAACATATAAAATGGTTGATGCTATTATTTCATCATCAATACGTTCATTACTATGGCATTTTGCTAATTCATTATATTAAAAACAAATTTATAGGTCAAGAAGTCACAGAATGTATGCTTAAATGGTTTATACTAAAACACTGACAACACAAGATACAAATATCTTATACAAGTTTCATGGTAAATCCAGAATGAAAAGTTCGTTTCATGTATTCATTGACTTGAAATTGAATTTAAATTCCTGCATTGGATACCATTTGCAACATACAGTACTTTCTTTCTTTTTTTTTTTTTTTCTTTTTTTTTTTTGCCTACAGCATAACATAAGGAAAAAAATTTTGATTGCAGAGGAATTACATTATGTTTTGGCTATGCAAGACTTGATGTTGATAGGGACAATTCTAAGAACCCACACATTTCCAGGAAACCCACGTAGCTAGGTTACCATTCGCACTTACTACAAAGACTTGAACACCAAACAGCAATCGATTATCACTCAGATTGGGATCATCTGATCCTTCACAAGCAGAACTTTCGTCTGATCATTTGATCTCTACCTGGGACAGAGCTCCAGCCAAGATATTTTCGGTGAGGTTTGAAAAAATTCCGCGTAGCCACTGCATCCTTTCCGTAGCTAGGTGAGACTTCGCTTCCAGCGGGGGTTCCTTTTTTAGGAATCCTCTTTTTTAAACCAGTGCTACCAGAATCTCGTGATCACTATAGCAGTAATTTAAAAATCAATACAATTCCAAACATAAAAAAGTGCAGTTTGATTTTTGAATTCAAATTCTTGCTTAATATTTGAAAGAGTTTTCAGCTAAATCTTTAAGATAAAGGCTATTAATTTGCAAATTAATTCCCAAAAATTCAAAGTACAGAGCATGAAACTATATGAGTAAATAAAGCTGCTCAAACTAGTAATGGCAAGAGACAGAAGGAAGAACTGCCTGCAATAATTATATTTCAATTTAATTCAAAATTTGGCTAGGTTTGTTTAATTATGGCAAAGCACTTGAGAGCAATCTGCCGAAGCGGGGATGCCTTTGTGGAGGACCTTTCTACGGAACCTGGCTCATATACATGTTGCACTTAAGGAAAATACTGAAAAGATGCAGGCAGACCAACCTGTTTGCCAGGAACTGAACTCCCGAGAGAACTACCAGTGTTCACCTACTTTAACACTCGGCCACTGTTGGGCCATCTATTTTAAATCAGATATGTGGATATATTTCCATGTATTTAATCAGAAAAAGACATTTTAAAAGACATAGCTAGTCACCCTTCTTGCACAAAGTTTGAAAAATATATTTCATATAAAATGAAGTGACAACATTTTTATTTTATTTGCACATGAAATTTGTATAGCAAAAAACAATTAGGTAAAATCCTAGTATACGGTGCAGCCTTGGCGCGATTTTGAAAATTATCGCCAACACCAAAAATGATCCAAAGAACGTCTATGTATATAGACTATACACTATATACTATGTGTGTATATCTATATACTATGCATACAATTCTGTATAGTGTATATACTATGCATACAATACATAGTATATACACTATATACATAGTATATACTATGTATAACTATATATATTCTTTGAATGACCAGTTTACTACTCATCGTATATGTCCCGTTTTTACTGCTCAGCATAAAGTCGCCAAATCCCGTGTGCACCGGATACTAACAATTATATTATGCAAAAGATATAGTTACTGTACATTTCTAAAAACAAAATTAGCTATGGTGAAAACTGTCTTTTAATACCATTTAAAAAATAAATCACTGTTATTGCACTTTATTTCTCAATGAAAAAAATTACAAATAAATTGTCAGCTATATGATTTTTTTAACACAGTATTTCAGCAGTTTTATTAAAAATCACTATTCCAATTTGATAGATTACGTATATTCATTAGTTGCAAAATCCAAACATTGTGCTAAATAATTTACAGTTTGATGTACATAATACTAGGCTGATGATACATCTTACTTTAAACAGAACAGTTCTGTTATTTTAGTATATCATCTATTCATACTTTTATAAATACTTTTAACATAAAGTGAATTCTCTCTATGGTAACCATTTAAGGTTCTAAATTATTTTGATCTTCTGAAGATGGTCACCACACAAAGGTGATGTTCATATTTACTTATATTCTGAGAAATACTGGTTGTTTTCAGCGGCAGTCATTAACAGGAAAATGGTTACTATGATATATTTTCCCATATGCCTAATTGCTGCTTAATCATAACTTGTAAATAAATTTATCCTGGTGAAGAAACTATTTTAAATAAATGAGTAAAATCCTAGTCTACAGTATGGCCTCGGCACAATTTTGAAAGCTGTCGCCAACACCAAAATATCATGTTTACTGCTCATCATAATGTCGTCAAAAGTCACCAAATTCCTTTATTACTGTATAAATGTGAAAAATATGTATTGGCATAATAAATATCATGTCTGTTCCAAGACATTGCTATGTCCTCCAAGAAAGATCCTTCCTCTTTGGAAAATAGCCCCTGTGTGTTTCGCCATGGTTGGCTGAGTAAAATGGCATAGTCATTATAGTTCTTTTTTAAAAGTATGAATCATGAACTATGAAAAAGTGAAGGAATACTTATTAGCAAATCTAAGAGAGATTAGTAGTGGTATAAAATTAAATACATTAAAAAAAATGCTGCCTACACTGCCAATTTTCATAGACTGGACGTAATTGGGCATGCTATTAGCTATTAACTCTGTTTCATCTTATAATTCATTCATCATTTCTGCAAATGCTCAGAAAATGTTTCTAACAAAAAAAAAAAAAAAAAAAAAAAGTTACGGAAATAAAAATGTAGCAGTGAAAAAAAATATTATACTGTTACTCAAAAATTTGACTTTTCACAACTGAAGAAAAGCAAATTTTTAAAATGATGTTTTATATATGATTATAAGTATATTAATGAAAAACTGAATGGAAGCACTGTTTTTCTTTATGAAAAAAAGCCAGATCATCTTTTCATTTTTAAAAGCATATTTTCTAAAAAAATATTGCAGTAAAAAATAAGGCAACATTAAACGATCACATTTTACATTTATAGTACTATTAACTGGGTTTTGTAAACGGGGTATAAAGCCCCGACTCCGTGGCTTTTCATTTGGAATTGTTTCTTTACTTATAATTGTAAGTTAGGCTTCAAATTCATCATTATAATGTAAAATTTTTTTGAAAGGCAAACATATATAAATTTCGGAATATTTTTTATTAGTCATTTTTTCCCTTTGATGCATATATAATATAAAATCAATTACCAGCAACTTTTACTACTTGCCCCTTTTTCATTAAAGAACTGTGCAACAAGACTTTTCTACTTAAATAATAATAATAATAAGACCATCAGATTTCGGGAAATAGTAAAAAAAAAAAAAAAAAAAATTGATTATTTAAACATTTTGTTACAAAAAAAAAAATTAAAGCTCATTTAACGTCACAGAAATCTGAAGAAATAAATAATATTTCCTCTCGCGATATATGAAAAGTATGGAGAAATCTAAACACCTATACTATAATACACCTAAATATACATTAATTTACCGTTGTATAGAGCACAGAGATAGTAAATATTTCAGAATACATAGATTATGAACAGTTTTATCGATAGAAGACAAACAATATTTTCTTACAACAACCAGCACGAGTTAAAATCGAAAAATATTTAAATCACTTGTTTTGAAAAATAGTGAAATGAGAAGTAACGTATTGTTGCCAACTAAGACTAAAGCAATTTTTAAAATTGCATTCGTACGGATGTCGCGAAGGCATGCTTTTTACCATCAAAAAGTTTTAAAGGTTGACATATACGTATTTCACCAGCTTTAAATTAATTTAAAGATGTTTTAGTCATTTATATAAATTTCTAATATTAATAAGGTGCATGGCATTTATTAAGAATGTAAACTGGAAGAAAAGGAAAAGCTAGATTTCTGAATCTTTCTTAACAACGCGACAGTTTCAACAATTTTTCTCAGTCTATACGATCAGTTTATCTTGCCAGATAAATAGCATTACAAAATCAATGCTTTTGATTTTGTAATGCTATTTATCTGGAATGCTCATTGAATTCATCTTTTGTTGGTGAATATTATGATTTCAAAGTTTTACAGCAGACTACTTTCGAGAGGCATAACGCAGATAAAACATAGATGGTCAGATAATAAATCAATAAATGAGATGTAAATAGGGAAAAAAATCTGAAATCTTTCAGATTTTAAATTACGTCCAAAGAGGCGTTTTTTTGACACTTTGTTTGTAACCTTTATTTATTAAATATCATGTTCTTTGCACTTAAACCATGAAATTCAGTTCAATAGCAATATCGCAAAATAACTTTAAAATGAGCATATCTTTAGAATTTCCGATGCACAGTTCCGCGCCCGTTGGAGATAAAAAGTGTTTTTTTTTTCCTCCGTAGAGTATAGCCATTGCTTGCTTTTAAATTGTTGAGTTTGTAACTCAAAAATTCGTTAAAGTTTTACAAATATGAAATCGATAATAAAACAAATTCCAAATTTCACATTTGGTCTTCCACATGCCCATTTTCGTAGGAGGATTTCGTCATTCAAAATTCGATGGCTATAGGTATCGTTGTTTTATCACAATGCGAGAATTATACCTGCATTTATGCAGATTTTTCATTATTCAATTCTTCAAACATAATGCAGGACTATAACATTTGGTGGCAAGAGTTTGAAAAGTGAAACGGACATTTATAGTAATTCAACGCAAAATCGCAAAAGTCCTTTGGGGACAAAACCTTTTTGGACAAAAAAAAGAAAAAAAGAACAAACATTATTTTGATGTGAGTAATAAAAATATTTTGATTTTAAATGCATTAATTCAATGTTAATATAATTATAGGAAAGTTTTTCTCGACGAATTTATTTGGTATTGCGACATGCACCCTTAAAAACGATTAACCATCTATAAAAAAACCGCACAGAAACATGCATTTTTGCCTAACAGAAATCAGGCACTTTGCCTTGGACTTTGCAGACAGTATTTAAAGTATCTTTTTGCTAAAAATGTTATGCAACGGTAATAAATATCTAACCTTAAACGGCCTTATACGGGGATATAGAGACTTATCTACACAAATCTGGGCCGTCACAGGGCCTTTATCATAAAAGTTCTTTGAGGCCGTCCTCCTAAGTTCTTTCCAAGCAAATTAATCGTCATAATGGAACCATTATCTTTCACGGATATGGGACGAAAAGCATCATCTTCCGTTCAAAGAATAAGTGTTCAAAGCGAATCTGTAATCATCAGTTAAGAATACTTGGACCTAGCTGCGTAGCTAAGGGGGCAGAGACACTTGCCCCTGGGCACAGCATCTAGGGACGCCAGACTGATGTTACAAAGTTTTAGAAGAAATTTTTATTTTCTATTCTTCGTAAACAAGAAAGGAAGCAAAATCTTCAGTTTCCCTCGCGCGCTGTAAAACATAGCTACGACTCTGCTTGAGCCCAATTATCTCGGTTGTATTGATGACGAAGACACCCCTCCTTAAGCACTTTCCATTGGAGAACTCAAAGAATGGAAAATAGTGCAACAATTTCTCGTAAGCAGCATGTTTACGAAACTTTTAATAAGCATTAGGGCTCTTTTTGAGTATCACTGATAACTGAGATTTTTGTTCTAAGCCAACCTCCCAGTGGTTACGCAATTTTTTATATTTGCAGAGTTAATTAATGGCCTTCAGATGCTGCATTGAACATGGGCCATCAAGACGACTAACTATTCTTATGTTTAAAAGGCTCTTCTAGACAGAGACCGCCGTTTGAAAAATACTCAGCTTTCAGAAGACGTCCAGTTATGTTTGATCCACCCCCGAATCTAACGGTCACTACCTATATCTGGCCATCATCTAAATCAGATGTGTCCAAGTGATGGCTCGGACCGCATCCGGCCCAAAGCAAGTATCAATGCGGCCCAAGAAGAGAGCGCGAAACGCAGAAGAACTATTAAGATCCCATCCCGATGATTCATTTTACTCCTAGAATCGGGGTCTGAGGCTGACTTTCAATTGCTAGGCGGGTTATTTGACGCTACGATTCGAGGCTAAATAAAATGCGTTTTGAGTGGACAGTTTCATATCTTCTTTTGACTTGTGCGCTAGATTATTTTCATTTTTTGTTTACGTTAGTAAGTATTCACGTTGCTGTTATGAAAAAGGAGTAAGTCTGTGTTGCATTCATTATACAGGGTTAGCACAAATGAATGGCAGGAATTTAAATATTTACACTTTCGAAACTAGTGCGCATATTACAATAAGTGATACACGAAATAAAAGGAAAATACACCATTTTTATTCCTACCATTGATCAATAGACGGCAGCACATTGAAAGACGCTGGGATTGAAATCCCAAATGGCGACAATGATAGAGAAGAATTTTTGCGCATTACAATATGCAACGGTTTTGTCAGTTATTTCAATGCAGCGTGCTTTCAGAAATATCTACGGAAAGGAAGCACCAAATCACAAGAATATTCTGCGGTGATATAGGCAATTTAAAGATACAAATTGCTTGTGCAAAAGGAAAAGCAGTGGCTGTCCATCGGGACTGCTTCTTCCCAAACGGACTCGGAAGAAACGGTAAAGAGGGTTAAGCAGAGTTTTGTTCGAAGTTCACAGAATTCTACGACAGTTGATGCCCGTAAACTTATGTTTCGGCAATAAAATTCTTTCTCACATCTCCTCGAAATATGTGAGTGAAATATATACCTCGTAAAGGAAATAAACATTCCGTTCGAGGTAAAGTTTTTATGATTACCTTTCATGATTCTTATAGCAAAATGCCTTAATTTTAATTCAAATTATTATTTTATAAGGTATTTCTCCCGCCTTCCTAGCGTGCCTTCGTGGTGTAGTGGTCAGCACACGGAGCCGGTATTTCAGAGGTCCGTGGTTCGATTCCTGGCGAAGGCGTTTTTATCTTGCCTAATTTTTTATCTTGCCTGCTTCCAAAAGATAACTAATGTCTCTACAGTGCCGCCCGAACTAAAAAGGGTGTTGGATGATGATTCTCCTCACCCAGGATTTGGCGATTGGGTCTCCTAAAAAACCCCAGTCGCTATTTAAAAGGGGGAGTATATAAGGTATTTCTCCCACCTTCCTAGAGTGTCTTCGTGATGTAGTGGTTCTGCACGCTGGGCCGGTATTCCAGAGGTCAATGGTTCGATTCCCGGCGATTTATATAAGGTTTTTCTCTCGTCTTCCTAGGCGTGCCTTCGTGGTGTAGTGGTCAGCACACTGAGCTGGTATTACAGAGGTCCGTGGTTCGATTTCAGGCGCAGGTGGTTGCTAATTTTTCATATTTCCGGCTTTTACAAAAATACCTAATGTGTCTACAATTAACATTTATTCTTATACACTTATTTCATTATCATTACTCATACATTGCTTTAGATGCAGTTATCCAACCATTCGAGAGGGACAAATTACTTACAGTGCGTATTATTTTAATTGGTCATAATTTCTGACAAATTTTCCATAAGGTTTCTGAAATTTCAATTCAAATTAGGATCTAATCACAAGGCAGAATACGAATTTACAGAGACAGTAGTAAAAAGCGCTAAGTATAGATTCATTGCTGAGTATTGGTTTAAACTTCTGGGAGACACTTTCCCCTGCTTCACAGTCATCAGACTTCGGTCTTCTGATCGTGACATCACTGACCATTCTCTCGTGCTCAGGCCTATTTTCGAGTCGGTGTTGGTAGTGGTCAGTATGCTCGGCTCGTATTCGAGATGTCCGTGGTTCACTTCCCAGGGAGGGCGTTGCTCATTTTTAACATCTCCTGCTTCGAAATAACCTAATGTCTCTACACAACAATTATTTAAAGAATATCTTCTTGATTTAATTTATATTCTCTACAGAACATAGTGATTTTTAAAAAAAAATCTGATGTGTACACCACATGACTTCCTTGTACGGAATATTAAATTATACGCATTTTTTTCTTGAATTTCATTTAAATTGATTCGATTGAATTAAATCTACTTCGCCGACAGCGCATATACCACAATAGAATAAATGCACTCTTTAAAATTCACTATATTTGTTTACTATAAGGACACTCTGAATGCACAAAATTTATATCATTTGAAGAATTATCGTTGCCACATGTTCTATTCAAATACTATAACAAAGCTAAAACGATGTATGAAAGAAATTAAGGAAACAAAACAGAAAAGAAACAGTTTTTCACAGACGATTGAGTATTTCTCATTCAAATAATTCAGCTCTCACTTCGCGAAAAGGCAAAAATACATAAAAACCTCAAAATATCTGCATTAAAAATTACGAAGTAAATCTTAAACACTTATTTCCTCGAAAAAATTCCAGAAAGGATTAAGCATGATTTAATTCGCAATAATAAATGAAGGCGTTATTTTTGTGTTGCGAAGCTTAGTCTCTCTAGATTGGCAACAAATCTACAATTCTGCTGTTTCAAGTGTAAACAAATATGTCCGCCATGTTATTTAAAACTTAACCGCACTTAAACAGCTTTTAAATTGTTGATAATTGTACAAATATTGCTTCCAGAATTACGAAAGGCATAAAAACCTTAACCGGAAGATAAAAACAACATAATTCAATCATTTTTAAAGCAAAAATTGTACAATTTACAAACATATAAGAGTAAAGATACTGAGATCACTGAGCCGGGTAACAGAGTGGATATATATATAAATATATTTATATACGTTTGGTGCGGCCGATTGCAACCAAAATACGAGGTGCACATCTACATGTTATAGCAGTCCTATATACAAAATTTCAACGTTCTGAGGCTACTCGTTTTCGAGTTATGCGAGATACGTACGTACGTACATATACTTTCTTACAGAGGCCACGAAAAATTCTCTTCAGAATTAATTTTAAAGCAGTTTTATAATTTTTTTGGAGGAAAAGTGTCTTTTATTCTGTCCTTACGCACAGATATCACGCAAAAACATCGTTAAATTGCATTCGATAGCGGTCAAAATGGATATTTTCGTTGAAATATGTTGCCTGAAACTTTTCGCGATTACAATACTTCCTTTTTACTTCGTACAAGAAGGGAAGAGGGAGTAAGAGAATTTTTTTTATATTCTATGTTTTCTGAAGCTTCTTTCATTTTAACATTAGTTATTGGCAACGTTAAAAATATTAACGCTATTTCCGAATTAAAAAATTATTGAAATAAAATTTATTAGTCTTAATTTTATTTAAAAGATCTAGCAATCAGAATTATTGAAATAGCAGTAGTTATTAAAACAGCATGATTTTTCAAACTAGATATTTCTGATAATGAATTTTTCACGAGTTGGAAACTAGAAATTGGAAACTATCCTGTTTAATTCTTTATAATTCTATTTTAGGCCTGAGATTAAAACACTTCTCATTTCTTTCCTTTCTATAATGAAAAATTATTTTTAATAAAAATTAATTCTTTTATGAATTGATTCCTGACAAGATGACTTATTAACCTTTCTTTTTCCCCCTCTTTTTATATTCTTATAATAAATTTATCTTTAAAGCTAAATTTTGACTATATTTTGGGAACATTTTCTTTCATTTTTTCGTAACGAAAGGGGATATTACTTTCATTATGCTTCCTTGTTTAATTCAGTATCACAAATCATACGATAGCTATTTGTCTAAGGAGTGGGATGTTTCGCAGACGATTTTCTAAGGAAAACACGCTTGTATTTAGGTTACACAGGGGTGAAAAACACGAAAACACTTATGCAGTCAGTTCATTCGCAGGGATTCGATATTGGTTTAATCTGTTTGCTAAATATGCAATTTCTTATATCTTTAAAAATTTTAATTGCAAGGTTTTGTTTGTTTTTCTTTTATCTTACAGCCTTAAATTCTTGACTTGCTTAAAGAAATTATTAGTTTTCAATCCACTGCAATGATTTATCATTGATGCCTTATATTAGTTTGAACTTTGTATAAAGTAACAATGACGAGATCAAAATTATGTAAAATACGGAAAAATAATATTTCTGTTTACTTTTTAAATATTTAATCCGTAACAATTAATTAAATTTTAATACGGAAAATACGGATATGTAAAATACGGAAAAATAATATTTCTGTTTACTTTTTAAATATTTAATCCTTAACAATTAATTAAATTTTGATTTTGTTGGTTAACTAACTAATGAAGGGAAAGCATGTGAGTGGCCAAGTTTTTCAGAATATATCGATTTTTTTTATTGCTTTAAAAGGACTGTTTTGTAGCGGTGTTTCTGGATGCACTTCACTATTGAAATTAACAATAATAATACTATGCAAACAACAACTATGCAAATATAGGGAAGTAACGTCTTTGGTCCAAAAATTCGATTGAGGTTTTCAGTGAATAAACACGAATTTGGTGAAAGGGAATTGTAGAAGTCCTGGAACGTGATTTACTATTTTTGCAAGCCGCCCAGACGGGTTCGAATCCCGTCGAAACCATAAATGTTTGTAATATATAGTGTCCGTGCAGCATGGGGGTACCTCTAAATATGTTGCGAGCCGAAAGTCCTCTCGAGAGGCTGGCGGTAGGGAAAAAAGGGGTGTGAGACTCTCGGACCCGTCCCCCGGGGTTGCTCTCCATCAAAATTGGGGGCGGAACGGAGCGAAGTCGTACTGTCACCAGTATGGTGCTCAAGATTCTTGCCAACGACACTCTTGCATTCTTTGTCGTGATGAACTTCGTGGGCTTGTTTTTATGTTATTGTCAGACAAGTGAGATAAGTCACAGCAAAAACAATTTTTGCAATGATGTCTGCCTGTACGTGGGTATGTATGTGACGAATTTTTCTTCCACGATAACTCTTTCTGTCAAACTTCCAAAAATATCTCTTTCATATTTAAGGTTTCTGCATTCATATAAGATGATTGATTAGATTTTGAGTAAAACTGGACAAACGGAAGTGGTACTTTACTTAAAGCTCAGCAGTTTTGCAGGAATAAACGCGACATACACTGGTGTGCAAATATTAAGGACGAAGTCGAAAAATTAGCATATCAGCTGAACGAAGAGGCAGAGCGGACAGAAAGACCAATCAGGAGATTAAGTAAGGTGATGTACGGTAGCACATGCGCAGATATGCAGGTAGACGTAATGGGGGAGTGTATGAGTAGTATAAAGCATGTTGTCGGTGTAAGATCAGTAATTCTGGCAAAGAGATTGCACGCCATATAGCAGTTAAAATCACAACGAGTTACTGCCTCAGCGAGAAATGGCGAATAATCAATCCGTTAGACGATATCTGGATGCTTTTACCCCGAGGTCGAATCATTGGGAAGTTGGAGGAAGACCGCAGTGTGATAAGTGTGGCTGCAGAGTTCGGAATTGCTCACAGCATCGTTTCACGACTTTGGAGACAATTTCAAACTACAGGAACAGCTATCGGGGGTTTAGTAGTGATAGTCCACGAGGAACCACACCCGCAGATGACCGGTATATTGCCTTACAGGCCAGAAGAAATAGGCGGCAGACAGCGGGAGAAATCGCTAGAACGCGACACAGGCGACGAGACGACCGATATCGCGTTTAACCGTGGGCAGAAGACTGCACAGTGGTGGTCTGTTTGCACGACGCCCTGTACGGTGTGTACCTCTAACGCCTGCCCATCGGAGAAGGCGTTCTCCTGTGGTGCCGGGAACACCGAAATTGGAGAGACAATGAATGGGGACGAGTACTCTTTACAGATGAGAGCAGATTCAGTCTGAATAGCGATTCTCATCGCATACTCATCTGAAGAGAGCGGGGAAGCCGCAATCATCCCTCGAACATCATTGAAAGGGACAGGCTATGGAGGTGGCGGTGTTCTCGTTTGGGAAGGCATCATGCTTGGTAGTCGTACAGACCTTCACATCTTCGACGCAGGTTCAGTCAACGGGACCCGTTATTGTAACGAGATTCTTCTTCCATATGTGCGTCTTTTTAGAGGCGCTATGGGTCCGCAGTTCCTTTCATGGACGACAATGCACCATGTCATCGCACAGTAGCTGCCGAACAGCTCTTAGAGAGTGAGGATATTGAACGCATGGATTGGCCGGCACGATGTCCGGATCTCAATCTCATCGAGCATGTATGGGATTTTCTAGGCAGACGCTTGGCAGCTCGTACCTTACCACCAGTAACGATTCCGGAGCTTCGATTGGCGCTGCAAGACGAATGGGCAGCAATGCCTCAACAACTCATTGACACCCTCATTCTCAGCATGGGCAGACGCTGTGAAACCTGCCTAGCAGTCAGGGGAGATCATATCCCCTATTAAAGACCGGATGTTTCTTGCTGAACACCCATCACAGGGATGTTTCGGCCTTCAGTCGCATTGCGCTCCATGCTACTTTTCAATAAAGCTTCTTTTTATCCTCTGATTTCTCTCTTAGTACGTGTTGCTTACATTACTGATGTCCTTTACGTACTGGGGATCTTACGGTATTAAATGTGTTGATTTGGAAAGCTTTTGTACAAAGTTATATTGAAAAAACCGTGTCGTCCTTAATTTTTGCACACCAGTGTATTTTTCCATAGGTAAATGATAATATATCGCTGCAGATGAACCAGCATTGTTTTACCGATGTGTAAATATCGCGGGGATACATGTGAAGATCAAAATGATTTGTTGATGCTACAAGAACCACATAAAAGAAGAATAAACTAGAGTATTTGTTCATAGTATTTACTTAAAATGTATTGTGAACACCTAATTTTCTTCAAATAAAAAACCAGTTAAATTATATGTTCTTCAAATGCCTAATATAATACTATTATTAATTTAATTTAAGAGGCAGTCCCTTATTTGCGCTGGTATGAATTTAGGAAAACAGTTTTTTCCACGAACAAATATACCTAGAAAGATACAATCCAAAATTTCGTATTACAGATTTTTCTATTTATTGGAACAATATATTGAATTTTGTTTAAAACTATCAACCGTAAATGATACTTTACATAAAGCTCGTTGCTATTTAAAACGTGCAACTGGTTGGAGATCATGTTCTGGTCATATAAAATTTTTTAAATGTAATTTTTAATTTAGTGCCCGTCCTTGCCTTTCACCTGAGACAAGTGCCTCACTTTCCTCAATCCTGCTCTACCTATAGCTCTGTCTAGCGCCGGAATATGGTTGAGGCCTATGATTATACTACAAGCCTATGACGAAATTTCCTTTTCTTAAAATTTCTAAGGGTATTGCTTTCCATTACTCTTCATTATTTTCCATCAAATGTGGTGGGTTTTCCCTTAGAATGATCTCTTCCAAGAGAGCAAATGGACAATAGTCCATAAGTGAAATATCAGAGGACTTCACAGGAATACGTTGAAAAGGTATATATGCAATACCTGTAACAGTCTTCATTTATTCAAAGAATGCAGTGCTAATGTTGTCGGGAAGGGAAGGAAGATGTGTGTTTTTTCTTTTCGTCGATGAAGTATGAGTTGCTTTGTCTTGAGGAAGTTTCACTAATTGTATTAGGATAGTGATAAAAAGAAATGGAATTTTTATTATAAATATCGGACGTAAACTTTATATTGATAGTGTATTGATAGTTTTAAAATTTTTTTCTCACTTTTCTTATTTTTAATTTTCGACTGTAACAGAATCCTGAGGCAATCATAAATGTGTTCACTGAAACTTTCTTTGCTTTGTACGAAACCAGGTTTATACAATTTTTTCTCTTCGTTTTCGGTAATAAATATATCTTTTTTTTTTTTTTTTTTTCGTTGTTGTTGCAGTCATTTAGGTAAACTGATACTTCATGAAGGGTCACAATGTATTGTCACTATCTCCTAAACAGCCTTCATACAGGCTTCTACAAATTGCTCTGCTCTGAGCCATATGACTCCGTAAAAGCTGGTGAACATTATATTTTTACCTTTTTAAAGTTTTAAATCTTGGTTTGTTATTTTATTTATTGTTGCTACAGATATAGTATTTAGACTTTGAAAATGATTTCTGCGTCGGGCGAATTTTCTCTTGTTACCAACGGTTCCACTTCTCAAACAGATGTAACACGTGCTTTTTTCGGTTATTCGTTTGTACCCTTCTTTCCCCGTAGAAGTAAAGTCTGATGGGTTTTCCATTTACGATTAATAATATTGTTTATTTTGCACTTGGAAATTTAATAAGATGCATTTCACAACGTTTATGAACTATGGAATGGAAATATTTCTCTTCCGAGAACGCAAAAACATATCCTTCAATCTGCAGTTTGTTTACATGCTACTTTTTGAAGGAAGAAAAAATTTGAAAAGCAGCAGACCATATTTCTGATTTCAAATAAAACGTTGTTGCCAGAATTTTTTTCTTTTGGCCCACCAGCGGCCGAGCGGTAAAGTCGCTGAACACTGGTAGTTCGGTCCGAGGTTCGAATCCCGCGAACGGGCTGGCTGCATGGGTGTTTTCGTGGTTTTCCCCATGTGTAACGTGTATACGAGCCAGTTTCCCTTAGAAAGTCCTCCACGAAGGCATCCCTCCCCCTTAGGCAGATAGCCCTCGTGTGCTTTGCCGTAATTAAATACACACACACCAGAAATTTTTTGTTTCAAACCATTTGCAAATTTTTTAAAATTCTTTATCTTTTATATTATTACTGGAGGACATTGAATTAAGCTTCTATACAAGTAGAACTCTGCAATCTATAGTCAGATTAGAATAAATTGCATTGCAGTCGACTATCTAAACAAAGTTATTATGAAAATTTACAAATGTTTAAAAAAATTAAAAAATATAAAATTACAAGATTAAAAATAAACTGGTATCTGAGATTGATATGCAAATTTCAATTTAATCCTTGAAATAATTGCAAGCTAAGCTATTACGGTAGGTAGGTAGGAAGTTTAAGAATTAGGTCTGAAGAAATCAGACATAGAACATAAAATCTTACAAATAAAGTCGTCAGTACAAAATGACAAAGTTAAAATGAATAAATAAATAAAAAAGACTAAAGTATTATTTTATAGTAAATTAAGGCAGTGTAGAGACACGTGACTTATTTACATAAATGTTATTAATCATTAATATAATATATTATTAATCTATTGCACTATTCAAAATGTAACTGCGTATTTATTTCATTGGATCGCTTGCAACAAACATTTCCCTCAAACGACAATACTATCTATTTTATGAGCACATGAACTCAAAAAATTGAAATTAGTAAACATCTTAATCAGGTGTTCTTGAGGCATATATAAAAAATTCCATAGAGAGGCTTGCAATCTTTACATTACTGCAAAATTAAAACATTACCAATAATTTTTACTATTAAATGTGAAAGAAGAGCGCGGAACGAAGCAGAGTTAGAAATTTTTCGATCTTTATCATATGAGTTATAGAAAAGAACTTTATTTATTACACATTACGGTATAAAGCATAAGACAATTTGTTCAAAATATCATCAAGAAACACATACAAAATAACTTTTTAAGACAACTTTTATACTGACACGTTTAATAACATCGGAAGTTATAATCGACAAAAATTATGCATTGTCGATTGGCAACAACACGCTCCCATACTTCTCATTCTTATTGTGACAGAGATGAAAACACTAACGCATCTTCGAAGTATTAACAATAAAAATATACTTATTAACTATTATTATTTCCAGTTAGCCCTTCGAAAAAGCAAATAATAAGGTATATTTAAACAGCTAAGAAGTATGCAGTACATGGTAAATATTTTGCATTCCTATTTCGATACACCTAGAATCATTTATGAAGCAATCATTAAGATATAAAGAGTTTGACTTACCATGCAAAGTAAATTCAAAATCTTGTCTTACACGTGACGTTCGTTTGACGTCTGTACGTCCCTCACAAAACGCGATAAAAGTAAACAAAATGCAGAAATAACGAAACCACATTATTGGAAACAAGAAAAAATCACAAAACAAATAAATCCGATATACAATATAATCCGATATATAAGTATAAAATATCTATATCATGAAGATTCGTAAGTATATTCCATTATTTCAGAGCATTCTTCTTCATTTTACTGACTGAATTCACGATCCTTAGTATTCGATGAGGCTGCCGCCTTCTAAGTGAGAGATGCAGAATTACAGCTGTCAAAGCTATGTTCACACCTGCTGTTTATTTTCTTGACATTATCTTTGATTTTTAAAACAAAATGATTATTATTAATTCACACTCGCATCATGAAGATCAGAAATGATGGAGTAGGTTCAACTAATATTTTAGACCTATTATTAAAGGAAAAAATAAATCAAACACATGACAGAAGTTCGCATGCAAAAAGCAAAGAGCAGACGAACTAGCCGGCGGTTTTTCTTCCCAGGTAGTTTAAGGTTTACAACAGAGTGGAAAAGAAATTCGTCCTACATGACTATTTATGGAGGGAGCCTGGAGGCAAGATGCATTTGAAATTTTACAGCAACACCTCTGCAATCGCAATGTAATTTAAGGTGCAGTGAAATTCCCTAAGACGACCACCACAGTTTCAGAGATATTTTATTTTTTATTCAAATGATCGTCTGAGCATGACGAGTAGCGATATCCGACACCGTTGTTTAATTACACATTAAATAAAAGAGGTTTCATTTAGAGTGGTCATCTTGGGGAGGTGGATACTATGAAAAATTTCAGTGTACCAAAATAATAATTAATTACTTTACTTCGCATAAACTAAACTATATTACTATTAGGATAGACAAGAAAGATAATTAGTTTCATAATTCAATAAATTTAATCAAGTTTAGGAAGAAATTCGGAGTAATTAATCGGCAACTTTCAATATTAAGAGCTATACATTAATTGGATAGCTATTTTAAACGTGAGATAATTCAAAACTTCTTGGTTTTTAGTGAAGGAAGTTTTTCAGAAAAAGGAAAAAGAGTTGTTGTTCAAAAATAATTTCTATCAAAATATTTTATTCTAATTAAAAAAAAATAATGAAGCTGTATATGCTAATTTAACGAATAGAAATATGGCTGTAATAAAATTCAGGTAAAATAGAATCCAGTTAAATCCTTACAAAAGGCGTAAAAATATCAGGAACTGAATCTAATTTTTTTTAAATAAAATTTATACTTGACACTTTTGTTTACAGAGTTATTCAGTAAATTAATGTATTTAGAAATTTTGCATTCGAGTGTAAATCTCTCAAGTTTTTCATAATTATTCAATTTATTATGTTTAAACACAGCAAGGTAATAATAATTCTTAGCAATTTCTAATTTTAAATTTATGTTTAGTATTTCCTGATTTAATAAAATGATATTTATCTTTAATTACAATTGAATAATGGTTAATAAAATTAAAGTTCATAATAACAATTATTAAAAATATTTAAATGAACAATTATTTTGGGCAGATTAATTAAACTTATTATTTGTCATGTTAATTAAGTTAATTAATTCATTGGTTTTACTATCTGGATCTCATTACAGCTAATTTTCAAATCTTAAATACATCGAACAGGTGCTCATTGTTTTCTTATAAGCGGGTTTCTTGTCCTAGCAAAATAAAAAAATATTGCACTTTGAGGAAAATATTTGCTGCGAGTCTCGTGCGAAAGCGATCAGGTGATATATATGTAAATTTATGTTTTGAATAATTGAATCTTTTTTTTAATTAAATAAATATACAAATATTCAGATGGTGTTAATTTACCATAAAAATAATATTACAGCAAGTTTCTTTTAGCTATTAACTTCGTTTGGCATTTTACGTTGAAAACTTTATATGTTGGTTCACTTTTTAATTTGTAGCCACCAAATATTATCGCTCTGTGCTACACTCGAAGAAATTAAATAATGAAGAATCTGAATAAATGTATGCATGTTTCTTTCATTGTGATAAAACAACGGTACCTAGAGCCATCCAATTTTGAGTAACGTAATCTTTCATCGAATATGGGCATTTCGAACCCCGAATTCGGAATTTGAAATTTGTTTTATTATCGATTTCGTATTTTGTAACACTTAAACGAATTTTTGATTAACAAATTCAACGATTTCAAAGCGAGCAATAGTGTGGGAGGGGGAGGGGAAATCTTCAGCGCGTGAGATATGCTCATTTTTAAAATAACTTTGCGATATTGCTGTTGAATTGAATTTTATGGTTTAAGTGCAAAGAACATGATATTTAATAAATAAAGCTAAGACGCAAAAAGTTAAAAAAGTTTCTTTGGGCTTAATGTAAAATCTGAAAGCTTCCAGAATCACCCCACCCCCCAGCTATTCGATTTTGCCGTTTTGAACAGCTCATTTTGAAAGTTTTTTGTTTTGTTTCTGAAAGAAGGCATTAACTCTTAAACTAATAGGTATATTGTAACTGCTTAAAATTGTTTCAGGCATTGAATGAACTACGCATACTAAGATCAGATCAGCTTTAATGATAAATATTTTCAAAGTGTTAAGAGTGCATTCTGATTTTTTCAAGCTGCAATTTTTTAAAAAAATTTTGTTTATTTTTGGACTAACGTAACTATTTTTTTTATTTTAAACACTGCTTGCAAATTTTCATCTCCCGGTGAACTTTTTAGTACCTTAGAATAGGTACTGAAAATTCATTGTAATTTTATATTTCTAGTTTCCATAAATAGATAGAAATTAAATTTAATTTTCTAATTTTCACGTTTACAAAAAAAGTGGTTGTTTTTAATTTTCATTCAAAGCTGTGTAAGATATTTAATTATTCTGTTTCTTTCTTTTTCTTTAGTCTAAAGGGCACTAGCCCAGAAGTGCTCTTGATTTCGTTTTGGTACTTTGCATTGCTTCACTAAAAAGTCTGAATCACTTTCCAAATTGCTGCCACCAAATATTAGAGCCCTGCATTATATGTGAAGAAAATTAAACAATAAAGAATCTGCATGAATGCATGTATGTTTCTGGCACTGTGAAAAAACAACGGTACCTAGAGATATCAAATTTCGAATAACGTAGTCCTACACTCGAATATGGGCATCTGGAAGCCCAAACTTGGAATTTGTTTTATTATCTATTTTATAATTTGTAAAATTTTAAAGAATTTTTGACTAACAAACTCAAAGATTTCAAAGCGTTGCATTAACATTCCTGCATCTTCAAGCACAGATATTTTAGGCGCAACATTTCTTCTTTTGTGATTTTGCTGTTAAGTAATTGAATTTGGTGGTTTAAGTGTGAAGAACATAATATTTAATAAATAAAGTTAACACACAAAATTTAAAAAAAAAAAAAAAAAATTAATATAAAAAAAAAAAATCTGAAATGTTTCAGATTTTAAATTACGTCCAAAGGGGCGTTTTTTAACATTTTGTGTGTTACCTTTCTTTATTAAATATCATGTTCCTCGCACTTAAACCATAAGATCCAGTGCAACAGCAATATCGCAAAATAGTTTTAAAACGAGCATATCTTTAGAATTTCCGATACAGAGACTCACGCGCTGGAGATAAAAATGTTTTTTCTGCACAACGTTGCCATTGCTCGCTTTGAAATCCTTGAGTTTGTTAATCAAAAATTCGTCAAAGTTTTAAAAAATAGGAAATCGATCATAAAACAAATTTCAAATTTCAAATTTGGTCTTCCACATGCTCATATTCGTTGGAGGATTACGTTATTCAAAATTCGATGACTCTATGTACCGTTGTTTTATCACAATACGAGAAATATACATACATTTATGCAGATTTTTCATTATTTAATTTCTTCAAATATAATGCAGGATTCTAACATTTTGTGGCAACAGTTTGAAAAGTGAACCGACATGTATGAGTCCGACGCAAAATGCCAAAACGAAACTAATAGTCCTTCGGGATTCAAATCCCTTTGGACTAAAAACGCCTCTTTAGGCGTCATATAAAATCTGAAAGCTTTCAGAATTTTTTTTTTTTAAATTTTTTTCTTGATCGTTTCAGAAACAAAAAAGCTAACTTAATTATAAAATATAATCTATCATAAGTGGAAAACGAAAAGCGCACTCCTGATGAGCTTATCTTGATGTCGAAATATGTAGGCCGGCATAGCCGCCCGCAGCGCCTTACTTAGTATGGCTAGGGCGAATAAGGAAGGAATCACCATCCGACTGCCAAAACCTGTTCGTTGCTTTGGCGTAGGCACACGTTCGGTGTCGAAATACGTCTCCCGCTATCGGAAAATTAGTGCGGAAGTCAATATACAAGAAATAAATCAAGGTGCCATTTATTTGGGGAAAGAACTTCCAACGCACTCATGTTAAAAGCTAGGTAATATAACTATGCAATGGAAGCGAGCAAAGCCATTTCAGAAATGGAGTTTAGAAAGCTGTACGAAGAAAAACTATTTGGCCAGAATTATCAAGATGCGGTGTCCTTTATCTTTAGCATTCAAACAGATTAGTGTATTTGCTATCACACACATTTTATTCCAATCTTATTTGGAAGAGAAATTTTGCCGCAATAAGCTCAATTCAAAGTGGTTGTTTTTGAAGATAAATATTCTTATTCAAATTTATTGTTAAAAATAGATTTTTGCCTCCAAAATTAAAAACAGTGGCATAGCTAGAAGAGGGCAGAGGAGGAGGAGGTCGCCCTCGGCGGCACATTTTTGTGGGCGGCGTTTTTAGCTTGAAGCAATATTTTATCGAAGTTAGTGATGTAGATAATAGAAACACGCAAAGAATAATGAGATTTTATGAGTTGCATACTGATATAAATTGAGGAGGAAAAAGTTTGTACTTGAGGTAACGTATTCAAAAGAAATCAGCACGAAATTTCAACGCCTACATATACTTGCAAGTTTTTTTATTCCGTCGAAACATTTGAATGAAAATTACGATTATTAATTAAATTATGATCATGGTGACGTTAATTAGGAATAATTCCTTGTGAAGAAAGAAGTATTTCAAGAGTTTTATTGCTGGGCGGAAACGAGACAGGAACGTGTAAAGGCGGTCCTTTTGAATTTTTGCAGTTTATTCTAAAAGGCAGCATCTAGAACGAAGTTTCAAATATTGTAACACTAGTGTGAACTTTTGTCACATTAACTGTATAAGGAATTTTCTTTCTCCTTCCACCATGCCTTCGTGGTGTAATCGGAGGGATATTTGACGCGTATTGGAGAGGCACAAGGTTCGAGTCTCGACGAGGCATTGCATATTTTTAAATTTTCCTGCTTCAAAACAATCTAATGATTCTAAAAATGGCACCTGAACTAAAAGTTTGTGAACAATAATTCATCACCTGCAGAATTGGGCGAATGGATCCCCTAATCCCCAGTCGCCCTTTAGAAGGGGGAGTAGATAAGGTATTTTCTTCCTCTTTCCAGCATGCCTTCGTGGTGTAACGGTAACACCCTCGATGCGTATTCGAGAGCTCTAGTCCTGGCGAGAGCACTGCACATTTTTCACGTCTCCTTTTCAAAAAACATAATGACTCTGCAGCTGTAAGCGCTGGTGGTTGTAAAAAGGCATTTCTAATTACAAATTATTCAGAATATATTTTACAGCTATAAATTTTTATTTAGCATATAAGAACTATAAATTTTTATTTAGCATATAAGAACTATAAATTTTTATTTTACATTTCAGAAATCTTTCTATACTCCCTATATTACAGCAAATGGAACAATCAAGTAGATATATACGATGTTATCCACAGTTTGGGGGGGGGGCGCAAGCAAAATAATAATGTAATTGAAATTTGTCTTAAAAAATTAACATAAAGTTTAAATTTATTCCCTTATATATCAAGTGACATTTTTTTAAGTTATTGTTTGTGTATCCAAAGGAACAGAAAATCAGGAACCACCCCTAGCGGCAAAAACCCTAGCTCTGCCACTGATTAGAAATATATAGAACTGGAAAGGACTACGGTGGAAGTCCTTTACAGAAAATACTCATGGCTGCATACTTAATTTAATTAAATGATTATGTAGCGTACTGTTAATTACCCGGGCTAATGCCGAAGAAGCAGGTCACGGATAATTGAAAAACACGAATAATCCAAACTATCAATTTTCATGCATATTGCAAGAGTTTACTTGAAAAAAAAAAAAAAAAAAAGTCAGTAATTTTAACTTGTTTTTCAGAGAGTTTAAATATTTGTTGAACTTCTTTACATAGTTTTCGAAGTGCTATTTTATAATTGTATTCGAATCCCCTTTGTTCGACGAAAAGCTACTAGGAATATATATTAATGCGAATTTTAGGCAACAAAATACCATCCTATTTCTTTAGATATCTGAATTTCTTGAATATCTCAGTTCGGTGTTTTTTAAAAGGAAATAAACGTAAAAAAAGGTGAAGACATTTTAACCTAATTTATAATAAAGAAAAATTGGTGGAACCCAGGCACATTATGCGAACCTTCTCAGAAATTAAAAAAAAATATTTTCCATATGAATTATTCTATTAAGAAGCATGGAAAGAGGAAGGGGAGTCTGATATCTCTGAATTCGAAAGTAGAGAAATTCTACTCTGGTTAAATTAAAGTTTCTTTAAAAAGTCACTTTAATTTAAATAGGGAATAAATATTTATAAGAAATATGAACATAAAAATGATATGTGTAATGAAATGCGCGTCTAATCGCCAAGCAACATTTTATAGATTCCCCCCCCCAAAAAAAGCTCTTTTTAATAGTCTTATGGTTAAGTATGTTAAAGACTACTGAATTCTAGTAGTTCTTAGGTTTGAACTTGAGTGAATGCGCTAGCTGTATGGTTGGTTTTCGTGTTTTTCCCCATGCGTAATATGAATGTATATAATTTTCTATTAGAAAAATGCAGATATCCTCATGTCATTTGCCATATTCAAGCGACCTAACGTAATGTAATAGAAAGAAATTGCACATATAGTGATCTGCTCTCACTTCACTGTCAGAAGAGGATAATTTTTAATTATTACGACATTTATCATCGCAGTAAGTCAAAGATAAATTTTGAAAATCGGGAATGCCAAATCACTATGAAAGACCATCACGAATGCCGAAGAGAAATAAATATGTAAAATAATGATAAATAAAACAACATATAATTAGCAATTAAAATAAAATAAAATATATAAAAATAAGTAAATATATTTGTAAAGGAATACGCATGATGACTAGAAAAATAGTAAACAGAATTAAAGTAAAGCATCCTAAAAATGAAATGAAATTAAAAAAAATTAAAGGTGGCTGAGTTAATGACAATAAAGTACAATAAGCCGGGGACAAAAGAAAGATTTCGAACAATAATTTCCAAGATAAAAATAAATTGCTTCATGTTTTGACTTCTTTTTAAGTCCTCGATCGAATGGGATCATAAACATGCTTCTTGTCCCTTATGTATTCAACATTTTCCGCTTAATTTGGTCTTCGAAGGAAAGTCAGGCATACATTCGCTATCTGATTTATCAATGTCAGTTTATTAATTACGAAAGAAAAATCTTGCATTAATAACAGAATTTTCTGTTCATATTGCGATTCAGTTGTAGAACAAAACATCGAATTCATCTTTCTTGGGACTACAGCTCGCTTCGGTTGGATTTATGATTCGGCTTAAATATGGAGAATCACCGAAGCCAAGTTTTGACTGGTTTTGGCTGAATTTAAACCCTGAAACAAGTAAGTTTCAATAAAATGGACTTCCCCCCCGCTCGGACAGCTGATATTTTCTCATGGACAACAGTACATGTCTCTAACCAGTACTAAGTTCAAGAATACTTGGAGTTTTTTTATTAGAAGAAGGAAAAGAGCAAGATAATTTATTAAAGAAATGATAAATTATAATGAAATATTTAGTTTAAATGAAAAACAGATATTTTATGTAAATTTTAAAGTAAAGTTTTGTTTGTTAAATTCTTGTTCCTGATTTTAAAATGACTATACATTTCTTGTTCTTAAACTTTACAGTTCAAATACTACATACTTAGGAAATATATCTGATATATTATCTTATATCTGAAAAGAAATTATTTTTGTTAATACCGGCTGATTTTTTTCCAATGTTTGTTCACTAGTAGAATATACTAATACCTTTCGATAGTACTTGAAATGAGAAATCTATAACAAACGAGAAGCTGCTTATTAAACAGTGGTTCAACACAGATGCTCAAAAGCATTGAGAGGTTAAAAAATTCGTTTTAAATAAAACATGAATTTAAATTTGCTGTGACATATGATTTGTAAATTTAATGCATATACTTAAAAAAAATTATACAGAATTACCGTTATGTTTTCCTACATTTAAATGCGAAAATGAATTTCGATATATTATCCGATAGCAAGGCTGTTTAAAATGATTTCTCTCTAGTAGCTCAGGATAAGCTGATCTCTTTTATGTGTTTCTGAATAAACGGCTTTTCTTTTTCTTGTGAGACGGTTAACCGTTTTTCTTGAAATTAAGTTTGATTTAAACAATTTGTTTACAGTCCTGTATGACATATTGAATAAAATTTAAGCCATAGTTACTGACATGATATAAAACAGCAAAATTCTAAAAATAAAAAGCATTGTTTTGAGTACAGAAATTAAAATTTGTTAAGCAGCGTGATTGTGGCTTTAGAGCATGAACTTAACAGTTTTTTTTTTTGTAATTCTTTTCCGTTACACATTCTAAGACTCACCTTAAAAAACATGATGCACCAAGAAGGAATTCTCCGACTGTAACCCAATTTCGTACATGAATGCTTTTCCATCTCACTGCAAATAAACGGTTAAACGTTGGAGTCTATTAAATGAACAGCTGACCATCCAAACGGTGTATGAAAGGGAAACAACTCCAATACTAGGGTATACTTCAGATTAGAATTTAATTCTATCTATTCATTTTGAGTGTAGCAACGTCTCGCAAACGGTTTTGGAGTAAAGACACAAGTCACCAGTTGAGAAAGAACATGCAGTGAACCAAAAGAAGAGGGTAGTTAAATCAAAGAATCTCTCGGCATTTGAGTCAAAGTAATGCCGGCGGCCGGTTTAGGAAGACAACACAACAGATCATTCATAATAGCGGCTCTCATAGCACCCAGGTTCGTCATTATGAAAGATCCGGCCTCTAACCTGGACAACATTGACTGCAAGGACTACTGGTAAGTGACTCGGTGAATGGGATCTGCTTTCAAGACGCTCATTGCACCTACTTGTTCCCCTCAGCTACGCGTAACGACAAACTCATTTGTTCGACTTGAAATCTCACTGACTGAAGTAGAATTATGTTCATCTATTAGTCCTGCTTCAAGACGCTTCTGGAGACGCCCGGTGGATACTGACCTGAATGTCGTCCGTTGCAACGCCTGACAACAGGGAGTCGTGGTATTGGGTGCTGTTTGATTTAACAGCTCTTTGGTTGTCATCCGCAAAACCCTTACAACAAAGCGTTTATACGTTTATAGGTTTACCATATTCTGTTTTTAATATGTTAAAACGATACTCTATATGCTGTGTTTCCTTTGCTTTTAAGTAACTACAGGGTTATATTTCAACAGGATAATACCCAGCCAAATACGCCAATCATTCCTACTCATTGTCTTCATGCTTGTCAAACACTTCTTTGGTCAGCTAGATAGCCAGATATCTTCCCAGTAAAACAACGCATCAGAGGTCTGATGAACAGGCACTTCCGATTGTACCAGCAGGTCGCATATCTAGTTCGATAGCTAAAACGAGTTTGGAAAAAGATCCCGCAAGAGGTTATCCGCGAACTGGAAACATTGACAAGTTGGATAGCAGCTTGCATAAGAGCCAGAGATGGGCCAACATCATATAGATTTATTCTCTATATTCAATTGAGTTTCCTGAATGAAAAAATTTATTTCGTCTAAAATTTTAATCATTTCTTTTTTAATGCGTATACACCATATCGAATTTGTATATTTTATACTTTTCGGATAACTCTGCGTCGCTTTTACCTTAAAATGCATTTGCAGAATGAAACTTAACTGTCTGATTTACTTAATCTTGTTTGGATTTTATGCGGTATAATTTCAATTTTTAAAACTGAAGTCCACCTAACCTATTTTCTTTTGGTGTTAACCTTTAATTAAAAGAAAAAAATATTTGTTTTATAGGTCTACATTTACAAAGACGGGTAATTAAAGTATTGTTTATTTTTCATCATTAAAAGAACAATGAAGGCGAAAAAAAAAAGACTTTTAAACGATAATTTTTTTTATAATAACAAACAAGTAACAATGACACCTCCCCCAAAAGGAGTATTTCAAAATGGACACGTTTGAAGGAAATTGAGTTTCGCTTGAATATGAATGCCCCTCCTTCTTCTTAGATGGCCTGTGCTTATGTGTTGAGCTACTGAAGATAACAGCAGGAGTTCTGTATTTTCTGGTTAAGTGAGATTCAGATGATTTCACTTTTACGATTTGACCTCAGTTACGCTCTTTACCGCTTTCCACTGCATACGGAGTCAGCCATGTATCAGCAAAATCATATAAATTATGCAAAGATTATTGATTTTTTGCAGAATAGGAAATATGAAAAATCAAATGTTTCCTTGTTGGTTATCGAACCACTTATTTCCTAGTTACCAGATGGACATATCACTGCACAGACTAGTAAGTTTGTCGAAGATAAGAAACAAAAACAAGATCAAACATTTTTTCTTCGGGACTTGAACCACGGATCTCCCAGTTGGTAGTTGAACTTACTAACCATTTATATCACAAGCCGAAGTCTGAGACGGTTCTTTACAACTGAAGAAAGGTAGCAAAGACGCTTCTAAAGATTTTTTCTTTAACTAGGCGCTTCTGTGAGTGTTTATCTGAGAACCTTCAGAAGATTCGTAATTAAAATTCCTAGGAAGCACTATGATCGTGAGCTGTCAGCGTGATAGAATTAACCAAACTGGCAACGCACTTACGTTAATTTTTATTTAAATATTAGAAATGAATGATCCGATCTCGACGAGGTGATGTGAGTGACTGCTGGCAAGGTTTCTGTCTACGTAATCTGATCAGGTGCGTTTTTTGTACATGTTTATCTAACGACCTTGCATTTTTAGATAGAGAACAAACTATGAAAATTTCTTAGCAAAAATTAAGCTTAATTCTCTAAGTATGCGACTTGAAAACAAAGTTTCTTTGCGTGCATTTACAATGAAGACTGACTACTAAACAAATCACATAAAACATTCTTTTGAAAAGTTCGGATTCTCCTGTATATAAAATGAGAAGTCTAAAAACAAATCGAAAAATAGGAATTCAAAGGATTTTATACATTTAAAATATTTTTTTTTATATAGTTAAATTTTCTTTCTGATTTCCTGCGTTTTATGAATAATTAATTATCTGGTTTTAGAATTAATAATGTAATGATAAAAATTAGGAGAATAATAGACACTTACGCCGACATTCATTTGCATTCGTCGGAGAAGCAGGTTCCCAGGGTCGTTCGTTGTAAGCTTCTAAACATCTCTCGCAATCGAATCCAGCAGTGTAGTGTTCGCACCGGCAAACAAGTCGCATGATTCCAGTGACATTATCAGGAGCAGGTATGCATGCACTCGCATGACCATAGCACCGGCATCTAGAAAGAAATGGGAATGGGAAGAAATTTATGTTATTAAAATAACAAGCAAAGAATTCGAAATATACCGCTACTTTAATGCGCTGATTTTTGATTTATTTTCCTATTTATAAACGTGAGTTACTTCGCTAACAACCATAATACCATTTCTTGCCGCTGTGATGATTGTGAAGTAGGACAGTATAATCATAACCTGTTACGATATGAATGCAAAGATGACGGAGGACTGAACGTGGAATACATGCTACATTAAATACTAAATCCATTGGAAATTATCATTGTAATTAATTAAAAACGTTAAGTGCTGCTAATTCTAGAACACCAGGAAGAGTTTAAACTTCGACAGTACTAAAAAATGTTGCCAGACTGCTGAATCAAGTAGCTCGGGAAAGTAGTATCTCATATTAGATACTTGCGAACATTTTTAAGTACACATTTTTTTTTAAGTTATGGAAATTACATTACATTCATCAACTGATTCCAGACGACCATGACAGAAGAATAAAATTTAGAGAAATATCGCTGAGTTGGCATGAGGATTGTTCAAACAGTTTGACAATATTGGTGAGATAAAACTGTGTTTTATTTCTCTGGTTTTGTTACTAAACACAACTGGGCAAGTGAGAATGCAAACAAAATGTGCTGAAAAGGAAGAGAGTCGTTCTAAATGTTACTGGTGTGGCATCATGTCATCTGCAGTTGCTATTGCTTTGTTTCCGGGAGAAACAAGAATTAAACAAAAAGCATATGGGAATTTTAGAAAATCCTATTTGTCTAATAATTTCACATTATAATAATCCATAATTTTCTTTATGCACGATAGTGTCCTTTCCCCAGATGTTTACGTCTAGCTGCCTGATTCCTTCTCAAAATGTTGATTTGGCAGACGTGACGTGAATGGCAATGATTAGTCTGTTTGCAGCAGAAAGATATTTTTTTCTTCTTTTCGGGGGGAAGCAGACGGGTAGCATAGCTAAGGAGATTAGGAAGAGAAAACCCGTGATTTGTATAAACTGGAGACAGCAATTTTCATTTTCCCACGAATGTTTTTAATCTTAAAGCAAAAATCACTTATTTAATACAAAAAAGCATTTGTAGTCCTCCTAAAAGTAGCCGCCAAGACGAGAAAGTAATTAGTGACTCTGAGTGCGGTAAGAGCCTTGGTTCGTATCTCGGGTAAGGCACGAATGTAATTTGTCTGCCCTTTCTTTGGAGGCAACAGTGGCTCACCTATTAAGTGTCTCCATAATAAAGAGACCACCGCCTCCGGCCTCAGTAAAGGCCTACATCGGCTAGAGCCCACCACTGGAAAAATTAATGAATACACCAACACATTCGAGGATGCTGAGCTTCTGAATTAAAAACATTCTTTATTGAATTTGCGGGGTTAACTCCGGTACACTTTAGCTACACTTCCCGAATGAAGAAAAAGTTGAGCCACGAGGAAGGCAATCACTTCCTAGTGACTTACTCTTACTACTATAGGAATATGCATTACTATAGGAATGGGAGCCATGCCACAACAAGCGATCAACAACACTATTCAGTTTGCCTCGCCCTTCTCAAGCATGCATTTCAGCTGGAGGGTATCATGCCCCGTTATTAGCGTGATATTTTATTTGCGCCTTCTTCCGACTTATTTGGTCTTTTGCAAAGTGATGGTTGTAATTTATGTGTTTTTTATGTCTTTGTTTTATTGCTTGTTATGTGGTCTAGTAATGCCATACCAACCTCTTAGATTAATTTCACGCATATCCATTAAATAGTTTTTTTGTTTTATTCTGAGTTTTGCTTTTTGTTGCTTATTTTTCTACCAGGAGTGTAATACTGTAGCTATTCATAGCGGCGTTTCGAATAAAACTAGTTTCAGTAAAGTATTTTTTATGCTTATAAAGCTAGAAATTGGAATAATTTAAAAAGAGAGACTGAGTTATCAGACAGTCTATTTGGTTATTTTGTTTAAAAGGGGCATGCCGGACTTCACGTCGTTATTGCATAAATTAGCAACGAGATATTAGTTTTTTAATTTAATTCTAAAATAAATGAAAATTTGATAAAAATTAATACATTAAAATAAATGTTACAAATTATGAAAAGAGGCTTAATATTAAGAAAGAAAATTCTCCCTTACTGTACCTAATTCCTGCACTTGTTACTCACTGGATTTGGAAACTTTTATTGATTTTTCACAAAAGTACATCGCTTTTGCAAAACCATTTATTCATTTTTCGCCAATCGTTTTCAATTGATTTTTTACTAATTTAAAAATTTCACCTATTTTGGTTTAATTTTTTGTTATATTTTATGTAGAAGTTTCCTAGACGTTTTCAATCATGATTTGCTGAAAAGTCATATTAACTCGAATTTTTTGTCTGCTCCCTTCCGTTATGAATTTTCTCAGTTACAAAAGAAAGTTAATACACACCTAGCGCCTACTGAAAGGTCACTAATGGCATAATAATAAGACTTCAGTACAAGAGGATCTTCAAAAATTTCGTCTCCAAATGTATTCATTTTGTCTAGTGTAATACGTATTGCAGTAGCAGTGACCCATTCCTGCAAAATAAATAATTTGCATAAGTATAATAGAAATACACATAGTAATTGCAACACATTTTGAAAGTTACATTTTCATGCTGGGAAACTATCGAGGATAAATCTTTTTTCACTTATTTAAGTCCTTAAAAATATTACAATCTTTGATTTTTGACGGAGATTAAAAACGTATCGAAATTTTACGATTGTCTACTAAAATTCTCAGAATTCATTGTATCTTCAGAGAGACCTTCTTTTATAATATATTTGACTTCAAAGCGTTTTATGTTTCTTTATTCACAGTGCGAATAAAGCCTACTAATATTATGCCGGATAAAAGTGCTGAATAGTTTGACCCAGTTCTAAAAATGAGTTTAGAATTCTGTTAGAAATTCTGTTAGAAAGTCTTTCACGGTCTTCTCTTTCGGCAGACAGCCCTCATGTGTTTTGCTACTAAATCAAAAGATTATAGAAACACATCTTAAGCAGAATTTCAGAAAAGCAGCTTTATTTAAAAAATTTAGAAGCCATTTATATGACTTTATCTATTCTTACAGAAACAGAAATTATATGAGCGAACTCATACACTAATAATGTAATTTCTAGTAGTATTAAAAACTAAAAACTGTACAAAAACAGTATTGTAAGAAATTTTCTTCCTTCTCACTGTCTCCTTTTGTGGCATAATTAGAAACACGTCTGGCTATCATGGAAGGTCCGGATTTCAAATACCGGCTAGGCGTTACTCATTTTTCATGTTTCCTACTCCAAGATAAACCTAATGTCTATGCAAAATCAAAAAAGAAGCAAGAGAAGCAGAAATTAAGTTTTCATTTGAAACATTTCGAACTAGTAAGACAAGTTAACGAGCACTGAGCTTCCTATTTAAAAGCAGATTTCTTTACTTGAAAGCGGATTTTTTGCTTAAAAACGGATAAGTTTGATGAGCATATAGCATACCTTGTGGGAAACAAAAATTAAAAAAAATTTTTTTAAATGCACCACGACGCACTGAGAAGATATAAAGCAAATTGGACACAAATTGATATGCATATAGGTTTCGATGGAAAAGGCAAAATTTTACATTTTGGTTGCTAATGAATGAACGGTTGTCGCTACAGCGCATCTGATCTGCGCAATTGGCAGGATATTTAAGAGGAGAAATTACGATTCCAGGTCATAAATTCTTCATGAACTTCATTCCGTGTACTCTGGTACACAGTAACTATACCACGCATACAGGTGCGCGAACGATATGCGCAGATGTCAGAATTTGAGAGAGGTCGTGTAGTTGGGCTCAAAGAAGCCGGTCAGTCTTATTGGCGAATAGCTCGACATTTGAGCTGGAGCGATGCCACTATTAGACGATGTCGGTAGGAATAGGTTAACCATGGCCGCCCACAGTGTCAAGAAGGAAGCGGTAGGCCTAGAGAAACGACAGAACGTGAAGACCAAGCAATCGTCAGAGCGGCACTCACAGTCCCAGATGCATCATTATCATCCATTGTACGTGAAACTAGTGCTTAAGTGATTACAAGGACCGTTCATAGACGATCTCACAGAAAGGGGGCTGAGGTCACGGCTCCCCTTGCGCCGACTACCATTGACCTCTGTACAACGTCAAGCCCGTTTGCAGTGGTGTCGGGCTCATTCGCACTGGAATGTCACTGACTGGAGTAGAATAGTCTTCAGTGAAGAGTCCCGCTTTGAACTGAGCCCCGATGGCCAGCGAAGGCGAGTATGGAGACGACCTGGACAGCGGTGTGATATCAACCTGACTGTCTTCCGGCAGACAGGCCGACAACCAGGACTGATGGTCTGGGGTAGCATTTCATTTCATAGTACGATCCCTTTGGTTGCCATCCGTCGCAAACTTACAGCACAGCGGTACGTCGACGAAGTTCTAAGGCCCGTTGTGTTGCCCTTCATGTCACGCCACCCTGGGCTTACATTTCAGCAAGATAACACCCGTCCGCCCACTGCACATGTTTTTAATGCTTGCCTTAGTGCTTGCCAAACATTACGTTGGCCAGCAAGGTCGCCGGATATCCCTCCTATTGAGCACGTTTGGAGCATTATGGGCAGGGCCCTCAAACCAGCTCGGGATGTTGACGATCTAACGCGCCATTTGGACAGAATTTGGCACGATATTCCTCAGGTGGACGTCCTATCATCTATCAATGACCTCTATCAATCGATGTCAAGTCGAATAACTGTTTGCATAAGGGCCAGAGGTGGACAAACGCGTTATTGACTTTTTCACTTTGTGAAGCTTTATCACTTGAATAAATCATCCAATTTTTCTCAAACTGTAATCATTAGTTTTTCTGTACATGTACAATACTCCTACAGATTTTCGTCCCATTCGGATAAGTCCTTCTTGGTGCCTGTTTTTTCTTTTCATCTAAGAGAGTATAATGCAATTCATGTAATCCCGGAATGGATAGTCGTACTGATTAATCACAGCCACCCGGCGGGGTTAATATTTGATAATTAAAATCCCAATAATCCAAAATATGGTCAAAACTCGAAATACATGATCTGTAATACGTGATATACGTACTACAAATCACGTAACCTTCGATCACTAAACTAAGAAATATCAACTTATTAAACTTCAAAGAAAAATATTGGCACGTAACAAAATAATGGTTGGCATAACATTGGGAAAATAGAGTTCATTTTGGGTTACCAGAGAACTGGTATCAACGTCGTTATTTGGCGCCAATACAAAGTGCACCCTTTTCTACACTATAACCAAAATATGCTGCCCAAGCAGGATAGTTATTAATGTCTCTGACTGCCGCGTCGAATGGCCGGGTTCGAATCCCGGAGAAGATATGGATGTTTGTAAATCTATAGTGTCTGTGCAGCAAGGGGACTCTCTAAATATGCGGCGAGCCGAAAGTCCTCTCGACTCTTGATAGATTGGTGGTAGGGAAAGAAGGCTAGCAAACCCTCGAACCCGTCCCCTTGGAGTACTTTACTTCAAACTTGGAGGGGGGGAACTGAGCAAAGTCGTATTGTCACCTGTATGGTGCCCAAGGCTGTTGCCAACAGCAGGTGCTGTTTTGCCTCCTTGCCACGATGATTTTCGTTTGCTTGCTCTGTTAGCAGACAAGCGAGATTAGTCACAACAGCAGAACTAAAATATTAAGGTTAGAAAATAACACTGAGACTAGGATTGTGTTACAGAATGATTATGTTGAGAAATAGGTAGAAATTTCTTTATCGTTTTTTGAGCAAATAGGCTCACGAACTGTCATTCCATTCTCGTATGTGACAAGCGAGATAATAATATATATATAATATTTTCATATTAAAAATTGCATATCATATTAAAAATCGCATAACTATATCTGCTAACTTAGACAATGCTGCAGTAATGCTGGAGGGATTTTCTTCATTAGTTTAATTAGTCTAGCTACTATGAAAAGAATAAAAAGTATCTTACTCAAGACTAATATTTTACTCTATTATTCAAAACAAGGGAATGAATTTGTTTTAAAGATTTGTTTTGCATCTACTTCAAGAATATATGTTAACCATGTGTGACTTTTCAGTGTCGTTTGCAGAAACGAGTTCTTCGTGCTAATTTTCTTGTTAAAATTAAAAAAATAACTGAAATTTAAAATAAGTAATTATGATAGATTATTAAAACTTATATTGTTAATTTAAAAAATAATACCCATAAGGGAACATAATGTCACATATTATAGAATATCATATAAACATTTATGATAAATATATGTCACATGTTGTAGAAAAATATATGTCATATATTATTATAGAAAAAGGAATGTATAGAAATGTCACACATTAAAAAAATTATTTAAACTTTAAGATAAAGATTCTGTGCTACTGTATACGTTTCATACCTGGAGTTCAGTACTGTTTGCAAAATCGTATTTACCAGGGCGACCTTCTAGGGTGCTAAAAAGTATTGTGCCTCCGGTCAGTGGTGATATATCGCTGAACTCAGATGTGCACAAAGGTTGTGTTTCATTTTCTCTGGTGAAATATCCGCCTTCAGGCAGACTGTATGTCTCGTTGCATGTAGCACTGTAATACTGATATGGCGTCCAGCTGGAATCAGGGCTGGTGCGTTTGTAGATGGCGAAACTTTCAGGGCGACTGCTGTAGAATCTAATACGGATGTATGAAATATCAAACGATTTACCTGCAAAGCACACGAAAGATTCAGTTCAAATAAAGTTAAATGAAAAACATAATACCGGCTGAAGCCACAAATTTAATTTCTAACATAGAGACCTTCAGTGGAAAATCGAAAATGTTGTATTAAGATTTGTTTGTGCGTCCGACATCAATGTTGTTTTTCCTATGCAAGGAAGTGATCTTGACCTACTCAAACATGGTAGTTGTCGTGATCAAACATCTCAAAAATGTTCTTATCGCTAGATATTAATTCTTTATACACCTGTCCGCAATAGGATCCGACATCGAACTTGCAGTCGGTCCACCAGCGGCCGAGCGGTAACGTCGCTGAACACTGGTAGTTCGGTCCGAGGTTCGAATCCCGCGAACGGGCTGGCTGCATGGGTGTTTTCGTGGTTTTCCCCATATATAACGTGTATACGAGACTCTTTCCCTTAAAAAGTCCTCCACGAAGGTATCCCTCCCTTAAGGCAGATAGCCCTCGAGTGCTTTGCCGTAATCTAATGCACCGAACTTGCAGTCAATTACGACAAAATAAAATTACCATTTTGAAATTTTTTAACATTTAATATAATTCTACTTACAGTTATATTTACAAATTAGACACCTACAATAACATAAAAGCTGTGTTTATTTGTAGATTGAGAATAAACCTGGAATATTTTCCTGAACTTGAAAGCTTTTGACGATCGAAGATCGCAAACACAGGGAACCTCATTTCCTTAGCGCAGCAAAATGAAAGAATTCCCGAAGATACGTAGCGGATTTTATTTCATACGTCACGCAACAAACGCAGAACTCGGTTCTACAGAGGCTGTTCGCACATTTTTTAGACGATTTTGGTAAGCGGTAATAAAAAATCTTTTGCTTCAAAAGATGTAATTACAATTGTACTATGTTTTTAAAAGTCAAAATTATCGTCTGTGGCTTGAAAGTTTTGTTTTTATTCAAAATGGCGAATTTAACAAAGCAGTGGTTAGAAGGCTACATTTAAGCTCTTTCCGAAGAGAAATATGCATACTCCGTTACCCAAAAACGATGTGAGAGTCATGTTTTTGTGATATCTAAAGCGTCGATAGGTAATATCATCAACAAGAAAGGAAAAAAATGTCAAATTGGAGCCTCAAGTGGGACAAAAATTCCAAACAAATATCCAAGGAAAAAACGGACATCTTCGACTATTGCAAACGTACGTTGTTTAATGTTAAAAGAAAATCCCCATAGTCAAAGGACAGTTGCAAAATCATTAAAATGCTCGGTGTCCACTGTAAACAAAATGATAAATGCTGATTTAAATCTTAAGAAAGCGAAAAAACGCAATGGGCATCGTCTTCTTCCAAAGCATATCGCTCAACGCAGGACACGCTGCAGAATTCTATATGAGAAACACTTATCCAAAGAAAAATGAAAAACAATTGTCACAATAGATGAAGCATGGGTGTATTTAAATGATTGTAACAAAAAAAAAAGAGCCATTTATTATCATTATTAATTTTTTTATTATCATAAAAGGGGAGAAAAAATTTAAGTACATGGTTCAAAGAATCGAAAGAAAGTTTTTCTAAGGGATTCATGATTGTTGCTGGTTTTTCTTATAATGGCAAGTTAAAAATAAAGAGAGTGAACAAAAATGTCAACTATTAGTTAACTCCAAATACTATCAGGAACCTATTTTATCGCCAATTTTTCTGAATAAAATACCATCGCTTTACCCACAGTGCCATCAATCTGTGAGACTCTATCAAGACAAAGCTAGCAGTCACACATCAAAATCCACTGTAAATTTCCTAAAAGAAATGGAACAAAAAACTAGTATCAAGGCCATACCCTTCACTGATATCCCTAGTAAATATCCTGATGTGTCACCTATAGATTTTTGTGCTTTCGAACTTTTAAAAACTGCATTATCCAAACGTTGTCCCAAAACCCTAACAGGACTTTGGAAAGCTGTTCGGGAGGAATGGGAAAGAATACATCTTTTGCCACTTCAAAAGGCATTATTATCCTGGAAATTGCGGTATCGAAAGATAGTTCCGAATAAGGCATGTTAAATAGAACATTTAAAACACAAGAATTTTATGTAATTTAGTTTTGTGAATACAATATACATCGTCTAAAAAAATGTGTGAACAGCCTCTGTATAACGCAATTGTTGAAAACTAAAATCAATTTTTAGAACGAGATACTCTCAAAAATTATATGAAAGTCTTTTTAATTTGCTCGCGCAAAATTCTGTAACCATGGTTACCATTGCCGTTATTGGCAGGTTTACTCTTGGATATACGTGAATGATACAACAGCAGAAAAGCAGTGTCCTTATAACAGTGTACAAGGTAACAGCAGTAAAGTATTCTGAAACTTCTGTTTAGAAGAAGTGTTAAACCAAAATGAGTTCATTATCGAATAAAAATTCAGTTCGGTAGATAAATATAAGAGGAAGTATATAAGTGTATGAATAAACTGAGAAGATTAAGATCATCTTTAGAAGGTTCTCAGCCGAGTTCAGCGGTAATGGAAGCCTAGAAAAAAAAAAAAAATGGTTCGGGGAAACTAGTTCGAGAAAACTAATCAAGAGATGGCACTAATGTTGGACGCTAATGTTGAATAAACTTATTATTCATGATAGGTCTGTAATTCCTGAAAGTTCATGCAATACAACTGCAGAATCACTTAATAGCAAAAATGAAGAAGGCAAGTGTCTTTCCTTGGGAAAGCCTATTAATCGCTAGAAGGTTGAGGATGAAATTGCAACATATTATCAATAAGCGAGATGTGGATAATTCTGAGGGGAACGGATTTCTAAGATGAGTCATATTCTGTCTGTGATAAATTAGACATGGCGCATCAGTTTGAAAGAATTCTTTTCTGTGTTTATCATGTGCTAGTGTAAGAGCAGACAAGGTAGTGTAGAAATAGACAGCTAGTGTAAGAATAGCCAAGGGTAAAATTGAAAAACGATAAAATAATTAATTTAGTGTTTGTGATAAGGATTTTCCAAGCAAAAACGTTACAGTTTTCCGCTGAAGGCAGCAATTTAATGGTTAGTTGTTTTTAATATTTAACATAATATACACATAAAACCTTAAAATTCTTATGGAAGTTACAAAAATGTAGAAATCCATGATGAAAGAATTTCTTATAAAACTCTGTGTTTAAGGATTAAATAAACATGCTATAATAAGTACAGAAAAGCACTTCAAAATATTTGAAGAATAAAAGTATTCATTCACTATTAAATATCACTTATTTTCCCTTAGGTCACATAAAATTCAATTTAACAGTAAATTCGTAAGTTATATTAAAAAAAAAGCATATCTTTAGAATTTCCAAAAGACACTCTCGCGCGCTGGAGATAAGAATGTTTAATTCCGTATAGAGTGAACACTACTCGCTTTCAAACTGTTGATTTGTTAATCAAATGTTGAGTTTTTTAATGTTCATTATTTAATTTCTTTAAAAATAATACAGGACGATAATATTTTGTCGCAACCATTTGAAAAGTGATTCGCTGTTTATAGTAAACCTATGCAAAATACAATTTCGAGACTAATACCCCCTTTTGGGCTTTAAAAAAATTCTGAAAGCTTTCAAATTACGCCCAAAGGGCCATTTTTCAATTTAAGTACACATACGCATTTGGCCTAATACCCCTTTGGTCTAAAAACGTTTAGAAACAGCATATCTTTAGAATTTCCGACAGACAGTCTCGCTCACTGAAGATAAATATGTTAATTCCGTACAGTGTTGCCTCTGCTCGCTTTGAAATCGTTTTGAGTTTTTAATCAAAAATTCCTTAGAGTTTTCAAAATATGAAATAGATAATAAAACAAATTCGAAATTCAAAATTCGGGCTTTTAAGTGCCCATATTCAAGTGAAGGACTATGTATTTCAAAATTTGATGGCTTTAGATACCATGATACGTTGTTTTTCCATAGTACGAGAAGCATACATATATACACTCATATGCTTCATTTAATTTCTTTCAATATAATACAGGGCAGTAATATTTGGTGGCAGCAATTTGAAAAGTGATTCAACGCTTTTGGTGATTCAACACAAAATGCCGTTTCGAGACTAATAGCCCTTCTTGTCTAACGCTCTTTTGGGCTGAAAAAAGCAAAATCTCAGTAATTCAAGAACAAGTCCATATTTCAAATAAATCTACTTGATATAATATTAAACTGAATAGTTCTAGAGCAAAATTGCATAAAGTCATATTAAGATATCTAAAGATAAATATGCCAGTGAAAAATTTAAAATCAGGTAAAAGAGTAATCTTAGACTGATTGGCTAGAAACCTTAAATTTAAAATTTAAGGTTGCCAATCTGAATTTTCTTTTTTCAAGTTAAGCTACTTTACAAATTTTTCAGTAATTACTTATATTGTTTGGACCATTGTCAATGCTTTTTTTTTTTTCATTATTATATGACAAAAGCATTTCCAATGCATATTTCTTTTACATCACTTTATTCAAATCTAATTTCATTTTGAGTAATATATATAGAGTGATTAAAAATGTCTAGCTAAAACGTAAGAGCAGACATAGTGGGCTAAAATAAGGAGATTTGGTTATTTAATGTGTATACAGAAATGTTGAGGTGGAGCAGGGGCTGTTGGATGGTAGGCTTATATCATCATTCCCAATGCAGGATTCGAGTGATATACATCGAATACTAAAAAAAACTTCTCTTACGATGCTACCTCGATATTCATCAGCCAGGGGCTCCATAGCAAGAAATCAGCTCCTTAGAAATCAAGAGTCAGGTATCAGAATCTGAGTAAGAATTGATAATTTATCGTCTAGACAGTTCCAAAGTTTTGAAATTCTTCAGTTAATAGTTTAGATTTTTAATGTCGTGAGAACATAGCTCGAGATGTTATTATTATTTTTGCTGCGAGAATAAATTCTGATCAGTCAGCGTAATTTAACCGAAAAGAAAAACCAGTCAGCTTGAAAACAACCTTTTATAAATAAGAATTTGAATCACACCTATCTTCCTGGATATAACACATCGCTACACGAAACGCAGAACTCGCTGATATATATTTCATCTATGGAGCTGCGGACCGAAACTAAGTAGTTGCTCAATAGAAGTACTCGGAAATGCTTCTCTATCTTTCTAGAATAGTTGCTTCGTTTTAGACGCAACACTATAGATATAATGTATACCAAGAGCTTCACGTTCACGTAGCGAGCCACGCAGATTTTGTTAATCCGAGTCACTAATCCCTAAGTTGTTTGTGACTCTGACTGCCACACCGAAGGCAGTCCCGGAGAAAGTGAAATTGTAAACTGTCTGTCCCTTCACAGGAGGTAACGCTGGCCGCCTGTATGCGATATGCGATATGCGAAGGAGGACGTGGGCACCATCCCTTTACCATTGGGTTAATTGGTACAGCGCCACGTCCACCTTTATCTAGAGATTGGATATTAGAACAAGGGGAGATTACATACATATTTGACATTGGTATTAAGGAGTGCACTACATACAATACTTATTGGTAATACATATAAATTATGGGTTAAGGTACAGTTGGCCTGTATATATACCATAAACAATGATAACAATGACATATTCGTGTATGGTATGATAGATTCACATAAAGCTGCGCCATATATATCTGCGCATTAGGACATACATTACTGTATTGCAAATATCTAGCGGTAATTAACACAGACAGAGTAAAGTGGACAATGATTATGACATTACAATATTCATATTGGGTGAATAATACTGTACCTTGATAAATCACATTCACTGCAATTCATATTAAGAGACATATGATATATAATAATTAGAGTTGAGGACTTGTGCTGGGATTACATTGAACACAACATTGCACTACAGATACAGACTAATATTAAGAGTGCTGGCCGCCTGTAATAAAATGACCACCGCTTCTTTTCATAGCAGTGGTCAAAGCCTAAAAGGGTTAGTTACCACCAGTGGCGTAGCGAGCATAACTGGCGCCCGGAGCAAAAATACCTTTTTGGCACCCCCCCAAAAAAAAACCACTTACAGTAATATAATGTACAGAATATGAAGAAATAATGCAATAAGAAAATAATGCAATAAGAAGATAATGCAATAGGAAAATAATAAAATGCTGAATCTGCCATAAAATACTCTAAAATATATTAAGAATAGTCTCTACCTAACAACACTAGTATTGGATTCGGAAATGTATCTGTGTCAGCGAAAAATCAGACATACGATGACTATAGAATTAGTTGAAAAGGTATTATTTATTTTACTGATTTATATAATTTTTTTCAAAAAAGTACAATTTTTAAACAATTAAATGTTTAATATATATTATAGATAAGCAGATATATTTATTAATAATAATATAATATACATTAATACAATTAATTACGATGTATACATCTTTCTTGCCTCAGATGAAGCAAATTTATCAATTAGATCATCAAAGTCGATCCATTTCAAATTTTTCTCTTTCCACATTTAAAAACGCTAGATGACTTGGAGGATCTTGTGTCGTCGTTGATTGTAAATATGTCAAAATTTATTTTAATTTGCTGAACGAAGGTTTATAGCATTTGATAATGAAATAGTAAGGATTATTTGAAGTGCGAGTCTTAGGTTTAGAAAAACATTTTCTCCATAGATCTGTCATGGAGTTTTAGGATCAGTTTCTTTTCTACTGCGGGGTAACATCTTGCAGTCACATTCGCAGCTCAAAACAATTAGAGAATATTGAGAGTTCGGTAGGAAATGACCATATAATCCACAACCTTTTTTAACAAAAGGAAATAGAAGAAGTTATAAAAGAAAATTACAACATTTATAAAGTAGGGAATATGCAAATTTAGTCCGTGACTTCGAAAACTATGCGTTTTAGATAAAAAGTAAGGAGCGACCTGCAGCATTCCTTCTGTATTAGGAGATTAAAAACAATTGACACGCGTTGAATGCTTTGTAGTAGTGAATATACGATGTCTCAGCAAGATGACTTAGTTTAATCGGTAGCCAGAAAGGCCATCAGTCGTTTACAGGAGAGTTAAAAGCAATCCATTGTAGCGGAAGAGTTAGGAGTTTCCCTAAATGTCATTTCCAGACTATCGAATTGGTTTTGGGAAACTGGATAGAAATTCGGGACAAGGTTGTGTTATCGTCTTAAAGTAAAAAGCGGGAGCTACGCGTGCATTTCATTAAAAAAATAAAATATTTCTCTATTTTTAGAGAAATAAAGTGGTCAGAAAGAACGCTTTGTATGTGGAGATATTTGGTTGATGTACTGCAAACATTTTACTACACATTTTATCAGACAAATCAATAAAATTAATAATTAATTATATTACAAGAGATCAAGAAAATAAATAATTAATTATATTACAAGAGATCAAGAAAATAAATAATTAATTACATTACGAAAATTAAGAAAATAAATAATTATATATTTTAGAGAAATCGATCAAAATAAAAACTGACATTTTCTGAAAAATTTTTTTGAAAATTTCTTAGAGACCATTTGGCGCCGTTCTGCGACCGGCGCCGGGCATCATACACCCACCTGCCCCCCTCTCGCTACCATGGAGGTAGGAAGTAAGATGGAGTCGCCCTAAACAAGTTTCTCCGTACCTTGCTCTGAAGCACCGGCGATCCCTACGTGGTGACCAAAACATTGGGTCATTTACCATTGAGTTCTATGGGATTTGACGCGTTCGGGTGTAAATATTTTGTAATTACGTCGCAAATATACATATAAATGTATATATTTTCTTTTTCTACAACACTTCAGAGTCCTAAGTATGTGAAAACAACATATTTTTAAACAACATTTCATTCTGAACGGAATTAAATGCTATACTTTTCACAGGACAGTTTTCTCAGAATGGTTTAATTTGAATGAAATATTTTCACAAGTTTTCGTTAATTACATTAGAAAATAAAAATTTAAGGTAATTCGATTTTATTCGGTTAAGGTACAAAAATTAAGATCAAAGTTTATTGTAATATAAATATTAAAATTATGCATTATTTCTTTTCTATTTATAGAGCTTCTTCCTAAAATACTTTCTTAAATATGACATGATTTTTTGGCTTCTTTTAAATCGAAAAATGTAAGTCAATTTATAATTAATGCTCTATTCGGTTCATTTTAAATTAGAGAATTATTAGGAATTAGCGAAATACTTTAAATAAGTATTTTGCTAATTCCTAATAATTAAATAGGTATTAAATAGTATTTGACATTCTCTGAACATTTCTGAAAGGGAATAAATTTTTTTTTAAGTATTACTTAAAACTTGTAACTGAGTTATTATAAAATGTAAAAGGAATAATTCTTTTAATTATACTTATTTTTTTTTACCCTTCATTTCAACAATACGTATTCCAAAACTCTTTATTACGTTCTTAAGTGCGCATCTCATAGCATTTGCTTTACAATACCTTTAAACTGATTGCTTTCCAATACGAACAATTCTTGCTTAAATAGTTTTATAACGTATTTGTCAACAGGATTTCAGTTTATGTTTACAACTCAATATTAAGGTTATTATATATTTAGATAACATTTATAATCATTATAAATTAGATACATTTAATCATTAGATTTCTTCACAGTACTTTCACAGTTGTTTATAAGTGAATAAATTCTTCATTTCAAATACATTTATAAATAATTTAATGAATATTTAAGTATTTTGTCAAAGGCAGATACATGCTTTTTGCAAGCACAGGCATAAATACCCATACATATTTCCTATTTATCATTTCCGGCATGTGCAAATCTTTAATTTCTGCGCATTCACTATATTTTTCGTGTAAAGTAATTTACACTAATTTAGCATACACCCGAAAGTTTGACATAAAAAATATATATGAATATAATTTGAATGAAAATTATAAGTATTATTTTTAATACCCACTCAAAGGTAAGTTTTTCTTCAAAATTCCTCCACGATGGCATCTCTCTCTTTAGGCAGATAGCCCTTGCATGCGTTACTCTATTTAATAAAAACTTAATCTGACCTATGTGCCTAATTACAAATATTTTAACATACATAATTTTATATTTACATTTAGCCATCAAGTTTCAAACTTTTCAAATCTTCTAGAAAATAAATTTTGGCAGATCTCTTTTAGCAATTTTCTTAAAATCTATATTTTTGTAGTGCAACAGCTTAGAATTGTATAAAACAAATTCATAATCAAAATCGCTGTTGTTAATTATCGAAAAATAACCAAGATGTGATTTTTGCGTAAATGTCACTAAACTATACAAATTGCTGTTATCCATCACACTATGAATGTTTCTTTCATGCGAAAGTGTCCCTTTTTCGATTTCTATGGAACTGTCGTGTGTCGAAATACTATCAGAATTTTGTCAAGCGAGCTTCTGAATGTAAACAAAGAACACCCCCTCTGGTGACCCAAGCTTCAAAGCAGTGCTTCACTTCTAGCGCGGAATGGCCCCTCCTCCCTTTCCTACCTCCATGCTCGCTGCGCTACTGGTTACCGCTAGCGATGCATATACCATTTAAAATCCTCACGATTTTATGAGAGAAGAACACTTTTACTTGCTGTTCAACAGTGCCCTATCCGACATCACCTCATTGCATTCTGGTGCATATATTTCCACTTCCACACGCCAAATTTGTTTATTTTGATCGCTTCTACCTGCATTTTTCTCAGCTATTTTTGAATCACCTTGCATATGTATACATAAAATTGCATTCATTATAAAATTTAAATGTCTTTTATTTAATTGAATGCCTTTAAAAATTTAAAATTTAAAAAGTAAGTGATATTCATCTTATTTTAAAAACAGATGTCATATTGCCGTGGTCTCAAACTGAAATTGCATGCGGGTTAAAGACAGCTGACGGGCCAGAACACTTTTTAGCAAAATTAAAAAATATTTTTAAAAAAATAATATTAATCTTTGTTTACTAAATACATATCAAAAGATACATAAACAATAATAAAAATAGCTCAAAGAAAAAATTCAAATTTATATTTATTTTCTACTTGAAGTCTGAAAGTTGTTACCTGCAAAAAATTTCTTTCGCTTATGCTTTGCAGTTCAAATATATTGACAACTAAATATTAAATTTTAGACTGACTTTATTTATTTCAGGTAATTCCAGACTATTGAGTTAACCACCAAAAACTACTTAACTAGTAGTATTACTAAGTACTAACTTGCCACCCAACCGGGACAGTGGTTAGCGACGCTAACTGCCAAATGAAAGGGCCCGGGTTCGGATCCCGGAGGGGTGGATGTTTGTAAATGCATAGCAGCATGGGGACACTCTACATATGCAGCGATCCACAAGTCCTTTCGAGACGTTGGTGGTAGGAGAAGAGGGGTGGGAGATCCTCGGACTCGTTTCCCCGGGCTGCTCACCATCAAAATTAGGGACGGAACTGGCAAAGTCATGCTCAAGGCTCTTGCCAATGACATTCCAATTTTCCAACTTGCCACGATGAATGGATGAATGTTATGGACTTTTGATGTTACTGTCAGACAAGTGAGATAAGTCACAACACAACAGCAGTACAAACAAACTTTCCGAAAAACTGCAAACCACCAGAATACTGAAGCGCTATTAACTGTCAGCTGGCAAATTATTTCATATATTTATTTGTTCATGTGTTTAATTGTTTTATAAAATTAACTTTAATATTTTTTTAATATTTATATTTATATTTCTTTTATGCTGAATGGTAATAAATATCAAAACATACATAAACAATAATACTATGTTGAACTGCGGTGTTTAACCACCAGGGTGCCTGGGCGCCATAGCCCTACCCCTCATCGAATGATAAAAATGATAAAAGTTTCGAATTATGAGAAATATAACTGAATGTGCTAAATAATTAAATGAGCAAGAGTTTAAATTTGTAATTGCTAATAGTTAAATACAAACAATAATAAAAATAGCTCAAAGAAAAAAATTCAAATTTATATTTATTTTCTACTTGAAGTCTGAAAGTTGTTACCTGCAAAAAATTTCTTTCGCTTATGCTTTGCAGTTCAAACATATTGACAACTAAATGTTAAATTTTAGACTGACTTTTTTATTTCAGGTAATTCCAGACTATTGAGTTAACCGCCAAAAACTATGCGTTTTAATTCATATTTATATTTAAATTTCTTTATGCTGAATGGCAACTAGTTCTGATTCATGATTGCGAGGTTTTGGTTTCAAAACGTTGCTGTGCTAGTAGCGTCGCATTTCGATAGCTGGAAAATAAAAAGCAATAAACTTAGCTATTTGTTTATAATTCATGCTGTTTGACAGTACGAGGTAGGAAATTCTCTCATTTTACGTGGTTACATTTATCATTTTTTTTAGTCACGTGACCTGACGTACAGGTTTATAGTGACAAAGGTAAAATCCTAGTATACGGTGCAGCCTTGGCACGATTTTGAAAATTATCGCCAACACCAAAAATGATCCAAAGAACGTCTATATATATATACTATACACTATATACTATGTATGTATATACATAGTATATACACTATAGAGTTTATACTATGTATAACCATATATATTCTTTGAATGACCTGTTTACTACTCATCGTACATGTCGCGTTTTTACTGCTCATCATAAAGTCGCCAAAAGTAGCCAAATCCCGTGTGCACCGGATACTAGGATTAAACCGTGACAAATCCCCAGCCTATGCATCCATCTTTTTTTGCTTCAATAGTAGTTGCGCGCATAATAAAAACGCTCAATCTGTATCTTTTATGTCTCTAAAACTGTAGGTTCCGTATTTGCAATAAATGCATACTGAATTAAAATTGCTTGAATTGCGGGCAGCATAAAATTGCTTTGGATTTGTATGCGATTTGCAAGTTTGAGGCAACTGCTTTATTGTATTTGTCACTTGATTCATGAAATTTTAATACTTTCTATAGATACATTTGAAACTTAGATGCTCCTAAGTACTTCCAACATTTAAAGTTATTTTTAGGTTTACAATGTTGTGGTAAAAAGTGTGTCTATTAGACTTCTTTTATGTATATTTTCTCTTACTGTGAAAAATTTTATATTTCTACTCCTACGTATGATTGAAATTTTTATAATTTATTTAAATTGGTTATTTTTCTCATCCGTTCGTTTCCGCTACTGCAATTTAGTTCAATTAAAGAGGCGAATATTCCATAATTTTTAATGCTTATTACGCTTTTATTTAGATCAAGGCCATCTTAACAAGTTAAAGCACTCTAGGCTAAGAAACATTAGTCGCTTTAATCACACTGCTTCAAGAAATTATTAAATAATCCATGTAATTAGCCAATTATCTTTCACTGAAAATATTTTAGTTTAAAAATATCAACATAATTTACCTTACTTAATACTTTTAATATAACCAAAGCAACTCATTTTCATATTAATAAGCACACAACAGATAAAAAAAGCTTAAAAATTTAATTTTCTTTTTGTGAGGACATTTGCTTCTGCAATACGTAGTAAATTTGCTTACGATCTGTGCTTTATATCACACTCTATGGCTAAAATACTTATATAAACTCCTGGCTTATATACATGTGCTTAAGGTTATGATTACAGATAATTTTTAATTTGAGTAAAAAATATTCTTTTCCTATTGCAATTTTGTGCAAATAATACTGAAATGTAATTATACATTCATTGCTATAATGAAAACCAGCACCCGATTTGTGATTTAATTATTGTTTATGTAATATATTCAGATTTTGATAGTGTCAGTTCTTTTAATAAAGCTTACACTTCAAAGGCAGACATTTCTGAACTAATCTTCTAAAACTGATTAAACAATTAACGCAAAAAATTGTTCCTAAGAACTGAATTTCTTCCACTCTACTCGATTGGCTTGCATTTAAAAATGTTCCATCTCAGTCGTCCTACTTTTTCCATAATTTTAGAATACTAGCTTTTCGTCGAAGCACCATCTCGATTTGCTGATTTCTGAGCGCAGCAGAATACTCGAGGCGAAAACGAAATTTTTCAGCTGTGTTTAAAAAAAAATCTGAATTATTTTATTTGAAAGGAAATAAATTAAATGATTATTGAAGATGTTTTGAGCTATATTAAATATTTAAGTTTAATTTTGATGAGATTTCAAATTAATTTTGCATTCAAAATTGAAGAAAACTTTCAACATACTTGTGTCGTAAGCGCCAATGAACAGAGGTGCTCCCGATTAGCCCAACTGATTATAAAAAGCCTGATTTAAATCAATTAATTCTTCAGGTACAACTAAATTTAAAATTTCCTGTTAAGAATTCTAAATCAGTTCATCAAAATAAATAAATATTAATTTACGCAGATTTTACTCAGTATATACAACAAGGTTTATGTTTCTGTAGCCGGAGTTGAAGGAGAAGACGCATCTTACATTCATTTCTCAGAAGAACGAGTTAATTCATTTCACATCATGCATTCTGAGCGTTTTAATTCGGAGGCAAATGAAGACAATGGAAAGTTCTGACCCCACTAAAAGGTTGTCACCCAAAGCTAAAAGCCGTAACATGCGGCTGTGAACTCTAGACCCCTTCTGAGATCGATAAACCTAGACTCCGGACATCCTGGAGCCTTCTCAGTGATTTTTTTTTTTTTTTTTCTTTTGTTGTTCTCAATAGGCGGTCGGAGATTCTGGGAATGCATCTGGGTTGAAACTAAATTTCTTCGTCAAAGTAAAGTAATTTACTGATAAAAGAAAGCAAAATGTCGGGAAAGTACAAAATCGAAGAAGGTTAATGGATTTTATTCATGTAAACAGAATCTTCAAAATTACTGAAATTTTTACAAACATTTCTCCTTTAATCGAATTCAAGTGAGGATAATTAACGAAAAAGGCATAATTCAAAACTAACATGCACATTCTTTGCCTGAAAGTATTTCGGTTACAGAGGAAAAAACAAAATAAACAATAAATAGTTGAGTTATATAACATTTGCTGAAGTTGAGAAACTTTTTAAAAAAACATTTCCAGTGAATAATATGCGATATCGAAAAGTCCTGTTATTGCTTTATTGGCTACGCCTATCCTAAAAATGGATGAGTACTTATTCATTGCTCATGAAACTCTATTTAAATTATAGTCGATTTCAAATGACCTTAAGTAATTTATATGAAAAGACGAAAAGATACATTCAGCTTGAAGAGCCTGAGTCACAAAATATGACGACATGTATTCACATGGGTTGGAATTTTAATAGTGGCAATCATTTCTGTGCTTTTCAATTACACCAAGCGTTGGTTTAATATCTAATCTTTCTTTGAATAAATTGACTTTCTTTTTCGAGGTTAAACTCCCTCCTTTCCGCATGCCTTTATGTACCAACTTATGTACCGCGTCGAAAAGAATAGTAATGCAGTGCAATTAGGTATTAGTCGGAGCAGAAAATCAGCGAAGAATTCAAACTCCAGACTTTCCGCTTGCTTGTCAGACTCTATCAATTACATCATGAAAGCAGCGGTGAGGAAAGAGAAAATTCCCTTACATTCTTCCCCACTTTAAGCACTTGGGTGGAGGAGCACCTAATAGCTAAATTCACCACATATTATTCCGGTGCCACTGTAACAACTAAAGGATTTTAGCTACTGAATTCAACTATTTGTACCTAAAAAAGCTAAACTTAAAATCTCTTACATGTAAGTGCTGACCCTTAATGATTATTATGGACACAAGATAACTCACTCAAAAGCATAAATTTTTATTTAATGCACTCCATATGAATTACACTTAAAGTTATAAGGCATTTTCTCCCTCTTTTCCAGTATGTCTTCGTGGGGTAACGGTAGCACACTCGAGGCGTATTCGAGAGATACAGGCTCGATTTCTGGCGAGGGCATTACACATTTTTTCATGCTTCAAAATAACCTAATAATTCTACAAAGTAATACAAAGCAAGCTATTATTGAACTACTCGCTGGAACAACTCTACGCAAAGCTGCAACTCTAAATGGGACAAACTGAAAAGCACAATTAACTTTCATAACTTATCAAACCGTGATAACGGCAAGCTTTTCTTCCGCTTGGTTTAGCCGCTTTTTAGGCAAGCAGCAGCACCAGCTACCAAACTTGTACTGAGAATCATATCGGTTATAATTTCCTTCTAACTTTAACCTACACTGTTTGCCATAAAAGTTTCATAGACCTGGACTGAAGCAAGACAGCAGTGAAATAATCAAGATAAAGTTAACTGCTAGTTAAATATCACACATTATTTTCTGAGTTGGTCTTAAATTGGTGGTCTAAAGTTGTACAGCCACGATGTTCTCGAAACAGGAACAGCTGAGGTACTGGATATATACAGAAATTGCTATGATAAGACGTTGCTCGTTTAAAAGCTAAGAGAAATAAGAAGATGCTTTTTTATGCCACATCATTACACTAGATAAGATACGGGCCAAATTCGTACGAGCTAAAACTGAGATGCCAGTTAAATGAATGACATCACGATTAAAATCGTGATTAGTTACCACGAAACTCAAACGTTCATCAGAACTCCAGTCGTGATCATTCTCCTGCTCCGTTGTGACATACTGCATTTCAAGGACAGAACATCAATGAGCACTATTACCGTTCATTTTTGGAATTTAATCTGCGGTTAGTTCTAAAAAAGAAGCTTTGTCCCTTCCTGAAGATTTCTCTCATCTGTTTGCTGGATGACGCTCGGATGCATGTTGTTGTTGTTGTCTTGTCCATATTACAGGGAACAATCTTTGCCACAGCCTACTCCGAAGAGAGGTTGGACTTCTATTGTCCAGCCCAATTTTGAGCGAGTGCACCGGGGGGGGGATCCGAGAGTCAGCCACCCCTCTCTTCTACCACCAATTCACACGCCACATATTTAGAGTACCACCATGCCGCAGCGACACTATATATTTTACAAACATCCATGCAAAGAATATGTATTGTTAAGAAGGAAAACTTCTCCGCAACAAGAGTGGCTCCGTTCGAAAGTACAGAAAAACAGCAGCGTATGCGCGAAATATCTGTCGCCAAAGCTCGAAGCCAGCGTCGAAGTTCGAAGGTCACGTTCATCAAAAGCTATAAAACGTATATCATTTTAAATTTCTTTAAACTCTAAAGGAAAAGAAAATATTTTTTCGCGCAAGTAAATTAGTTAAGGATTAGTTATTTTGGGCACAAAAAAGTACGAAAATCTGAGTTTAAATTATCTCGAAAAGTCAAAGAACGTTTCTTCTTAACACGTGTTCCTCAATTTCCTGTACACATCACGAAGGGGGGAAACCTCGCCGGCAGGTTCCGTCGCCAAATCCCTTGACGAATTTTCCCTCCGCTTTCTAGCCGCATAATAGCAAACTGCTTTAGATTACGTCTATGGAACATTTCCTTCTTTACATAGACATTCTTTGATCTATGTCTCTTCCGGGATTCGCACCCGGGTCCTTCGGTACCGTAGTAAGCTCCCTTAACCACTATGCCATCTGGACGACGGATGCATATAGTGCCACCTACGACTGATTTGCTTGCACGATGAGTTCAGGAGTGCTTTACCATGTACCACATTCTCCGAACTTAAGTTCCCTTGATTATGATTTGATCCTTAATGTGAAGAAATCATTTCGTGGTATTTATGAACTGTTTCAGAGATTATTTAAGCAGTAGACCACTTCATTCGAATAGGTATTTCTGCAGGAATACTACGACTTCCACATGCCTCGTAACGAGATCTACGCAAAGCTGGTAACAACGTCAAAGAACAGCAAAACTAAAATAGAAGTATCTATTTTATATCAGTTATAAAACCATAGGTACCTCTATTAAAAATTCTGGTTCTTTGCTTTGCATATCGTTTATTCCGAACTGAATATGGGATGAATTTTTAATGCATTATTCATTTTAAATAATTTTGCGATATTACCACCACCTGTTTCTGCCTTCAGCTCGCAAGTGGATTAAGTTTTCAATTGCTTTTTACTTTATATTTATTCTTCTAAGAATTAGTTTCTCCTCTTTTAATTTCTTTATTCTTTTATTTATTTTACATTTTTAGATAAAATTTTCATTTATTATTTTTTCATATGTTGGATTGCTTCTGTTTCACATGTTTTCTGGAGTCGGTGCACTTAAACTGAAAATCGCTATTATCAGATTTTTAAGCTTTTCTGATTATTTACGATTTTTAACGCTATAATTTGTAGAGACATTAGGATTTATTTAGAAGCAGACAAGATGAAAAATTAGCAACCGCCTTCGTCGGGAATCAAACCACGGACTTCTGGAATACCGGCCCAGTGTGCAGAACCACTACACCACGAAGGCACGCCAAGAAGGTGGGAGAAATACCTTATAAATTTTTTAACCCAGCTTGCATGGTTTCAAATCTTACTTATGTTTTTATTTTTTTCATGTATTGGATTGTATATATTTGCATGTTTTGTTTTTTGACTGGGTCTGATAAAAAATAATATTTTTATGCTTTTTAAAATGTGTTTATGTTTTTGATGCTATAAATTTGTAATTTTACACTGCTTCGATCTATAGGGTTTAGACTGGTAAAGAAAGACACGTATTACTTTCATTGTACTTCTGAGACTATTTTAAGTTTTAATCTTTAATTTGTGTGGTTCAGAAACAGGCTGATTTACTTACTTCTTTCATTGCACAAGCTAATTTATTTAGTTTTTTCTTTGCACCTTCCCTCCCCTCCCGATGATGATGCGGCGAAAGATGTCAATTTCTTAAATTTCTTATTTTATTTTGTTTTTGGCACATTTATCCTCCTTTTTCTTACAGTTTGCCATTGTGCTTCTGATTTTTGTTTTGAATATGGTTTATTTTGAACGGAATATGGAAGGAATTTTAAACAAATTATTTTTTAAAATTTATCTTGCTATATTACCACCACTGAATGCTGCTTTCAGGGCGCAAATGGATTAAATTTATGAATTGCTTTTTACTTTGCACTTATTCTTTCATATATAAATAATACGAGGGTAAGTTGAAAAATAAGTTTCCCCTGTCGACTGTGGTCAGAGTTGTGTATGGAAGTCAAAAAATAGAATGAGACATTAAAGATATGACATACCTTTATTTTATTATTCTCGTACGAGTACGTTGAGACATTTGTCATATCGCTTGATAAGCTTCAAAAAGTCCTCCAAGAAAAATTCACGCTTTGCATATGGAAGAAGCGTTGAATGGCTATGGGCGAAAGGCGACACAGCGGCCTGGCCTTCTCACATCTGGCGTTCTGCTGTTGGATGACAATGCCAGACCACATTTGGCGACGGCAACGCAAAACCATATTGCAACTCTTGGTTGGGAGCGCCTACACCTACCGCCATACAGTCCTGATCTCGCACCAAGCGACTTCCATCTGTTTCCGGCTTTGAAGAAAAATCTCGGGGGAAGGCGCTTTGGAAGCAATACTGAAGTGAAACAGCCGTTCAACGCTTCTTCCATATGCAAAGCCCTGATTTTTTCCTGGAGGGCTTTTTGAAGCTTATCAAGCGATATAACAAATGTCTCAATGTACTTGGTAGCTATGTGGAAAAATAAAGGTATGTCATATCTTTAATGTCTCATTCTATTTTTTGACTTTCATACACAACTCTGACCACAGTCGACAGGGGAAACTTATTTTTCAACTTACCTACGTATAATATATACATGTGTTAAATTTTTATGTATGTAGGTATATATAAATTCAAAAATGGAAGATCACGATTGAGATTATAAAAAAGCTATATTCAAGGAAAAGTTAATATGAAATCTGCTCTATTTTAATGAGAAGTGTTTGATACCGGGGATCCATAGCCTCATCTAATATGCTTAGAGGGAATGTATACTAATTGACTTTTGTAGAAAAGAAAGATTTTTGAACCTTAAAAGATTCTGGATATAAGAAATGGTTTCAACGCTATCTTACAAATAATCTCTGTAGCGGAGGTGACAAATAACTTTTCTGAGGAATCCAGGCTGGAAAATTTAAGGATTTAGGGAAGAAATACCCGACGAGGCCTTCGTGGTGTAACGGGGGCACATTCTGAGCGTATTCAAGAGGTCTGGGATCGAGTCCCGGCGAAGGTATTGCATGTTTGTCACATCTCCTGCTTCAAAATAACCCAATAACTCTACAAGTTGCGCCCAGACTAAAAGGTGATGGATAATAATTTAATACCACAATGATTTGGCGATTAGGGTCATCTAATACCGAGTTGCCTTTTGAAAGAGAAGATTTTCTTCCTTCTTCCAGCATGCCTTCGGGGTGCAACGGTAGCACACCCGACGAGTATTCGAGAGATCCAGGTTCAAGGGCATTGCATATTTTCCCCATCTCTCCTGCTTCAAAATAACATAACGACACTTCAGTGTTACTGCTGATATTTTAAGTTACAAATTGTTTTTATGGAGGTTAAGCTTGGTATTCAGTATTGCTTTAAGTCAGAAAATTTGTTATTAATTTCTCGGTACAGATATAATTTTATCATTAGGATGTACGAAGATATTGTATATTAAAATATAAGCTTTGTTGTATAATGTGGTATGTTGAGAAAGTTCTCATTTGAGTTCTGCATTATCTTTTTAAACCTCAGTGAAGAAGCATGAAGGCAGTCCTTCAGGACAAATGATCAAACTGCTGTTATAAAAAGCATATGCATTCTATATTTTGCAACAGATTTAAGTCTTCTAGCATTAAACCGGTAAGAACTTTAACCTGCTTTAAAAATTCTTGTATTATGAAGAGGGATTATCTGCGATCTGAAAAATGCCACCATCGAGTAGCTCTTGAAGAAAATGCTGGAAAAACTGCTTAATGTGGCCAATTAATTCATCAATATAAACTACGAGGCGTATTCGGAAACTAAGTACCGTTTTGGGAAAAAAAAAAAAAAAAAGTAAAACAATTTTTTCGAATCCAATTTTATTTTTACATGAAAATACATGTCTTAAACTATTTTTCAACATATAGTTTCCGCCAATGATCAAACACTTGTCATAGCGGGTGACCAGTTTTTGTATACCATCGTCAAAGAAACTTCCCGCCAGTTTCGATAACCACGACTTCACAGCATTTTTCGTGTTCTCCATCGATTGTTGTTTCGATTCTGGTGTGAAATGACACACCCAAGTTTCATCACCTGTCACAATTTGGTTTAAAAGTTTTCTCCCTCATCACTGTACCGCGTGAGAAATGTCAGGGCACTACCAAGTCGCTTTGTTTTGTGAACATCAATGAGCATTTTTGGAACCCATCGCGAACACAGTTTGCGATAATTCAAGCGGTCAGACACAATTTCGAACAAAACAGTACGTGAAATTTGTGGAAATGCCTCTGAAAGAGTTGTCATTGTGAAGTGTCTGTTCTCATGAATTGCTTCATCAACTTTCCTTACCAAATCATCGGTGACAACAGAAGGCCGACCACTCCGAGCCTCGGCGTGGACATTTGTTCGACCTGCATTAAACATTCTTACCCACTTTCTCACCATTCCATCACTTATCGCGTATTCACCGTAATGTTCTGTCACTTGACGATAAATTTCGGCCGGTTTAACATTCCTCGCGTTCAAAAATTTAATCACGGCACGAATCTCACAGTCAGCGGGAGAACTAATTGTGTTAAACATTTTGAATGTGCACAGCAAACTGAAAACACAACATAGAGCAACAAAAATGGCGACAATTGAAAGTCAGTGAACAAGAAAGACTAGTGCGCATGCGCGGGACGCCTACCACAGCGCTGCGACGGCGCTAGAATGAAACGGTAGTTTCCGAATACGCTACGTACTATATTAAATGGTAAAATCATAATAATAATATAAGATATTTTCTCTCTCCTACCAGCATGCCTTTATGAGGTTATGGTTAGCCCACTTGGGCGTATTCGAGAGGTGCAGCTTCGAGTCCCGGCGAAAACGTTGCTCATTTTTCACATCTCCTGCTTCCCCCCCTACAAAAAAACTAATTTCTCTACAGTGGCGCCCGAATTGAAAAGGTGGTGGATAATGATAATTCACCGTCAGAATTTAGCCACTGGGTCCCCTAATCTACAGTCGCTCTTTAAAAGGGGGAGTATATAAGGTATTTTCTCCTTTCTTTCTGCATGCCTTTGTGTACCACTTATGTACCATGCCGAGGAGAATAGTAATGCAGAATCATATCAAGAACTGCAGAATTTAAAGATCTCTGACTTAAAAATTGTGAGTGTATATATATTTTCAAAAACGCATGTCTTCATGATGATAATCATAAACGTTTTTTTTTAGAAAGAATAGGAAAACAACAGAACTTACTATATACGATTTTCTTGCGTTAAATCAGGCGATGTGACAATTAAATGACTTCAGATAAAACTTGTAGGGGGCCTGATTTTATTATGGCTCAAAGAGTGATTGTCAGAGTTATTTAATCTTCTTCAACTTCAGAAGAAAATTTTTTCTTTGAATGTAATGTTAAGTTTTGGAGCAAAAGGGACCCTAGAGAACAGAGAGATGGTGACTGCACATATATGTTTTAGGGCCAGAAACTGCTGCATGAACACTGACTGAAAACTGCTGCATGAACACTGAATAGCGTGAACTACGTTGTTGCGTAACACAAAGCGTTTAGAATAATGTCTTTACAATAAATAATACAAAATAAAGCATTAAAAACCATTTTCATAACTCTCATGGCAAAAATTCGTCTGCTCAACGAAATGGTGCTCAGAGTTTTCAAAATAGATTTTAACTATTGGATTCGCAGAGATTAGAAAGCTAAAAATTTCTTTTCGTTATTAATTAATTATCACACTGTTGCCACTATCCTAGGCATTTGATGCAAATCTGCTGAATAAATGCTTTACAACAAGAGATGCCATTAAATTAAACTCGTTTGAATTAGATTTAATGTTAATGGACAGTTTTTAATAAAAGCTTATCAAAGAAGAATTTATGTTATAAAATAAGCAACAGTAAAATGAATTTACAATAGCTTTTAAAGAAAAGAAAGTCAAGTATAAATAAAATTATTGGCGATGTTTACATTTCCATTGCTCTATATTATCAGCAATACAAGATAAAAAATTACTGCCGGATCGAATATTTATTGTAATTTATATTTATTTATTATTTTACAACTATTATCTTATTAAATTTGAATTAAAAATTTAGTTGTAGGTTATGTATTTATAACAATGTGTTTATAACCATTGGAAATATTTTCCTCCATTGTTTTGGGCTACCCTGTACTTTTCGATATTATTATTATTATTAACTCAAAGGGCGTTAACCCAGAAGGGCTATTAATTTCCTTTTGGCATTTTGCGTTGGTTCACTATAAATGTCGGTTCACTTTTCAAATTGTTGCCACAAAATATTAGAGCCCTGTCTTATATTTAAAGAAATTAAATAATGCAGAATCTACATAAATATATGTATGTTTCTTGCACTGGATAAAACAACGGCACCTAGAGCCATCCAGTTTTGAATAACTGGATGGCTTTAGGTTCAGTTTTGATTATGGGCATCCGGAAGCCTAAATTTGGAATTTAGAATTTGTTTTATTCTATTTCATATTTCGTAAAACTTTAACGAATTTTTGATTAACAAACTCAACGATTTAAAAGCGAGCAATGGCAACACTGTACGCTAAACTCCGAAACGAAATTAGTAACCCTTCTGGGCTAACGCCCTTTGGGTTAAAAATTTTTTTATCTCCAGCGCGTGAGACTGTGTATCGGAAATTCTAAAGATATGATCATTTTAAAATTACTTTGCGATATTGCTATTGAACTGAATTTTATGGTTTAAGTGCGAAGAGCATGATATTTAATAAATAAAGGTAACACACAAAACGTTAAAAAACGCTCCTTTGGGCATAATGTAAAATCTGAAAGTTTTCAGATTAAAATTTTTTTATTCATGTGTTTTTTGCCCATATGATTGTGTAAGGTATTTCTCCCGCCTTCTTAGCATGCCTTCGTGGTGTAGTTCTCAGCACGCTCGACGCATATTCGAGAGTGCGTAATTCGAGTCCTGGTGAGGGCATTGCTTATTTTTCATATCTCCTGCTTCGAAATAATCTAATGTCTATACAGCTGAAGAAAGAAATGCATGAAACATTTGCTGTCTTTCCTAAATTTTCTTTGAAATTTCTCTTCGTAGTAATTTTGATATTAAATTGCAGCTTTAATTCGACTTTGAGGACAAGCAGAGGTAGATTTATGGAGTTATTAAAGTAGAAATTGCGACAAGGCCCCAAATTTTCATTATTTAATAAAAAAAAAATAGTAAACAATTTAGAATGAGGTGTCCTCAAAACTTCAGCTGAAGTGAGCTACTTACTTCATAAATCCGCCACTGGTACAGTAACGTTTAGCATAAACATTCACTCACTTAAGAAATTCGTTAGAAGAGTATTAATTATCCCAATGATCAACAAATAATCAATATTATTGTAACAAAGTTCTTATAAAATTCCATTTTAATGAGTACGAATATAGTCATATAATTTTAATTTCAAACCTATTTATATTACATAAAATAAAGTCTCCTCTGCATAAAATATGCGAAGTAATTAATTTAGAAAAGTTCTCAATATACATTTTTAGATGGGTATGCTTAAAATATTTTATCTTTTAAATTTATTTAAGGCAACATCTGTGTGTTTCGTCTAGGGTTATTTCGATTTTCTTTTCATGCATATATTATTAGGAAAGTATGAAAAGCTGGCATTCTGAAGAATACCTAGACATTTCATAGAATGCCTTGCGCTCATAGGCAAAGTTTGAAATACAAGAAATATTATGCACGTTTCCTAGGCATTGTATATAATACCTAGGCATTCTATAGAATGGCAAATGGTCTTTAGACAAAGTACGAAAAAACGGTCACGAAGGGCTATTATTTAATAGGGTGACTGGAAAAATGCTTACAGAAAAAAAGCCCACAGGAATAATGCTCACAGGAAAAAAGCCCACACAGAAAAAAGCTCACATGGAAAAATGCTCACTTAAGAAATATGCTCACACGGAAAAAAGCTCTTATATGCTCTATGCTCACATGGAAATAAGCCCACTGATAAATAAATAGGTAGAAAAGGATATTTCTACGTATTTTATTTATCAGTGAGCTTATTTCCATGTGAGCATATATCTATGTGAACTTTTTTCCGTGTGAGCATATTTCTAAGTGAACGTTTTTCCATGTGAGCATATTTCCATGTGGGCTTTTTTCCTGTGAGCATTTATATCTGTGTGCATTATTCCTGTGGGCTTTTTTCCTGTGGGCATTTTTCCTAGAACCATTTAAAAGACGTTGATTCCTCCAAAATGCAAATGTTATTTTGAAAAAATAATGAAAGAGTGCCATTAAAAATTTTTTATTCAAAATACATAAATAAACATAAAAATTGCCTATTATTTTAAATTAAAATCTTTCAATAAGAAATTAAAATTAACATATTTGTAACATGATAGGCTTGAACGACATTTTGAATTCACTTCATTACTTCTTTCACACAAAGACATTTCATATTTCGGCCCTCTGTTTCACACATAGGAAGTTTCTAGAACATAAAATGAACTATGATTTCGTATATAGTTGTTTTAAGATTCTTTCAGAAGTTCCAAAGTCGTTAGAAACTATCCTTTGTCATACTCATTGCATTGCCAATATATTTCACGAATTATTATTATACTTTCCATAGGCATTCTGTATATGGAGATGTGTTTCGTACTTTGCCAGTTTGTCATTTATCATTCTATAAAATGCCTAAGCAATGATGAAATGTTGAATCATTTCATACACTGCCGGACAGCTTTCGATATTCTATACAATGATTAGGTATTGTGTAGAATTCATGCTTTGCTGGTAACACATACATATTTTAACTCATTTTATTAAAACAATTTATTAAAATGTTTATCAGCGACCTGATTTCTACTTAGTTTCATCCAGGTCTTTTCTGCAAAAGAGGAAATTTATTTTTCTCCAGTACTTTAACTATTGTTTTAAATATGAACTTAAGATCTTGTACCTTGACGTGATTGTGTTCTCGTATCAAAGTACTAGTTTGGTTGATTCGTTGTGATGAGAAATAAAAAAAAAAAAAAAAATTAGCTTACCAAAATCCAGAGTGAGGTTCACTTGACCAGGATAGTTAATACCTTCTTCCATTGTTTCACTCATCCACCACGTAAGATTCGCTTCAGTGTTAAAATCAGTCATGTGATGGGGTAAGTGTGCCCGGTGAGGAATACTGGCATCGCATATTTCGCAAGGAGCTCTGGCCCAAGGAATCCCCATCTGCCTGCAAAATTCCTGAGGTCCTGCCATTCCACAAGTGTTTGTAACCTCAACAGCTCGATCGGCTGCTACATTGGAAAATTCCGGTGCACACATCTTAAACTGTCTATTTTCATCAGTGCAGGAAGGTTTTCTGAATAAGAAACGTCATAAAAATACGATAATTAATTTTTAAAGTTCTTTAGCCCACATTTACAGGTAAATCATTACTGTAATTTTAATCTCCTTTTTACCACAAGGAATCAAATTAACGAAGGAAACATTTTGCCGTCTTTAGGAAGTTTATTATATGAAAACTTTGACAGATAAATAAATGAAGGTTTTATTTTCACTGTTATTCGATTTGAGGCAAGAACACTGGACAATATGCAAACTTGTTATAATTGTATTTAGACGAAATTACTTTAAATAATGTGATTAATATGATATGGTTAAATATTTCTATGTAATGTCGATATAATAATTTTTGAAACATAAAATGCACACCTAAATTTTACGCAAATTTTATTTCGTTCTTTTTAGACCGTTTAAGTGTTACGATGCTACCTAATTCTTTTTTAGATAGCATTGTAATTTTTTAAAATTTCTTTTGTCGTTTTTATTATTAAAATTAAGACAATAAATTTGTGACAGATCTACAGGGAGGAATGCTCTAGTTATTAGAAAATAAATCAAAGTTAAGAAACAAATTTTGACGAAAGATATACTTCAATTGTTTTATGAAGTAAATTTTAAGCTTCTGTAGTTGTTTTTCAATGAACATTCATATATATATATATATGTGTGTGTGTGTCGGTAAAGAGACCATTTATTGCTAATAGAGCAATGATAATGTTTTTATTTTTGGAAAAGAAGAGGAGTCTATTAAAATTAATAAATTAATAAAATCTGAAAGCTTTTAGATTTTATATTACGCCCAAAAGATTTTTTAACGTTATTAGTGTTGCCTTTATGTATTAAATATCACATTCTTCACCCTTGTATCACATTAAATTCAATTCAACAGCAATATTACAAAATAATTTTAAAAACAGCATATCTTTAGAATTTCCGATAGGTAGTCTCCCGGTCTGGATACAAAAATGTTATTTTTCGTACAGTGTTGCCATTGCTAGCTCTGAAATCGTTGAGTTTGTTAATCAAAAATTCGTTAAAGGTTTACAAAATATGAAATAGATATTAAAACAAATTCGAAATTCAGGAGTCCGTGTGCCCATGTTTGGGTGGAGGATTACGTTATTCAGAATTTGATGGCTCTTTTTGGTGGCAACAGTTTAAAAAGTGATTCGCCGTCTATAGATAAACGCCACAAAACGCCGTTTTGAGACTAATAGCCCTCCTGGATTACCGCCCCTTTGGGCTAATAAATGAAAAAAAAAACTTTAAAATTACAATCAGGACTTTGTATGACTTTATGTTAACACCTGAAAAAAATTAAGCAGCTATAATAAGCTTTTATTTCCAAAATCAGTTCTTCTGGAAATTAAATATAAGGAACATAAACTATTACTAAAATGAGCTGTTCACAATCGAAAAGTAAAATTTTTATTTCGATATTAGCTTATCGCAAAATTACGAAACACAGCTGAAAATTTGTACGCTTATTTCATAAAGAGAAAAGTGCAGTTTTTCAGGACATACGTCACGTTTATTTTACGTAACCACTCCTGCATAATACTTAATACTTAAACTTAAATATCTCGTTTAATAGCAATATCTCTTGCTTTACACAGACAGAAAATTTGGGAAGGAAACAATAAACACCTCGAAGAGGTTTTCTTTGAGAAGTTTAATATAAAAAATAATATTATTAAATAAACTAATGCCATTAATTCAACTGTAACTCTAACCAAACTTAAATGCATACTCATTGAATCTTCATAGTTTCTTCAGATTTAATTTGTTACTTTAAAATTTTGTTTTATAGTATTTAATATTAATCGGCAAAAAATAATATTGCAAATTACGAAATTTTTTGTGTAATACGGGGAGGGGTAAAAGCAAACGTAAAATACTAAAATTGTTATTATATTTATAAAAGTTTTTTATAAGACATCATAATAAGCACTTTATTTTAAACAACAGTGAGCTGTGTCGTAAAAATCAACAATGTAAATACTTTCGTATGCACTTGGAAACCTTCCGCATATTTTTGTTTGATAACTTCGATAGTAGTAGTGTAGTCTTTTTTTTATTCTATAAGTTAAAATGCATACTTCCAGAATTTTTTAAACCTTGTGAAGTTCATAACAATCTAGGTAATTTAATATATACAAACAGAACAGCAATTTTAGCTTTCACAGAAACTGAAACTGATTCCTTTTTGATTTTAATAATTATTTATTTATTTAATATGCTGAATATGATTAATGATATTTAACGTTAGATATAAGATGAGCACATCAAACTGAGCAAAATTTATACTATTTCCATAATCATTCTCTGAATAAAATGGCCACAAGAGGATGATTGTGTTGAAGCACGACGTTATGAACTATTAAATAAATTTTTATAACTGAACTATGAAAAAAAATTTATGCTAAAAATGTTATTTGGATTTCACTGTGTCTGATATAAATACAATAAATATAATGAATAATAATAATTCAATTAAAAATTAAATTCATAATTTAATTAATTCATAATTCAGATAATTCATAAGTCAATTAATCCATAATTCGATTAAAATTTTACATTGCATATTTTGTACTATTAAAATTATATTTCCATTTTTAATGCTTAACTGTATGAGTAATATATCATGCATGAGTATATTATTCTATTTATTCATTAAGATACGTTATTGCAGTTTACACAGCATAAGTTTCTACTAGATTTTAGGGTTTCAAATACATATTTACATTTTATGAACAAAAAATTTAATGATGGAATTTTATGAGATTTATGCAATTAGTTAAAAATAAAGCAGATTTGTGAATTTTTAAACAAGTGTTACAGGCAGCTGAATTTTTAAAAGTCTAAAGAAAATACAACTGTGTATTCTACAGATCTTTCAGGGTGAGGCAGACATGAAAAATAGAAACAAGCATGCAATAAATCTTAAAATGCTAATTTTAAATTACTGCTAGTTATCACATGTAAGCTAAAAATTTATTAAATGAAATTGTATAAAAAGTCGTATTATTTCAAATTCTAATATGTTTGCTGCTTGAACCAATAAAGCAAAAAAACGGAAAATAATATATAAACATATTTTTCATTTAAACTACTGTTTCTGAAATACGCACACTTGGGATAATAAAATCAAGTTTTTTATAGCATATTTTGAAAATAACAAGAACTTTTAAATTAAAAGTAGGTAATTAAAAAAATGTTCATCATTTTAATGAGTTTTAAAAAATGTAATTTAGAATTATAAGTAAACTAAATTAAATCCTTTATTGCAGAGAAAGGACTACTTATAAGAATGGCGAAATTCTTTAGACTAATTAATATACATGGAGAAAATTTTCTATAAACATTTAAAAAACGAATAAAGAAAACGTTATTTGAGAATATGTCTTCACATCAAATGAAATCAAATTAAGGGCATTTAACAAAATTAATAATGTAAAATATTTCTTACGATTCAACATCCAATGGAACCCACGATAGCTTGAAATCTTCATCATAATAATCTTTCAACAGTGATAGTTTGTTATCGTAACTAAATGGCAAATCGAATTCATATTCATCGTCGGTTGTTGACAATTTTAACGGCAGGAAGCTAAAGAATAATGAAAACGAGAATAAAGAAGGGATACGGATCCACTCCATCTTTCGAATTATCTGCTGGAGAAAGACGCAGTTTAGAAAACTGAGCATGCGCAGAGTTTTTATTACCGAGAGTTGGAATCTTCTTTTCTCTGTTTTCTCGATAATCGCAAAGTTTCTGCTTTTTAATGTGATTTGAATATTGCTTTATTCATGGAATGAATCATTGACTAAGTTACGATAAATATGAATCGTTGTAATTTGAAACCGAAATTTCATAAAAGAGTATTTAATTACATAACAGTAAAAAATTTGTGTAAGAGGTTTGTTTAAGAGCAGATTAAGAGGTGTAAGTCTTCAGAGCATTACAAAATATTATTCAGAATAGATAAATTTATTAAAATTATAAAATATATTTGGAATGGTGAAAGCTTGTGCATCCAAAAGAGCTCTAGAGGAAAACATATTGTAAATTTAATTAAAAAATACAATGCCGTATTTACAATCGATTCCATTTACAATACACAAATTATTTTGGCTTAAAATTGTTATCAATATTATATTACGCTACTTAATTTATAATTTTCGTTATAGAAGTAAACTAAAATGAAAATATTCTTTTTACTTCCTTGTACGAAGTAAAAAGGAAGTATTGTAATCGCGAAAAGTTTCAGGCAGCATATTTCGACGAAAATATCCCATTTTGACCTCTTTCAAATGCAATTTAACGATGTATTTCCGTGGTATCTGTATGTAAGGACAGAATAAAACACTCTTTTCCTCCAAAAAAATTATAAAACTGCTTTAAAATTAATTCTGAAGAGAATTTTTCGTGGCGTCTGGACGAACGTATGTACGTACGTGCGTACGTACGTATCTCTCATAACTCAAAAACGAGTAGCCTCAGAACGTTGAAATTTTGTATATAGGACTGCTATAACATGTAGATGTGCACCTCGTATTTAGGTTGCAATCTGCCGCATCAAATGTATATATATATACGTTTGGTGCGGCCAAACGTATATATTTATATACGTGTCAGAGTGAATATTTATATATATATATACCAAACGTATATATATTTATATATATATCCACTCTGTTACTCGGCTCAGTGATCTCAGTTTCTTTACTGTTATATGTTTGTAAATTGTACATTTTTTGCTTTAAAAATGATTGAATTATGTTGTTTTTATCTTCCGGTTAAGGTTTTTATGCCTTTCGTAATTCTGGAAGCAATATTTGTACAATTATCAACAATTTAAAAGCTGTTTAAGTGCGGTTAAGTTTTAAATAACATGGCGGACATATTTGTTTACATTTGAAACAGCAGAATTGTAGATTTGTTGCCAATCTAGAGAGACTAAGCTTCGCAACACAAAAATAACGCCTTCATTTATTATTGCGAATTAAATCATGTTTAATCCTTTCTGGAATTTCTTCGAGGAAATAAGTGTTTAAGATTTACTTCGTAATTTTTAATGCAGATATTTTGAGTTTTTATGTATTTTTGCCTTGCCGCGAAGTGAAAACGGAATTAATTGAATGAGAAATACTCAATCGTCTGTGAAAAACTGTTTCTTTTTCGTTTTGTTTGCTTAATTTCTTTTATACATCGTTCTAGCTTTGTTATAGTATTTGAATAGAACATGTGGCAACGATTAGTTAATTCTTTAAATAATATAAATTTTGTGCATTCTGAGTTATAATATGTTGTTTTGTACATCGATAGGATAGCTTGACTTGGTAAATATCGATGAGATAAATGATTTAGCAGTCCTTAATAAGCGCGATATTCTTGAGAATATTCTTAAACATGGCACGATTGAGGATTGTAGGCAGATTATGGCTGAGTTTAACTTAGCGTTTAACACGCTTAGAAATGGCTTACGGAAAATCACTCCAGAAATGGAGCAATGGCTCCAAAAAACCTATGCAGAGCTTGAGAAGTGTGTAGCTATTAAACAAGCTACAGGAGATTCAGTGCAAAATATCTGCGGTAGCATCCCGTTTGTTAATACTAGCAATGATTCGACATCTAATCAAACTACAAAGCAACCCAAACCAGTTTCAAATGTTATTCAGGAAATAAGCAAAATAAATAATTATAATGAAAAATGGATTACGCCCAAAAAAATACCAGAAACGCACACTTAGTGAAAGCAGCAACGCTTCAATGACGTCAACCAAAAATAAATACGCTTCACTAAGAATAGATGATAAAATGGACACTACAAATGTTAGTTCGCTAAACTCACAAGAAGACAGTACTAATAATGAAGGTGATTTCATTACGCCCAACAAAAAGGCTAACAGAATTCCACCGATTATCATTTCAGATGTCGCGGACTGGAAAGCCCTCAGAGATAATATTAAGCAATTTACCATATCCATGGAATGTGTACAGAAAGGTGGTGATATCCACATTAAAGTAAAATCGGACACTGAGTATCGTGAAGTCACGAGATGCCTAGACGAAAAGGAAATTCCTTACCATACTTTCCTTCTCCCTCAGGATAAACCGATAAGAGTTGTAATAAAAAAATTATCTGTTCACACCAAACCCGAAGACATTATGGAAGAACTAATAGATAATAACATCCCGGTTAAAACAGTAAGACAAGTTACCAAGAAAATAGACAATGAAATTGTCAAACTACCCACTTTCATGGTTGAAGTCAAACGCAGCATGGAAGGCAAGAAAATATACAACATAACGCATATTTTAGATTTGGCTGTTAAAATTACTCCCTTCAGACCCACTCCAGGACACAAACAGTGTCACAACTGTCAGAGGTATGGCCACAGTCGTGCTCACTGTAAGCACAAGCCCAGGTGTTTAAAATGCGGGCAAAACCATATTACTACTACATGCACGAAAGACAGAAACTTACCTGGCAAATGTTGCCTCTGCGGAGGCCCCCACATTAGTTCGTACCGTGGTTGCGAAATGCATCCGGATAACTTGAAAAGAAAAACTGCAGAAAAAGAATTTCAAAAAGAAGCGAGAAAAACTTCAAAAAATAATCCCCCTGATATAAACTTAGAAAATTTCCCACCTCTGCCAAGAAGAAACATAACCCAAAATAGCAGTGAAAATGTTAATGAGCACAATGCTTCATCCAGCAATCAGGCCGCAGCTGTCGAAAGTGAGAACTTAGGCTCCGTTTCCGATTTCATAATTTGGCTGAAGAAATTATTCCTGCAAGGAAAAAATCTCTTCGAGCGGCTCTTAAAATCTAAATCAATATTGGAAAAAATCCAAGTCGGCTGGGAAGCCTTTGAACTTTTATCAAGCATCAATTATGAATTTTAACCACATTAACAGTAATTCAAAAACTCACCTCACTGCCCCCAGCAGTTTAAACCTCGCATTTTTTAACGCCAACGGTATTCGCCACAAGAACGTTGAAGTTGCAAACTTCCTTAATCACCATAATATTGATGTGTTTCTAGTGATAAGCGATAAGCGATAAGCAACAGAGGACGTGGGCACTGTCCCTTTACCAAAAGGTTAATCGGTATAGCACCACGTCCACCTATATCTAGAGCCTAAAGAGGAATCACAAGACGCCACGCACCGGGCGCCCAAACCCAGAGCCAAATTCAATCCGGGGCAGTCCAACAGACCAAATGCCCACGAAAGACAGTCGCAACAACCGCCCAAGCCCCACATTTATTAAATAAAATAACAAAAGCATGCGGGGCCAAAAACGGCGAGTTTTGACAGTAAGCAAAAATTTTACAAAGGTGTAATACACACAAATATAGAATATACATAAGCTAAAGTACAGTCTGATGTTGGGCAGCCCAATAATATACAATGAGTAAAATATAGACAGTAGAATTAGACTTAATGACAATATAACATAAAAATAGAGAACATAGTGACATAATGAATGTAAATGATTACAGCAATACACAGAGGATATACCAAAAGAAATAAAAATAAAAGAATACAATAGCCATCAGTGTGTGACTGGAAGTACTGATACATGGGAAATGCGTAAAGCATTCAGAATTCGACTTAATTCAGAAGACTAACAACTGGATCGGGATACATTGCATAGCCAAGTACATATATTTGACAAAGCAACATATTGAAAGTCAGTGTAATAAACTAGATATTCGCTATGACAAAGTCATGTTACAATACCGCAGGTAGTGATGTGATACAGAAGAAGTAGGTAGCGTACAATATAATTTGATCTCGGTACGCATTCATTCCCTATAGTACAACAATAGTTAGGAAAAAGGAATATGTTATACAAAATATATTTAGCATGCAACTGCATTTAAGATATACGAAGGTCGATACATTGGTTACTAGCAATTATGGTACAGGATTCGTACCAAACTTAGTAACAGAATGCAATAGCGGTACAATACAATCGATCACGTGGTATTGTGGGAAAAACATGCAATAAGGCTAATTATACGATTATGAGGAATAAAAATACATATTTAGCCTGCATAAAAGTTAACGAATATAGGATACCATACAATACTATACAATATTACAATACAATACAATACAAAAAAAAATTAACATATTTAACCTGTACTAAAAGCCAACTGATATAAGATACTATACAATACCACAATACAATACGATACAGTAGATGATATACAATACTATACAATGAAAATACAAAATACATTGTGTTGGTGACACAAAAATACATTTAAAATTGTCATGACACCAGTGATCTTAATGTAGCAAATAAATTGATGCAGTTACCTGCATAAAAGATAACTAATATAAGATACCATACAATACTATACAATATTACAATACAATACAATACAAAAGCTAATTAAACGATTATAATGAATAAAAATTAACATATTTGACCTGTATAAAGCCAACTGATATAAGATACTATATAATACTAAACAATACCACAATACGATACGATACAGTAGATAATATACAATACTATACAATAAAAATATAAAATACATTCAGTGTTGGTAACACAAATATACATTTGAAATTGTCATGACACCTGTGATCCTTATGCAGCAAATAAATTGATGCAGACAGTTAAATGTGTTACTATACATTTGCAAAGGATGAAATATACACTTAAGTATGCCACAAATTATGAACATATATTATACCGTGAAAAACACAAAATGTATACAATGTTGGTATAAATACAATGGATATATTTAAAACAATGGATAATGGTTGGATATATTATACAATGAAAATCTCTAGCGACCCCAATACATTCAGTGTTATTATTACACAGAGAATTAAATGTATGATATTACATGGGCAATTGATGAAAAGAAGACAGTAACAGTATAATGTATAGCCAAATATGCAAGTATATGGTATACCGATGTCTAACAGCAACTGGCAAACATTGTATCATTAATACGCACAACTAGATATGCCAAGATATTATATACTATTATACAGTGAAAAACGCAAAATACTTTCAATGTAGATATTATCATAGTGCATTATGAGGGAATACAGACAGTTATATGTATGATAATACAAGGGCAAAAGATAAAAATATAGACAATAACATGTAACGTTGCGCGCCTCCAACTTGCATGCAACCAAGGGGTGACTGTGAACACAGGATAAAACACAGAGTCCTGTAAAGGATTTAAGTCCCTTTTTATTCAACGTAATAAATTACAATTGCGTGCTCTTGACGCTTACAGACGGCACCAACTCGGCGGTCAAATAAAAATAATAACCTGAAAAGAACTTAAAGACAAGACTCTAACTACGAGGCTCTCTAAAATAACTAACTCACCTCGTTTTACAACACCGCTGCTAATTCAGCAGACTTGAAGCTCGCTTGAACGATTAACACTACTTCCCGCCAAGCACATAGGCCGAAACGCGGGGTACTTCAATTTCTCGCTAACTACCTCCGCGCTCGTGAAGTAAGCATATCACCCACCGAACTTGTTTCCTTCCTATTTAAATCAGAATACTTCCGCTGATAATTTGAATCCTTGCGCGTTCTACTCAAATTTACATATCCTGGCATTGGCAGTTCCAGGGACTAATGACTTTTATCGGTGCACCGTATTTTAAAATGTATCTGTGTAAGAATGCATCTGCGACTGCTTTGGCTGACGCGCGTTTAAGTGGAACAATTTCTGTCCATTTTGAAAAATGATCTACTATTACTAAAAGAAAACGATTTTTATTTAACTCGCTCTGAGGGAAGGGACCAAGGAGATCTATGCCTAAAATTAAAGTAAGTAAGGCTTGACAGGAAAGATAGTTTAAACTTAAAATAAATGTTAGTTAAAATAAATATAAACCCTACATTTGCCGCTGCCAGAATTTGGAAAACTTGGAAGCAGGTCCTACAAACGACCTGTTGTAAGTTTCTCTAATTCTGAACTAACTGGCGAGAACCTCGTTTACACACACACAAAAAAAAAAATCTTATGTAACAAATTGTATACTAAATTCTGTTGATCGTTATAAAGCTCTCTTCTTACAGCGACTTTTCCTGGACTTCATCAATCAATCTTGGTCTTTCCTTCCAGCATCTGGAAGGAATAAGTATCATTATCTTTCTACATACATTATAATTTACACTTTCTTGACACAATAAATTTTTGTTTTTAAACGATTCGTTTTTCTTAGTTATTGCTTACTTCACATTCATTCAATTTTTCAAGCATTAATTTAACTTTACCCTGGCTCTCCACCGTGTGTGGTGTCAAACGGGAATATTCGTGTTTTAGTCTTACAACACTTCCCCTAACCACCATGATTTGTAAGAATTCAACTACCAAATAGACACACCTTACTCGACATTCTACAACTCCATGAGCTACTTTAATATTCTTAAAAATTCAAATGTAGGTGGAGAACCCTACAAAACACATTCATTCTAATTTCCCCCTCATTCATCTTTAAACATGTAGGCTTTCGCTCTAAAGCATGACTTTATCTACAATTTAATACTTAAATTTTGACTTCATTGCTTTTAAGCATTCAATTTTAGCATCTACAATTTTATGCTTCTAGACTAAATTCTACTTTTACATAACATTCAAGTATTTACGTACATTTACAAGATTTTAATACATATGATTTTTACAATTTACCATAAAATGAATAAGAGAAAATAAATTTTAACTTTACTCATTCTTCGCCAAGCTGGCGGCACTGAAACTAAAATTCTTATTAGTACAAGAATACGAAGTTATTTTTATCTTCGGCCAAATTTTGGCTTTAACATAACAGAATTAGTCTTTCGACCAACAGAAAATGCTTGTTTTTAGCTTTTACACTTAAAGAAAATAATACTTTTGCCTTAGCTAAATAAAGTAAAACAAAACTAAGTCTCAACCGAGACATATTGACTTTCGTCAAAACATAGAACTTCGTACCTATGCATAACATTTCGGAACAAAAGAGAAAAAAAAATATAGAAGGTTTTAACTTATCTTTGAGTTTTCGATGCTTGAAACTCCGTCATTCGTTTTTGGCAGAATTGGTCCCAAGTTAGAGGTTTCATGGATGTTAATCTTCTCCTTACTGCCCTCCGAGTGTCGTCCACCTGACTTTTTCTTTTGCGTCCTCTACATGCTGGCCTCTTGGCGGAGTAATCGTCTGGTTGTTGGCATTTCCGTTTATCACTGGGACGGCTGGTCTTGACGTCCTCCGGTCTGGAGTCCTTCTTGAATTTCTTCTGTTCGTCGTATTTTTGTGCCTGCTGTTGTCGCTTCAGTTTCCGGAATGGCGGCCTTGCTGGCACCTGACTCTGTGGCCGTGTGCGCGTTCTCCTTGATGTGTAATTTCTCCTGCTATCCTTTGTAGGTGGTGTTTTTCTCTTTACCACGGTTTCTTTACCCGGTGCATCTGTATTTTTGTTTTTCTTAAACGCTGGAGTTTGAAAATTATTTTTTCTTTTTGATACCGACGTCCGGGTTGTAGAAGTGCTAGGTCTCTCTTCAGTTCTCTGTTTCTTGGGTGGTGGAATAGTTGTTGTCTCTGGACCTTCTATTTCGTTTAGACTTGAGTCCTGCAAGAAACTTTTAAGGATTTCAAAATCATTTGGATTATAGTATTTTTTCACCTGGTCGGGACTTGCTTTACAGATTTCCCCTCTCTCGTTCTTAAGATATAAGACTACTCCTTTGATTTCCTGAATTACATAGGGGCCTTCAAACTTTGGAGCTAGCTTTGCCATAAAATTGTCTGGGGCACTTGATAAAGAAAATTTCCGCTTCAATACTTTATCCCCAACTTTAAAATCTGCTTCACGGCGTTTTCTATCGTAATATAGTTTCTGCCTATTTCTTGCCGTATCCGAGCTTTTAAGCGCCTGATCAATCAACTTTTGCACATCTTTTTGTTTAAACTCCTGCTCTCTTTGTTGCACAAAGAAGAATTTATCTAAAGGCGTAATTAATTTTCGGCCTAAGAATAATTCTGCTGGAGTTTTTCCCGTAGTATCATGATGTGCCGTTCTTAAAGCATAAGCTAATTCATTTATGTAGCCATCCCAGCGCTTGTGATGTGTGCTCACGTAACTGCGAATTATTTTTACTATGTTTTTATTAACTCTTTCTGCTATGTTAGCCTGTGGTCTATACGGAACCATTTTGATATGGCGTATGCCAAGTCCATTGCATATGTTTTCAAATATTTGACTAATGAATTGTTTTCCGTTATCGCTAATGACTTTTATCGGTGCACCGTATTTTAAAATGTATCTGTGTAAGAATGCATCTGCGACTGTTTTGGCTGACGCGCGTTTAAGTGGAACAGTTTCTGTCCATTTTGAAAAATGATCTACTATTACTAAAAGAAAACGATTTTTATTTAACTCGCTCTGGGGGAAGGGACCAAGGAGATGTATGCCTAAAACTTCATTCGGAAATGTAGCGCGAATGCTATTTAAGTACCCGGCCGGGCTGTAATTAATATCCTTTATTAACTGACATTGATTGCAGGACCTGACATACGCCGTTACTGTTTTGTATAATTGCGGGAAATATACCGCCTCGCGTACCCTTTTTAAAGTCTTTCTGACCCCTAGGTGGCCGGCTGTTTTTGCTTCGTGCAACTCCTTCAAAATGCTTAATCGAAGCGAGGCTCGGATGACTGGCTTATACTCAAGATTTTCGTTTGTTGTTTTCGTATAGAATAATAAATTATCTATTATTTCATAGTTTTTTGCTCTATTTCTTATCGCATCGATATCTGTGTGCTCAAAGCTTTCGGGGTCTTTCAAATAAGCATAGATATTTCCAAATTCAGGATCAGCTTTCAGTTCAGTAATAACCGTATCTCTAGAATCTAAAATTTTTGAAGTCAACACAGCGCATTTAAGTTCATTTCCTTCATCGTCCAGTTTTATACGAGAAAGTGCGTCAGCTACATTGTTTTCCTTACCCGGTTTATATTTTATTGTGATATTATATTCTTGGAGTTTTAAAGCCCATCTTATTAACATGGGCGTTAGGATTTTCCCGGAGTAAAGTCTACCAACAGCCGCATGATCCGAAAAGACTGTTACTGGCGATTTGCCGAAATAAACTCGAAATTTGTGTACAGCCATTAATACGGCTAATGTTTCTCTTTCTGTAGCTGTATAATTCCTTTGTGTTTGATTCAACGTTTTACTAAAAAATGCCAGCGGATGGTTATTTTGCATAAGAACCGCACCCACTGCATAGTCTGAGGCATCTGCTGCAATTTCCAGGTTTTCGTCCCCCTCCGGGAATTTTAAAACAGGGGCATTAATAAGCGCTTCTTTTAATCTTTCAAAAGCTGTGTTAGCTTCCGCTGTCCACGTAAATTTACTCTTTTTTCTTTTGATTACTAAGAGTGGTTCAACAATATTAGCGAAATCTTTTATGAAAGATCGATAGTAAGAACATAACCCAAGGAAAGACGAAAGTTTCTTGGCGGTGTTGGGCGGTGGGAAATTCTTAATAGCTTTTATTTTTGAATCTTGCGTTTCTATACCCTTTTGCGAAATTTTATAACCGAGATATTTAAGTTCTTTAGTTGCGAACTTGCATTTTGAGGCGTTAATTGTAAGACCGGCCTCTTTTAATAATTTAAAAACTTCTTCTAGATCATTAATATGTTGTTCCAACGTACTACTCGTTATAATTATATCATCTAGATAAATTAAAGTTGATTTTCCTAGGACAGGCTTTAGAACAATGTCCATAGCTCTCTGGAATGTTGATGGGGCCCCACACAACCCAAAGGGCATGCGTAAAAATGCATAAGTGCCCGATTTTGTTATAAACGCGGTTTTATGTATATCTTCGGGTCTCATAGCTATTTGATAGTAGCCAGACGTTAAGTCCAAAGTAGACATATATCTTGTCGATTTGATCTGTCTAATGATCTCGTCTATAACCGGCAAAGGGTAAACTGGAAATTTGGTAATACTATTTAGTTTTCTGTAATCAATAGCAAACCTCCAAGCCCTTTTATCCGAAGGAGGAAACTCGTTCTTTTTCCTACATAGTACGACTGGACTCGCGTACTCACTATTTATGGGCGTTATTATTTTATTCTTTAACATCTCCTGAATATGTTCTTCGATGATTACGTCTTTTTGTTTGTCATAGCGGTAAGGTTTAGTCCTACAAGGTTTTTCGGCATTTAATTGAATCTTGTGCGTCACTATTTGGCAGTTTCCTGGTTTTTCTGAAAATAAATGAGAAAAATTACTCACCACTTGCTGTATTGCTTTCCTTTCATGGTCATTCAGATGGCTAAGGTCCAATTGCGGTGTCTCCACAGGTTCCACCACCCTCTGGTCCATCTCCAACACCACGGAACTATCTTGAAAATTTAATTTCGCCCTCGCGGCCCTTAAAAACTCCATACCTAAAATAAGAGAATGTTGCAGATTTTTCACTATAAAAATTAATACTTTGAGACTTTCCTCTTTTACCTATAAGTTTAATGATAATTTCCCGATGCAGTGACATGATTTTCCTTGCGCCGCTATAATTTCCGTATTTTTGGTTTTAAATAGTCGTACCCTATAAAAATTCTTTTTGAAGAAATTTTCACTCATAAAATTTCCTTCTGCTCCTGTATCGATGAGGGCTTCTACTGGTACATCGCCAACCAGGACTTGTATAATTGGTAGCTGTGAGTTTTTTACGATGACCGTATTTAAATGTCTATTTGAGGATTTTTTAAAAACTTCCGGGGTCTGGACCCTCCCTTTCACAGGCCCCTCTATTCGTTTAAAGCTTTCCTTTCAATCTGTGTCTTCTGGGTACGCGGATGTTTATTTTCAAATTTTCTTTTTGGGCCTTGACCTTCGTGTTTCAATGCGTTAGCTTGATAGCTTTTTCCCCCATAAGAGCGATTTCCATTTCTGGTTTCCTCCTTTGAAGATTTCCTTCGGGTACTTTGAGAATATGTTTCCCCTCTCGCTTTTTCCGCTATTATGCGATTTTGAAACTTCACCGCCAATTCGAAGAGTTCCTCCAATGTTCTTGGGTTTCTAATTTCAAAGTAGTCTTGAACAGCGGGTAAGAATCTTGGTAATATTATTTCAATAATCTCCGCATCGGGTTTCTTCCCATACAGCATATCCGTTAGCTTGATTTTTCGTAGAATAAAGTCCGTCAATTCTGCTATATCCCGTTGATAGAAACTATATAGCTCGGCTTCCAGCCGTGCGCGATCTTTCACTATGGGGAAGGCCTTTACTAACGATTTTTTTAAATTTTCAAATGTATATGTCTGGCTTCCAAATTCACCTAGTAAAAATTTGCCTATGTTTTTCCACCATAGCGCGGCCTGTCCTCTTAGTGCTGCTGTGGCTATGGCAACTTTTTGTCTTTCAGGCACAGGGTAGAGCTGAAAGTGGTTTTCTAGACCTTCTAGAAATACCGCCACCGAATTTTTTCCGTCGAAATGGACGTTTGGCTTGATTGATGCTCTCAAAGTCTGGACCAGGTATCCAAATCCTTCTAACTGGCTTGTCATTTCTGGGTGTTGTCCAGAGGCTTCCATCCAATTTTCGGCCATTTCAGTTCGATAATTGTTCGGGCGCCAATGTAACGTTGCGCGCCTCCAACTTGCACGCAACCAAGGGGTGACTGTGAACACAGGATAAAACACAGAGTCTTGTAAAGGGTTTAAGTCCCTTTTTATTCAATGTAATAAATTACAATTGCGTGCTCTTGACGCTTACTGACGGCACCAACTCGGCGGTCAAATAAAAATAATAACGTGAAAAGAACTTAAAGACAAGACTCTAACTACGAGGCTCTCTAAAATAACTAACTCACCTCGTTTTACAACACCGCTGCTAATTCAGCAGACTTGAAGCTCGCTTGAACGATTAACACTACTTCCCGCCAAGCACATAGGCCGAAACGCGGGGTACTTCAATTTCTCGCTAACTACCTCCGCGCTCGTGAAGTAAGCATATCACCCACCGAACTTGTTTCCTTCCTATTTAAATCAGAATACTTCCGCTGATAATTTGAATCCTTGCGCGTTCTACTCAAATTTACATATTCTGGAATTGGCAGTTCCAGGGACTAATGACTTTTATCGGTGCACCGTATTTTAAAATGTATCTGTGTAAGAATGCATCTGCGACTGTTTTGGCTGACGCGCGTTTAAGTGGAACAATTTCTGTCCATTTTGAAAAATGATCTACTATTACTAAAAGAAAACGATTTTTATTTAACTCGCTCTGGGGGAAGGGACCAAGGAGATCTATGCCTAAAATTAAAGTAAGTAAGGCTTGACAGGAAAGATAGTTTAAACTTAAAATAAAGGTTAGTTAAAATAAATATAAACCCTACATTTGCCGCTGCCAGAATTTGGAAAACTTGGAAGCAGGTCCTACAAACGACCTGTTGTAAGTTTCTCTAATTCTGAACTAACTGGCGAAAACCTCGTTTACACACACACACAAAAAAAAAAAAAAAAAAAAAAAAAAAATCTTATGTAACAAATTGTATACTAAATTCTGTTGATCGTTATAAAGCTCTCTTCTTACAGCGACTTTTCCTGGACTTCATCAATCAATCTTGGTCTTTCCTTCCAGCATCTGGAAGGAATAAGTATCATTATCTTTCTACATACATTATAATTTACACTTTCTTGACACAATAAATTTTTGTTTTTAAACGATTCGTTTTTCTTAGTTATTGCTTACTTCACATTCATTCAATTTTTCAAGCATTAATTTAACTTTACCCTGGCTCTCCACCGTGTGTGGTGTCAAACGGGAATATTCGTGTTTTAGTCTTACAACACTTCCCCTAACCACCATGATTTGTAAGAATTCAACTACCAAATAGACACACCTTACTCGACATTCTACAACTCCATGAGCTACTTTAATATTCTTAAAAATTCAAATGTAGGTGGAGAACCCTACAAAACACATTCATTCTAATTTCCCCCTCATTCATCTTTAAACATGTAGGCTTTCGCTCTAAAGCATGACTTTATCTACAATTTAATACTTAAATTTTGACTTCATTGCTTTTAAGCATTCAATTTTAGCATCTACAATTTTATGCTTCTAGACTAAATTCTACTTTTACATAACATTCAAGTATTTACGTACATTTACAAGATTTTAATACATATGATTTTTACAATTTACCGTAAAATGAATAAGAGAAAATAAATTTTAACTTTACTCATTCTTCGCCAAGCTGGCGGCACTGAAACTAAAATTCTTATTAGTACAAGAATACGAAGTTATTTTTATCTTCGGCCAAATTTTGGCTTTAACATAACAGAATTAGTCTTTCGACCAACAGAAAATGCTTGTTTTTAGCTTTTACACTTAAAGAAAATAATACTTTTGCCTTAGCTAAATAAAGTAAAACAAAACTAAGTCTCAACCGAGACATATTGACTTTCGTCAAAACATAGAACTTCGTACCTATGCATAACATTTCGGAACAAAAGAGAAAAAAAATTTATAGAAGGTTTTAACTTATCTTTGAGTTTTCGATGCTTGAAACTCCGTCATTCGTTTTTGGCAGAATTGGTCCCAAGTTAGAGGTTTCATGGATGTTAATCTTCTCCTTACTGCCCTCCGAGTGTCGTCCACCTGACTTTTTCTTTTGCGTCCTCTACATGCTGGCCTCTTGGCGGAGTAATCGTCTGGTTGTTGGCATTTCCGTTTATCCCTGGGACGGCTGGTCTTGACGTCCTCCGGTCTGGAGTCCTTCTTGAATTTCTTCTGTTCGTCGTATTTTTGTGCCTGTTGTTGTCGCTTCAGTTTCCGGAACGGCGGCCTTGCTGGCACCTGACTCTGTGGCCGTGTGCGCGTTCTCCTTGATGTGTAATTTCTCCTGCTATCCTTTGTAGGTGGTGTTTTTCTCTTTACCACGGTTTCTTTACCCGGTGCATCTGTATTTTTGTTTTTCTTAAACGCTGGAATTTGAAACTTATTTTTTCTTTTTGATACGGACGTCCGGGTTGTAGAAGTGCTAGGTCTCTCTTCAGTTCTCTGTTTCTTGGGTGGTGGAATAGTTGTTGTCTCTGGACCTTCTATTTCGTTTAGACTTGAGTCCTGCAAGAAACTTTTAAGGATTTCAAAATCATTTGGATTATAGTATTTTTTCACCTGGTCGGGACTTGCTTTACAGATTTCCCCTCTCTCGTTCTTAAGATATAAGACTACTCCTTTGATTTCCTGAATTACATAGGGGCCTTCAAACTTTGGAGCTAGCTTTGCCATAAAATTGTCTGGGGCACTTGATAAAGAAAATTTCCGCTTCAATACTTTATCCCCAACTTTAAAATCTGCTTCACGGCGTTTTCTATCGTAATATAGTTTCTGCCTATTTCTTGCCGTATCCGAGCTTTTAAGCGCCTGATCAATCAACTTTTGCACATCTTTTTGTTTAAACTCCTGCTCTCTTTGTTGCACAAAGAAGAATTTATCTAAAGGCGTAATTAATTTTCGGCCTAAGAATAATTCTTCTGGAGTTTTTCCCGTAGTATCATGATGTGCCGTTCTTAAAGCATAAGCTAATTCATTTATGTAGCCATCCCAGCGCTTGTGATGTGTGCTCACGTAACTGCGAATTATTTTTACTATGTTTTTATTAACTCTTTCTGCTATGTTAGCCTGTGGTCTATACGGAACCATTTTGATATGGCGTATGCCAAGTCCATTGCATATGTTTTCAAATATTTGACTAATGAATTGTTTTCCGTTATCGCTAATGACTTTTATCGGTGCACCGTATTTTAAAATGTATCTGTGTAAGAATGCATCTGCGACTGTTTTGGCTGACGCGCGTTTAAGTGGAACAGTTTCTGTCCATTTTGAAAAATGATCTACTATTACTAAAAGAAAACGATTTTTATTTAACTCGCTCTGGGGGAAGGGACCAAGGAGATGTATGCCTAAAACTTCATTCGGAAATGTAGCGCGAATGCTATTTAAGTACCCGGCCGGGCTGTAATTAATATCCTTTATTAACTGACATTGATTGCAGGACCTGACATACGCCGTTACTGTTTTGTATAATTGCGGGAAATATACCGCCTCGCGTACCCTTTTTAAAGTCTTTCTGACCCCTAGGTGGCCGGCTGTTTTTGCTTCGTGCAACTCCTTCAAAATGCTTAATCGAAGCGAGGCTCGGATGACTGGCTTATACTCAAGATTTTCGTTTGTTGTTTTCGTATAGAATAATAAATTATCTATTATTTCATAGTTTTTTGCTCTATTTCTTATCGCATCGATATCTGTGTGCTCAAAGCTTTCGGGGTCTTTCAAATAAGCATAGATATTTCCAAATTCAGGATCAGCTTTCAGTTCAGTAATAACCGTATCTCTAGAATCTAAAATTTTTGAAGTCAACACAGCGCATTTAAGTTCATTTCCTTCATCGTCCAGTTTTATACGAGAAAGTGCGTCAGCTACATTGTTTTCCTTACCCGGTTTATATTTTATTGTGATATTATATTCTTGGAGTTTTAAAGCCCATCTTATTAACATGGGCGTTAGGATTTTCCCCGAGTAAAGTCTACCAACAGCCGCATGATCCGAAAAGACTGTTACTGGCGATTTGCCGAAATAAACTCGAAATTTGTGTACAGCCATTAATACGGCTAATGTTTCTCTTTCTGTAGCTGTATAATTCCTTTGTGTCTGATTCAACGTTTTACTAAAAAATGCCAGCGGATGGTTATTTTGCATAAGAACCGCACCCACTGCATAGTCTGAGGCATCTGCTGCAATTTCCAGGTTTTCGTCCCCCTCCGGGAATTTTAAAACAGGGGCATTAATAAGCGCTTCTTTTAATCTTTCAAAAGCTGTGTTAGCTTCCGCTGTCCACGTAAATTTACTCTTTTTTCTTTTGATTACTAAGAGTGGTTCAACAATATTAGCGAAATCTTTTATGAAAGATCGATAGTAAGAACATAACCCAAGGAAAGACGAAAGTTTCTTGGCGGTGTTGGGCGGTGGGAAATTCTTAATAGCTTTTATTTTTGAATCTTGCGTTTCTATACCCTTTTGTGAAATTTTATAACCGAGATATTTAAGTTCTTTAGTTGCGAACTTGCATTTTGAGGCGTTAATTGTAAGACCGGCCTCTTTTAATAATTTAAAAACTTCTTCTAGATCATTAATATGTTGTTCCAACGTACTACTCGTTATAATTATATCATCTAGATAAATTAAAGTTGATTTTCCTAGGACAGGCTTTAGAACAATGTCCATAGCTCTCTGGAATGTTGATGGGGCCCCACACAACCCAAAGGGCATGCGTAAAAATGCATAAGTGCCCGATTTTGTTATAAACGCGGTTTTATGTATATCTTCGGGTCTCATAGCTATTTGATAGTAGCCAGACGTTAAGTCCAAAGTAGACATATATCTTGTCGATTTGATCTGTCTAATGATCTCGTCTATAACCGGCAAAGGGTAAACTGGAAATTTGGTAATACTATTTAGTTTTCTGTAATCAATAGCAAACCTCCAAGCCCTTTTATCCGAAGGAGGAAACTCGTTCTTTTTCCTACATAGTACGACTGGACTCGCGTACTCACTATTTATGGGCGTTATTATTTTATTCTTTAACATCTCCTGAATATGTTCTTCGATGATTACGTCTTTTTGTTTGTCATAGCGGTAAGGTTTAGTCCTACAAGGTTTTTCGGCATTTAATTGAATCTTGTGCGTCACTATTTGGCAGTTTCCTGGTTTTTCTGAAAATAAATGAGAAAAATTACTCACCACTTGCTGTATTGCTTTCCTTTCATGGTCATTCAGATGGCTAAGGTCCAATTGCGGTGTCTCCACAGGTTCCACCACCCTCTGGTCCATCTCCAACACCACGGAACTATCTTGAAAATTTAATTTCGCCCTCGCGGCCCTTAAAAACTCCATACCTAAAATAAGAGAATGTTGCAGATTTTTCACTATAAAAATTAATACTTTGAGACTTTCCTCTTTTACCTATAAGTTTAATGATAATTTCCCGATGCAGTGACATGATTTTCCTTGCGCCGCTATAATTTCCGTATTTTTGGTTTTAAATAGTCGTACCCTATAAAAATTCTTTTTGAAGAAATTTTCACTCATAAAATTTCCTTCTGCTCCTGTATCGATGAGGGCTTCTACTGGTACATCGCCAACCAGGACTTGTATAATTGGTAGCTGTGAGTTTTTTACGATGACCGTATTTAAATGTCTATTTGAGGGTTTTTTAAAAACTTCCGGGTTCTGGACCCTCCCTTTCACAGGCCCCTCTATTCGTTTAAAGCTTTCCTTTCAATCTGTGTCTTCTGGGTACGCGGATGTTTATTTTCAAATTTTCTTTTTGGGCCTTGACCTTCGTGTTTCAATGCGTTAGCTTGATAGCTTTTTCCCCCATAAGAGCGATTTCCATTTCTGGTTTCCTCCTTTGAAGATTTCCTTCGGGTACTTTGAGAATATGTTTCCCCTCTCGCTTTTTCCGCTATTATGCGATTTTGAAACTTCACCGCCAATTCGAAGAGTTCCTCCAATGTTCTTGGGTTTCTAATTTCAAAGTAGTCTTGAACAGCGGGTAAGAATCTTGGTAATATTATTTCAATAATCTCCGCATCGGGTTTCTTCCCATACAGCATATCCGTTAGCTTGATTTTTCGTAGAATAAAGTCCGTCAATTCTGCTATATCCCGTTGATAGAAACTATATAGCTCGGCTTCCAGCCGTGCGCGATCTTTCACTATGGGGAAGGCCTTTACTAACGATTTTTTCAAATTTTCAAATGTATATGTCTGGCTTCCAAATTCACCTAGTAAAAATTTGCCTATGTTTTTCCACCATAGCGCGGCCTGTCCTCTTAGTGCTGCTGTGGCTATGGCAACTTTTTGTCTTTCAGGCACAGGGTAGAGCTGAAAGTGGTTTTCTAGACCTTCTAGAAATACCGCCACCGAATTTTTTCCGTCGAAATGGACGTTTGGCTTGATTGATGCTCTCAAAGTCTGGACCAGGTATCCAAATCCTTCTAACTGGCTTGTCATTTCTGGGTGTTGTCCAGAGGCTTCCATCCAATTTTCGGCCATTTCAGTTCGATAATTGTTCGGGCGCCAATGTAACGTTGCGCGCCTCCAACTTGCACGCAACCAAGGGGTGACTGTGAACACAGGATAAAACACAGAGTCTTGTAAAGGGTTTAAGTCCCTTTTTATTCAATGTAATAAATTACAATTGCGTGCTCTTGACGCTTACTGACGGCACCAACTCGGCGGTCAAATAAAAATAATAACGTGAAAAGAACTTAAAGACAAGACTCTAACTACGAGGCTCTCTAAAATAACTAACTCACCTCGTTTTACAACACCGCTGCTAATTCAGCAGACTTGAAGCTCGCTTGAACGATTAACACTACTTCCCGCCAAGCACATAGGCCGAAACGCGGGGTACTTCAATTTCTCGCTAACTACCTCCGCGCTCGTGAAGTAAGCATATCACCCACCGAACTTGTTTCCTTCCTATTTAAATCAGAATACTTCCGCTGATAATTTGAATCCTTGCGCGTTCTACTCAAATTTACATATTCTGGAATTGGCAGTTCCAGGGACTAATGACTTTTATCGGTGCACCGTATTTTAAAATGTATCTGTGTAAGAATGCATCTGCGACTGTTTTGGCTGACGCGCGTTTAAGTGGAACAATTTCTGTCCATTTTGAAAAATGATCTACTATTACTAAAAGAAAACGATTTTTATTTAACTCGCTCTGGGGGAAGGGACCAAGGAGATCTATGCCTAAAATTAAAGTAAGTAAGGCTTGACAGGAAAGATAGTTTAAACTTAAAATAAAGGTTAGTTAAAATAAATATAAACCCTACATTTGCCGCTGCCAGAATTTGGAAAACTTGGAAGCAGGTCCTACAAACGACCTGTTGTAAGTTTCTCTAATTCTGAACTAACTGGCGAAAACCTCGTTTACACACACACACAAAAAAAAAAAAAAAAAAAAAAAAAAAAATCTTATGTAACAAATTGTATACTAAATTCTGTTGATCGTTATAAAGCTCTCTTCTTACAGCGACTTTTCCTGGACTTCATCAATCAATCTTGGTCTTTCCTTCCAGCATCTGGAAGGAATAAGTATCATTATCTTTCTACATACATTATAATTTACACTTTCTTGACACAATAAATTTTTGTTTTTAAACGATTCGTTTTTCTTAGTTATTGCTTACTTCACATTCATTCAATTTTTCAAGCATTAATTTAACTTTACCCTGGCTCTCCACCGTGTGTGGTGTCAAACGGGAATATTCGTGTTTTAGTCTTACAACACTTCCCCTAACCACCATGATTTGTAAGAATTCAACTACCAAATAGACACACCTTACTCGACATTCTACAACTCCATGAGCTACTTTAATATTCTTAAAAATTCAAATGTAGGTGGAGAACCCTACAAAACACATTCATTCTAATTTCCCCCTCATTCATCTTTAAACATGTAGGCTTTCGCTCTAAAGCATGACTTTATCTACAATTTAATACTTAAATTTTGACTTCATTGCTTTTAAGCATTCAATTTTAGCATCTACAATTTTATGCTTCTAGACTAAATTCTACTTTTACATAACATTCAAGTATTTACGTACATTTACAAGATTTTAATACATATGATTTTTACAATTTACCGTAAAATGAATAAGAGAAAATAAATTTTAACTTTACTCATTCTTCGCCAAGCTGGCGGCACTGAAACTAAAATTCTTATTAGTACAAGAATACGAAGTTATTTTTATCTTCGGCCAAATTTTGGCTTTAACATAACAGAATTAGTCTTTCGACCAACAGAAAATGCTTGTTTTTAGCTTTTACACTTAAAGAAAATAATACTTTTGCCTTAGCTAAATAAAGTAAAACAAAACTAAGTCTCAACCGAGACATATTGACTTTCGTCAAAACATAGAACTTCGTACCTATGCATAACATTTCGGAACAAAAGAGAAAAAAAATTTATAGAAGGTTTTAACTTATCTTTGAGTTTTCGATGCTTGAAACTCCGTCATTCGTTTTTGGCAGAATTGGTCCCAAGTTAGAGGTTTCATGGATGTTAATCTTCTCCTTACTGCCCTCCGAGTGTCGTCCACCTGACTTTTTCTTTTGCGTCCTCTACATGCTGGCCTCTTGGCGGAGTAATCGTCTGGTTGTTGGCATTTCCGTTTATCCCTGGGACGGCTGGTCTTGACGTCCTCCGGTCTGGAGTCCTTCTTGAATTTCTTCTGTTCGTCGTATTTTTGTGCCTGCTGTTGTCGCTTCAGTTTCCGGAACGGCGGCCTTGCTGGCACCTGACTCTGTGGCCGTGTGCGCGTTCTCCTTGATGTGTAATTTCTCCTGCTATCCTTTGTAGGTGGTGTTTTTCTCTTTACCACGGTTTCTTTACCCGGTGCATCTGTATTTTGGTTTTTCTTAAACGCTGGAGTTTGAAAATTATTTTTTCTTTTTGATACCGACGTCCGGGTTGTAGAAGTGCTAGGTCTCTCTTCAGTTCTCTGTTTCTTGGGTGGTGGAATAGTTGTTGTCTCTGGACCTTCTATTTCGTTTAGACTTGAGTCCTGCAAGAAACTTTTAAGGATTTCAAAATCATTTGGATTATAGTATTTTTTCACCTGGTCGGGACTTGCTTTACAGATTTCCCCTCTCTCGTTCTTAAGATATAAGACTACTCCTTTGATTTCCTGAATTACATAGGGGCCTTCAAACTTTGGAGCTAGCTTTGCCATAAAATTGTCTGGGGCACTTGATAAAGAAAATTTCCGCTTCAATACTTTATCCCCAACTTTAAAATCTGCTTCACGGCGTTTTCTATCGTAATATAGTTTCTGCCTATTTCTTGCCGTATCCGAGCTTTTAAGCGCCTGATCAATCAACTTTTGCACATCTTTTTGTTTAAACTCCTGCTCTCTTTGTTGCACAAAGAAGAATTTATCTAAAGGCGTAATTAATTTTCGGCCTAAGAATAATTCTGCTGGAGTTTTTCCCGTAGTATCATGATGTGCCGTTCTTAAAGCATAAGCTAATTCATTTATGTAGCCATCCCAGCGCTTGTGATGTGTGCTCACGTAACTGCGAATTATTTTTACTATGTTTTTATTAACTCTTTCTGCTATGTTAGCCTGTGGTCTATACGGAACCATATTGATATGGCGTATGCCAAGTCCATTGCATATGTTTTCAAATATTTGACTAATGAATTGTTTTCCGTTATCGCTAATGACTTTTATCGGTGCACCGTATTTTAAAATGTATCTGTGTAAGAATGCATCTGCGACTGTTTTGGCTGACGCGCGTTTAAGTGGAACAGTTTCTATCCATTTTGAAAAATGATCTACTATTACTAAAAGAAAACGATTTTTATTTAACTCGCTCTGGGGGAAGGGACCAAGGAGATCTATGCCTAAAATTTCATTCGGAAATGTAGCGCGAATGCTATTTAAGTACCCGGCCGGGCTGTAATTAATATCCTTTATTAACTGACATTGATTGCAGGACCTGACATGCGCCGTTACTGTTTTGTATAATTGCGGGAAATATACCGCCTCGCGTACCCTTTTTAAAGTCTTTCTGACCCCTAGGTGGCCGGCTGTTTTTGCTTCGTGCAACTCCTTCAAAATGCTTAATCGAAGCGAGGCTGGGATGACTGGCTTATACTCAAGATTTTCGTTTGTTGTTTTCGTATAGAATAATAAATTATCTATTATTTCATAGTTTTTTGCTCTATTTCTTATCGCATCGATATCTGTGTGCTCAAAGCTTTCGGGGTCTTTCAAATAAGCATAGATATTTCCAAATTCAGGATCATCTTTCAGTTCAGTAATAACCGTATCTCTAGAATCTAAAATTTTTGAAGTCAACACAGCGCATTTAAGTTCATTTCCTTCATCGTCCAGTTTTATACGAGAAAGTGCGTCAGCTACATTGTTTTCCTTACCCGGTTTATATTTTATTGTGATATTATATTCTTGGAGTTTTAAAGCCATCTTATTAACCTGGGCGTTAGGTTTTTCCCCGAGTAAGTCTACCAACAGCCGCATGATCCGAAAAGACTGTTACTGGCGATTTGCCGAAATAAACTCGAAATTTGTGTACAGCCATTAATACGGCTAATGTTTCTCTTTCTGTAGCTGTATAATTCCTTTGTGTCTGATTCAATGTTTTACTAAAAAATGCCAGCGGATGGTTATTTTGCATAAGAACCGCACCCACTGCATAGTCTGAGGCATCTGCTGCAATTTCCAGGTTTTCGTCCCCCTCCGGGAATTTTAAAACAGGGGCATTAATAAGCGCTTCTTTTAATCTTTCAAAAGCTGTGTTAGCTTCCGCTGTCCACGTAAATTTACTCTTTTTTCTTTTGATTACTAAGAGTGGTTCAACAATATTAGCGAAATCTTTTATGAAAGATCGATAGTAAGAACATAACCCAAGGAAAGACGAAAGTTTCTTGGCGGTGTTGGGCGGTGGGAAATTCTTAATAGCTTTTATTTTTGAATCTTGCGTTTCTATATCCTTTTGCGAAATTTTATAACCGAGATATTTAAGTTCTTTAGTTGCGAACTTGCATTTTGAGGCGTTAATTGTAAGACCGGCCTCTTTTAATAATTTAAAAACTTCTTCTAGATCATTAATATGTTGTTCCAACGTACTACTCGTTATAATTATATCATCTAGATAAATTAAAGTTGATTTTCCTAGGACAGGCTTTAGAACAATGTCCATAGCTCTCTGGAATGTTGAAGGGGCCCCACACAACCCAAAGGGCATGCGTAAAAATGCATAAGTGCCCGATTTTGTTATAAACGCGGTTTTATGTATATCTTCGGGTCTCATAGCTATTTGATAGTAGCCAGACGTTAAGTCCAAAGTAGACATATATCTTGTCGATTTGATCTGTCTAATGATCTCGTCTATAACCGGCAAAGGGTAAACTGGAAATTTGGTAATACTATTTAGTTTTCTGTAATCAATAGCAAACCTCCAACCCTTTTATCCGAAGGAGGAAACTCGTTCTTTTTCCTACATAGTACGACTGGACTCGCGTACTCACTATTTATGGGCGTTATTATTTTATTCTTTAACATGTCCTGAATATGTTCTTCGATGATTACGTCTTTTTGTTTGTCATAGCGGTAAGGTTTAGTCCTACAAGGTTTTTCGGCATTTAATTGAATCTTGTGCGTCACTATTTGGCAGTTTCCTGGTTTTTCTGAAAATAAATGAGAAAAATTACTCACCACTTGCTGTATTGCTTTCCTTTCATGGTCATTCAGATGGCTAAGGTCCAATTGCGGTGTCTCCACAGGTTCCACCACCCTCTGGTCAATCTCCAACACCACGGAACTATCTTGAAAATTTAATTTGGCCCTCGCGGCCCTTAAAAACTCCATACCTAAAATAAGAGAATGTTGCAGATTTTTCACTATAAAAATTAATACTTTGAGACTTTCCTCTTTTACCTATAAGTTTAATGATAATTTCCCGATGCAGTGACATGTTTTTCCTTGCGCCGCTATAATTTCCGTATTTTTGGTTTTAAATAGTCGTACCCTATAAAAATTCTTTTTGAAGAAATTTTCACTCATAAAATTTCCTTCTGCTCCTGTATCGATGAGGGCTTCTACTGGTACATCGCCAACCAGGACTTGTATAATTAGTAGCTGTGAGTTTTTTACGATGACCGTATTTAAATGTCTATTTGAGGGTTTTTTAAAAACTTCCGGGGTCTGGACCCTCCCTTTCACAGGCCCCTCTATTCGTTTAAAGCTTTCCTTTCAATCTGTGTCTTCTGGGTACGCGGATGTTTATTTTCAAATTTTCTTTTTGGGCCTTGACCTTCGTGTTTCAATGCGTTAGCTTGATAGCTTTTTCCCCCATAAGAGCGATTTCCATTTCTGGTTTCCTCCTTTGAAGATTTCCTTCGGGTACTTTGAGAATATGTTTCCCCTCTCGCTTTTTCCGCTATTATGCGATTTTGAAACTTCACCGCCAATTCGAAGAGTTCCTCCAATGTTCTTGGGTTTCTAATTTCAAAGTAGTCTTGAACAGCGGGTAAGAATCTTGGTAATATTATTTCAATAATCTCCGCATCGGGTTTCTTCCCATACAGCATATCCGTTAGCTTGATTTTTCGTAGAATAAAGTCCGTCAATTCTGCTATATCCCGTTGATAGAAACTATATAGCTCGGCTTCCAGCCGTGCGCGATCTTTCACTATGGGGAAGGCCTTTACTAACGATTTTTTGAAATTTTCAAATGTATATGTCTGGCTTCCAAATTCACCTAGTAAAAATTTGCCTATGTTTTTCCACCATAGCGCGGCCTGTCCTCTTAGTGCTGGTGTGGCGATGGCAACTTTTTGTCTTTCAGGCACAGGGTAGAGCTGAAAGTGGTTTTCTAGACCTTCTAGAAATACCGCCACCGAATTTTTTCCGTCGAAATGGACGTTTGGCTTGATTGATCCTCTCAAAGTCTGGACCAGGTATCCAAATCCTTCTAACTGGCTTGTCATTTCTTGGTGTTGTCCAGCGGCTTCCATCCAATTTTCGGCCATTTCAGTTCGATAATTGTTCGGGCGCCAATGTAACGTTGCGCGCCTCCAACTTGCACGCAACCAAGGGGTGACTGTGAACACAGGATAAAACACAGAGTCTTGTAAAGGGTTTAAGTCCCTTTTTATTCAACGTAATAAATTACAATTGCGTGCTCTTGACGCTTACAGACGGCACCAACTCGGCGGTCAAATAAAAATAATAACGTGAAAAGAACTTAAAGACAAGACTCTAACTACGAGGCTCTCTAAAATAACTAACTCACCGCGTTTTACAACACCGCTGCTAATTCAGCAGACTTGAAGCTCGCTTGAACGATTAACACTACTTCCCGCCAAGCACATAGGCCGAAATGCGGGGTTCTTCAATTTCTCGCTAACTACCTCCGCGCTCGTGAAGTAAGCATATCACCCACCGAACTTGTTTCCTTCCTATTTAAATCAGAATACTTCCGCTGATAATTTGAATCCTTGCGCGTTCTACTCAAATTTACATATTCTGGAATTGGCAGTTCCAGGGACTAATGACTTTTATCGGTGCACCGTATTTTAAAATGTATCTGTGTAAGAATGCATCTGCGACTGTTTTGGCTGACGCGCGTTTAAGTGGAACAATTTCTGTCCATTTTGAAAAATGATCTACTATTACTAAAAGAAAACGATTTTTATTTAACTCGCTCTGGGAGAAGGGACCAAGGAGATCTATGCCTAAAATTAAAGTAAGTAAGGCTTGACAGGAAAGATAGTTTAAACTTAAAATAAAGGTTAGTTAAAATAAATATAAACCCTACATTTGCCGCTGCCAGAATTTGGAAAACTTGGAAGCAGGTCCTACAAACGACCTGTTGTAAGTTTCTCTAATTCTGAACTAACTGGCGAAAACCTCGTTTACACACACACACAAAAAAAAAAAAAAAAAAAAAAAAAATCTTATGTAACAAATTGTATACTAAATTCTGTTGATCGTTATAAAGCTCTCTTCTTACAGCGACTTTTCCTGGACTTCATCAATCAATCTTGGTCTTTCCTTCCAGCATCTGGAAGGAATAAGTATCATTATCTTTCTACATACATTATAATTTACACTTTCTTGACACAATAAATTTTTGTTTTTAAACGATTCGTTTTTCTTAGTTATTGCTTACTTCACATTCATTCAATTTTTCAAGCATTAATTTAACTTTACCCTGGCTCTCCACCGTGTGTGGTGTCAAACGGGAATATTCGTGTTTTAGTCTTACAACACTTCCCCTAACCACCATGATTTGTAAGAATTCAACTACCAAATAGACACACCTTACTCGACATTCTACAACTCCATGAGCTACTTTAATATTCTTAAAAATTCAAATGTAGGTGGAGAACCCTACAAAACACATTCATTCTAATTTCCCCCTCATTCATCTTTAAACATGTAGGCTTTCGCTCTAAAGCATGACTTTATCTACAATTTAATACTTAAATTTTGACTTCATTGCTTTTAAGCATTCAATTTTAGCATCTACAATTTTATGCTTCTAGACTAAATTCTACTTTTACATAACATTCAAGTATTTACGTACATTTACAAGATTTTAATACATATGATTTTTACAATTTACCGTAAAATGAATAAGAGAAAATAAATTTTAACTTTACTCATTCTTCGCCAAGCTGGCGGCACTGAAACTAAAATTCTTATTAGTACAAGAATACGAAGTTATTTTTATCTTCGGCCAAATTTTGGCTTTAACATAACAGAATTAGTCTTTCGACCAACAGAAAATGCTTGTTTTTAGCTTTTACACTTAAAGAAAATAATACTTTTGCCTTAGCTAAATAAAGTAAAACAAAACTAAGTCTCAACCGAGACATATTGACTTTCGTCAAAACATAGAACTTCGTACCTATGCATAACATTTCGGAACAAAAGAGAAAAAAAATTTATAGAAGGTTTTAACTTATCTTTGAGTTTTCGATGCTTGAAACTCCGTCATTCGTTTTTGGCAGAATTGGTCCCAAGTTAGAGGTTTCATGGATGTTAATCTTCTCCTTACTGCCCTCCGAGTGTCGTCCACCTGACTTTTTCTTTTGCGTCCTCTACATGCTGGCCTCTTGGCGGAGTAATCGTCTGGTTGTTGGCATTTCCGTTTATCCCTGGGACGGCTGGTCTTGACGTCCTCCGGTCTGGAGTCCTTCTTGAATTTCTTCTGTTCGTCGTATTTTTGTGCCTGCTGTTGTCGCTTCAGTTTCCGGAATGGCGGCCTTGCTGGCACCTGACTCTGTGGCCGTGTGCGCGTTCTCCTTGATGTGTAATTTCTCCTGCTATCCTTTGTAGGTGGTGTTTTTCTCTTTACCACGGTTTCTTTACCCGGTGCATCTGTATTTTGGTTTTTCTTAAACGCTGGAGTTTGAAAATTATTTTTTCTTTTTGATACCGACGTCCGGGTTGTAGAAGTGCTAGGTCTCTCTTCAGTTCTCTGTTTCTTGGGTGGTGGAATAGTTGTTGTCTCTGGACCTTCTATTTCGTTTAGACTTGAGTCCTGCAAGAAACGTTTAAGGATTTCAAAATCATTTGGATTATAGTATTTTTTCACCTGGTCGGGACTTGCTTTACAGATTTCCCCTCTCTCGTTCTTAAGATATAAGACTACTCCTTTGATTTCCTGAATTACATAGGGGCCTTCAAACTTTGGAGCTAGCTTTGCCATAAAATTGTCTGGGGCACTTGATAAAGAAAATTTCCGCTTCAATACTTTATCCCCAACTTTAAAATCTGCTTCACGGCGTTTTCTATCGTAATATAGTTTCTGCCTATTTCTTGCCGTATCCGAGCTTTTAAGCGCCTGATCAATCAACTTTTGCACATCTTTTTGTTTAAACTCCTGCTCTCTTTGTTGCACAAAGAATAATTTATCTAAAGGCGTAATTAATTTTCGGCCTAAGAATAATTCTGCTGGAGTTTTTCCCGTAGTATCATGATGTGCCGTTCTTAAAGCATAAGCTAATTCATTTATGTAGCCATCCCAGCGCTTGTGATGTGTGCTCACGTAACTGCGAATTATTTTTACTATGTTTTTATTAACTCTTTCTGCTATGTTAGCCTGTGGTCTATACGGAACCATTTTGATATGGCGTATGCCAAGTCCATTGCATATGTTTTCAAATATTTGACTAATGAATTGTTTTCCGTTATCGCTAATGACTTTTATCGGTGCACCGTATTTTAAAATGTATCTGTGTAAGAATGCATCTGCGACTGTTTTGGCTGACGCGCGTTTAAGTGGAACAGTTTCTGTCCGTTTTGAAAAATGATCTACTATTACTAAAAGAAAACGATTTTTATTTAACTCGCTCTGGGGGAAGGGACCAAGGAGATCTATGCCTAAAATTTCATTCGGAAATGTAGCGCGAATGCTATTTAAGTACCTGACCGGGCTGTAATTAATATCCTTTATTAACTGACTTTGATTGCAGGACCTGACATGCGTCGTTACAGTTTTGTATAATTGCGGGAAATATACCGCCTCGCGTACCCTTTTTAAAGTCTTTCTGACCCCTAGGTGGCCGGCTGTTTTTGCTTCGTGCAACTCCTTCAAAATGCTTAATCGAAGCGAGGCTGGGATGACTGGCTTATACTCAAGATTTTCGTTTGTTGTTTTCGTATAGAATAATAAATTATCTATTATTTCATAGTTTTTTGCTCTATTTCTTATCGCATCGATATCTGTGTGCTCAAAGCTTTCGGGGTCTTTCAAATAAGCATAGATATTTCCAAATTCAGGATAAGCTTTCAATTCAGTAACAACCGTATCTCTAGAATCTAAAATTTTTGAAGTCAACACAGCGCATTTAAGTTCATTTCCTTCATCGTCCAGTTTTATACGAGAAAGTGCGTCAGCTACATTGTTTTCCTTACCCGGTTTATATTTTATTGTGATATTATATTCTTGGAGTTTTAAAGCCCATCTTATTAACCTGGGCGTTAGGTTTTTCCCCGAGTAAGTCTACCAACAGCCGCATGATCCGAAAAGACTGTTACTGGCGATTTGCCGAAATAAACTCGAAATTTGTGTACAGCCATTAATACGGCTAATGTTTCTCTTTCTGTAGCTGTATAATTCCTTTGTGTCTGATTCAACGTTTTACTAAAAAATGCCAGCGGATGGTTATTTTGCATAAGAACCGCACCCACTGCATAGTCTGAGGCATCTGCTGCAATTTCCAGGTTTTCGTCCCCCTCCGGGAATTTTAAAACAGGGGCATTAATAAGCGCTTCTTTTAATCTTTCAAAAGCTGTGTTAGCTTCCGCTGTCCACGTAAATTTACTCTTTTTTCTTTTGATTACTAAGAGTGGTTCAACAATATTAGCGAAATCTTTTATGAAAGATCGATAGTAAGAACATAACCCAAGGAAAGACGAAAGTTTCTTGGCGGTGTTGGGCGGTGGGAAATTCTTAATAGCTTTTATTTTTGAATCTTGCGTTTCTATACCCTTTTGCGAAATTTTATAACCGAGATATTTATGTTCTTTAGTTGCGAACTTGCATTTTGAGGCGTTAATTGTAAGACCGGCCTCTTTTAATAATTTAAAAACTTCTTCTAGATCATTAATATGTTGTTCCAACGTACTACTCGTTATAATTATATCATCTAGATAAATTAAAGTTGATTTTCCTAGGACAGGCTTTAGAACAATGTCCATAGCTCTCTGGAATGTTGATGGGGCCCCACACAACCCAAAGGGCATGCGTAAAAATGCATAAGTGCCCGATTTTGTTATAAACGCGGTTTTATGTATATCTTCGGGTCTCATAGCTATTTGATAGTAGCCAGACGTTAAGTCCAAAGTAGACATATATCTTGTCGATTTGATCTGTCTAATGATCTCGTCTATAACCGGCAAAGGGTAAACTGGAAATTTGGTAATACTATTTAGTTTTCTGTAATCAATAGCAAACCTCCAAGCCCTTTTATCCGAAGGAGGAAACTCGTTCTTTTTCCTACATAGTACGACTGGACTCGCGTACTCACTATTTATGGGCGTTATTATTTTATTCTTTAACATCTCCTGAATATGTTCTTCGATGATTACGTCTTTTTGTTTGTCATAGCGGTAAGGTTTAGTCCTACAAGGTTTTTCGGCATTTAATTGAATCTTGTGCGTCACTATTTGGCAGTTTCCTGGTTTTTCTGAAAATAAATGAGAAAAATTACTCACCACTTGCTGTATTGCTTTCCTTTCATGGTCATTCAGATGGCTAAGGTCCAATTGCGGTGTCTCCACAGGTTCCACCACCCTCTGGTCCATCTCCAACACCACGGAACTATCTTGAAAATTTAATTTGGCCCTCGCGGCCCTTAAAAGCTCCATACCTAAAATAAGAGAATGTTGCAGATTTTTCACTATAAAAATTAATACTTTGAGACTTTCCTCTTTTACCTGTAAGTTTAATGATAATTTCCCGATGCAGTGACATGTTTTTCCTTGCGCCGCTATAATTTCCGTATTTTTGGTTTTAAATAGTCGTACCCTATAAAAATTCTTTTTGAAGAAATTTTCACTCATAAAATTTCCTTCTGCTCCTGTATCGATGAGGGCTTCTACTGGTACATCGCCAACCAGGACTTGTATAATTGGTAGCTGTGAGTTTTTTACGATGACCGTATTTAAATGTCTATTTGAGGGTTTTTTAAAAACTTCCGGGGTCTGGACCCTCCCTTTCACAGGTCCCTCTATTCGTTTAAAGCTTTTCTTTCAATCTGTGTCTTCTGGGTACGCGGATGTTTATTTTCAAATTTTCTTTTTGGGCCTTGACCTTCGTGTTTCGATGCGTTAGCTTGATAGCTTTTTCCCCCATAAGAGCGATTTCCATTTCTGGTTTCCTCCTTTGAAGACTTCCTTCGGGTACTTTGAGAATATGTTTCCCCTCTCGCTTTTTCCGCTATTCTGCGATTTTGAAACTTCACCGCCAATTCGAAGAGTTCCTCCAATGTTCTTGGGTTTCTAATTTCAAAGTAGTCTTGAACAGCGGGTAAGAATCTTGGTAATATTATTTCAATAATCTCCGCATCGGGTTTCTTCCCATACAGCATATCCGTTAGCTTGATTTTTCGTAGAATAAAGTCCGTCAATTCTGCTATATCCCGTTGGTAGAAACTATATAGCTCGGCTTCCAGCCGTGCGCGATCTTTCACTATGGGGAAGGCCTTTACTAACGATTTTTTGAAATTTTCAAATGTATATGTCTGGCTTCCAAATTCACCTAGTAAAAATTTGCCTATGTTTTTCCACCATAGCGCGGCCTGTCCTCTTAGTGCTGGTGTGGCGATGGCAACTTTTTGTCTTTCAGGCACAGGGTAGAGCTGAAAGTGGTTTTCTAGACCTTCTAGAAATACCGCCACCGAATTTTTTCCGTCGAAATGGACGTTTGGCTTGATTGATGCTCTCAAAGTCTGGACCAGGTATCCAAATCCTTCTAACTGGCTTGTCATTTCTTGGTGTTGTCCAGCGGCTTCCATCCAATTTTCGGCCATTTCAGTTCGATAATTGTTCGGTCGCCAATGTAACGTTGCGCGCCTCCAACTTGCACGCAACCAAGGGGTGACTGTGAACACAGGATAAAACACAGAGTCTTGTAAAGGGTTTAAGTCCCTTTTTATTCAACGTAATAAATTACAATTGCGTGCTCTTGACGCTTACAGACGGCACCAACTCGGCGGTCAAATAAAAATAATAACCTGATAAATAAACTTAAAGACAAGACTCTAACTACGAGGCTCTCTAAAATAACTAACTCACCGCGTTTTACAACACCGCTGCTAATTCAGCAGACTTGAAGCTCGCTTGAACGATTAACACTACTTCCCGCCAAGCACATAGGCCGAAACGCGGGGTTCTTCAATTTCTCGCTAACTACCTCCGCGCTCGTGAAGTAAGCATATCACCCACCGAACTTGTTTCCTTCCTATTTAAATCAGAATACTTCCGCTGATAATTTGAATCCTTGCGCGTTCTACTCAAATTTACATATTCTGGAATTGGCAGTTCCAGGGACTAATGACTTTTATCGGTGCACCGTATTTTAAAATGTATCTGTGTAAGAATGCATCTGCGACTGTTTTGGCTGACGCGCGTTTAAGTGGAACAATTTCTGTCCATTTTGAAAAATGATCTACTATTACTAAAAGAAAACGATTTTTATTTAACTCGCTCTGGGGGAAGGGACCAAGGAGATCTATGCCTAAAATTAAAGTAAGTAAGGCTTGACAGGAAAGATAGTTTAAACTTAAAATAAATGTTAGTTAAAATAAATATAAACCCTACATTTGCCGCTGCCAGAATTTGGAAAACTTGGAAGCAGGTCCTACAAACGACCTGTTGTAAGTTTCTCTAATTCTGAACTAACTGGCGAGAACCTCGTTTACACACACACAAAAAAAAAAAAAAAAAAAAAAAAAAAAAAATCTTATGTAACAAATTGTATACTAAATTCTGTTGATCGTTATAAAGCTCTCTTCTTACAGCGACTTTTCCTGGACTTCATCAATCAATCTTGGTCTTTCCTTCCAGCATCTGGAAGGAATAAGTATCAGTATCTTTCTACATACATTATAATTTATACTTTCTTGACACAATAAATTTTTGTTTTTAAACGATTCGTTTTTCTTAGTTATTGCTTACTTCACATTCATTCAATTTTTCAAGCATTAATTTAACTTTACCCTGGCTCTCCACCGTGTGTGGTGTCAAACGGGAATATTCGTGTTTTAGTCTTACAACACTTCCCCTAACCACCATGATTTGTAAGAATTCAACGACCAAATAGACACACCTTACTCGACATTCTACAACTCCATGAGCTACTTTAATATTCTTAAAAATTCAAATGTAGGTGGAGAACCCTACAAAACACATTCATTCTAATTTCCCCCTCATTCATCTGTAAACATGCAGGCTTTGGCTCTAAAGCATGACTTTATCTACAATTTAATACTTAAATTTTGACTTCATTGCTTTTAAGCATTCAATTTTAGCATCTACAATTTTATGCTTCTAGACTAAATTCTACTTTTACATAACATTCAAGTATTTACGTACATTTACAAGATTTTAATACATATGATTTTTACAATTTACCATAAAATGAATAAGAGAAAATAAATTTTTACTTTACTCATTCTTCGCCAAGCTGGCGGCACTGAAACTAAAATTCTTATTAGTACAAGAATAGGAAGTTATTTTTATCTTCGGCCAAATTTTGGCTTTAACATAACAGAATTAGTCTTTCGACCAACAGATAATGCTTGTTTTTAGCTTTTACACTTAAAGAAAATAATACTTTTGCCTTAGCTAAATAAAGTAAAACAAAACTAAGTCTCAACCGAGACATATTGACTTTCGTCAAAACATAGAACTTCGTACTTATGCATAACATTTCGGAACAAAAGAGAAAAAAAAATTATAGAAGGTTTTAACTTATCTTTCAAATCGGCGGTCAAATAAAAATAATAACCTGAAAAGAACTTAAAGACAAGACTCTAACTACGAGGCTCTCTAAAATAACTAACTCACCGCGTTTTACAACAGCGCTGCTAATTCAGCAGACTTGAAGCTCGCTTGAACGATTAACACTACTTCCCGCCAAGCACATACGCCGAAACGCGGGGTTCTTCAATTTCTCGCTAACTACCTCCGCGCTCGTGAAGTAAGCATATCACCCACCGAACTTGTTTCCTTCCTATTTAAATCAGAATACTTCCGCTGATAATTTGAATCCTTGCGCGTTCTACTCAAATTTACATATTCTGGCATTGGCAGTTCCAGGGGAAAGTAAGGCTTGACAGGAAAGATAGTTTAAACTTAAAATAAATGTTAGTTAAAATAAATATAAACCCTACATACATTATTATTCATTGGTAAATATGCAGATTTAATATATTCAGATATTTAACAGCACCTGGTAAAAAATATACCATAAGTACATTGATAGCTGCTATGGACAGAAAAGAGATTATTAGGACGGGACATATGCAACAGATAAATATGCGAATTCAATATATTCAGATATTTAACAGCACCTGGTAATAAATGTACCATAAGTACATTGATAGCTGCTATGGACAACAAAGAGACTATTAGGACAACACATATGCAACAGATAAATATGCAAATTCAATATATACAGATATTTAACAGCACTTGATAATAAATGTGCATATGCAAAAGATAACATTATTATTCATCGGTAAATAGGCAAATGCAAGATATACAGATACTAAACAGCACCTGGTATTAAATGTATCATAGGTACAGGGACAACTTTTATAGACAATATTACCTGATTGCACTTAGAAAAAGATGCTGAGAGAGAATATACAAATATTTGACTGCTGCTATACACAGCGACCTATAACAGATGGATTATAATAGATTACAATGGTTACAAACACTTCAGAGCATAAAAGTAGATGGGTTATAATATATACAAGCAGTTGAAGAAGTTGAATCATATGTCGATATTATAAGGCACAAAGATCAAGTCCCAGATTCAACAGTTTGTCAATTAAACGGACTATCTTTTTGACTTGATGCCGTTGCTTAATCAAAAAACGACTAAAGGCAGTCCTATCCGTTGGTGGAAAAGGAGTATGGAATTCAGTAGTAAGTGGACAATCGATTAAATAGTGTTCTGGATTGCCCAGTTGTCCACAACTACAGAGTGCTGAGGAAGAGAGTCCATGTCTCTCGAAATATAAGGGAAAAGGCCCGTGGCCTGTAATGTAGAAGATCAGCTATGGTGGCATGATTAATCGGTTTAAATCTACTTTAGGGACATGGGCAAATGCTCGGCGACCAGTTTCCTCCGAACTCCATGCATTTTGCCACAAGGAGATGGATGTGAGAAGTAAGTGACGCTTTAGATTAGATACTGGGCGTGAAACCGTCAAGGTCTGTGTTATCTCGTGATTCTGTGCTGCTTCTTTAGCAAGCCTATCGACAGTTTCATTACCGTAGTTCCCCACATGAGCTTTTGTCCATTCTAAACAAATGTGTAGATTTTTATGTCGAGACAAGCTAGTTTGAATGTCCACAATAATGGGGGATGAATGCAGAGGATTTAAAATGGCATACAATGTGGAGAGACTATCGGTAAGAACATAGGAATGTGAATATCGATGATTAATGATTGTTTGTATGGCTTGTCGAATAGCAATAGCCTCACTCTGGAAGACGCTGTTAAAAGAAGACAGATGACATTTCCACTGGTGAAGAGTTGTCTGATCTTGCAGTATGGCTATATATGCACAGCCAACCTGATCTTCCAATTTAGAGCCATCAGTATAAAAGACCAGATCAGCATGAGAAACTTGATGACTCGGTTTGAGATTAACTTTAACTCCCGTTCCATAGAGGGAGGGGTGTTGATCTTCTCTGTTTATTGCTGCTTCGTAATCATAGGAGGAGAAAGAGTGATCTCCAAACTGAACTGAACAGCCAAGTTGTCTAATCAACTGATAAGCTGCGTCCTTTTCAACCGCAATAGGTAAAGGCAAGACTCCAGCTGCAACTGCAAGGGCGTTAGTTGGTGATGTGCGGAAGGCACGAGTGATATTTAAGAGAAATGGTCTCTGTATACTATTTAAATGTCGGACTTTGCGTCCTTGCATTGGTGCTGCCCAAATTGCAGCACCATATGAAAAAATCTTTTCAGTTACTGTTGCATATAAAACTTTAAGAAGATGTGGATTTAAGCCCCAGTGGATTCCCTTCATAAGTTTAAGGCGTTGAGCAATCACAGCAGTACGCTTTTTGAGATCTAACACATGGGGAATCCAATTGAGTTTGTCGTCGAAAATAATTCCAAGGTATTTAAGTTCACGTTTAATACGAAGACGCTTGCCATTTATGGTTATTCTCGGCTGACGAGTCATAGAACCACCCTTCTTAGGAATGATCAGAATTTGAAATTTCTCTTCAGAGATTTGCAATTTAAAATCTTCACATCTAGTCTGAAACAAAGAACAGGTCTCCTGTGAGTTTGCTTGAAGTTGATCATGAGTCCTACCTCGCACTATGAACGCGGTATCATCGGCATAAGTAACCACATTTGTATGTTCAGGCCATGGCTGCTTAAGGATAAGATTGTATGTTACATTCCAGAGAAAGGGGCTCGCACATGAACCCTGCGGGCACCCTCGAGTCTGACATCTATGTACCAGGCCTCCATTATAGGAAATGATCAAATGTCGATCGAACAGATAATGTGCAAGAGTATTATATAAATTGCGGGGGCAATTGGCGTCTCATAATGCATATAGAACTGCCGGCCACCACAGCGTATCGAAGGCGCTCTTTAAATCCACTGAGATAAACGCTGTGTGGTGGCCGGAGAACTTATTGCGCAGGATGGTATCTTGAACTTCCTTTAAAGCATGCAGTGTTGATCTTTTGGTGCGAAAACCGTATTGAAAAGGACACAGATAATTTGTTGAGTGCAAATGAAATCTCAGTCGTCCCATAAGAAGTTTTTCAAAAGTTTTGCCAAAAGCTGACAACAAACAAATAGGGCGATAAGAATCGGCTCGGGCTGGATCACGGTGTTTCTTTAAAAATAAGATCACCTGGCCAAGGAAAAGTTCCACTATTGAATAGCTTATTAAACAGGCTTTGGAAGAGACTGAGATTGGTGCTAATAATCAATTTGACAATACGATAGTCAACACCATCTGGACCCGGTGCGGGCTTATTAGGGAGTTGGCGTCAGACTCGCCGAATTTCTTGAGTAGTAAAAATAACATCGTCTGGTGTTTGAAGACTAGAAGTTTGATTTCGAATAGTCTGATGAAAGGAGGAATCAGTTGAATTATCATCTGTAGAAAAAACCGTGTCAAGGACTTCTCATAGAGTTGATTCAGTCGGGTGACTATTAGGACTAACTGTAGGTAAAAGATGGAAAGTTGCTGGCTTAAACAGCTTGTCGGTCGCAATCTTATGATGAATACCATAAACAGATGTTGTCTCAGAACAAAATTTGCGCCAGCTAGTTAATTTGGCACCTATAATCATTTGTTTGTAACATGCTCTTTCCTGTCGGTAAAGAAGTTGAGTATTGGAGCTGATATTATTTCGACGCTCTTGCTTTAGCCGACGTCGAAGAGCTCTACATTTTTGTTGTTGAGTACGAAACTGAGCATCCCACCAATTTAATGTACATAACTTCTTAGTGGTACGAATAGGCAAAACACTATCACATACTATTCGAATGGTAGCCATAAGATCACTAGTAAAATTTTGTAGATCTTCACGAGAATGCAGAGATTGAAGACGAGAATGATAAGAAGCCAAATTGGCCTTAGACCCTCAATTACTCGCCAATCTTGAAGAAGAGAGTCCATAGGCAAAGTAGACAAAGTCAAATCTGGCCAACCATGTGAATGTTGACGATCAAAAGTCGGAGGAGCATCATGTGAATTATGTTTCACGAGATTAAAACTGGATATAAAATCTTCCAGAAGTCTACCCTTTACGTCCGTAGTAGCATATCCCCACGAAACATTATGGGCATTAAAATCACCAGAAAAGAGCAAATTTGGAATTTGAATTGAGGTCAGTAAATCTTGCCTCGCAGAGAGCACAGGTTCGATTTCTGAAGACGGTGAGGAATAAATGGAAACCAGGAGGACTGTCAGATGATGAACTTCCAGAAGACCAGCAACAATATCTCGCTGCGCAGTGACAAGTAAACGAGACCAGGAAGGATTACAATTGACAATAATTGCACGGGGTGGAAGTAAAGGATCTTCCTTTTGATATAGTGTCCAGTGCAGTGGAAAGCCAACCGCCTTACCATTTAGACAATACGGCTCCTGGATTAAGATGAAGTCAATATGCTCAGAAGTAGCATATTCTACAGTCTGTGCCGTCGCAGCTCGACCATGTTGAAGGTTTATTTGTAGACATTCCGTCGGTAAAGTTCGTTGCAGAAGAGTGGTATTAAGATCTTTTTGTATATGATCCAATGAAGAATCAGATACTAAGTTACCTGATGCTAGACTATAAGGATTGAAGTTAGTAGTCTGTGTTTGCCCTGATGAGTTGGACGCGACGTTGGTACTCTGGACAATCGGGGTGGTAGGCGGGATGGGCGAAGTCATATCTGGCACCGTAACGATTATTGGCTTCGCCACAGTTGATACATTCAGGTGTTTGAGCTGTGCAATCTTTGAGCCCGTGATCTCCTGCACAGTAGGAGCAGTATTTTCGCTTACTTTTGCATTCTGTTTGCACATGGCCATATTGCTGACAGGAGTAGCATCTTTTAATTCCAATAAATTCAGTGGCTCTGTGAGCTTGCCAGCCAACGAAAATTTTTCGTCGACGCATGACCGCAGCAAAACCTGGGGAGTCACATTCAACAATCCATTTAATGTATCCTTTCCGTCGTTCCCTGAGACGGAATCGCATCGTGAATGCTGTTTCTGGCAATCCCGTGGCTCCGCTAAGTTCTGAAAGTACTGTTTGCGGTGTGATTGATCCCGGCAAGTCATGGATAGCAATTCTTGGTTTTCGTCTGATTGGTCTACTGACATCTGCTGGTACATCAGAGCGCGTGAGTTCTTGTTCGAGTGTCGCAACATCATCAGGGGTTTGACAGAAGACCTCCAAACCTCCGTTATTTATTTTAGTAATACGATCTATTCCAATTTTAAGTTGTGAGAGAGGAACTTTGGTATTAAGCTGTTCTTTAAGCGTATCACTAGTAGTGTCAGCTTTAGGACGAATAATAAGGCTAGGCTTTTTAGGTCGTCGAACAATATCCGCAAAAGATGGAGCAGGAGCCAAAGCCTGGTCAGCTGTAGATGGGAGAACTGGTGACTGGAAAGAATGTTGTCGAACCGCTTCACAGCAAAGTATGGTAGATGTATTGACTTCAGCGTCCACCAATTCTGGAATAGGTAAGCCCTCAGGCTTACCTATTCCAAAGGCCAAAGTTTGTAAGGCCAAAGTTTGCAAAGTTGTCAGAGATTGTAACAGATGCTCTCGAAGGTCCGAAGATAAGAGGATTCTGCCACCTCTGCTGGTGGTAGCTACTTTGCGTATATCAGCACAGAGTAGTGTAATTTTATCCGCATAAGGTAAGTCAGAGTCTAACAAATCGGGTGCGCTAGTAGCCCCCTGTGATGTTTCTCTGGCAGTTTTTAAAACGGATTTACGAGACATTATAAAGTAGTAAAGAGCAGTAACAAAACATAGACTAAAAGTGCAATGTCCAAAAGTCACTAAGAACGATCAGATTAAAATGTCTATGTGACACGTGATAACAGAGAATAATACAAGCAAAATTCCTGTATAACTAATCAATATACACAAAGTAATGTTTAGACAGCAGAATGACTAAAATTTTAACTGACTCAAATACATATCGAGGTATATTATCAGCAGTTATAATAGCAAGACACTAAATATAGGCAGAAATTATAGATTTCAATCTTCACAATATGAAACAACTAAGTCCAGTAAAATTAATTAAATTACATAAAAAAACCATAAAAAAAGTGAAACAATGCTTAAGGAATATTATAAGACAGTTGAGAGATCAAGAAATATACTTAAAACACTATTTTAATCAATACAAATGTCAAAAAACGAAAACCGAACACTTGTCGAGTGAGATTCGACAATAGTCTAATGACGAGAACTGGATCTCGACAAAAAGTTCAACTTCTCGACAATGTTAAAAATTTCGCAAAAAACAACTGCCAAAAGGACAAACCCTTTGGAGCAAATACATATGAAAATACAGTTAAGCCTATTTGAGTGAAATTTAGCATAAGTGCATAAAAACATAGCTATTATATCCTATCTCGTTAAATATCAATACAAGATTACATTAAGTAATACAAAAAGATAGAACTTAAAATTTAACACATTTTGAACATAACCCGGTATGAAAATCACTAAAATTTGAAGAGTTATGGATTTTTGAAAACAATTGTCTAATCTATGGACTTAGAAAATTTCAAGCAAAAAGTTAAGCCTACCTCGGTGCCACGTGTTTGGCCGGCGGGAACCTTCCGTAGGGGAGGCGGCGAGGTAAGTGAACAGAAGTCCGCTGAAATTGCAGCAGCCTATAATCCTTTGTTACTGCACTAAAACACTTATATCTCCGTAAAAAATGGTCACACACACACATAAACAAAGTATCCACGCATGCAGCAGATATTCATACACACTTTAAAACCAACGGCGCACTTTCGGCGGCAGAATTTCCAATAGAAAATCTCGAAGAACAGGAGCGAAACGACACACGTCCGATCTCTCAAACATATGATGGCTCAGTCTGTGTTTCTAGTGAATGAAACGTGGCTCAGACCTAATGGTAAGTTCAATATCAATGGTTACAACGCATTCAGGACGGACAGAGACCATAACAGGGGCGGCGGTACTATGATATTAATTAAAAGGCATCTGCATGCCAAAGAGTTTAATATTCCCAATAGCAGCAGCATTGAAACCACTGCGATCGTTGTGCATTCGCGCACAAATGAGCCAGTTGTCATCATCTCGGCTTATAATTCCCCCAGAAACATTCTCACCAACAATGACTTGCTAATTTTTAACAATATCACTCACCCTGTTATTATAGCAGGGGACCTGAATTCTAAACATCATAGCTGGAATTCTCAAAGAAATAACACAAATGGCAACAAACTTTATAGCTATGCTCTTACGAATGACCTTAGAATTTTTGGACCAACGGAACCTACCAGGTATCATCATACAGGCAGCTCGGATGTTCTCGACATTGTTATTACAAAAAATATCCAGCAAATCCCTTTCCTACAGATGATTAATCAATTAACCTCTGACCATCTCCCTGTTAAATTTACTTATCATGGCTTTGAGAAGACCTTGCCTTTAAAGAAAATTATAAACTGACAGAAATTCAATAATTCTCTGGAACAATTACCTGCACACCCGGCTTTTGCCAATATTGTAGACATTGAGTACAATATCACTAAAATCAATAGTAAAATTAAGAAAGCCCTTGATGATTCCACCAAATTCAAAGATTATAAGAAAGACAAGCTCCCCGACCACATCATTGAGAAAATAAAAGCCAAAAACACCACAGCAAAAATCTGGCGAAGAACAGGCGATCCCACTGTTAAAAGAAATCTGAACAGAAAATTTAGGAACATCAAGACCCTTCTCCTACAGTACAGATCAAATTGTTGGGAAGATTTCTTAGACTCCTTGGATTTCTCTCCGAATACAGTCTGGCGTATTGGAAATTCCTTAAGGAATACTGGTAGTTCTATAACAGAAATATTGGTCCTCTCCACACCAGTAGTGGAATTGCTTATTCTGAACATGATATGGCTGAAGCCCTTGCGCAGCATCTAGAAAATACTTTCACCAATCATGCCTCTAATAATGATGAGACAGATGAAGAAGTCGATAATTTCATTAGCCATCTAGCTGACAGAAATTGTAATAATCACTTCAACCCAACTTCTCCAACAGAAATAAGTAATATAATTAGCAGCTTAAAGTCCAGGAAAGCTCCCGGCTACGATAGCATCACCAATACGGTTCTCAAAGCTCTCCCAAGAAAACCTACATAGTCCTCATTACAAACATAGTCAATATTTGTATGAGGCTCAATTACTTTCCGCAACAGTGGAAGCACGCGCAGATAATTACGTTTGTCAAGCCGGGGAAGAACCCAAAGGACTGAAACTCCTACCGTCCGATCAGCCTTCTCCCCAGTTTGGGAAAGGTATTTGAGAGTGTGCTCCAAACGAGATTAACTCAACATCTAGAGGATAAGGAAATTATATGTAAAGAGCAGTTTGGTTTTAGAGCCGGTCATAGTACCGTGCACCAACTACTGAACGTTACAGAATTTATTGCAGACTCCTTCGCAAAAAAGAACACAATCGCCAGCTGCTTTCTAGACCTCGAAAAAGCATTTGACAAGGTGGGGCATGAGGGTATCCTCTACAAGCTGCACCTTGTTCATCTGCCCATCAGTTTTATTAAGCTCATGAAAAGCTATCTTAAAAACAGGACCTTTCAGGTAAAAATTAATGACTCTCTCTCTTCAAGAAAAAGAATTAAAAGCGGAGTGGCTCAAGGAAGCGTTCTGGGACCGCTTCTGTTTAATATCTACACGAATGATATGCCGGTTCCTTTGAATGCAAAAGTAGTGAAATATGCCGACGACACAGCAATTTTAACCAAGTCGCTAAAACCTCAGCTCGCGTACAAGGAAGTCATGTGGTGTACACATCAGATTTTTTTTTTAAAACACTTCATAAATATAAAGATTTAGTCCATTTTTATGGGCTTTAGTTGTTTTCAGGTTTAAATATAGAAACAAAACAATATATGTATGAATTTGTACAGTGCATCTGCAAAGTCTTAGGACTGAATTCTTTGAGTGATTCAATGAAATTACCGTACACTAATCAGAGGCAATGTTTACCAACGCATTTTCAACATACTTATGTTAAAATATTGTTGTTTACTGAGAGAAGTTTTGAAAGTCTTCATTTAATTTTATGCAACTGATATCTGACATTATTTATTCATTAGCTAAGCAACGGGAAGTCAGAAAGTTCTCTGCGCATAATGCGAATGTCACGAAATAGCTTATTGAAAACAAAAGTGTAGCTGCTGTCAGTCATTCCCCTTACTCATTAGAATTTAGCATCTGCGAACTACTCTCTCTTCCTTGAAATGAGTCCCATTAGCGGCCGAGAGGAAAAATCGCTAGACACTGGTAGTTCGGTCCGAGGTTCGAATCCCGTTAACGGGCTGTTGCATGTTTGTTTCATCGTTTTCCCCATGTGTAACGTGTATACGAACCAGTTTTCCTTAGAAAATCCTCCACGAAAGCCTCCCTTTTCTTAGGCAGATAGCCCTCGAGTGCTTTGCAAACCTCTTTTAAATCAAATACAGCAAACCAAACCTTGAAACAAAATTTCATCTTACAGGCCATTTAATGTTAATTTATAAGATAATTTAAGTGATTAAGAAAACCATAAAAATAGGATGAAAAACTATTCCAAAATTTGATTTACACGAAGCAGTATATTAGCTCCATGAATGAACCAAGATATAAATGTTAACAGCAGAAATATATGTAGAAGACAAATCAGTGATCAAGTTGTAGCCTACATATCTGAACTTCTTATGAATCCAGTCTCAAAGCTTTAATGATTCACTGCATAAATAACAATTGCGTATTTTTTTTCTTGAAAATTTGAGGACTTTCACGGTTCTTGTAGTAATTCTGATTCACATTTTACTAAAAGGTACGGTAGAAATGGCGATAACAGATTTTAAACCTAATGAATCTCTGTGAAGTAATTGACAACATTTGGAGAAATAGCGTCTAATTCAACAACATTTCGAAGTTTCTCGAATTTTTAAACCCAACCTTAATGAGCATAGAAAAAGGAGAGGGTCAGAAAGAGAAACATTTCTGGAAATTCCATGTCTTCAATATTTGTGTGAAGAAGAGAGATGTTCTGCTAGGCATATGGTGTATGTTTCCTTATGAATTGCAAGAGGTATCTTTAGCAATACTAAATTTGCTGTCTACTTTGCACTATAAATTATCTTTTACTCTTTTTCCTTCTTTCTTTTAGTTAACAGAGTAAATATCTTAAATTCAAACTGCCACTTCTTTGGTAAATAGTTTTACCTTCATTAACAGTTTAGTCACAAATTTCCGAAATTTTATGCGAAAGTGATTTAATATTGATGTCAATAGAATTTAATAAATAATGCGAAAAGAAGAAAGAACTGAAAGAAAGTTAACCGAAGAAATATTTGACCAGAATGGATGTACTTGCAAAACTGGTCTTGTTATTGAAAGTTGCTAAATAGTATACTTCGCTAAGTTCACACAATCCAAACAGTATAACATTTCATGTGACAAGCAACAACGATCATTATTAATTAATTTAGGTATGTATGAGGTGGAGCGAAATAATAATCAAAACATTTACATATTTACATTTTATAAATACTGAATTGTATCAGAGATTAAAGGTATTTCCTACCTCCTTTCCGCATGCTTGCGTGGTATAATTGGAAGCACAATCGACGTGTATGGGAGAGGTCCAGGGTTCGAGTCCCAGCGAAAACGTGGTGGACGATACTTCTTCGGATTTGGCGATTGGGTCTCGTCAACCCAGTCGCCATTTAAAAGAGGTAGAATTTAAGGTATTTTCTTCCTCCTTTGCGTATATACTTCATAGTGCAATTAACAGCATACTTGATAAGTATTCGTAAGGTTCAGGTTTCGAGTCCCGGTGACAGCATTGCACATTTTTCACGTCTCCGGCTTAAAAAAAAATCTCTACGAGCTTAACTTAACTTTAAAAATGGATTGTAGATTTCTCAAAACTTAGTAGAAGTTTTAGAGAAGTTGTGAAACTGTCGAGGGTAAAGCAACAAGCAAGGTATTATCTATGAATGAAGTTCAAAGCATACACGAAATCCTAAAATATTGATTTAGTTTTCAAACATTCATTCTTTCCTCATTTCCGCAAAAAAAGAACGTATAAAATTTAGAATACGAAAGGTCCTTATTTTCCGAGCAAGACTTTTTATTTATTAAATTTAATATTAATTTTATCATTTATTAAATGTTTCAAGTATGATGATATTATTTGCTAAGATGGTGGTTCACTTCCTCATGTAGGAAGTAACAAGAAAGTACGTTGATTTTGGCAAATTATTCATTGAGATATTGATTATATCTACACAGAATGCTCTTATAAAACATTTTTTTTATAAACTTTGGCTAAAGATGACAATATATTTATTAGAGAGTACTTGGCCTTGTATTTTTTCTCTTTTCCTTGGTTTCTCATGATGAATAAAATGAATAATTCTCAGCTGAAGGAAGTAATTTTTGTGTAATTTTAAAATTTAAAAGCAATTTTAAAGATATTCGTAATGTGAAAAATAAATTTCCTAAGGTATTTTCCACATTACTAATATGTCTGACTGAAAATTTTCTGTCATCATTGAATTTAATCCAGTGATAATTTGATATCATGGATCCGAAAGCTGAGCAAGAATAGCAATGAAGTTCTGATGTAAAGGAAGTAAATGGTAAACGATATATGATATGCTATGCAAAGGATACGGGAATCAAGTATTAACATTATCCAATGTTTTTCGTTTCACTAACAGATGTACTCGAAGATGTTTCACTAACAGATGTACTCGAAGATGTTCATAATGAGCCCAAGATAAGTTGTCTTTCACAGTCTCGAATCGATGAGAACATTGGAAAATCTTGACGACTGGTTTGAACAATCTTTACTTGATTTTTAGAATGACAGTTGACGTCAGTAGAACGTCGTAATTAAATATACGTCATAATATGTTAATAGAAAAATGCTCACAAAAATGCTGTGAATAATCTTGCGAAAAGAAAAATTTGTTTTCTTTTTTATCTTTTATGCACTGATAGAAACAGTAAACGGAAAGAAACTGAAGCACGGAAAGGATATTGAATTTTTGTACAATATTATTTATCTCAAATAGCAGACATTAATCTTAATTTTTCCAAACAAACCGGTACTCGAGATGAAACTTGGTGCTTAGGATTCCGAGACAAAATGCAATTACCTGCTTGGGTCAGAAAAGACCGAAATTTATATTTATTATTGTTGGCCGTTTTTGACTGCAAATAGATAATTCACAAAGTTTTTCCTGAACTGCACGGAAAATGCTTCATCACATGATTCCATTCTCGTTAAGTGGTTTCTATTTACGACACTTTTACTTAGTCAGAACTTTAAGTAACCGCTCTTGTTCACTAGATTTGACAGAATTATTCTTCTTCCCTAAAGTGAAAATTAAACTGAGAGATTATTAATTTAATAGACAAAGACATTCACAAAAATCTAATCACAGACTTATGAAGTATTCCAAAAGATAAGCTCTACGAAAGAATCAGGAAGCTGCATGACCATGCTAAACGTTGTACCTACTTATAAGGATTGTAAATTAATCAAGAAGAAAGACTATTACTTTCTGCAAGATCTGATTTTGCACGAACTTAATCTTACAATTGTGTACTCACACTGTAAATAACGTCGTGATAAGAAAAATATTTTCTTAGGGCAAGAAATTATTGGATATTTGATCTTTTTCTTTTTTTAGTATCCAATCAAACAAGTTCTCCCATTTTTGCAGTTGAATAACTAAACAAAAATTGTTAAATAACAAATAACATAACAAAAACAAAATTTTATTTACATGAATTATGTAGGAATGCATTTCTAAAATTTGAAACAATTTCATGTTTGTAGTTGCCACTTAGTTTTAAGTATAAAGTTTTGAAAAAGCAGTTTTTAATTTTGCATAATTTGGCCGCATTTTTATCACTACAAATACACACACAATTTATAGTTAAAGTTAGTCAAAAATTTGAATTTCTTTTAGTTTTTCAAAATTCTGATGAAACGTATAAATAAAGTATAATTTTTAGTAAAAATTTCAAAACATAATTATGTATCTTACTAAGAATGATATATGTATATAATGTACATAAATATATCAAAATGCTTAAAATTAGACAAAATTAGAGATATATTTTTGCTTATTGCTATAATGATTAAATTATGTAAATTTACCACATTTTTTATTCAAAGTTTACTCTGTTGGCATCGCATAGCTTCAAGCCTTATTTTGGCAATTCAGTTATTTTGTATTTGGTATGAAAATAAAACTATGTATTTGCCTTTTCTTTCTGATGCCGGTTCTTTTTATTTTAAGCATAATCATCAGTTTAAGTAAGATCTTTTTTCTGATTTTATTTTCAAAATGTATTGAATATTATATTTAACACAGAAGAAAATAGAGTACTCTTCTGTTATCGGGACGAAATCAGAAATGTATGTATGTATGGCTTTATGCATAGATTCATGTGTTCATGTATGCATGCATCTACGTTCATGTATGCATGTACGTACATATGTATATACATATATGCATATACATACACACATATATGCATATACATACATACACATGTCCATACATACATACATTTCTTAATTCGGTCCAGATAACAAAAGATTACTGAAAATAGCTCATAAAAGAATTCTTCAACTTTTCACATTTAATGTTAATAATCATATACTAAATGAGGACATTTAATAAGGAATATATTGAATTAAGAAACATATTTAATTTGAAAAAAGTAACCTATATAGAAATAAACATATATCTGTAAGTATGTACAGGAGGATTAAAAATATTTCGCAAGAATATAAAGGCGGGTATGGGAGATCGAAATTAGCAGATTTTGTAATGGAATGGGTGTATATAAAGGACGCTTTAAGGTATTACAAGACTTGGCTGACCGGTAGATAAAAGAGTTCTGTTGGCGTAAGTTGTTATACCTTGCTCAAATTTCGAGTGGTATGAATCGTTGCACAAACGTGGGCAGAGTCGTAGCTAGGGTTTTCAGCGCCCGGGGACAGCTGAAGATTTCGTGCCCCCACCCGTTTGCTAAGAATGGAAAATATTTAATTCTAAAATTTTGTAACATTAGTTTGGCTCCTCCGGATGCTGCGCCCAGGGACAGATGTCCCCCCTTGCCCCCCTCTAACTACGCCCTTGAACGTGGGGCTCGCTGGTAAGCATTTTATCTATAGGGTTATGGATGGAAACGGAGTACTGCTAAAAAGAGATACGCAGGAATCGTTTTCTGTACCTTCTTTGACTAACTGTTTTAATTTACTCGCACTCCCATAAGTACAATGCATGTCAGTGAGTTTCAAATTCGGGTAGTGATGCATATCTCTCAAATTTCTTACGGAGAATGACAGTTTATATCAACAGAATGCTTTTAACTCACAGCGTCTTGTATCCTACAGCGTCTTCAATGCACCATTTCTGCTCTCTCATTCTGTTACAAAATCTTGTTGGTTAGGTCTCCTCGATTTCACTTTACACTTCTGCCAGATGTTTTTTAGTTACTTTGTATTTAACTACTAATAATTTACACATTTTCTTATTCTAAATATGTAGATTAAATAGTTGAAAAACTTATTGTTACGAATTTGGTATTTAAAAACCTAATGTTACTTCAATTATAAATTAAATGGTTTTATTTCTCGCGCAGTGCAGCGCGTGACGAATATTAAAAGAAAGCTAAGCCGGAAAATTGAAAATACAAGAGCGCGTGCATTAAATAAATAAATATCTCTTTTTGATTTCGAGAAAGTACTGGAAAATTCTAGCGCGTGGTTTTAAAAGCTTATAAAAGGAGGAAAACATCTCAGTTCGTAGTAGTTGCTTAGTTTGTTGTTGTTTAGAAAACTGCTCTTGTTGATTGTAGCGAATTCGCGGATTAGCTTTCTTTAGTTGTTTTGAATTACGTTCTATTGGACATTTGAGTAGTTAAAAGATAACTACTGTGAGATATTGTAATACTGCATGATAATTTGAGAACATTTAAGCATTTTTGGTGTGATAATAATAAATTTTTGTTCATTTTTCATCGGACTTGTGCATTCATTTCATAACGAACCCGTACGCACGCAACAATTTTTGGTGTCAGGAGTGGGATTTGAATGCCAATAACAAGAGCGATGGAAGAGCAATTAAGGCAGTTAATATCAGCCTTTGCCTCATTTAAAGAAGAAATGAAATTGGGCCAGGAATCCGTTAAGGACGAAATGAAAGCCGTTCAAGCTGGTCAAGAAAAGATTGAAGCATGTCAAGAAGAAATGAAAAGAGAAATTACCTGCATAATAGAAAATAAATTTGAAGCTATGGAAGGCAGAATTGACACAGTTGAAAATAAAGTTGGACAAATTGAAGAAAAAGTTTCTTTCGTAAAAGATCAAATTGAAGAAAGAGTTTCTTCGGTGAAAGAAGAAATAGAAAAAAAAGTTTCTTCTGAAAAAGAACATATAGAAGGGAGAGTTTCGGCTGTGGAGGAACGAATTGAAGGAAGAGTTTGTGCCGTCCAACACTAAATAGAACAACAAATTGATGAGAGAGTTTCTGCAGTTGCCAAAGAAATGGAAACTTTAAAGAAATTCGTAGCGACGGCAGGGAGCAAGAGTGATGATTTTAAATTCTTATCGATGCCTGCTCGTTCATTTCTGAAGCTATCCACATATGATGGGAAGACATCCTGCAAGTGTACAAGACCCAGTTTTCTATCGTTGCGGATGCGAATGGATGGGATTCCCAAGCTAAGGCCTGTCATCTCGCCGCTTCTTTAAGAGCCGACGCAGCGGATATCCTTCAGACTCTTCCCGAAAACAAAAGGTTAGATTTCGAAGCTCTGTCCGGCGCCTTGGAGCTGCGCTTTGGAGAGAAGTGTTTAAAAGATTACAGCAGGCTCCAATTAAAATCTCGTCAACATAAGCCTACCGAAACACTTCAGGAGCTCGCCACGGATGTTAAAAGGCTGTCCCATCTCGCCTTTTCGGAATGCCCGACAGAAACAAGGGAAATCCTGTCCTTGCAATACTTTATCGACGGCATCCGGGCTACTGAAATACAAAAAGCTCTACGAATGGCGGATGTAAAAGATTTAAAAAGCGCTCTAGTGTACGTCATGAAATTCGAGGCAGCCCAGCAAGCCACTCGTCGAGACCGCTACCCAGTTAGAGCTGTGCGAGTCCATGAGCCAGTGGATCAACTGATGGCTCGTATAGATGATTTAGCCAGACAAGTCGACGCTTTGATACGGAGTAGGAGCGAGAAGAAAGTGGCTCTAAGGTGTTGGAGATGTGGTAGTGAAGGTCACCTAAGACGGAATTGCAGAACACCCCAGGGTACGGAATATAAAACAGATGATTTTACCAGACAAGTCAGTGGCTTGAGACGGAACAGAAGTGAAAAGAAACTAATTCTAAAGTGCTGGAACTGCGGAGTTGAAGGCCACATACGAAGAAACTGCAGAACACCCCGAGGTACGGAAAATAAGACCATTTCCCAGCAACAACGCAGTAAACAAATTAGTGACCATATCGAGGAACGGAGGTTGCCAGATAGTGAAAAACCTTGTTTTAAAGCGCTTAAAATTTATACAATGAGTGGCAACAGTAACGGAATGTCCATTAATGGGAATATCGATCGAGTTCCTTGCAATATGATCATTGACACAGGAGCTAATGTTACCATCATTAGGAATGATTTAGCTGAACAGTTTAAAGATAAACTTATTTGGATGCCATCCTGTGTTACCCTTCAGACTGCGTCTGGTGATAAGATCGACATAATTGGCAAGTTAAACGTAAGCATCACGTTTGGAAGTCCCGCCTACCATCACACGGCTTATGTGGCGGATATCACAGATCCATGCATACTCGGATTGGACTTTTTAAGGAAATACAATTTTTCCTTAGACTTGAAAAACGACAAACTGCTTTCAGCCTCTGACGGCATGACTATCCATCCTCAAAAGGGATCCTCGCCTGGAAATGTCGACGCCTTGTCCGAAAGATCCAGCTCGGGAAGCTGCCGAAATCATACTAGGGTTGAAAAGAAACGCAAGACTACCAGCTATTCTCCATCTCAGATGCTCTTCGGTCGAGACCTTCGTCTGCCTTATGACCGCCTGTTTGATCGCCATACGGATGCGCCTTCATCGCCTGATGAACACATCCAAGATGTCCAGGCCCGTTTTGAAGCGATGCACCGTTCCGTACGAAAGCGAGTGAACTTGGTCACGGAGAAAGTGAAGACCAGATACAACACGAGAGCTGCTGGACATAGATCCAACGAAGGAGACAAGGTGTGGTTGTGGAACCCGATTCGACGAAAAGGAGTCAGACCTGATTTACAGTCACCTTGGGATGGTTCGCACACAATCCTAAACAGGCTAAATGACGTCATGGTTCGGATCCGTGAGTCTTCGAACTCTTACGACAGGTTAGCTCATTACTATGGCCATAGTACGTAATGTAAATAATTGTAAATAATATCAGACCATGGTCCTTTATGTTTTTAAATGTGTATTTGATTTGATTTGTATTTAGTATTTGATTTGCATTTAGTATTTGATTTGTATTTAGTATTTGTTTTGTATTTAGTATTTGATAGCATTTGATTTGTTTAAGTTAGTTATTGCATTTATTGTTCATGTTGTTTGATATTGTAATGTAATGTTTATGCCCTCAGTTGCATTTATGCCACAGTTGTAAGTTTAGCTTCCTGTCCAGGGATTGTACTGCCCGGGACGTGCAGTCCTTGGGAAGGGGGCAGTGTTACGAATTTGGTATTTAAAAACCTAATGTTACTTCAATTATAAATTAAATGGTTTTATTTCTCGCGCAGTGCAGCGCGTGACGAATATAAAAAGAAAGCTAAGCCGGAAAATTGAAAATACAAGAGCGCGTGCATTAAATAAATAAATATCTCTTTTTGATTTCGAGAAAGTACTGGAAAATTCTAGCGCGTGATTTTAAAATCTTATAAAAGGAGGAAAACATCTCAGTTTGTAGTAGTTGCTTGGTTTGTTGTTGTTTAGAAAACTGCTCTTGTTGATTGTAGCGAATTCGCGGATTAGCGTTCTTTAGCTGTTTTGAATTACGTTCTATTGGACATTTGAGTAGTTAAAAGATAACTACTGTGAGATATTGTAATACTGCATGATAATTTGAGAAAATTTAAGCATTTTTGTTGTGATAATAATAAATTTTTGTTCATTTTTCATCGGACTTGTGCATTCATTTCATAACGAACCCGTACGCACGCAACATTATATATTTTAAAGGTGTCGATGTATGAATTCAAGTATTTTTTTATCCCTTCTAAATGTCGAATTTATCTAACAAAACCGTAACTTATAGCTCTCGATTACATGGGAAATTTCCCAAACAACGTTTAGCAATATTATTCCTTTTGATGAGCTGTAACGTTTGGTGACGTTTAGCGTACTGGGTTAGGTGAAATTTTTTTGCACCCTCAACAGTGTGCCTCCTATAGACTAGTGAGATTAGGTCAGTTTTCAGTATTGCCTTCAGTATGGCAGTAAGCGTCTCTAACCATTCTCCTGGTTGAGCGGCTAAATTCGAGTTTAAACCCGTTAAAAGAGGTCTTTAAGTCAAATAAATCTCCGTACAAAGCATCATTATGGAGCATTCGAAAGTAAGTTACAAAGCTGCGTTAGCATACTGCAATTTGTCACTATCACAGTGGTATCAATTTGAACATCTATTTGCCGTATACCTTTTATATTTTCATCAGAAACCAGAAGTAATTAGGATATTAGATCTAACCAAATATTTTTGCATATAAAATTATATTTTACATTCCAAGAAGGAACATTATCTAGTTTCAAAATGATTAAAGGCATGCAAGCATAGAAAAAAGATTGTTTTTTCTGAATTTGAATTCCTTTCGATCGAAATTATTTTGATTTATTTCTTATAACATTCATCAGATTAAGATACGATTTATTTTTTACCATCCCTTCCCGATTTTCACGATGCAAAATTGCTAAAACTTATTAACTCCTCTTGCCGTTTTTGTATTTACACAAAACAAAATACGGGTCCACAATGGATTGAATGCCCACTGCTCCGATGACAGGTTGACAAAATTTCTTTTATCAAAAGAAACACTTCAGAGTTCCGAAACTTTCCACAGAAAATACTAGTGAAGGTGTTCGCAGTACCACAGAGTAAAATCAGTAGTTACAGTTCAAACTACTAAGAACATTAAACACAGCGAAAGCTAAGGGCATCTAAAAGGCTAAGCTTTCAATATTCCGTAGTCACTCTGAACTAACAACTCACGACAAATGCTCCCTTTGTCCTTACATAGTTTGCACAGGCCTCTGTTTCTAATACTTTCTGCTTATCGAAATTCTGACAGACAGACAATGTAGACAGATGTCTTGTTTTGCACCCGCGAAGTCTTTCTGCACCGAGGGGTGAAAAATCAAACTTAGGTGCGAAGAAAAGGTACATAGAAAGAGGGGCAATTTCATAATTTCAGAGGAGAGTAAAGATTATCGAAATTACTGGAAGGCATATGAGCGTCGAATTACGGTTACAGCTACAGAGAACGTCAAATATAGTTATTCAGTTAGTATGCCTATTACTGTGATACAGGCACCAAACCAAACTGTCGCCAGGTTTGGCGACTTTTAGCTATTTGGTTACAAAAATTAGCTAGCAAACCTATGCCAGCTTGGCGATATCTTGCCAGATTACGGAGATAGCCATTTACTCAATGTTACCGTGAGTTGTGATTACGTTTAATGACACAACAATATGCATTGATGCCCTAATTTCTGTTTAGTAAAAAAAAGTTTCATGGCTTGTAATTTACAAAACCTTTCCTTGGCTTGTAATTACTTATATATGTACTGATGTTCTAATTTCTGTTTAATCAGAAGGATTTACATGGGTTATAGTTACTTAGAGCGATAATTCGTTTCACGTCTGGTGGGGTTAATAGCTCCTGATCAAATATATCCCTATCAATATGTTATATTTATATGAATCATATCTTAGAAGAATACTCAGATTTACATACGCTAAACAGTTTAATATTTAAAAACATATAATTGCTTTTTATTTAACTTAAATCAACCTGCTTCATAATGAAATTCTAAAAACGTAATTTACAGTATAAACTAATCTCAACTTGTTAAACTTTTCATTTAGATAATAAAAAATAAAATCTTACTAAAACTACTCTAAATTTACACTATTGTTACGTTCGTACGGGATTCTTGTGGATTTGGAGTGACGACACTTCTGGATGAAATATCGAAACACACTTTATTTAGCCAATGTTAATCAGGACAGCTCCAATAAGACTTTTTACAGTCGTCGAACATCTACTATAAACACGCCGGAACAATCAGCGACACAGCCTTCACACTGTCAGGCAATAACGGTGGAGACAGCTTCCTGCAAAGCACCCGACTCTGCTTTCCGGAGTACAGCTCCCGACTCTGCTTGGTTGTTTTCAGAATTCCACGTACTTCCTGTTCGAGAACATTCTGGGCTAAACTGGTAAGAATTCGTTGCAGAAGGTTCTCCATCCTTCCATGGCATATCGCTAATTTTGTCGCCAAATGGGTGATTTCTCGCCAAATGCGGCAACTCCGCTTTCCCTTGCCATTTTATGGCAACCTTAAATCTGCTTTGAGGGAAAGCTATCTCACCGCGCCTGTACATTTCGTAACACTATGACACCTACGTATTCGATATGAAGTAGCTGAATGTAACCAACTAAACTTAGCTATGCGTGATTTCTAGCAGGTACCAATAAATCTCGTGGCATGAGTTTTCGTGAAGGGAGTGAGGTACCGAAGTCCACGCTGACAAAAATACTGTATTAAGTCTGAATTATGTAGCTTTAACAGTTCTCAATTTAAGATCTTAAAACAATAATTACAAGCTAGGTGGTCATTGAATGTAAGGTAAAGTTTAAATTTTGAGAAATTCACAATTCAATTTAATCTAGGAGGAACCACAATTTTTTCTAGGAAATAGTAAGCTCCTTGAACTTTCAGCTGCAGCTTACCATTTGGATAGGTATTTCTAGGAACTCTCCCCCAGTGGCCAGGATTACCTTCAAACATTAGCCAACAGCCAATCCAAATCTAAGCGCGGCTTCATATTTCTCATTCGCTCAGGCAACTTCTACGGCTTCTGATTAAAATTTTGCAGTCTCTCTTGTTTTGGTAACATACACTAAGTGAACGCTCTTAACTGAAGACTGTCAATGACTTATCGCTAAGTCTTGGAAAGTATAGCAAAAACATGCTAAGGATGTAAAAGACCCTTTTATTAAGAGCTAAGTAAGCTGAACTGAAGGTGCTTACAAATCAGCAAGGATTTATGGCTTGAAATCAAAATTAGAATTTTAAATAAAAAACTAAATTTAAGTCTTTATCAGCACAAAGGCTAAGCAGAAGTATTTAAGTTGGCTCTTAACCTGCAACGCCGTGACAACACTGTCTGCGAGAATAAAGCAACGCATTGGAGCAAGGTGCTTATCGTCGAGTAACAACTAGCAACGTGGCCTTCATCAGGCAGAACACGCTCTGGTTGAAACAATATCAAATCCTCGCTTAAATACACGAGAGCTAATTTGCATTCTGGCAGGAAAACGGAAAGAGAGAAGTGACAGAATAGATTCGTAACATAAAATAACTGGTTAAGTAACATAAACACCTTACATTTATACACCTACGTTTGCCATATAAAATTCTACATAGCCTTCTGGAAAGAACTAGTTGTGACTGAAGTAAGAAGAGAGATAAAGATGCAAATTAAAATAAGTTATTAGTTAATCAAAGTATTTACTAAATATAATTACTAAAACAACATGATTACTAAAACGGACTCAACTATTCTGTATACTGAATGATGAAATTTATTTTTAAAATCCAGAAATAAATCCTCCAAAAATATCTGCTATTTTATGGCTAAAGGATCTTATCGAAGGATTTTAGTTTTATATTAAGCAAAGTTGTTTTATATTACTCTGCTTTTTAGATTTATTCAAAAACCAAAATTTCAATTTATCTAATAGCTTATTAATTGTATCAGTCTTGTCTAACGATTCAGTTAAAAATGGGAGCAAGGCTTATGTTTGAGTAACTTTCCTATGCACCAAAAAGTTTTATGTCTAGTGTCAGAAACCTAATATTCAAGTGTAATTAATTGTAAAAACTATTGGATTTTGCTTGTAGACACGAAGCAGTATTTTATTAATAAATTATTCTGAGATGAAAGGGAAATTCTATAGTAATTAAAAAGCTTTATTTTGATTAAATTCAGATGATTAGCATCAGATAAAGCTCTGATGAGTTTTGAGCTCGTTTCAGTGATATGTAGCCAACCAATTTGACACAAGTGTAGTTGGAGTATTTATGAAAATTTCTTCACTTTCGAAAACAATATCTCTTATCATCCTTTTGTAATAGTTTTATATTAAGTGCTTTACAGAATAATCTGCAAAAAGCGGCTTCTTTTTCATGAAGCAAAATCTGGAAGAAACTCGATAATGGTAAAATAATTTCACATCAGCAGAATGCTGAGAGAACTAAAGTGAAAAGAATTGGATGTTACATAGAATACGTTACATCTACTCAGCACATCAAGTGCAAATTTATATCCTCAGACCGGAAGAAGATGTTTTACTAATCTTTTAGATTTTACAGCGAAGAAAAAGGACTCATTTTTCTTGGCTGCTACGCAATAGTTGTCCACACGAAATCTCAAAGAAGGAGAGCGATTATTTTCAGTGTTTTAAAATATAAAAATAGGAACTTAACGGTTATGATAATAATTTCAGATTTAAATCGAAATAGCTTTCAAAGAGTTCATGAAGTGAATTATTCACTATAGACTTATGCAAAGTCTATAGTTAAAAAGAATTTATACTCCAGTTTGTTTAATTTCTAACACATTTGTTTGTTCCTTTGTTCCTTCAAATATATTTATATAGCCACTTTGATTATAGTAGCTTACTTAATTAATATAATGCCTGCTGCGACATGCATCTCTCAGCATATCATTGCACCAATTATCACAGACTTACAGTTCAATTACGTAATGAAATATATCTCAAAATAATCTTATATTACATGTAATGAATACATTTTACTTTTTTCCCTTAGAAAAAGTGTAAACCTTCTAAAAATTTACAACTTACAAATAAAACTTAGGTATTTTCTCCCTCCTTTCCGCATAGGGTGTAATTGGAAGAACGTTCGATGCATATTCGGGAGTTTTGGAGTTCGAACCCCGGCGAGAGCATTGTGCCTTTTTCATGTTCCTAATGATTCTATAGGTGGCGCCTGGACGATAATTCGTCACAACCAAGATTTTGAAGACTGTGTCCCCTATTCCCCAGTCGCCCTTTAAAAGGAGGTATATAAAACATTTTCTTCCTCCTTTTCGCATGCTTTCGTGCCGTAACTGGAAGCACGCTCAGCGCATATGAGGGAGGACCGGAGTTCGAATCTCGGCAAGAGCGGTACATCTTATTCATGTTCCTTCCAGCGATAGAACATTATCATTCTGCTTTACCAAAAAAAAAAATTTTTTTTAAAAGTCATGTGCAAGAATTATGTAGAATGATTTTGCAAATGGCTTTATTCATTCAATTTTATCTCTGGTAATTTTCAGAATTTGTATTTTTCAATTAGACAAAAGTGCGTGAAATTCTATCTAAAAGCGAAGTCTAATTTTTGTCTAATTCTAGTTTCTTATTAGTTTAGTTTTATTCATTAAAAGATACGTTTATTATTTCTGATAGCTAGCGCTGAATTTAATTTAGTTCCTTATCATTTTAAATTCCGGAATCAAGAAGGTTTTAACTCAACAATAAAGTATTCCTTCATCAGCTTACTGTTGACTTTCTTTTACAGATTTTCTTTTAGACTTTCTATTACATTTTTTAACACTTTGACGTTTATTAATCCATTATATTACAAAAATCAGTAAAATATCCCATTTCATTCTAATTTTCCTTGCATTAGTTACATGACTGCAAATACTTCATATCGCTTTGTTAACAATCCTTTATTCAAGCAAATGTAAAAAGGGTTCTAAGCAAAATATGAACACAAATAAAGCTATTATTACTTTTCACGAACACTCTGTAGCAGAGTATAAAACCTTGAGAATTTGCGTCTATTTAAAACACGTTAAGCATCTTCTATCAAAATCAGTTTACTATCAAATACTTGGTATTTATGAAAGTATGAAAATTTATGTTCTTCGAAAATGAAAGCCTTGGAAGTGGTCTTCCGAAAAAAAAAAAAAAAAAAAAAAAAAAAAGACTTGTAATTTCTGTCACTCAAGAAAAATTTTAAAGAAGTGAATATTCAGTTAGCCTGCTAAGCGAAGTAACTCATATTTGGTAAAATTATCAGTCCTAAGTGAATTTACACACTCTGTCACTGGCAGGCAAGAATTACTTCAGTAAACGTCGTCAAGATTACATCAATTGTAAAATATAATATGTAATTTATAAATACTGATCTTAGAAGCCTTAATTAGAAATGAATATTTGCATTCTTATCACTTTAAATTATCTTTTAGAATAAGTGTAATTCGCAGTTAGTACTGAATTTTACCATCCTTGAAATTTTTAATTTCATATCTTCAGGTTTAATTTTTTCATATCTACAGGTTGATTATAATTGAAGTCACCCTATTTAAACTTACGTAGAGCCCGTTCTGGTGGACCTTTTTCATTAAAATCTTAGTAGATACATTATAGTATGACACATGGGAAAATGAAAACTGCATTTAAAATTAATAGTTCAAATTTTGAACGATAGATGGCGTTTGTCTTACTATATAGAAAAGACATTATCCAGATTTGGAGCGCCTTAAAAAATTAGTACTCAGTGTTGTAAAATCACTCTTCGTCATTCATTCTTCATTCAATCATTTATTCCTTTAGAGAAGAAAAATTCGAGTTTTGCTGATCAGGTAGTTTTTGTCAGAATAACAGTAATTTTTTCAAATGCGCTGCGAGAATATCGACTTGAAAGGCTTCGAAGAGGGCTTATATCGAGGCAGATGAAGAGATTGGGGAATGTCTGTGCTATGAGAAAGAAGATTGAAACAGATTTCAGATGAAACTGTGATGTCTACCAGCGGTCGAGAGGTAACAGCCACTCACTGAACACTTGTAGTTGGATTCGAGGCTCGAGTTCCCACGAACGGCTGCACCGAGTATTTTCGTGACTTTTCCCATGTGTAACGTGTATACGAGCCAGTTTCCCTTGAAAAGTCCTCCACGTGGCATCTTTCCCCTTCCGTGTAATGCCAAATGGTGAAGCACATAATAAATAAAAAATGACACTGTGGAAGAAGTTGCATTTGCGATGGTCGAAAGAACGTCTGGTTCTCAATATTCTTCTAAAAGTATTCGAGAGGTGTCAAGTGATTTATCTCTCATTTGGTCGACCGAACGAAGGGTCTGCGATCCATTGTAAAGTGGTATCCAAACAAGATCCAAGTTCTATAAGAGTTGCAATTTGCATACCCGGACAAATGTATTGATTTTGCTGCCTTTCTTTAGGCCAGATTAGCCCGAAAAATGCATGACCTCGGAACATTTTGTGGTCTGACAGGTCGTATTTGAACCTTGGATGGAGAAGATAATGCTGAAAATTGTTGCATATCGGGTACTGCAAGTCCTAATGTTGTGCATGAACGGTGTCTGTATCCTGATTACGTTACTGTATGGTGTGGTTTTACTGATAATTTCATTGCCCCCAAGACCCTCTAAGGTGTTCAATCACGGATGTCTGTCACTGCGAACGTCTTCAGTTTCATGTCCTTCCTACCTTAAAAGAACTTCCTACCTTAGAAGAAGTTTAGAGACTGTTGTCTTCATGCAAGAGGGTGTACCACCTCACATTGCCGGACCAGTGAAGGCACTGCTTTGAGCCCACTTTGGAGATGATTGGGAAATTTAGAGAAGTTTCCTGACTGTTTGACCACCTCTTCTCCGAACTTAAATCCCCTTGACTTCAGGCTGTGGAGATTCCTCAAAGATCGTGTCTACGGAGGAAGCATACGGTCTGTGCTTGAATTGAAAACGTAACATGCCATGTTGCTGCAACTGATCGAGAAGTACTTCATGCTGCTGTTGAAAACGTTATGGTACACTTTGAACGTACTATGACGTTATGGAATGCTCATTGAACAAATGCTGCGATAAAATTAAAGTTTCGTTTTTCCAATTTGCGTTCTTCTTTTTTCATGCGCCTTCTCAACTGGTGATCGAAATTTGAACTACTGTTTTCATTAGAGATTTCTTTTCCCTATGTTCATATAACGCATATACCAAGTTTGAAAGAAACAGGTCTACCAGATCAGGATCTATGTAGGTGTAAGTAGGGTACTTTTAACTGTAACCAACCTATACATGATTAATGAACATGGATAATATTTAATTTCCAGGTTTCGTAAAATTGCCATACAATACTGATTCTGTCGACGAAGATCTGAACTTTAACGAAGATATTTTAGGACCAGATAATGCACCTAGTATGACAGGTTTCCGGAAGAAATTTAATCGTTTAAAAAATATAAACTTGAAGACATTGAAGCGATCCAAGAACTGTCGCTTCGAATGCCAACCAGCAATCGAGAACCATGTATCTGATGCCAGAATGAGTCTAAGTGATAAAAGGCCTTACGCTAAAATCATGATTAATCACTGCTTAAAGTGTCTGAGATCTAAAGGTTACATGGAAAAAGTGATGGATAGAAGCAGATACAAAAGGGACTTGGTATGTAAAATTAGCGCCAAAATTTTTTTTTTCTTGAATGTTTATTATTCAATTTGTTTAGCTGATAAATTTACATTGCTTGGAGTTAAATTTTATCACGAATGACGAGTATTTTAGAATCTTTGAATCGGTTTTGTGTTTATACTTAGATTAATATAACTTAAACGCATTTAAACGAAATTATTGCAAATCTGACTCTAAATATATTAGACAATCTATCGAAATTCGTTTGTTGAAAATATTATTTTGACTGCTAAAAACGGCTTGACGCCTTTTTCTCATCAAATTGGAACTTCTTACTTTCTTCTCAGTTTTACATTGGTTTACCTTCTGATGATTAAATTACAGTAGAACTCCGATAGGAAATTCCTGCGTAAGAAATTTTCCCTGTAAGAAGTCTGACTTTTAAAGCTCTGAAGCTACGGAATCTGAATAAAAAACAAGAGCAAATATTGCCCCAAAATATGAAGCTGCTTTGAAATCCTCAACGCCTGGACTACATGAACCACTTTGTCATTCAGTTCATTATCGGAATGAAAATATCTCAATTGTAATGAAAGCATCTCATGTGATTCTCACTGCTAATTTTATGTTTTTGGGCTCGTTTGTATTATTTTTATACAAACAACATATTATATTTGCCATAAAACTTAAAATATATAATTGAAGAAAATAAGAATAAGAGAGGAAAGGTTTTACAACTGCAATTAAAGCTAAGGAATGTTTTATCGCTAAGTTTTAAAAGCGTTAGACATATTGCTGATCTCGCCACTTCGTTCGCGATGCCTAAATCGAATATATCTCTACGGTACTGAAAAATGCAGAATGGTCTTGGACACCTTGGAATAACGAAGTCATCGCTAGGATGGTATAACGGATCGAAGAGTTTTTCGTCCCTCTTCCTCTACCATCAAACCATTCGAGAGGAGTTTTGGCTTGCTGTGTATTTTAGGTGGCCCAATGCCTCAAAGACACCATGCACTTATAAATATCCTAGCCCTCTTTGGGTTTGGAATCTGGGGTCCATCAGGCCTCTTGAAAAACGAAGCCCAGGCGAAAGTACATCTCAAAAGAAGAAGTGTCTGTACCACTTTTACATCAAAATCTCCTCATGTACCATTCAGAGAATCCACGAGTTTTTAAGTACAGCAATATTATTAATAGCAAACTTATTATTATGCGAGGCCCAAACTGAAAAGCATGAACAGATTTTCACTAAATGGATACGCGATAAGTTTGTTGCTTCAATAAAGGCTTATCTCCAGGAAAAGAAAATCTCCCGGTAAAGGTCAATGCTCTTGAGCTTATACGCTTTGAAGATAATGGGCGAGTATAGTCTCAGCTAGATTTCGTGGGAGCGGAGATAATATAATGTTTGTGGCCCATCCAACATTGCGTATCTTATTCAGCCCACAGAGAAGCAGATTATCTCAAACTTAAAAAAGAAATATACACCAAGACTACATTTAAGATACTTTGAAGCCTAGGTTATAAAAGTACAGTAAGACCCCGCTTAACGCTGTTTCGGTTTAGCGCTCTTTTATTTCGACTCGGGGATTCCACGAAATCGCTCGCAGCATACGGGGATTCCCCGAAATATTATGCAGCGATAGGTTTCAAATACATATCCGAAAGAGTGTACTTGTATTTCTTGTTCGGTGCGGTATTGTACAGACATATTTTGAAGGGATAAATGTGGAAGATGTCGAAGAAATAATTCAAGAAGCAGCGGCTAGTCTTTCTAATGATGAGCTCAAGGAATTAACTGAACAAGAAGAAAACAAAAATGTTGACAGCAGTGATTCAGAAGAAGAGCAAAAAGAACTTTCGATGGCATTTGTAAAGAGGAGTTTGTCTACCATAACTGAAATAATGGATCAATTCATTGAAAATGATCCGAATTTTGACAGGAGCTCAAAAGTAAGGCGTGGTGTTAGAGATGCTCTATCCGTTTATGAAGAACTTTTAAGAGAACAACGCAAAAGAAAAAGGCAAACAACATTAGATGCTTTTGTCACAAAAAGGCAGAACACTGAAAACGCGGAAGGCTAACTAAATATGACTGACTGAGAATTTTATTTGTTTTTTTTTAAGAATATTCGTTTTGTTATTTATATTTTGTTTCTATTTTTGCAAGAAATAATAATGTGGTATTAATTTGGGCTTTAAGAAATAAATGTTTGGTTTTATTTTTATTAAAAAAACATACTTTTTAAATTTAATACCTAACCAATTTCCTAGCCATCTTCCCCTAACCCCAATATTTACATGTAAAGATAGCCTCGTTTAGCGCTGTTTCGCATTACGCTCTACTTTGATGGAACGTATCCCCCGCGTTAAGCGGGGTCTTACTGTAACTGAACTGACCGTCGGAGAATTCTGGAAGAATCACTACATTATCCTCCACTGCCTTTCCGGAAGAATCACTACAATATCCTCCACTACCTTTCTGGAAGAATCAATACAATATCCTCCATTGCCTAAGAATAATTTATAAAAGGTTTGAAGCATTTATAAAAAGCTTAAAGCCTCAGAGAGCTCTTTGAGAACAATGAACTCAGCTTAGAAAATGCTTTGCCCTCAGTTGGGTACTGGAAGGGACTTGAAGGGTTTCACCAGTTGTTCCTGTTATCCTATTTTTGGACAAGTTTATGGGCTGAGAAGTCAGCGAAGAGGATATTAACGAGTTAGTGAAAGATCGCAGGATAGATTTATCAACAGAAGAACTTCTGCCCACCATGATTACGACATAAGGGTTAAATATTGATTTGGCTAGATGGGTCGGGACTCTCTTTAAATAAAATCTTGCTTCATTCAAAACCATATTTTAACTGAAACTATCCTTTAGGTTCAATAAGATAACGTTTTCAAATAAGAATTTTAGAAAAAAAGAGATAATATTAAAAGTGTAAAAACTTGCTATGCATTTATTTTTGAAAACTTTATCTGCTGTGCTTACTTTGAATTACTTAATCATGCCATCATACAATATTTAAGATAAAATTCTGGCTGAAGCTATAATGCAATCTAAGAGCTTTTTTTAATGTACTGGGTTCCTTTGAATGGATTAACTGGGATTTAACATCATTTTGTTGTCTTCAAATTGAACCTACCAAATGAAATTTATAATTAAACTTATGAACTGAAATTTGTAATGAAAAGAAAGATTGAAATTTGGAATAATAATTTCTTTGCCTTGAGATATTATAGATTATTACCATGAACTTTTTTTTAGCAAATGACGCCTTATATTGAACCCACGAATCCGTTGAAAGATCATCCAGTCACTATTACAACTAAACAAGGGAAACATTTTATTTTTGGAGGCTGGCTATCAGATATGATGAATCCAAATCAGAAGCAAAAAAATCAGCAAGATTTTGTAAAGGATCTCGAATTTCGTAAATCGCGCATTTTATTAGCTTTACCGTGGATGGAGAATTCAAAATTGCTGAAAGCAACCAAAGAACCCATAGTGATTGGAGGAAAACTTGACGATGATTATGAGAACGTGAGTACCTTTTGAATTTAAGCATAGATCTGAATTTAAGCATTTTCATAGATCTAGTCATGAATGTTATTATAAACAAACTTCACCAGAAAAAAATTACAGTTAATTGTACTTTAAAGGAGAGAATATGTAGTACATAAGAAGAACGCTCTTGGGTTTAAAAAATATTAGGTATCAAATACTGAATGCTTTGTAAATGCAATCACAGTTTTTATTTCGGTTTTTTTTTTTTTTTTTTTTTGTTATCTAGCATAACTTGTGATGACGTATGCAGTCTTGATGAGGTTATGTGAAACACAAGCTAATATAAGATTGATTAAAAGTGTTTTATACAGTAAGATTTTATTTAAAATGTATATGGTAATTAATGCACTAAAAGGAGAAAGATAATTTGTCATATAGTTTAATGGGAATAATAGTGAAAAATTCTATTTACAGAATTCATCTACAGTTTTACACTCATGTCCATAAATTAAGGATAATGCAAAATCAGGCAAAGGAAGAGTTAGAAGCAAAACAAATTTGACTTATTTGTAAAGCTTATTTATTAAATAAAAGGTAAAGAGCTAAAAAAGATGCTATATGTTTGATATTATTAAAAAAAAAGCGATTTTTTCTCCATGGAGCACATTAAAAAAAAAAAAAAAAAAAAAAAAAAAAAACACTATTTACAAAAAAAACCAATATTGGTTGGTATGATTGTTAATACATTGTATGTCTCCCAGACGATGCAATACAGTCCGTACAACGCCTAGGCATGCTAAGTATCAAATTATCGATCTGATCTTGGGGGATATTACACCACTCAAGAAGCAATACTCTCCGAAGTTCCGGTAGACATGTAGGAGGAGTTTGACGGGCTGCACTCGTCGACCAAGTATGTCCCACATGTGCTCTACTGGACTCAAGTACAGTGAGAATGCTGGCCAGTCCATACGGGTGATATCCTTCGATTGAAGGCATTCGCTTACGATGTGTGCACGGTGAGGACGAGTTTTGTCATCCATAAACACAAATTGTGCGCCCATGGCGCCCCGAAACAAACGTACATGTTGTTCCAGAATGACGTCCCTATAGATTTGGCTTGTCATGGTTCGAATTTGAACATGCAGGTCAGTTCTGGAACCCAGAATAATTCCACCCTAAACGAGCACTCCTGCACCACCGTAACGGTGTCGTTCAATGATGTTTTCTTGGTGGTAACGGGTACCTGGAGCTCTCCATATGAAAGTCCGGCGAGAATCAGACTGCAAGCTAAACCTGGACCCGTCGGAAAACATCACACAAGCCCACTGTTGCGGTGTCCACAATGCATGCTCTCTACTCCAGGCTAACCGCAGGCTACAGTGAGTTGCAGTAAGTGGAACGCATCTGACAGGTCTACGAGCATATAGACCAATCTGCCCTAAGCGTCTGTACACGGTCTGTCTTGAAATTGTAGTACCAGTGGCTGAAGAGAACTGACGAGACAGGTCTGAGGCTGTGCTCCGCCTGTTTCTTTTGGCAGTAACTGCCAAATGCCGGTCCTCATTCGGCGTTGTAACTCTGGGGCGACCTGTGCTGTAACGTCTACTCACATTATCATCGTCTTGGAGTCGTTGCCAAAGCCTGGAGATGACACTCTGGGCAATTCCAAGTTCGTCTGATACTTCCAGTTGGGTACGCCCACATTCCAAACCGCCGATAATTCTACCACGTTAAAAAATCTTTCAAATGCGTCCTTTGTGTCATAACTATTCGGTTATTGCACTGAAATGCTTATAAAGCGGCTGCAAACAATTTTACTTCTTTGCCTGTATTCCTTATATATCACTCTCTTACACTCTCGTCATTATGACGTACCATCGGTGTCATCTGGTTACTTCCTGAAATTTGCATATGATTCTTGAAGATGTGTGTAGTGATTTTACAGGTGATATATTTATTTTAGAGTTCGATTTCCGCGAGACTCCTTAATCTCCTTAATTATCCTTAATTTCTGGACATGAGTGTATATAGTGAATAACAAAAACGGGGGGGGGAGGGCATGATAAACTAAAAATGGTAATGGATCATGCATCTGACAATGTAATTAAATTAATAGAATTTGTTATTTAAGCTTCTCACGCTTTTATTATTTCCTATATAAAATTGCAGATAAATTCTGTAAATAAAATTATTTAAACAAATATTCCCATTTAATCAAAATCACAATAACAACCTTATACAAGCGTATATGTACGCTAAATACAAGGTTGTTATTGCGATTTTGATTGTCACATCGGCGTGCTTCTCTTCTATTCTATTCCCTTTTAACTATATAATAAGCTACATTTCTTCTTTTAGTGCATTAATTTTCATATCCATTTTAAATGAAAGTTTATTTTATAAAAAACATTTTTAGTTGTATTTTATTTTCTGTTTAATCTCAATTATATGCTATCAGTTTATAGTCATTATTAATTAGTGCACAAGCACTAAATTATAAAAAAAAATGAACTAAAGAAAAATAACCGAGAGTCATTCGGAGAAAGAAGAAATCGATTTGAATATTCAGTTTCGGAAATTGGACGTAATAATAAAGTTACAACAAGCATTTTACTTAAAGCTAAAATGAAAAAACAAATATCACTGATTCGTCATTAAGGGCATGATAACAATCACAAAAGTAATTTTTTCTCGAGAAATGCTTTTTATTTAACCCCGTCTACTTTAGACCGCATTTTTTAAAAAAATAATGCAGAAAATTTTTCAATCATGCCTTTTTATCATTCTTGCTTTAAAAGAAGGTAACAAGTTAATTTTATAATCTTCTAAAGTTTCAAAAACTTTATATCCGATACCTTTAAGGTGTTGAAATTTTAAAATCATAAACGTCAAATAGCCGAAAATTCAAGCGATCTTCAAAAATTCAGAATTAATGTTATAAAGTATTGGTTTCTTCCTTTCTGCATGCATTCGTTGTGTAATGATAGCCCACTTGCCGCGTATTCGAGAAGTACAGGGTTCAATTCCCAGCTAGAACATTGCGGATTTCTTCGATTTCCTTGTCTTGAAAGTTACAAATTGATTCTACAGTGGCGCTTGAACTAAAAGGGGATGAGGGATGATTCTTCACCACCAGGATTTGGCGACTGGGTCCTCAGTCCCCAGTCGCCTTTTAAAATGGGGGGGTATATAAGGGTATTGTCCTCCTCCTTTCTGTATGCCTTCGTGGTGTAATGGTAGCACACTTGGCACGTATTCGAGAGGTCCAGGGTTCGAGTCCTGGCGAGGGCACTGTTCGTTTTTCAGGACTCCTGTTTTTTTTTTTTTTTTAAAGAGCTAATAATGACTTTAGAATGTTACAATTTTCCTACAGGTTTCATTGGAAAGCTTTCTTTACACGCTAACTCATGTTGCAAACAGAAAAATTCTGATATGTTTAGTTTGTTTATTAAAACGAAGATATGTGCGGAGAACCAAATGAACACCAAATGAAAAAAAATCTAAATCTAATTTTGAAAAATATCCCTTCACCATATTGCGCTGTCGCCAACCAACAGTGTATGTACAAAGTTTGAACTGGATATCTCATCAAGAAGTAAATTAAAAACGATTTCAAAATTCCAATCGCAGTGAAGCAGCATGACTGAACTAAATAAAAGATTTTATTATAATTACTAGATTCAAAATAAATGAGTTTTAAATAAAGACAGATTTTTGTTGGATATGCAACGTTTACTTTGCCTCAGGGAAACCCGTCTATCAGATTTCCGGTGCTTACATACAGTTTTCTTAGAAAACTTTCAGCATATTATGGCTACCGGACTTTAAACTGAACATGTGATGTATAAAAAGTGTTTATTAAGCAGTTAAAATAATTTGAATTTGACACAGCACGGTAGATTTCTAAAATAAAAGTTCAATACTTCTCCATATTGCTGATGCCTTTACATAATTGCCTAAATTTCAGTTCGTTCAGCAAATATTCCCTGTGGTAAGGATTTAACTTTATTTAGAATGTCTGTATAATGCTAAAAAAGTAATAAGAAAGTGCGTAATAGTCTTGAACTGTTCTTTTAATTATGATGAAACAGGTATCGAGTTCAGTTAAAAATAAACATCACCAGAATTTTTGAATGGGATTAAAATTTTCATGTAACTACGACGTCATATAATCATAAATTTTCACATGATCAGATGTATGAGTCTATCTCATGCGTCTGTATCTTAAGTATCATTAAATTTGAATGCTGCAGTTTTTACTGCGCATGAAAAAGTATTGGAAAATGAATTGTTTTACTTTACAGAACTATGAAGATGACCAGAACGACGATGACGTCCCCGATTTGGACAAACTGGAGAAGAAAACCCAAGACTCCATTTCTTATTTTATATTCGGAGCTTTTGCTTTCCTTTGTGTCTTAAGCGTTTTTGTGTTTCCTGTCACCGATTTCCTACGTATGTTTGTTCTAAACTGCCGTTCAAATTCTTTGATAATTTGCGATATACTCCGATGCCGTGACCCAAGTAAGATAATTATGCTCTTTGTCAGAATTTATTTGCATAGAGAACATTACTTTTATTACAGTTTTAGTTGAACTTATAAATATTCAAAATACAAGTATGTCGGATATAGTAAACAAAAAAAGTTTTTAAAACCTAAGACGCAGAATTTCAGTTATCACGACCATTTAAGCTGCGTTCAGACGGGGACGTAAAGGGCATAAGTGGTTATAGCTGAGCTCCGTTGCCAAGGCAACCAGTCTGTGCTACGTCACAAAATCTGGTTTAGGGCTCGTGGCATAGGGTTCAAAGTTTTCAATTTTACGCTGAGTTTGGGATAAGCGTCGACCAATCAGAGCGAAGCTAAAACGAAGCGGCGTTCTACAGAAGATTTCGCTGTTACAAAACAAGCACAGCGAACGCGGGAAATCTATCGAGCAGGAGAGCAGCGCGGGAAAGTTGTAGACACATCCACGCATGCGCAAATTTAGCTTCTCTCATTGGCCACGGCTTACACCCCGTTCTCGCAGGTGTGGACGGAACTCCCGTATTTTATGCCCTTATGACTATGCCTCTATGCCCTTTTCGTCACCGTCTGAACGCAGCCTTAGAGGACACAGTTCTACATATTATTAATATATGAGAAATTCAAGAACAGGTCATTCCCAGATGACCGACGATGTATAAGAACTTGTATGAATACCTTTAAGAGAATGTTAAAATGTGTGAGCAGTCTATTCATTTCACTTCAAACACTGTTCTCGAGTCTTGTGAACCACACCTTAAAGCTACTATGAACTATATAAAATACCATGGCGAATTATTATCACGTGTAAATAGCCACTAATACATTCTCTACTCGCAGAAAACATATTGTTTAAAATAGTAAGGATTTTTTTTTATTCCTTAAACCTAAGGAATGAAATGCAGTCTGCTTTTTATTTAAATCCAAACGAAAACATTTGCTACCTTAAATAAGAAGCAGATATTTACTGGCAACTTATAACAAAGAGTAGAAAGTTGCAAAATCAGGTTATATCTTTAATGAGAAAACTATTTTCTTATAATATGCAATAATAATAGTTATAAATAAAACGAAACAAAGTAATAATTCGATTATCAATGTAAGAACAATTGATAGAAATTAACCTAATAATCAAGTTAATAATAAGCTCGAGCTAATAATAAAAAACTAGATAATAATATTTTAAGCTTTTTACCACTTTAGAAAGTTTTTCAACCGAACATAATTTGAAAATAAAAGAAGAATTAAAATTTCAAATTAAAAATCATTGTTTTCATTGACAAATAATTTCAACGTGTATTTTCCCAAGAATTATGAAAAAGAAAATTGGATTAGAAATCCATTTTGTTCAAATGTACGAAATTTTATCCCGATTATTAAAGTCCCGATTATCGTTTGCGATTCCACTACCGGTGATATCACAACTAAACTTACATAAGAAAGCTCTATAAGGTTTCTAAATAATATCCAAACCATAACAAGTGAGCATTGGTTTGTCTAGAGCAGCGGTTCTTGCGTACCACCTAAACAAAAATTGAAAAACTTTTAGTACTTAAACTATATTTTACAATGATTATTTTTCAGTTTCTGTATAGAAATATTAAAAAATTATATTTTGCCATTTGTGCAACCTATTGGCTATTTGTATTAAATATGCACAAATAAAAAATATTAGATTAAATATTGGTTACATTTTAATTATCAAAATTTAAGTTATAATACTTTAATTCTAAAATTTGCTGTGAAATCTGGTCCTGTTTAAGAGAGATCAATTTGTTTATGTTTGATCATATTTCACGTAGTTGTAACCGTAAATTAAGATCCCCTTTTAATTTTTAATTTTGCTTTGTACTTATTTTTCAGATATAGCATGGAAGAATATCCTTGTTCACACAAATAAATTGTGAAAAACAGGCAATAAAAATTTAATAGTTTTATTTGAAATCCCTTCAAATTGTTTTTTTTTTCTGTTCAGCCAAAAGTTAACGAATGTGTTAGTTTTGAAATCTTCAGGGTTCGATCATAGGACATTTCTATCAATTGTTCTTTTTCTTCACTAGATAAAATTTCGGGTACATTTGGACAAAATGAATTTCTAATCCAATTTTCTTTTTCATAATTCTCGGGAAATTACACGTTGAAATTATTTGTCAATGAAAACAATGATTTTTAATTTAAAATTTTATTTCTTCTTCTATTTTCAAATTATGTTCGGTTGGAAAACTTTTTAAAGTGGTAAAAAGCTTAAAATATTATTATCCAATTCTTTGATTATTAGCGCGAGCTTATTATTAGCTTGATTATTAGGCTAATTTTTATCAATTTTGCTTTTTCTTCACGAGATTTTTGAAATTAGTAGTTAAAAAATACTTCATTTATTTGCGTACCACCGGTTTGGTTTGTTTGGTTTGGTTTATTAGATTATGGCAAAGCACTCGAGGGCTATCTGCCTTAAGGGAGGGATGCCTTCGTGGAGGACTTTCTAATTGAAACTGCCTCGTATACACGTTACACATGGGGAAAACCACGAAAACACCCATGCAGCCAGCCCGTTCGCGGGATTCGAATCTCGGACAGAACTACCAGTGTTCAGCGACGTTACCGCTTGGCCGCTGGTGGGCCCACAGGTTGGGAATCACTGGTCTAGAGTAACTGTTTCTAATATTTTTGTTATTTCTAGGGAGTATTGTGCTCTTTAGATGCTGCTGTAAACTATATTTATATTTTGAACACAAATTTAAATTTTGTTATGACTAAAACATAAAATAAATTATGCCATGATATGAAATTTAAACCCACCAGATAAAAAAACTTAATATTTTGTTATATATATTTAAATACATTTAAAATTAAGAACTGAATGAAAAGTAAGATTAAAACATATTTCATTTCTGAACGGAGGTAATGGCTCCCTTCATGTATTTTAAATTTAGCTTGGGTCAAAATCGTACCTCTAATAGATTACAAATGGAAATGATGATGCACTACGGTTATAAACGAAATTTTATATTTTATGATGCAGTTTTCGATTAAAATCTATTGGAAAGAAAGAAAATACGCAGCCTTTGTCTTATCACTTTTTATTTTACAGATGTTCTTTACAACAAGTAATATATAAAAAAGATGAAAGTCAATTCCTACTTAGGTCAAAAAAGAAAAATTTTATTTTAGTTACTTTTTATTAACATTATCAACATTTTTTAGTTTCTAATTTATGAAACTATAATTTCATTACAATGGTCTGTAATTTCTGATTCTATCCCCAAAATGAAAAAAACTGTATTAACATCAAGTGTCATCCAGTACAAGTTTAAAAAATGTATTTGAACTTGAGTAGATGAAAAAAAAGTACTTTATTAACGATTGAAAATTTGAGCAAGATATAGGGAGAGTGTCAACTAATGGTAGGAATTTAAATAATAGGTTAGGTTATTTAATTACGGCCAAGCCTCGAGGGCTATCTGCCTAAGGGGAGGGATGGCTTCGTAGAGGACTTTCTAAGGGAAACTGGCTCGTATACACGTTACACGTGGGGAAAACTACGAAAATACGAAAACACCCATGCAGCCAGCCCGTTCGCGGGATTCGAACCTCCGACCGAACTACCAGTGTTCAGCGACTTTACCGATCGGCCGCTGATGGGCGTAGGAATTTAAAAAGGAGAATCTTTCTATATGCAGACAAGTTTCCAGTTGAATAAAGAACACTTTCTGTATTAAATTCATCCTGTTTATAAAATGCGCTGTAATGTTTTTCTAAATTAATTAGATACGAAACGTGTCTTGAGGTACAAGATATGCCTTAATTCTTTTGCTTTGCACTGATTTTTTACCCAGTGACATTTAAAGAGTGCTAACAGGATTTCTACTTACAACTTTACAGTTTGCTTATTCGTGCTATATCACTAAAGCAGTAAGGCGATTGCTTCGATACATAAATGTATTAAGTAAATTTTCAGGTTTTTATTGTTTAAGACAGGCAAAGAAAAAAACAAATCCCGTTAAAATGCAGTAAGTATTTAATCATGGTAATATCAGAAACAAGTGAACTATACTTGCACGAAAAAGAGCATTATAATTTAATGAAGCTGAAAATAAAAAAATAAGCATACAATATTTTCGTAAAACTCTGCTCTATTGTTATCTTCTTGTAGAATACAGACTTGTTAAAGAGATGTGTGAAACGTCTGGCGTACCAATTACTTCTTATAAAGTGTACAAGAAACTAATGGAAAGGTATGAATTAGAAAGCGGTGAGGATGAATAATGAAGAATGCTTACAGATGAAAAGGGGCGCATTGATCTATTCGTTTATATATCACTTCTAAACATGAACTATTTCGCGAAATTGATTTTGTATAAAACTCCATCATAATAATAAAATGTTTTATAACCACAAGTTCGTTTTTCTCGTATATTTTTTGTTTGAAATAAAAAATTAAGCTTTAATAAGAATTTTCAAACTACGTTTTACGAACCATACCAAATTTGTGAGAAAGCTATTTTTAACGTTTAAGACATAAAAAATAGTAGGTAATTCGAGTTTTATTCAGCTACAATGAAAACTGAGAGGAATAGTTTAATATGAAATGCATCTATTCCTGGGTTTCCCTTATGTATAAAAATGGTACTTTTCAGAGACTTTTTACAGATTAATTGCACTTTGCTTACATTATTTAGGGGTTAGACTGATAAAGACACATATTACTTTTATTTCCTAAGATTATTTTTAAATTTTAAACTTTAAATTTGTGTTTCTGTCGGTTCAGAAACATATTGTTTCATTTATTTGTTTCTTCCGTTGCACAAATTCCCATCCGATGACGATGTAGTGGAAGAGCAAATTCCATATTTCATTTTTGTATTTTGTATATTGCCGCTTCTCTAATTCTTGAAGTTTGAAATTGTAGTTATGTGTTTTTGGTTATTGAATGTGATTTATTACAAACTGGATATGTGATGATGTCGTGTCTATGACAAAGTGCAATTAAATAGCTCCGAAGCTGTCTTTGACAGCTTTTGCAACCTCGGCAGCTCTATCAGTATAAAGTAGGTCCCCTGGGTCTTCAATGCCGATATCAAACAGTCTGGCCTGGATTGCTGGGCAATGTGATGGCGAGACAGTGGGATGTCATCTGGACAAATGTTGGTGTAACTACGCTGTCCGTCTGCAGAAATCCTCATCCCTTTTAAGTGATTTGTCCTAAGTCTGGTTATGATAGTCGATATGGCTCCGTCACAGTTCAATTCCTGGCTTGACCGATTAGTCTTTGGCTGGCAACTGCATTGGCATTAACGAGGGTGTTAACGATTGGCATCAATGAGGGGGGTGAATTTTAAAAGTATTTTTTATTTTATTCTCCATTGCTCGCTTATAAAGACACTTAATTATTATTAAGAATGGGCTCAGTCTCTTTATTTTAGCTTCATTCTCCAGATTTGCATGTGTGCTTACTGATTTTTAATTATTCTAATAATGCAAATAGAATTTGTAACTTTAATTGCCAATTTTATTTAAATTTTACTCCTTTCACCTGCTCTCTCCTTTTTTTTTTAGTCAGGGATGTAAGATAGAAAGCAAAAAACTACAGTTTAAAAATTAAAATAATTTATATTCAAATTAATTTGAATTGGTTAAAAATTAAATGAAATTTATTGCACTAGGTTTCTAAAATATTTTCTTGCTGCAGTTATTTTACTTTAGACCAGGGTTCTGAATTAAGTTTTAGTACGTTCTAGACGTTTTAGTATATCAAAATTTACAGCTTTAATCTCATCTTTTGTTGGATTTAATATTTTTTATATTAATCTGAGATATCTTTTAAAACTTTATTATAACTCGATATGAAATTATCACAAAAATCAAAGCCTTTGTGTATGGGGTCGAAGTTATTTAATACTCTTTTTAATGAATATTTTTACTTTTATTCCAATCCATTTATTCCACCAAATGTTGTTTTCAGTCGAGAAAACATTTTGGTTCTTTTGAGTCGAACACAATCTTGATGACAGCGAGGAATGGTGTCTGAAGATTAAGCTAAAGTATGTCTTTTTCTTCTCTCCAAATTTGCCCATTTCCTGACCTTTACACTTTGAAATATTTATCGCTTTTTAATGTCCTTGTTCTTTAGTCATACAAAATCGGTATGTTGCGAAATCTATGCAGTTTTAATTAATATTTTAAATGAATATTGTGTTCCTAATTATGGTAAATTGCTTTATATTTAAACGAATGGCTTCAAAAATAATTAAAAAAATTCTTTATAGTTTGCTCTATCATAACAGCGTTTTTGTTGTTAGATCCTGCAAAAGTTGCATTAAAAAAGCTTTCTACCGACTTAAGTTTCTATTAAGTAAAGTAAATTAGAAGAGATTTCAAAGAGTGGGAAAGATGAAAGCTCTGTCACATTTAAAAATACTCTAATGTGGACACCACATTGACTTCTATGGCCTATTAAATTATACACTTTTTATTCAGCATTTCATTTAAACATATTTCATCAAATTTTAATTAGAGATATATTTTTCATTCAATTAATTTAGTTCTCATTTCGCGGCAAAGTAAAAATACGTAAAATCTCAAAACATCTTCATTAAAAATTGTTAACATACAAAAAACATAAAACACCAAATACAGTTAAAAACATTTTTTTTGCAATCAAAATTAGAGTTTTTATACAAAAACAAACAATTCGGCCAGCTTGCAAGAAGACATTTTTCGGTGCACAAAACTGAACTTTCGCTTTTGGTCCCACTTGGCAAAAAGACACTGAAGGTGCAGGCTCTGACTTTCTTGACTATCTTGACTTTCTTGACAGTCCTATATTTAAAATTTTAAACGTTCTACGGCTGCTCGTTCTTAAGCTATCCGAGCTATACTTACGTACGTACACACGTCAAACAAAAAGTCTCTTCTGAATAGGTTTTAAATCCATTTTACAATCCTTTTTGGTAAAAACAGTCCTTTATTCTTTTCGTACGTAAAGATGCCACGCAAAAACATCTTTCAAATGGTTTAGAGAGCGGTTGAAATTGATATTTTCTTTAAAATATGATACTCGAAAGTTTTCGCGATTACAATACTTCCTTTGCTTCTTGCAAGGAAGTAAAAAATGAATATATTTCGAAATCCTTCACCCCAATGTACAGTTTACTATTTGCTTCAGCACACTTAGTACAAGATATTTTTATTCAAATTTCTTTATTCAATTTAATGCCAAAAATATTTTTGATTGTATTTCGTACAGTATAGAAGTGTTTATACTGGAATAAATATTTTTTATTAAAAACTTCAAAAGAAGAAAGAAGCCTTTACATTAAAATTTCTATTAAGGAAATCCTGCACTCGGGTAAATAAATCAATAAAATTCTGAAATAGCTGTTTATAAAATATTTTTCGTAATATTTTTTAGGCCGCCATCCTTATATTACCGCATACATTTCTTCAATACTTTACAAAGTATAATTCAGAAGAACCGTAAAAACTGTCAAACTATCGTACCGCCCATCTTCTAATTAAAGGTATCGTCACAAAGAGACAACCAGACTGTTATACAAACTGAAAAGTATAACAGAAAAACTTCGATGATTGTGGATAATTTAAAACATGCGTTCAAATTCAAGTATGAAATACAAATTCAACATTTCCTATTAAACATTGCATTGGTACTGAGTGTTCGCGAAGGAAAACCGGCTAGCCGAAACGTAAGCAGATCAAGATCAGTTAAATTCAATCAGCAGGGAAGCAATGCAGAGTGATTATCAGCTACCTTGTCGGAAATCATCTCTCTAAACTCTAGAACTATGCGCTTATTTATATTTTAACTAATTTGTGTTCTTGTAAGAGATGACGAAAGTAGAAGTGAAAGTAATAAAATAACTATGTTTATTAGCACAAAACCTTATAATTACATGAGAAGCAGCGCCATCAAAAACAAGATCCAATGGAGAAGACTGCCAAGCTATGTGAGTGAGTTTAAGTGAATTCAGTACTTGAATTCGCCGTGTAATACGGATGTACACTGGTGTGCAAAAGTCAAGGACGAGACGGTTTTTTTCAATATAACGTCGTCCAAAAGCCTTCCAAATCAACGCAAATAATACCAAAGGTCTCCAAGAAGTAAAAACATTGGTAATGTAGGTGAAACTTATCAAGAAAGAAATGAAGAGAATATAAAGGAACTTTATTGAAAACGTAGCATGGAACACAATACGACACACCAGATATATCCATGTGAAGGTGTCCAGCAAGAAACATCCAGCCTATAGTAGGGGATATGTCGTCAATGAGTTGTTAACACATTGCTGCCGATTCCTTTTGTAGCGCCAATCACAGTTCCGGATTCGTTACTTTTAATAAGTTACATGCTGCCACGCGTCTCCCTAGAAAGACCTATACATGCTTGATGGGATTTAGATCCGGAGACCTTGCCGGCGAGTTTATGCGTTCAATATCCTAACCCTACAACACCTTTTTGACAGCAACTGTGCGATGAGGTGGAGCGTTGTCGTCCATCAAGAGGAACTGAGGACCCATAGCACCTCTGAAAAGTTGCACATAAGAAGAACATCGTTACAATAGCGGGCCTCGAGGACTGAACCTCTTTGAAAGAGGTGAAGGTCCTACGACTAGCAAGCATAATGCCTACTCAAACGAGAACTCCGAGACCTCCAAACCCGTCCCTTTCGATTATGCTGGAGGAGATATTACGTGTTCCCCGCTCTCTCCAGACGTGTGTGCGTCTAGAATCGCTACTCAGACTAAATCTTCTCTCATCCGTAAACCTGTAGTACCTGTAGGGCAATATAACGGTTGTCTGCTGCCGTGGTTACTTGTGGACGACCGCTGCAGAACCGTCGGACAGCTGTTCTTGTAGTTTGAAATGCTTTCCAAAGTCGTTAAACGATGCTATGAGCTATCCTGAACTCCACAGCCATACTTGTCGCACTTCGACCTTCCTCAATCTTTACAGTGATTCGACTTCGGGTAAAATCATCCGGATGTCATCTAAGAGATTCTTTGTGATTCATTTCACAGTGAGACAGCAATTCGATGTCGTTTAATATACGCCATACAACAGCTTCCCAGAAATGCTGAGTTCTCAGTGCCGACGCACTTTTTACCCTTTCGACACTCCCTCATTAACTCTAGCTGCATTGTATGCGCATGTACTACCGTACCTGATTTTAGTAAACTTCCTGATCGGTGTTCCAGCCCGTTGTGCCTCTTTATTCCGCTGATAAATTAATTTCCCAACTTCGTCCTTAATTTTTGTACACCAGTGTAATTAGTCGTCAAGAATTGGAGTTGGCTCCGGGTTTATGATTTGTTTTATTTATGAGTTTTAACATCTATAGATGAGAGCTTTACTTTAGTCAACATGATTTTTGGTAAAATTATGTAGACATTAACACCAAGTACTGAACTTCTGTTATTGTGTTTATAATCTAGTCTTTGCAAATCGCATAGCAGCATTTACTTTCTGTTTTGAATTTCTGTTTTGTTTCTTAGCTGTAGTCTGTAGATTTCAGGAAATGCATTAGTTTGATTTTACTTGCTTTTGTGCTATCGAAAAGCTGAATCTAATTAAAATGTAGTCTACTTATAATTTATGTTTGGATGATAAATTACTAATGTCAGCAATATTCAGCCCGTTGGGTGCTATTGAGTTTGGATGAAAAAATAATGTGCTGTCTCCATTAGCACAGTAACTTCAAGTTTACGGCAAAAAGTATTTTAGGAAATACGTCTTTGGGTAAACAATAGATGAATTTAAAGTTTTCGATTATTTAGAGATACATTTTCTGGTCTGACATTCAGTAAGTTACAAAAAGGGAAACTGAAATGAAGACTTTCATTTCTTCTTTTTCATTTTTTTCCCTTTTCCTTAAAGTGCCAAATAAGAGAATTTTGCCGCAATTATGTATTTTTTCCTCCCTACACAAAGAACGATAAAAGCTCGTCCTCTTTATGGATCAATATTTCTTTGTGAAGACTAAAAGGAAGTGTGAAGTTTCACGGAATAACCAATTGCATGTGGGATTGCAGTGACCAATTTGCAAGTTGAACTCAACTGACATAATAACAGAAAAGAAGCGATTTGGCGGCAGAAGTTTATTCTAATTATTGTTAAAATAAACTTATCCTTATAATTTCAAGGTAAGAAACTTAAATGCTAAAAAACAGCTTTAACTAATTAAAGTATTAACTAAGTTTCTAATTTAATTTCTTGCAAAAAATTAGAATGAAAAATATCATGATTCGTTTTCTTTTTTATAAAATTTTTATTTTAATAACTACTATTTTCAATATTATCCTTCTCTTGTGAACAGTATTCCATTAAGTAATAACTATAATATACGTCTTCTTAATATATAAAAACTAAGTATTATGATCAACTACTTTCTATGAATGCGTTAATATTAGTAATTTCTTTGAACCGTACTTCCCTGTTTCATTGATACCAGCGAATAGATTTTCCAATATAAGGCTGTTATTTGCTATGTAATAGTTATATATCGGCTTTCCTTTTTAAAATTGAGTTCCTATTCGTATCTATATGTGCATGCAATCCTTCGACACAAACATTTTTTTTATTTAAGTATGATATTTAGAGCCTTTTCAGTATGTTTCATAATTACGCGTTTATGTAAATATTTGCATATATAAAATGTTAGATAATGCATATATAAAATGTTAGATAAGATAATCGACATATATAATTTAATATATGCTTAAACGTAAAGCCTATCTGTGTTTACATATAATATACGTTTGAAATAAAGAAACTCTTAAAAGCACAATATCTAGCTTCTAAATATGAATAGTTTATGAATTTTCATTTTGAACGAAGATCGATTTGAAGTAAGAAATAAAATCAGGTGACAGAAATCATTGATAAATTTTGGCGTTATTGAAATTTGGACCAATTTAAAACTGTTCTTAGCTGCAGGAAAAATAAATAATGAAGTGCAGTTTTGCTGTGATTTGTACGTTTGGCATTGCTCAGAAATGATACACGCATCGTAATCAATAATATTTTTTCATATAAGCGTCTTTTAAGATAAGAGTAAATTTTCATTTTTTTGATAAAAGGCTTGCTTCTGATTTTAGTTATGTAGATGACCATCAATGCCATTCATAGAATTTCATCTCAGACATAAATGGAATTTAGAATCAGCAAACATAGTATGTGACGAACATGTATTTCTATATTTATTAAATATACTACATATATCATGAATAATTCTTTTGAAACGTTCATAACAATGGAAATAACTTTGTATAAGTAAAAAATGCTCCCTTTGGTAAGAATTTAAAATTAAATCAATTACTTTAATGAAAATTTGTTCCCGAGTAGAAGAAGAAAAGGAATTATACTATTTTCTTTGTTTTGTTTAATATTACCTTTAGCACGTTATCATTAAACGCAATCACTTCGTTATTACAAGTCTGAATTTTAGATCATATTCTGTTATTGAAAGGTTTGCTTTATTTTCATGTAAAAAACTATCTTGTTTAGAACTTTGCTTTTCTCTCATCCTTAATTAGTATTATTGTTGATTCAAAGTGGTTAAAAATGAACAAAATGCGAAGCGAAATATTTGGCATTTATTCGAAATCCTTATTCTGTTAACAAATAAATTATAAACCCTATTGTAGTCTGTTGATTTGGTGTAGGCACATCAGCGAAATATTTGGCACTTGTACGAAATCCTTATTCTGTTAACAAATAAATTATAAACCCTATTGTAGTCTGTTGATTTGGTGTAGGCACATCAGCGAAATATTTGGCATTTGTACGAAATCCTTATTCTGTTAACACATAAGTTATAAACCCTATTGTAGTCTGTTGATTTGGTGTAGGCACATCAGTTTCATTTGTTCCCTTCTGTCTTACCCCGTAACCATGGCAATAGATGTGTTTATTTCAAAGTAATAGGCTAGGGAACTGGAAAATTAGGTTTTTGTGAAAATTCATCTTAGAAAAATAAAACAAATTGCTTATTGTTAATTTATTGAGCAATAAACTTTCCTTCTTATCTGTGTTCCTTCTTATCTGAGTTAAAGATTTTAAAAACGCAAAATCAAGGACAAGAAAACTGTAGGCCTTTAACTTGTCGTCTCGTATGTAAAATCCTCATTTGCTCCACTTTAAATTCTTTTAATTTCGTATCATAACATAAAATTCAAATTACTTACATTCAATTCAAAATATATGTACTTTTGTAATGTTTATGAATGTGAGTAGGGAAGAGAATTAACGGTCTTAAGCGCATGCCTCTTATGTTTCCTTATGTTTTTCAGATAGTTCGGATGGTAAAACTGTTAAATTCGTTCTGTTAAAAATAAATACAACATTTGTAACGTCTCTAATAAAAGCAGTTAAAAAGAGCTGTATTATTGTTGAAAATTTCAAAAGCAGAAAATGAATGATCTGTTCATATAGAAAAACTAATGAGAAACTTCAAGATCAGATGTGTGCCATAAAATTACCGTCTAACAGATCACCAAACTCCATTTGACCTTAACCTTCCAAAGAAAAAGAAAAATGCTCGAAGAGGGTCTATGCTATTGACACTGTTACCAATCTCACTTGTCTGACAAGGGTCAGCACAACCCTACGACATTCATCATGGTAAGGAGTCAAATGTGTCTGTCGCTGGCAAGAGTCTTGAGCACCATATAAATGACAGCCCGACTTTAGTTCAGTTCCGCCTCCAGTTCTAAAGAAAAGCCAAGGCACGGAGCAAGTGTCTCTCACCCCTTTTACCATACCTCAAACCTCTCGATAGGCCTTTCAACTAACCGAATATTTAGAACGCCCCATGCCGCACAGACACTATACTTATACAAACGTACATGTGTTCTCCGGGATTCAAAGCCGGGCCCTTCGGTACCTCAGCCAGAGTCACTAAACACTATCCTGAGCAGAGATTTTTTTTCATATTACATGTAGGCGTAATCTTGCTCGAATTGGGCAACGGTTTTGACAGTGGAGTTTGTTTTATAACGAGGATTCGAGAAACAGTCTTCAGATTCTGAAAATTTATTCCAAAAGAATAGAAGTTCTGCGAAGTTTATAAGGCCTTCTTAGCATGCCTTCTTGGTGTAGAGGTCAGCACGCTCAACGCGTATTCGAGAGGTCCGTGGTTCAAGTCCCGGCAAGGGCATTGCTCATTTTTCATCTTTCCCGCTTCGAAATAACCTAATGGTTCGACAGTGGTGCCCAAACTAAAAAAGGTGAGGGTTGATGATTCTCCACCACCAGGATTTGGCGTTTGGATCTCCTAATCTCCAGTCGCCTTTAAAAGGGGGAGTATATAAGGTATTTCTCCCGCCTTCTTAGCATGCCTTCGTAATGTAGTGGTCAATACGCTTGGCTCGTATTCGAGAGGTCCGTGGTTCGAGTCTCGGCGAGAGCATTGCTCATTTTTTATCTCTCCTGTTTCGAAGACTCCACAATTTAAACATGGAATTTCAGTGAAAATCCTTTTTCACAAACTTTTGCAATGATTATAAGCAGAGAATGATAAGTAGAACCCTGTCTTCGAATGGTAAAGATACAATTTTTATAGCAACACAAAGCATTTCAACTGTTCAAAGCAGCTGCTCACTTGGAAAAATGACGAAAATTACTCTCATTCGTTGTTTATTTCAAGGAGCAGATCTGAATGCAGTTCAGATGGGAAAGAATAAGGATTACTACAATTATTCATGTCAAAATTTACTTCTATCATTCGTATCAATCGTTAAATGTTGAACTATGGTTTCTCGCAGAATGCGATATTTTACACGATCAAATCTCCGGTTATAATCTTTTATCTGCCATAGCAATTTGCTTCCTTGATAACGATTACTAAAAGTAGTAATGAAATTGTCTTTATTCATAATAAATGAGAGCACCTGTATTCCTGTGGGAAAGGGTTGCTTTAAATATTTACTTATTGCTAAGTGCTCTTGGGCTATTGTTTCGGAGGAAGAGATGTATGTGCAGAGAACTTTGCAAGCAACACTGTATCATATTAAGATGTAGATAAAACTAGCCTATTTAACTGCTACTGTAGGAAGCAAAATATACCAGTATAAACGTTAGGATACTTTGAATAGTACCTTAAAACAGTTCATTGGTTTTAAATTTAGGCATGTACCCATTTTCAGATGTTGAATCATATATACTTAAATTTTATAAGGTATTTTTCCTAAATTACTTATTCTTCAATATTTCTTTTTTTTCTCCATCAAAATATTTTCCGATTGAATTCTCCTTAAAATCTGTTTAATTTCAAGTTCATTGTGTGTCAGAACAGTTAAGCTATTCAGAAGAATAATTAACTTCATCAATTCAAGGAAATAAATGAAATATAAGATAAAGGGATTAAAGAAGAAGTTAAACATACACTATTAATTCATTAAAACATTTTAATTCTTTTAAAACGAAACGAGTTCAGATTTATCCTCGTATAACGAAAACGTTGAATTCGTTATTTATCGTTAAAAATGAGATATAATGTTATTTAATGAGAACGCGTTATCCTCGTTTTAGCTCGTTTTCAAAATCAGTTAAAACTAAGTCGAAAGAGAAAGCAGTGTACGGTTAGATTAGATTATATTGGATTTATTATAATAAAGCAAAGCAGACTAGGATTGTCTGTCCAAACGAAAGGATGCCTTCATGAGAGACTTTCTAAAAATGTTATATGACCTAGTATTATTTGATAGCACTGCTTCAAAGTTAAAAATGCATTGGATTTAGAATGATGAATATACTTGCAGAAATGTTAGTTATCTATTTAATTGTTGAATGTTGTAGAATATTGCCCTTCTGGGATCCAAAGCGGCCTTGATCTCCTGATACATTTCACATATTCAGTACATAGCCGCTAGTATCAAGTAGCTAGGCACACCTTTTTCTTTGAGCATCATTAAGTCTCAACGCTTTGTAAGACTATGCAATGGCACTCTGCAAAGCAGCAGCACAATAGTAAGCCTCATTACACAAAGTATCATTATAACTACTACTTCAAATGTACCTGCATACATCTTGTCTCTCTCTCTTTTAATTTTATTGTTCAATTGTAATTGCATTTGTATACACTCTGCATTTATGCATAACCCTTGTTTAGTTTTGCTGCTTATTGCTACAACGGAATTCAGTCTTCGCTTCTGTAGAACGCCGTGTTCGTTTCAGCTTCGCTGTGATTGGTCGACGCTTATTCCAAACTCGGCGTAAAGTTGAAAACTTTGAACCTTATGCCACGAGCCCTAAACCAGATTTTGTGACGTAGCACAGACTGGTTGCCTTGGCAAGGGACCTCGGCTTTAACCACTTATGCCCTTTACGCCCCCGTCTGAACGCAGCTTTACGCCGCCGTCTGAACGCAGCCTTACATTTCTTCAGCACCTCGAGTTCTTCGCCTCGCGCATGCGCGATAAGAATCTCATCTCTGCGTGATTGCAAAAAGCGAACTTTTGCCTTCTGTTTTTACGAGTCCGTGTATACACTGTATTCATCGCTGAGATTTATGTTATCCTAACGCTATGTATATATTTTGATTTATTAAAAGAGTTTATTTTTTGTAGGAAGTCACTTCTCGGAATGTTGCTGTCAGGAGGCACAACGAATTGTCCCGGAAGACGCAAAGTTTGGTCGTACACCAGCTCGGCTGGAGAGCGGTTAAGTTCACCGTTAAAAGTGGTCCGAAGTCCTCCATAATTAAAATGACCACCGTTTCTGGCCTTAGTAGTAGCCAAAGACAAAAATGGCTAATGCATGCGATAAAAAAGAGAAAAAATAGTTTATTATGCGTATTAGAGCACCCCTTTGTTCCAACAGCATTCATTCATTCATTCATTCATTATCAATATACATGGTTACAAACATTGCAATATGTAATACGTCAAGGGTATTTTAAATTATATCATTTATATATTACATTAAAAAATAAGATTAATATTTAATTCAATAATATGGCAATATTTGTAATGCGTCCGATGGGGGAGTTAAAAATTTATAAGCGAATTTCTGATCAAACTGAACATTAATTACATTTGCTAACAATGTACGTTTTGATATACTTTAAAACGTGTTTAACGCATTAAAACGTAACTGTAATAAAAGTGTTTTTAACGTCACATATTATTATTTACCTCATAACAAAAGGTTTTTTTTCTTCACAGTAAAAGGCAAGAGACATCATGCGGGAAAGCTTATGGAAAAGGGAATTCAGACTTCTTCTAAAACGTTCTGTAATAACTGGGATTCCAGAGCTGCTTGCTACCAGAAACAACTTAAGGAGGTTCTTGAGATTTTGCGTATTTTTAATATGTATATGTGGATTTTTTTATACTACATCAATATTTCTACGCGTTTATTGGAAATACCCTACAGTTATGAACGTGAATGTTGAATATCCAGAAACGGTTGAAATACCAGCCTTTACATTCTGCAGTTACAATGGGTGAGTTCATATTATACAGTTGGGAGTTACGTAAAAGTTATCAAAAATTGCTTATATTATCTTGCTTTATAAATAATATGTATTCTTAAAACTCTCGAAGAGTATAGCTGGCATTTAGGCTATTAACTTTCTAAATATTGAAACAAATCTGTTAGGCTTAGTTAGCTGTCTCAAACAAATCAATTCGAAGCTCAAGATTACGAAAGCACTTGACAAATCTCCAGTCGAACAATCATTAATTCAGAGGAATAATATATTAAGGGGACTCATACACCTTAAACCCCCTCATGATCTTCGAATATGTGACTGTTGCAGGAATTGAGATATTTTATTTATTTTAAAAGGAATTACTTCCAACTTTTTATAGCTGACTACATAATATAGCTGCTTTGGAAACTAGTAACCAGAAAGTTTGTGTTGCCACAAATATTTTTGTAATTTAATCCTCTTTGTGACAAAATATTTCGCCATGTTTCCATCTTGCGCGCATGATATTTTAAAAATGGCTAATGGTACATACTTGAAATTGGATGGAATTCTTTATATGGGCGCTATTTTCTAACTGAACCAACAATCTGATGAATATTTTAGTATTGAAAAATTTTATGGACGGAAACATTACAAATTTTTTTAATAAAATACATTTTATGAAGTCAGCTCCAAATAAAATAAAAATTTAACATGAAATTTTTAGAATTTTAGGTTCACGGTAGTTTTCAAATATTATAAAAGCTAATATATTAAATATGGAATTAAATTATGAAACAGAATGTTTTAAACTGTGCGCGCAAGTTGGAAACATGACGAAAAATGTTGTCACTAAGCGGATTAAATTATAAAAATATTTGTGGCAACACAAACTTTCTGATGACTATTTCAGAAAGCAGCTATATTATGTAGTCAGCTGTAAAAAGTTGGTAGTAATTGCTTTTAAAATAAATAAGTTACTCCAATTCTTGCGACAGTCACCTATTCGAACATCTTATGGGTTTTAAGGTGTATGAGTCCCCTTAAGCTTTTAAGCACATGGTTAATAATAAGAGATAGTATTTTCTGTCCTGTATTATCTTCCGTCATGAAAGGCACTTACACCATTTCTATATAAATATCCCATAAATAAAAAAAATATTCGATACATTAATTTTCATCAGTGTTTAAAAGAATAAAGAAGAGTTTAATTTATCCATAATTATACGAAATTATTAGCCCAAAGGGGCGGTAGCCCAGATGAGTGATTAGTTTCAAAACGGCATTTTGTGGCGTTTCACTATAAACGCGAATCGCTTTTTAAACTCTTGGCACCAAATATTATCAGTAACTGTAATAAATATATTTAAAGAAACTAAACGATGAAGAATCTACCTGAATGTATGTATATTTCTCGCATTGTGAAAAAACGACGGTCCCTAGAGCCATCAAATTTTGAATAACGTAATCCTCTACGCGAACATGGGCAGTTGGACGCCCGAATTTTGACTTTCGAATTTGTTTTATTAGCTATTTCATATTTCGTAAACCTTTAACGAATTTTTAATTAGCAAACTTAAAGATTTCAAAGGGAGCAATGGCTAGACAGTACGGAAAAGAAATATTTTTATCTCCAGCGAGCGAGACTGCCTTTCGGAAATTCTAAACATATGTTGTTTCTAAATTTGTGATATTGCTTTTGAACTGAATTTTATGTGGTTTAAATGCGAAGAACATGATTGTTAATAAATAAAGGTAACACACAAAACGTCAAAAAAAAAAAAAGGGGGGGGCGGGGGGTTTTTTGGCTGCAATATAAAATCTGAAAGCTTTCAGTTCTCCCTTTTTTTCAGTTATTCTCCATTTTTTTTTCTAATTATAATGCAATTTTCTTTAAAGTAAAAGTTTTAGCAGGAAAATACTTATTGCAATTATATATAGGATCTGATTTTCTGTATATTAATTTTCTGTCTATCACTGATCTTACGAGATATTTTATTTCAGCCACTAATTAAACTAACTAGTATGTTTTGTAGTTCAAATCAGCAATTAAGCTAGTAAGACAAAGCAATTGATTTTCTAAATAAATGTTAGGCACGCAAATACACGTAATCAGAATTTGCCAAAATTTACAGTACTTTCTGTTGAAGTGAAACATTAATTTTTCACAACAGCTGTGCCTGAAATTCTCTCAGAAGATCCGCAGTTTCTCTTGCAGCAGGGAAATAAAGTGAATGTTTTCCTCTAATCCAATCAAATCATTCGTGTTTTCTTCTTAACTAACTTTCATGTGTTCTCCGTTTTTTGAAGAAAGAAAGCATAAATAGAAGGCAGGTATGATGCATAACAACTTAAGATTGATTACTTGGAATAAAGATATGTTATTGTTATAACGTATTTGTGCAAACAATAGAATAAATGTATTGCTTCACGGCATAAAAGAGTAACTTTCCTAAATTTCCATTTTATTCATTTACTGTCATTTGTTTTTCAGAATACAAGCTTCCACTTTCTGTGCAAGATTTCCGGATTTGTGCTCACCGCAGAAAAACTATACGGAATTCTGCAAAATGTATTTCTATTTTTGTGATAGAAACTATATATATGATAATAATATGACGGTATGTATAAATGTATAATTATTGGTGTGAAACCAAACATCGTACAAACAACATATGTTTATTTTCATCTACGTGCTTTAAAATCCTACGCACGTGTATATATATATATATATATATATATTATATCTTGAATATGAGATGAATTTTAAGCGCATTTTTTATATTTTTAATTGCTTACTCGCCCATAAACTCAGAGGCCTGTCACCTTAAGCCATAACGAAAGGTTTAATGTATTTTAAAATTATCTAAATCTTTCTTGAAATATTTTCCACGTAATTTTAGATATACGCATTTTCATAAATCCGCTTGAAGCCCCTCTCACTTAAGATTCACTATTAATCGCTTTCTCACGCGCTGCTGTATTGGAGCGATCCGGAAAGCATCAAGCTTGGGATAAAATGGTCCTCGGTTTAATATACAAAAAAACAAGAATAGATACATGTACAGACAGAAACAAACAAATACAATTAGTATTGTTTGTTTTTCTCTATTACATGTATCTATTCTTGTCTTTGTTTTGTATATTTTTATGTATCTGTGTTATTCCAACGGCCATGCACACCAACAAAGCTATTGTCACGTAACCATTGTCAAACAATAATCCTCAGTCCCTGTTTGGCCATGTATTGATCTTTAGATCTGTGTAAGTAACTCCCGAGGCAGCCTCACGGGGGGGGGCTCCAGGGAGTTGTTGTTCCTAGATAGGGAAGGGCGTGGGACACACGACTGTCTACCTATGTTAAACACCAGGCATCCCCGTCCTCCTTTACCTGTCACCTGGTCCTCGGTTTTATCCTAACAATCAGCAGAAAGTCAAGAAGAACACACGCTCCACAGGCAAACATTCACCAAGAGAGAAAATTTCTAATCCAACCTAAAAGCCGAGCAACTGGTTAGCTATACCAATCGTAGTGGGCACCACGATACGGCTTGGTCCAATAACAACAAGGCGTGACGACAATAGGTGTATTCCGGAGCCATCGTTCGCAAATTTGAAAGAGTTGAAGTATTTAGATTCGCCATCGAAGAGCTCTTTGGTGATGGCGGTAGAGTATTTCACTGTCTTGACTTGGACCCAGGCTCCTAAAAATGACAGAGCCTAGATCCGAGTTATCTTAAAAAGCCCTCCATTTTTACTCCTTTGCCGCTCAGACAGTATAGTGATTAGGAAAGCCGACTGCGATACCAAAGCGTAAGTGTTCGAATCTCGGAGAATGCATGGTGTATTTGTTCGTACCTTCATAGGAGGCATAGGTGGCCCACCTATTAGGTGCCTCCAAAATAAAGTGACCACCGCTTTTGGCCTTAGTAGTGGCCATTGCCTGTGGATGGTTTAGGTCCGCCATCGGAAACAAATATTCTTCCCTCGACGCGGAGGAGGGGTGGCAATGCGTGTGTTGGCTGTCCTACTTACGCGGCTATCGGCTCCGAACCCCCCTGAGATGGTTTCTCGTACTGTTCATATGGTGGGAATGGGCAGTATGGGGAAGATTAGCTGCCTTTACTCGAAAAAGACTAGAACTCCCCTAGATCTTGGTTTTAGACATAATCTTGGGAGTTGGAACTGCTACCAGGTAGAAAGCAGCAAGCTGTTACACAGTCAACTATTCATCTGCCTTCCGATATGAAATATTGGAAGAGGATAGGAGACTACGTTCTTTCTTCGCTCATCTCTTAGGAGATGGAAATTTTACAACTTAGAGGGCATGAACTGTGCACGAATTTCAAATGCCGGTTGTAAATATTGTAAATAGTGTATACAGTGTCTGTTTCCATTTATTTCCTCCTTTCTTCATCTAGTATTGAATAACTTCATATTGCATTTATTTGTGCCGTCATTTAAGTATCAGCATTTGTTTTCGTTCACTGTCACGTGACCTCTAAGGACCAATGGAGAATATCTTCTATCCCAAGCTTCGGATTGGTACCATAGACACATGGCCGCCTTAAAACTCAAGCACTCAGGATCAAGCTCCAGCCAATGAACTAGCATCCTTATGGGGCCTCACCGGCTTGGACCTTAAAAATCAAGTGACCACTGCGTTCTCTCTAGATACTCCCGCCACCACGAACTCTCTGGTGTGTTCCTGGCATCTTCATTGATATTGAAAAAGCGTTTGATAAGGTTTGGCACCCAGGCCTCCTTATCAAACTTATCGGGAACAATTACCCGCCTGCATTATATCAGTGTATTAAAAGCAGGTTTCCCTCAGGACTCGAATTTTTCGCTTTTTCTCTTCAACATCTACATAAATCATCTTCCCAGTCACAAAGATGCCATTATCGCCTGCTATGCAGACGATACTGCAATTCTCAGCAAATCCATCAAATCGCAAAGAGCAATTCAAAACCCCCAAAATGCAATAGATTATATCTTCCCAAGGTTTAATGTTTGGAAAATCAAAATTAATGAAAGCAAATCACTACAATTTATTTCCAAAAGAACCCTTTCAGAAGACATCTCAATAATATCGCAATTAATAATATCTCCATCCCAAATGTAAAATGCATTAAATAGTTAGGTGTTTATCTTGATCAAAAACTAACCTTCAAAAACCATATCGAAAATATCTGTAAAAAAGCCAACCAAGCAATAGGCAGTTTCTGTGCAGTTATACGGTGAAATTCTAAACTTAGTCTCGCTACAAAAAGAGTTATTTATCTACAAGCTATCCGCCCCATTTTAATGTATGCTTCCCCAGCTTGGGCTCTAATAATGATAAAGGCTCTGTTAAGGTAAGAAAGAAACGAAACGCGAAAAATGAGAAATTATGTTGCAAATTTTTCAAACATAAGAAATTGTTTGGAGGTAAGTTAGGAGAATATATGCAAAATTCTAATGTTATGATACTGTACTTCACTGGTTACTAGTCGATTTCTATTCTTTAAGCATGACACTATGAATTTCAACAGTGCTATATGTTCATCAAACAAACGAGGAAGTGCTTCGTTGCTGTCAGAAAGGATATTGTTTCTCCGCTCTTGGTAACACAACACGGACACAATGCTTTCAGATTCTGAAATATGCATTGTTACTCCATTTTGCTTCTTTTTCACACGAGTTGTTGTAACACTGGCAACGTTTTGAAGATATCTTGTATAGAAACATATTCTTTCTCAATAAGACAAAAATCTCACTCCGTGCTAATGAGTTTTGTACTCGGAATATAATTTTAGCATTCTGAAAATTTTATTAAATTCATTATTCTAACTGTTTAATAAAATGCTGAAATAATTAAACAGAGATAAATGTTACCTTTTACCACTATTATTAATTGTACTATTTGTATTTTACTTGAAAATATGAAAATAAAACAAAACTGCTACTTTGTTATTACTACGTTTTATTTCAGTTGCCTGCTGTTTCTACTTACGAACTTCCTGATTTAGATAGAATAGAATATAAAGAATTAGGGAACAAAGTTGAAGACTTGTTAGAGCTGTGTGAAATTAGATATACTAGCGGCCACGCTCCTTGTTTGTAAGTCTATTATACGTTACATTAAAACAAATACTTTTTTTCATATATATTAAATTATGTGAATGAAACAGCATTTTTGTTGCCGCATTCAAATGTGTAATGGTAATTTTCCGAAATATTCAAAGGTTTTTCAAAACACAATTAACGTTTTATATGACTTTACATAAATTTACAGGAACTGAAGAGGAAAATAATCATGAAGGTAAATACATTTACCTTTTTGCCCTTTTCATAATGGATCCTATGTGACATATCGCTGTTTGTATATGTTTGATTACTTAATAGTAGTGATAAGCTAATGGGAAAAAAGACCTTCGATATTTTGTCACTAAGACAGAAAGATAAATAAATGTATGCTATATGCAGCTGAAGGAAAGTAAAAATTGTGGTGAAAATCTTTGCAGTGAAATCTTTTGGTGCCTTTTATGATTGTTTACTTGAAGTGACTGCCACAGTTTGCCTAACTCTTGTCACATTATTGCAAATGACAATCCTATGCTTCTGCGTATACGTTCATAATTCGGCTTTGTTCAATAGCATATGATTTCCATCTATTCCCAAATTTAGACGATACAATAATACAAAGTATTTTCTGTTTATTTTGAGTAAGTGTTTATCATTTCATTCTTGAATTTAGTTTTAAGATTCATCCCTTATACGGCATGATTTAAGAGGTTATCTTTTTAAATGACGGAAAGCGCTCGACGCCTTTCCTGACATCAAGGAAAGCTAATAGATTCTCCGTCTCACCTCATTTCAGTTTACTTCATGAAGCAGGACGCACTTATGTCTGAGTTTATACCTGAAAATGTGCATATACTAAAAGAGAGAGTGGTACGGCTGAAATTTATGTAAAATATAAATTAAGAAGCTTCATTATCATACACACTTACTACAAGCATTTTCGAAGTAATAATTTGGTTTATCAGTTCAAATTAATCTCCTCCATTACGTAGACAAAAATGTTGATGATGTAGCAATATTGACTGGAAGCTATAAAAGACATTCATTTTCATAGTTTGCTGTTTCTAGAAAAATAGAAAATAGTCTTTAACTCCCCTTTGAGCTTAAAACGGTAAGTGTTCTGGTTCTCGCTCTGCATAGGTTAATGAGACAGCGAATGAGACAACACAATTTGCTGATTTTTCCCCTCTCGTGGATGAGAAAATACAACTTGCTGAATTCTAAATGAAAAATTTCCCTTGTCTCTTACTTGGATCTTAGCATTTTAAATCTCTAGAATTCCGAATTGGCAGTCGAGATGTAACACACTTTTTTTCCCAAAGATCAGTTGAACTTTCATAAGCAAATGCGCTATCATTATACAGTTTTTATAGAACATGGAGACTTTGCTATATCCAGTTTTGCTTTGGCCTGTGTCCAAGGGGTGTTTCTGAAGCTAAAATATGTCTTTGACGGGTGACAGAGGACGTGGACACTTGGTGGCTAACATTGGTAAACAGGTATTGTCACACCCATACCACTATCTGCAGAGCTGGCCTCTTCCTCGAGGCCAAGAGGTGTTTCATTGGGAGTTTCTTTTAAATATTAATTGGTTGTATTGCCAAACCAGGTCTGCAGCGCAGTAGCAACAATCGCTTGCCCTAAGTCGTCAGAACTTTGATTATGTGTTTGACTATTAGAGGCTTCACTGTAGCTTTGACTATGAATTTCCTTACCAAACTCACAGATTGAGAAAATCAAGCCAAAATAACTTGCAATCTTGGGTAGCCTATATCGTCAGCAATTCACAAACTCAGAAGCCATTAATATTGTCTTCTTCCTTTACAAACTTTCCAACTTCTCCTCTTTTAGTTTTAATCGTTGTTGATATTTTATATCCTAATCCACAATAAATATAGACTAGTTACGAATACCACAGGTATGCTCTCGTATTACTTGCCATATACTTTGAAGAGCTGGCGCTAGATCTGTGCGGATTAGTAGCCTATAGTCGGAAGCCTTCCATTCAAGAAACGAAATGAAATGCATATTGCATACAAGAAATGCTGCATATTATTGAATAAATGGCTAATAATGCTCTCGATTTGGCAGGCCTAGAATGTTTGGTATTCAAACGCTCTTTGTGATTCTAAGGCTGAACATAGATGAAGAGCAAGGGAAGCGATAAATGCTTTAAAAAAATATGTGGAAAATTTTAAGAAAGCGTGGTAGTCGTCGCTTATGACAAAAATATCAAATCTGGAAACATTTCTTCAATAAAAGTTGTTGTGTCAAAGAAACGCTTTATGTAATCAATTTATACCTGGTGATATAAATGCCCTAATTATTGAGCATTAATGCAGTTGTGGATATCAGTCCACAGGAATAAGATGATATTGCTTAAGTTTAAAATTGACGTTTTTCTTTAACTAGCGTCACTGCAGAGTTAGATCTAAAAAAATTGATCTAATTTTCCTAAATCGCTGCAATTGCTTTTATTCGATCTGGCTTAACATATGGCGATACTGATCTAACTTATTACCGTTTAGGACAATTCAGTCTAAAATAGAAGGGTTTTGCACGGACTTTTCTCGAACCCTGTGTATGAATGAAATGAGCTGTGTTAGTTGTTAGATCAGATAGTTCTCTTTTGTTTGCTTGTTTTTAGATACCTAAAAAAGAAGAAAATGGTAACATCATGGTGATGCAACTAAAGAAATATTAGCAACTAAAGATAAATAAAACATTTTTTGTAAAACTGCATTAAAACTTTTTATTTGATTTCTTACATGATTTACACGAAGAATATTATTTGAATTTGTTCTGAAGCCTTAGTCGCTATGAATATATCAACGAATATACAGCAGGAAGGGAGAAGATGTTTCTCTGACATTTTGAAGTTTATGCTTTAATATTATTATTAATTAAAAAAATATTGCGAAATTTTTTCATTAATATTACATATTTATATTTCTCACTATCATATAAATTGTTGGTATATTACTGAGCCACTATACTTGCACCAAATTACGTTAAAAATGCAATAACTTCATTAAAAGATTTTGCGAAATACTACTTCTTGACCAGATATTAGGATATATTGTAATGTTTAAAAGAATATAATGCAATTGTAAAACAATCTGTACTTTTCGTAGAATCGTCAAAACTTATCTTTTTTTTTTGCATTCTTTAAAATCGATGTTGAAGTAACGGGCACTTTATGGTAAGTACCCTATTCCTAGTTTTATGACAGAAAAATTTCTGATTGAGACAGTTGTCACAGCTTTTACAGATACGTGTCCTTATGCTGTGTTTATCTCTTTTTTTGACATATAAGTAAAGTTAATGGCTACTTTTGAAAGAAATTTGTCGAAAGCTTGGTCTTAACATGTGATTCTTTAAAATTAATACCAAATACAGTATCGTGATTTATCGATAAAAGCGAATTGAAGAATGTTATTCACAGAGTGTTGTCTTTGATTTAGAAATGAAACCAGATGGATAAGCGCATTCGACACGATGGGATTACCTAATAATTGTTATGCTGTGAATAGCCTCATTGGAAATGTACATGAAAGTCCGAAAACCATGGCTTCAAAATCAAGTAAGTTATTGTTTATGCTTATTATTATTAAACAAATAAACGCGTTCAAAAATTCAAACAAGGAATATAACTATATGAAAATATGAAAACAAATAAGAGATCAGGAAGATATTCAAAATACTTGAAGATATTCAAAATAAATTCAATATAATATTGACATTAAAAACATTCAAATGAGTGAGAACAACTGATATTTTTATTTTAACTGGAAATACGAAAAGATAGCAAGTATTTTTAAAAGGATGATTATCGTAAAATATTTTGCATTCACTTAATATTGGCTATAAAATAACGAATAAACTCTCTGAAATTCTTTTAATTAGTATCTCAAAATACGTGTAGCTCGTTAAATTGTGTTTTCAATTTGTGGGACTTTTACTTGATCTGGACTTGGTAATTAGTCCAACAATCCAAACAGAAGTAAAGCGAATTATCTCTATGTCTGACATAACTAGTAGTAAGAAGGTTCAAATAATCTTTTTATTTAAAAAGATTTAAACTGTTCAGAACTTTTGTCTTTAATTGAAAGCATAGCCCATTTCTTTTAGAAGCTAATGCAGACGAAGAGGTTTGTTTTATGAAAAGCATTTAGATAATATAGAAACAATCAATATACACATATACATGTTTTATTTTTTGCCTAGGACCAAAGATTATTTTTTTATGATTTTTATTCACAAACTGAAACAAGTTTGAAATAAGAGAGGCGGAGTAGATTAAGAAGAGGTCTATACCAGAATAGTGTTCATGATTAATTAGGCTTTTTTGTTTTGTTTCAGAAGTGATACTGAAGATTAAAACTGCTACACGTGATGCATTTTACACTTCTACTCCAGGAGCAATTCAGATTTCGGTCCATAGTCCTAGAGTCATTGTGAATCCTTTCAAAACAGGTTTTGCTATCAAGCCTTGTTACAATTATTTCGTTTATATTTCAAAAGTAAGCGTTTACTTAATTTATTACTCATAACGGCATTGCTGTTTTCAGCAAATTTTTTATTTAAGAAATGTTTAAAATTTATTTCATATAATGAAGAAATTTAAATGCGTAGAAATTTGCATAAATGAATGTTTTGGACTCAAACTGTTCAAATTTAGGTTATATTTTGCTAGAAACAATTAAAAAAGTAAATACAAATTGCTGAAACAAGAAATTAGGGAATTTCCTAGATATGATAATCTACGTATAAAATTTAATTGCGTAGCTTTCATTAGTTGTTTTAATTTGTTAGTTTAAAAGTTTAAGGCATGGAAAAGAACCTATGAATGTGAATAATGGCAAGTGAGTATTTTGCTCCTATTTAGCAGAGCTAAAAATCCTTATAATTGATTCCATTTAACAATTAAAGACTTTGAAAAAATTTTACCATTCTACCCGTATAACCTAACGCTAAATGGCAAAAGTCAACAAAAATTGAAACATCTAACATCTGAACCGTTAGTTAAAAGACATTCGACAGATTTTTGCATGGACATAACTTTTCCTCTTATCCAAGAGTAATTGCTTTATGTTACCTTTATTACTTTTGACAAGTAATTCTTCCATGTAGTGTTTTTCTTATAATTATAATTCTTTCTTATTTGCTTGGTTAAATGTAAAGTTTACATGGCCCTCTGGTTATAAACTGGCAGCCCAACAGTGGGCCCGAAGCCTCAAAAATTTAAAACTTATTACCGAAAGTCGAGCGCAATTTTTTCTTCGAGCTTTACTTGCGTTAAAAGAAGAAAATCATTACCCTGGTGATATCGAAAATTTCGATTTTTGACAATCTGGAAATTAACAGCCATCCTGGCAATGAAGGATTAATCCAATGTTCTTGCGTTTATTGTAAAGCAATCATGCAGTAAGTAGGAATTGTATTTTATACAAAGTTAAATTGATTATGATAGTTTAACATAGAGTGAGAGCATGTTTAATTTTCTAAATAAAAAGAAATAATATTTGAGAATAAAAAAGAAGTGGATCAACAGAAGGAAATAATTGAAATATGTCATTAAAAGTCAAAGCTACTGGAACGGAAGAACCAAAGAATAAATGTGGAAATTCTTCAGATCTTAAATTCAATCTTATTAGTCTCAGTTATCATTGATTAGAAAAGAAATCTTAAACTCTATTTGAAAAACCTACGAAAAAATTTAGCAACTCATCAGAGGCTTGGAAGAAGAAAAATAAGACCTTGATGATGAAGTGGAGAAAACGGTTTAAAAACTGAAAGACGCTAGTTCAACAACAGATGATTGTTCTAGTAAACATTTTAATATTCTCATAAGAAACAAAATTCAAATTTAGAAAAGGAAAATAAGTGGCTCAAAAATGTGTTGCATTAAGTGCAGTCGTCTAGCAAAAGTAATGAAGATACACTAAATAGTAATTCCACAGGTGCTGCCTTCGAACTATTCTGCAATTTCAAAATTTTTGTTTTCAAAGTTCCTTTTACAGTAGGATGGATCTGATATTGTGATTTGGCTTTTAGAATTCGAGAGTCGCTTCAAACCAGGGGGAGATCCAACCCCATATAATGAACTTTTCAAGAACTGATTCTATGTTAAGTGAATCATTCCGATTCAGTGATGTTTCAGGGAATCATCCCGATACAGTGATGTTTCAGGGAATCATCCCGATTCAGTGATGTTTCAGGGAATAATTCCGATTCCATGTTAAATGAATCATCTCGATTCCGTGAAGTTTTAGGGAATCATCCTGATTCCATGTTAAATGAATCATACCGATTCTGTGAAGTTTGAGTGGAATCATCCTGATTCCATGTTAAATGAATCATAACGATTCTGTGAAGTTTGAGTGGAATAACCCTGATTCCATGTTAAATGAATCATCCCAATTCATTGATGTTTTGAAGAATTATCCTCATTCTGTGCAGTTAAAATCAATCATTTCAAACTCGTCATAAAAGATTCCTGGTTTTCGCTTTATAGAGATGAATGTGAAATAGCTTGCGGACTCTTCGTCGAGACGTCATCAGAGCCCGAGGGGGAGTCTATAACCTAACGCTAAATGGCGACAGTCAACAAAAATTGAAACATCTAACATCTGAACCGTTAGTTAAAGAGATTCGACAGATTTTTGCATGGACATAACTTTTCCTCTTATCCAAGAGTAATTGCTTTATGTTACCTTTATTACTTTTGACATGTAATTCTTCCATGTAGTGTTTTTCTTATAATTATAATTCTTTCTTATTTTCTTGGTTAAATGTAACGTTTACATGGCCCTCTGGTTATACCCTGAGTTAAAAAAAAAAAAAAAAAAAAAAAAAAAAAAAAAAAAAAAACAGATTTTTCTGAATATCTTTAGGAATAAATGATCTTCACATTCTGAAGCAAAAATAAAATGAGATATAGAGAAATCTGACGAACGATAGTGCTTGTGAAAATGTTTCAATAACATTGATAAGTAAATCTTCGGAGAGTATTTCGGAGTTTCACAGTATAGTAAAAGCACGTTCTTACAATTCATAAGACGTCTAAAAACTAAAAAATCAACTTAGCATACTCATATTGCCCCCCATGTAGAGCATCCTCATTGTCTGTATGGAAATGTAGTGAACCAGGTCCAGATGGTTTAAAACCAGAACTTCTTCACTTCATCGCTTATCCTTAATTTCGCCAACAAAAACAGGCAATCACTGGGATCAAGGATACTTCATTTTGGGAATTATTTTTGAAATAACAGATGTCAGATCCATGGATTTCGGATTTCCATGTCTAATCTGCAAGCATAATACTTTCCTTACATCATGACTTCACTTTTCCGTGCTTGTAAAAGGCCTTGCGATAGAAATGGCTGAAGATACGACTCCTATTTTGAAGAAGAGTCCCTTTCCAGAGCTTGTGGAAAACTTCGAAATAGGAATGGTAATACGACCTCTGTTCCCCAGAGAAGTCCCTCACGATTGAATATACTGGCCTAAACACCCTCTGACCTCTTTTAGCGTTGGAAACATGATGAAACAGGTACATAGCAATTATTTCTAATGAGGCCTAGTTTGCAATACTTGGAACAGAAATGTGAAATTAGTCTAGTTGTCGAGTTTTGGGACAATAGTCATTAATGCTCATCACCACCAGCGTAACCTGCGCTATGTTTTCTTGCTACAGTTTGCTGTGAGACTGAGAACTAGGAGCTTGCTCAGGAGCTTTTGTTGGAAAGCATATTGTATGTATGTTACATTAGCTTCTGCTGTTTGAAAATTGGTTCTGTTTTCGAGAGATTTTAGATCACATGCCCTCTTTCAGTGCGTCTGAACAGGTGTAAAAGATCTGTGATTATTGTAGCGGAATAAACGTTTCCGATGGCGCTGCAAAAACTTCATAAAAACCGGAAAAGGCAAAACCAAATTTTGCCTTTGGGATCTAGCTGTTGGATACCCTAACTTTCCAAAAGGTACCGTTTCTATATGATAATGTTGTAGGCTTAAAAGTAAACTGCCTCATAGTGTCTCTTTTGGATATTGAAGAGCTAGAGCAGGAACTCTATGATAACGTAAAATTTGCACTAAAGTGAGTCTCTTTTTGGGAGGTTTAACTTTTTAAATCCATTTGGCGAATTTTACTAAATTGAATAGATGTTCAAGGTGATCGAAGTAAAACAGTTTTTTTTACATTGCGTTGTTGTGTGTAAGTTACAATGTTGTATAATAAATTAAATTCATTTTTTAGTTTTAGTAACTCTAAATTATATAAAAAATTACATACTAAATTATATAAGTAGAATAATTCAAAGAATCGTATTATATTAAAAGTTAGTTCTATTAATTACTTTATTTGGCAGTAAATTGTAAAATACTTTCTTATTTAGTAATCAGTGAATTGTTTGTATTATTTTACACTGCCAGTCATTAAAACTGTAGTGTAAGCAAGGGCAAAATAATATTTATTTTATACGTTTCTTGTAATACAAAGGTAAAATAATTAAACTTTCAGGTACACTGAGCGAATGGAATATGCTATATGCACCAAATATGGCCATTATAAACGATAATAACCACTACTCTACAGATAGGCATAGAAAGAAAAGATCTTGGATGGCATTTTGTGACACTGCGATCCAGAAAACTGTAATTCCTTGCCAGAGTCCATTCCAACCTTCCTAGTTGATCTATTGCAGCCTCTGATGGTCTTTTTCTTGTCAGCGTGTCTTACATTTTGGACTAGATGTGCTAAATTAAGGAAACATCTAATGAATTTTTCAGCCAAAGCCGAAGCGTAACCTGCTGTATGTTGAGGAGGAGTCGGATGTGGTTGCGCATATTATGTTTTTGGAAAGTGGCTATATGATGCCACTTTATATAGAAGATATGAGAAAATAACAGACCTCAATACGCCTATAATCACGCTGACTGGTCAAATGCCAGATATGCGAACCTGACACGAGCAGAACTCTTGTCTAATCTCCCTTCATATAGTTACTTCCAGTGTTGGACAGGTTTGACAATGTATAAGGGAAGATTTCAAAGACTGCTCCCCCACGGTGGTACCATATGCGTACATGTTCATCGTGATGTTGCATGCAGAAGTGAGTTCATGTGAGGAGAGAGTGTTATACCATTCACACGGCCATGTGTATCTTTCGAGCACCACTACGGGCACACACTTCTGTGCAGTGATAAATTAAAAGTGTGCTAATTACAATTAAAGAGTTTAATTATATTGAAATTTTGCTGCAGTTTAAAGCGGGCAAAGCAATGACCACTGCAGAAATACAGTAGCAGTCTGTAGTCTGTAATCAACAGTCCAAGTACAGTAGTAGTGTGTAGTGCGTGACACTCAAGACCACATCTCGTACTTTCAAGCAGATCTTGGCGTATGCTCTTAAAGTGAAGAAGTTCTGTTCTAGAGCGCGTCATGTGGCTGTACTGTCATTGCGGGCCTTTCACCTAAGGTGTCATCTACTCAGACATTTGTAGCTTAAGACCACTTCAACTATTCTTCTTACACCCTTTAATTTCATATTCTCATAACAGTGGCGGATTTTAAGTAACAGGGGTAGCAACTTAGCTATATCATAATCCGCATTTATAGATACCTATTATTCTCTCTCGACCTACATTTGGATATACGTTGTTATACGTTCCGTCTTCTGTTGTGAGGCACATTCTACACTTTCAGTTAGACAAATAAAGAGGAAACATAATTCTCGCATGAAAATCCATCCTTTCTTCTCTTTCCCACTGATTGTGGACTACATTACAAATTCACGCTATTTTCATAAGCACTGCAAAACCACCATTTTTACGTTCTTTGATGTTCTAACTTTTACGCAAATTTTACGTGGATTGGCTACTTCAAACATAATGTAGCATTTTTAATGACTAGAAGTGTAATTTTAAGCAAATTTGAAAGAAGTACGTTACTTTACTTTATAATGGTATTTAGTATTCAAGTGGTCTGGAATATGTTGCTATTGCACGACACATGTTTCATCTTTTGTGTAGTCTGCCAGATAGACAGTTGTCACAATATTTGCAGTCGACGTAGTATAATATATTTAATTTATCTTCCACATTTTGCTTAAGAAACTGACGTATTTAAGATAAAGGTACTATTTCGTAATTTACAGCTTCATTTTATTAACATCTAGCAGAAACCATTTAAAATATATGCAGTTCGTAATTACAAGCATTTTCAGCATTATTTTAAGTGAGGTTTTTTAACGCTATGTATTATGCAGAATCATTTTTTAATGTTTTAGATCAGGAATCTATTGCTGCCTTTTCCTTACGCAACAAATTGTACAGATTATCACAGACTGTGGGAAGAACGTGGTGGTCATGGGCCTTTGACAAAAACGGTAAAGAGTTGCAAAATTTTATATATTTATATAGTTTGAGAGAAACTTATTTTAAAATAACAATTATCTTTCCTTTTCTATAATCTAACATTCTTGCTATCGTGTACTGTGTCTAAATAAAGTAACCAAATTGCCAAAACCATAAATTTTAAGACGCTTAAATAAATGCAATAACAATCTTAAATTTTATATTAAATTTTAACACTTTAGCCTTATTATTTTTCTTTTCATATACATATATGTAATAAAACTGCGGTCCGATGATACGACATGAATGATTTGATTATGAATGCGGAACAAACTTGCATTAAAATTTTCGTTGAAACAGGACTTTTCCCATGATTCACTGTGAACATAGAATAACAAACCCGTGCAGATTTCTTCATTATTAGATCGGGTCGAAAAATGTAATAAAACACAAATTTTGAAAATACTGATGTAAGAACACTGAGATACACACGCGTAGCAGTGTTATTTAGGCGTAGATACTTGATGCTTAGAGCGTCTGTCCATTTTGAAGAATAAGGAATCGAGCCGGATTAAATTCCATATTTATTTAAATTCACATTTTGTATCCACAATTCACATGGCACTCCAGTCATACCTATTTTCAGAATAATTTTGATACTACAGCTACAGAAGCGAATATAGATTATTGCAGCAGCATCTTAACAGGATGAAAGCTTAAGCGAAAAGAAAGAGTCGCAGTACTTCAGAGGAAGAAGGAAAGTTGTCAAAAAAAGGTTTTGGTTTACAAATTACTTTGAATGGACAAGAGATATCTGCATAATGCGTTACGTAAGATTATATGATTAATTTTAATGACGCAGTTTAGACTTATAGCGCTATTTTTAGACAGAGAGAGGAAGTCCCCAAATTAAATAAAAATTAAAAGAGGTTATAGCCAATTAAAATTAGAAGTTTGCTTTCGTATTTTGTATCTTACATATATATATATATATATATATATTTGTCTTCCAAAATTATCATATTATTTTGATTTAATCAATAAGAAAGTTTTAATGGAATCCACCAAGTTGCTTTACTGTTTATTAAGAATTAATTGTTAAGAATAAATTAATTAAGCAAATGTTAGAAATGTGAACTTATACTGTTGGGTTAGCGCTTTTGGCTGACAACTGACAATTCGCTCGGAATTTTCAGATTCTTAATTGTTGTTACTATTGCTTAAATGCATGAAATTATGAAGATCTAATTCAATTGTATTTTATTAAATAATAACATATTACTATGAGTTAGCTCTTGATAATACCATATATCATTCTACGCTTCAGCAAGACTTTATTTTTTTTCTTTTCCAAGATATTATGTTTCTGATTAAGATTTGCTTTATATTATAAAGTTCTAGGATTGTTATCGCAAAATACCGATTTAAAAATAGACAATTAAATGTGTTATTTCCTCGTCTGGAGCATGTGCTCGGAGATAGTCATTATTACAATGAAGATTACCTTTATTAATACTTTATAATGGAAAACATTTATTCTTTATATAACTTACATAAAAAGATAATGTCTTTTTAAATCATATATATATTCCTCTCGTTTAAAAATACACAGCAGTCGCTCTTGCTTCTTTTTTAACATGTAAAACAATATGTCTAATGCGTGATAAATGTACTCCTTTTTATATAAAAATAGACAAAAGAAAGTAAAAAAAATGAAGTCTTCGGAAGAAATTACACTGAAATTGCAGAAGGCATTTAAGGATAATTTGCTTATATGCAACGAATGCAGATCTTAAGCAAAAAGTAAAAATTCTTGCATCTTATAACAAGCTACAAAACGGAGCATGAAGAATCTCCTCAAATCGACAACTAGTTATTCGGATGCAAAGCCAGAATATTGTCACCAATTTGTCATTTTGCAAACGAAAAAAATTACTCTACCGAGAAACCCTACTGGATTCAATTATTCTTCTGTAATATGTTATTATTCTTTTTCTCTAAATTATCACAACCAAAGTATACAAGAATAACTAAAGTTATAAATTATAATAAAAGATATAGATTATAATAAAATAAATGGTCTGAAATAGCATATATATATCGCAAGTACTTGAAAAACGTTGCTTAAATACACATGAAACAACGCAACTTATTTTGGTATAAAAATATATAATTAAAAATTTGCTGGTAGGTTGATGTTTGGTGCTTAATTACAGTGGAAATTGATACAAAAGCAATATTGATTCACGAGTGTCATTAGAAATGCTCAGTATGTTGTCCTCCTCATTCTAATTGAAACCTCAGAGTAGCAGACCTGCATAATAGAGTTGAGTTCTTCTGTAGAGGTGTTATATATTAACGTCGCTAGCCCAGGCTTCAGATAAATTTCCAGGAGGTCCTTTAAACTCCAAATTGTCTGTTTTAGAGCTCAAAATCACATCGGTTGAAGTTTGATGAATATGCTACTCGTTGCTATTTATGAAAGTAGTTGCATATTATTATTTCATTCCCAAAATAACAACTGCTTCACTATTGTTGCACTATGTCATGGAACCTCCTCTAGCATGAAAACAAAAATGCTAGTTAGACGTTAAGGGTAATATGATACATATTTTTAAAAGAAATTCGTCCCGATGGCCGTTAACATAACATGAACGAGATCAATTGTTTCAGAAAAAATCTGATGTGTACACCACATGACTTCCTTGTACGGAATATTAAATTATACGCATTTTTCTTGCATTTCATTTGTGCGGTTAAGCATAATTTTTAAATAATATGGCGGACATGTTTGCTTACATTTGAAGCAGCAGAATTGTAGATTTGTTGCCAATCTAGAGAGACTAAGCTTCGCAACATCTAAGATAACGCCTTCATTTATTATTGCGAATTAAATCATGCTTAATCCTTTCTGGAATTTTTTCGTGGAAATAAGTGTTTAAGATTTACTTCGTAATTTCTAATATAGATATTTTGAGTTCTTATGTATTTTTCCCTTGTCGGGAAGTGAGAACTGAATTAATTGAATGAGAAATACTGAATCGTCTGTCAAAAACTGTTTCTTTTTTGTTTTGTTTGCTTAATTTCTTTTATACATCGTTTTAGATTTATTGTAGTATTTGAATAAAACATGTGGCAACGATTATATAATTCTTCAAATGATATACATTTATATGCATTCTAATTTAATATATATCTGGTTCGAATCCCGATAGAATTTTTTACCCACATATACCTGTACAAAATTGTTTCTCTTTTTTGAAACTTATTTTTATGCTCTTCACTGTATTTATGCAAAATGGAATTTGTCTCAAGAAACTATCTCAAGGAAAATCTACTTCTTCAGAGTTATCCTATTGCCTTATCCCATGGCATCAGATGGCGCCACATGAACGTCACTCCAACGATATGCCATTACTGAAGATTCTAAAGTCAACAGATGACGTCATATTTCTTTCTCTTATGAGACCCGCACGCAGTGTTTTAAGACTCTCCGCTTGTTCGGAATTTTTTTTTTTTTTTCTCATCTTTATGCTATTAAGAACTTAGGAAATATAGACTGGTAAAGGCATCAACAGTATGCCTTTTACACGATGATCTGTGATCTGTGATCTGTGATTTATAATATGAACTAAATGTAACACTATTAAGTCAAGCTAGCGCCAGATTGTCGCTGTGGTAAACAAATATAGTTTATTCTATTGTGGTTTATGCGCTATCGACGAAGTAGATTTAATTCAACCCAATATGTTTAAATGAAATGCAAGAAGAAATGCGTGTAATTTAATGCTCCGTGCAAGGAAGTCATATGATGTGCACGTTAGATTTTTTTAAACTGAACTACTTTTGCTAATATTAATAAACAGAAATGGCGTTTATTTTTGTTTGTGTTTTCGTTTTCTTTGGAGGCCATTTTCGATAGAGTAGTTGTTTTGAATGTACATAGAAAACCAATTTTACTTAACTTCCATATACATTATAAAGAACGGTATTACATAATAAAGAATATTCTTTAATAATCTTATATTTGCATCAATGATTGCTAGTATTTTAAATAAAAATGCTTAATAACACTTTTAAATAGAAAAAAAATATCTTAATATATAATTTCATTATACCCTTTAGCAATGTAGGGAAGAATGTCTTTACAATGCATCTGTAGAAGATGCACATTGCGTGGATCCATTCTTCATAACTTATCCCAATGTTGCACCAATATGTAAACATCGTAAGTAGACTGAAATTAAATAATAAAAGTTAAGAACTGTGAAATTTAAATTATTCATGCTTTGAGGATTTTACTATTCTAATTTGTATTATTTTTGTTTTCCTACAGCTGTCGGTGGTCGAAAATATACAGAAAAATGTGAAAGTTTTTGTTCTAGAGCCTGCGAGTGAGTAAATTAAAGTCTCCTCTCCCAACAAATCTCAATATTCATGCGAAATAAAAAATAAGTTCATCACTAACGGCTTAAAACCAAAACCGATTTTTATTTGAATAGAATCAATACTTAATCGATCTTAATTAATTAATTTCAAATTTTATGTCTCCATTCAGAAGCAATGAAACCTAACTGTAGTTTGAAATATTAGTCTCCTTAAGTAAACGAAAGTAAATTCCACTCGAATATGTTGCGATAATTCAGTATGGGGTAAACTTTCATGGGGCATTATGAAATTTAGATACTTATTTTAAATCTTTCAGAAATATTCCGTATAGTCTGCAGAGAAATTATTAGCTTCAGTAGTAAATTATTCTGTTTTGATCTTAATCAAAAAGGTGATACTCTCTCACGTAAAATATAATATAATCCAAATATTATTATTTTTAAAGCTGATAATAAGCGGTCAAATCGTTGTTGTGGATTGAAATATACACTGGTGTGCAAAAATTAAGGACGACGTCGAAAAATTAGCGTATCAATTGAACGAACAGGCAGAGCGAACAGAAAGACAAATCAGGAGATTAAGTAAGGTGATGTACAGTAGCACATGCGCAGATATGCAGGTAGACGTAATGGGGGAGTGTCTGAGTGGTATAAAGCATGTTGTCGGTGTAAGATCAGTATTTCTGGCAAAGAGATTGCACGCCGTATAGCAGTTAAAATCACACCGAGTTGCTGCCTCAGCGTGAAATGGGGAATAATCAATCTGTTAGACGACATTTGGATGCTTTTACCCGAGGTCGAATCATTGGGAACTTGGAGGAAGGCCGCAGTGTGACAAGTGTGGCTGCAGAGTTCGGAATTGCTCACAGCATCGTTTCACGACTTTGGAGACAATTTCAAACTACAGGAACAGCTATCCGGGGGTTTAGTAGTGGTCGTCCACGAGGAACCACACCCGCAGATGACCGGTATATTGCCTTACAGGCCAGAAGAAACAGGCGGCAGAAGCGGGAGAAATCGCTAGACACACGACACAGGCGACTGGACGACAGATATCGCGTTTTACCATGGCCAGAAGACTGCACGGTGGTGATCTGTTTGCACGACGCCCTGTACGGTGTGTACCTCTAACGCCTGCCCATCGGAGAAGGCGTTCTCTGTGTTGCCGGGAACACCGGAATCGGAGAGACAATGAATGGGGACGAGTACTCCTTACAGATGAGAGCAGATTCAGTCTGAGTAGCGACTCTCATCGCATACTCATCTGGAGAGAGCGGGAAAGCCGCAATCATCCTTCGAACATCATTGAAAGGGACAAGTATGGAGGTGGCGGTGTTCTCGTTTGGGGAGGCATCATGTTTGGTAGTCGTACAGACCTTCACATCTTCGACGCAGGTTCAGTCAACGGGACCCGTTATTGTAACGAGATTCTTCTTCCATATGTGCGTCTTTTTAGATGCGCTATGGGTCCGCAGTTCCTTTTCATGGACGACAATGCACCATGTCATCGCACAGTAGCTGCCGAACAGCTCTTAGAGAGTGAGGATATTGAACGTATGGATTGGCCGGCACGATCTCCGGATCTCAATCCCATCGAGCATGTATGGGATTTTCTAGACTCTTGGCAGCTCGTTCCTTACCACCAGTAACAATTCCGGAGCTTCGATTGGGGCTGCAAGACGAATGGGCAGCAATGCCTCAACAACTCATTCACACCCTCATTCTCAGCATGGGCAGACGCTGTGAAACCTGCCTAGCAGTCAGGGGAGATCATATCCCCTATTAAAGACCGGATGTTTCTTGATGGACACCCATCACAGGGATGTTTCGGCCTTCAGTCGCATTGCGCTCCATGCTACTTTTTCAATAAAGCTTCTTTTTATCCCTCTGATTTCTCTTTTAGTAAATGTAGCTTACATTACTCATGTCCTTACGTATTGGGGATTTTACGTATTAAATGTGTTGATTTGGAAAGCTTTTGTACAAAGTTATATTGAAAAAACCGTCTCGTCCTTAATTTTTGCACACCATTGTATATCTTAATGCAGTAGTCAAGTCTATAAATGAAACCTCATAATATTTGTTCCCTAAAAGCTCCTTCGGCTTCTGAAATTTCTAAAATTAAATTCATTATTATATCGTCTTAATTTTTTGGGTTAAAATGTCATGAAGTCTACCTATAGCTAGATTTTATTCCTCTCTCCGATATATATATAAATACATTGGGATGACCAAAAGTCCGTTAACATTTGAAAATTCAATAACTGACTGAATAATGTATGCAGAGAGAAGTGCTTAAAACTGCCAACAGATGGCGCTTCATATGATAATAAAAGCAATAATTAGCATAACAATTATTATTTAGCAAAACTATGTTCTTTATAACAGATGTTTAACATGTCGGCCGTCTTTCATCAATAATACCCGTAGTCGAGGGACAATGTTGTGAATAGCATATATGTAGCAGCATATATGTAGGTATAATGATGTATATATAGGTTCACTATACAGCATATATGTAGGTATAATGATGTATATGTAGGTTCACTATACAGCATATATGTAGGTATAATGATGTATATGTAGGTTATCTGGTCAGAAACTGCCGTCGTATGATGTCATTTAGCATTCCTAATGAAGTCGTACGATTGCGGTAGACTTGAAATTTCAAGTAACCCCACAGCCAATAATCCCACGGATTAAGATCTGGGGGCCTGAGAGGTCAAGTATGACAGAAGTGCCGACTCAGCAAGCGATCCTCACCAAACTATGTGTGCAAGAGAACTTTCACATGTGTAGCAATATTGGGTGGAGCGCCATCTATAAAAGTCATGCCTTCTAACAGGTATTCATGTGCCAGACTAGGGATGACGCGATTCTGTAACACAGTAGCATACCTCTCACTACCCCCCTTTTTTTCTCTCAAAGAGTTAGTATGGGAAGGCATTACCAGTTGACCTATGGTACATCGCTTGTGTCCCCCATACTTTTACCTTTAAGGCAAGTTTACATCTGTCAGAGCCGCTTGTAGCGAGTCGCTCGTCCGTGCGTTTCGAACCGAGTGAACGGACTTGTACTCTGATAGATTGTTTACACCAATCAGAGTGGACTGACAACTCGCCTCCGTTTGTTTACGAAATGGATACCGACGTGACAGCTGCAGGAAAGAATATGCATTGAACATACATAGATTTTTTTGGGCTGCAGTGCTTGAAGTCTGGGAAGCAGTTTCAAACAAATTAATTTCTGCTCTTACGAGGGAAAAAAAAGAAGAAGAAAAGGAAATGGGTACGTGACTGGGTAGCTTGCCGCGATGAATTAGGAGTATCGAATGAACTATTAAATGAATTTCGGACGAGAATGTCTAAAGTTACAAAAACGTTATTGCATATCAGATAGAAGAATTTAAACGAAACTCAGTTTGAGAGAAGTTATTTAGTCAACTGTGGTTACTGAAATTCAATTTAACGAAGTTTTTCTACTATATACAACTGTTTATTTACATCTAATTAATCATTTACAAAATAATGTAAAAGTAATAATGTGTTTTATTATTTGTTAATAGAGAGAATATATTTATTCATCCAGAATCCACAGAATCAATAGCTCTCCGTGCATGTAATTAATTATGCAGAGTTCTGACTGGAACTGTGTTATTTCTAGAGAAGAATGCAAAATTAACACATAAAATATTTATTCAAAGCAACGGCAGAAGTAAAATGTATAATATCTACCTAATTATTCAGAAAATCTTAAATAAATAAGTAGCAAAAAACTTAGGAGCATTACATATATTACCACAGGTAAAAGAATATGTATATTATGACATAGTTCCAACAGGAAGATATTTATCTCAAATTCTTACTTTTGGATCCTACTTAAATTGTGTTTCTGGACAACACACAAAGTGATATCAACAAAATTAATAATGGTTAAATATAGTGATTATATTTTACTTTTAAAATGCTAAAACGGATAGTTTAAGAAGATTAGAATTCATCTAGCATAATTTATATAAACCTTAATACACTCACACATCCAAGCTGAATTGTAACGAATTATAGCCCAGAATGCTTTTATACAAAGCAAGAAATTTAAATATCCACAATAAAACAGATCTATTTATTAGTCCAAAGGGATTTGAATCCCGAAGGACTGTTAGTTTCGTTTTGGCATTTTGCGTCGGACTCATAAACGTCGGTTCACTTTTCAAACTGTTGCCACAAAATGTTAGAGTCCTGCATTATATTTGAAGAAATTAAATAATGAAAAATCTGCATAAATGTATGTATATTTCTCGTATTGTGATAAAACAACGGTACATAGAGTCATCGAATTTTGAATAACGTAATCCTCCAACGAATATGAGCATGTGGAAGACCAAATTTGAAATTTGAAATTTGTTTGATGATCGATTTCCTATTTTTTAAAACTTTGACGAATTTTTGATTAACAAACTCAAGGATTTCAAATGGCAACGTTGTGCAGAAAAAACATTTTTATCTCCAGCGCGTGAGTCTCTGTATCGGAAATTCTAAAGATATGCTCGTTTTAAAACTATTTTGCGATATTGCTGTTGCACTGGATCTTATGGTTTAAGTGCGAGGAACATGATGTTTAATAAAGAAAGGTAACACACAAAATGTTAAAAAACGCCCCTTTGGATGTAATTTAAAATCTGAAACATTTCAGATTTTTTTTATTTTTATTTTTTTCATAATTCCATTTTTATTTTTATATTTTACAATATCATATATTTATTGCATCATCATGTAGGATGCTTGTAGAATGGTTTGGCTATCGCTTTACATCTCGGCATTATAAAACTCACCGTCCCTGCGAACGCTGCTCGGACTAAATGCCCGGATAGATTTTTCAACAGGTTCAAAGTAGAAACGGAAGCGCTGACTCATCTCCGCTACGTTTCTACTCCGTCGAAGTGAGCGTTTACACTGTCAAAGTAATCGTAACGAGCGACTCGCTCCGACAGGTGTAAACTGACCTTTACCTTTACCTTACCCGTCACACTGACAGTTTGAATATGAGAACCACGCATCTCCTCAAAGGAAAAGGGTCCGATCACGATTGACATGATAAACCCACATCCAAGGAGGTTAGAATAGATGGAGATGGCGTCTCTGCTGTCGCAATACGAGGAGAGTGAAGCCGGGGGAAGCAAATAAGCCACGCCTCGTGAGGGCAAGAAAACGCTTCCCTTACTATATGAAGTGAGGTTAAACGTCAGCTTGTTTGAAGTTTTGAGTGTGTTTTCTGATTTCTTATGTGAAGACGTGAGAGGGTTATAAGGTACTGAATGGTTACATTGAAATAATGTCTACATTTCGGATTTCATTTCCATATAAAAGAATGTTTTTTTAACATGCATAAATAAGTAGAATAATTGAAATGTGCGTTTGAAAAGCCGTCAGAAAAGAGTTTGAGTATTTTCTCGGTGTGACGTGCGCGAAGAAACATCTATAATTCTCAGATTTTTCTTCAATTAATGGTTTGAGTATTATACTCGTAATTAACTGAGTTGTAAAAGCAAAACGGTAAGTAAACAAGGGAAGGGGGAGTGGTCAGCTCATCCTGGAAAAGAAAACGCGTTATTTTAAAGGTGTGATCATATTATATTACAAGTCATATTTTATGTATTTAATTTTATTTTCTGTTCAAGTAAATATTTAATAACAGGATTTAATTTGGGGTGAAATTTGTGGGAGTTTTAAAAATAACAATGCAGAATTTAAATATTATTTTTTATCATTGTTCATGCAATTTAATATTTTTCAAAACGTAAGTAGTATTTCTAACATGGAAAATTGAGAATTATACCTGTATATATTTAGAATAACTAAAATATAATCAATTAATGGTTTGAGTATTTATTTATTTATTTTCACAATACCTTTATTGCTAGCATTCATTAATGACAGCATGTAATTACATAATGCATTTCTCATTTAATGGAATCAGTCCCTTTGTACATATATTTTCCCTCTGCATATCCTGATAATGATTAGAATTGATACAATTATCAGCACTTGCAGCCGTTTCCTTGGATATGTTTTAAACATGCACAGCAAACTTTTATCTAACTTTGAGCAAAGTATAATTAAATAAATGATAGTATATATGTTAAAAGAATATTTACCTGTGAAATGTAATAGCGGATCCTGCTATTCTTCTATTTGTACAGCCGAAAGCGACGCAGGAATTTACCATTTTGGCAGGAATAAAAATTGCTTCTCGGAACAATATTGCAGCCGTCTACAAGATGATAGAAAATGTAGAAATAAAATGAAATGGCGGGGAAAAGTGAAGGAAAAAGCGCGCGAAGAATCCACGGTCTTTAATTTACGAAACTGAGTGTGGCTAGGTTCTGCCTCATTGGCTGAAGAGCTCGTCAATCTTTCTAAAGCCACGACTACTAAGGGCATGCTTTCCCCCACTTTTTGGCTTCACTTGGACTGCGCGCAGGGCATCTCCATGTATTCTAACCTCCTTGCCCACATCACACCGTGACCAACATTTGGAGGCGAAGATAGAAATGTGGCAAAGTTATGAAGGGACTGATTCCTTCTCTCACTACAGCATTCCATACACGATTCTCATGCGGCGTGACTGAAATTTTGTTGGCCTCCTTTTGCTTACAGTAAAACTCCATGTCATTTAAAACATATGTGTCAGTGTTTGTATCTCTCTATCTACATTATTCTGTGAATTATTGAATTTTCAAATGTTAGCGGACTTTGGGTCACTCGGCACATAAATATGCAGATAAACATACGTATATATAAATTTTAATTATTTATATTATTGCGTTTTTTTTCTGACACCAGTTACGTTATTTTCTTCCTTCACGTTCGTACAGGGTTCGTACGGATTTGGAGTGAATAATGACAATAGTACTTGATGAAGTATCGAAACACACTTTATTGGCCAGTGTTGTCAGGACTGCTCCAAACCACTTTTTGAAGTCATCGAAGATCTACAATAAATACGCTGGAACAATCAGCGACACAGCCTTCACTCTGTCAGGCACTAACGTTGGAGACAGCTTCCCACAAATCACCAGAGTACAGCTCCCGACTCTGCTCGGTCGTTCTCGGAACTCCACGTACTTTCGAGACTCTCCACGCTACAACTCGCGATGCACTCGATGACACACGAGCACAGCTCCCGACTCTTCGGTTCAGTCGTTTCCGGAGCTCAACACGGTCTCTCGACGACCGCGATACACTAACAGACTCCTTCGGTACACTCGACGATCCACTCGGCACTCGCTGCCCGGCTGTCAACTCGATCGAATCCACACGGACTGACTTGCTAGACGAGACACACTAACTGACTGCGGACTAGCAGGGTTTGTATAGCTTTTGACTGGTGTTCGAGAACATTCTGGGCTAAACCGGTAAGAATTCGTTCCAGAAGGTTTTCCATCCGTCCATGGTATATCGGCAATTTTTTCTCCAAACTTGGCAACCCTGCCTTCCCTTGCCATTTTATGGCAACCCTAAACCTGCTTTGCGTGGAAGCCATTTTACCGCGCCTGTACATTTCGTAACAATATCAACCCTCACCTTGGAAGTGAAGAGTGAAAAACTATTGTAATTTCGAGACTTCTAAAAAGTTTAATTCCTTTGGAAAATGAGTTTAAAGTATGGAAATAAAACTTCATAAAAAGTATTTGAACAATAAAAAAAAATAGAGTGACAGAATAAAATAAAATAAAATTAATCATTATTGATTCTATAGAAAAGGCTGACTTTTCAAAGGAAATAGGTCCTTTATTATAAAATCGCCAATAATTATGAATTAAATTTATATTTCAATCTTAGATGCGTTAAAGCTTGATTTTGACTTTGATACACAGGTCCATTTTACATTTTTGAATTTTTTGTTTAATGTGTTAATTATATATACGTGTTATATATATTCGTGTGTGTGTGAGTTAGTTGCAACTTTCTAAACACATAGTTTGAAGCCTTTCTCTTTATCATAAATCGCATTTCTGTAAATAAGTGGAATATATGCTTGAAATCATTTAACAGCACGTGTTCTCGTTTCGGCCTGGTATTGCTTCATTATGTTTATTGTACGAATCTGCTTAAGATGATCTAGAAGAAAGATTATTGTCAGAAATATCATCAGCTCTATAACGCCCTCTTCTTCGACTTCATCACTTAAATTTTTATTACATAATATGTATGATACATGAGTGGTATAGTAATTTAACGTATTTATATATAAACCAGTAAACCTGTGTATTTCAGCGCCAGCTAATGATTCAAAATATTTGGCTTTTTAAGAAAACATGTCAGCAAAATAAAAAACTGATAAAGGTTAATATATTGCTCAATACTGTATTCCCAGATGTATACATATATATTTATTTTTAATCACTTGCTTGGAGAGGACAATAACTAAAAAAATAGTAATTTGACACAGCTGCGTTAGTTATCAGTGCAACAGAAAATCAATTGGTCATTCATTTAAGAAGAAGATTAGCAGTAAAAGGGATAGAATATCGATCGAGGTAACATTAATTGTAATTAATTGTAATCGAAATTTAAATACATCTATGCAAAATCTCCCTATGTAAGAAAGTAAAGTCTCCAAATTTTAGAGTCCCCTAAATCCCCACTAAGATTACTCACCTTCTTTACTGTCCTAACAAAATGAATTGTAGAGTCATTAAGTTATACGGAAGCCGGAACATGAAAAATGTGCATTGCCTTCGCCAGGATTCGAACTTCGGAACGTCGAGCGTACTTCCAGTTACCCCACGAAGGCATGCGAAAAGGAGGGACTGAAATTTAAAAAAGGCTACCGGGGGACCCAGTTGCTAAATCCTGGTGGTGACAAATCATCAATCACCAGTTTTTCGGAGGGCACTTGTAAAGTCACTTTGAATTTTTTTGATGTCAGGAACTAAAGAAATCTACAGTGCCCTCGCTGAGATTCGAACTCCGGACTTCCGAAATACGTATCGAAGGTGTTTCCAGTGACAATATGAAGGTATGAGTAAGGGAGGGAGAAAATACTTTATAAAGTGAGCACTAGATCGAACGCTATGCTTAGGGCCCCATATTGTCGAATAAATTGCTAGAAACTATGCCTCATGCTATATGCTATATCAGTTTTTTTAAAAAAAACCTTTTTTTTCTTAGTTTTAAGAAATAGGGCTAGCGAGTTAGAGAATATGTATCTTTTAGAGTAGATTTCCTTGTCGTATTTGTATCTAATGAAGTATTTAAATATTTATGCATGAATTCCTTAATATGATTTAATGGAAATTAACTGAAGTCTTTTGTTATCGTTTTTAGTTTTTTTTTTTTTTTTTTTTTTTTTTTTTTGATCAGCTACTAGTATCTTGTTGTAAACACTGCATGAGGATGTTAGTATCTTGGCCGTTACTATTCAAGAAAGAAATTTTATAATGTTATTAACTTTTTTTTTTCGTTTTTGAAAATTTATTATATTTATTTTCGTATCGTGCAAGTACTTCTTTTCTATGAAATTTCAATACATACAGATTTATAGCATTATTTAGCATTGCAATATATTTCATTTAAATTTTGACTTTTTGTTCATTTTAGGCGAGAAGACATATATACTGATGTTGAAGAACATGCTTCACTTTCAGTGAGGGTAGGTTAATAAGTATTATGATTAAATGTCTCATCCTTCTTGGTTCATTTTTTTTGGTCTATCTTATTCATTTAATTGATTACAATTAATTTGAGTACCTATTGTAGAGACATTAGGTATTTTTTTGGAAGCAGGCAAGATGAAAAATTAACAACGCCTTCCCTGGGAATCGAACCACGGATCTCTGGAATACGCGCCCAGCGTGCAGACCACCACACCATGAAGGCATGCCAAGAAGGCGGGAGAAATACTTTACATACTCCCCTTTTTAAAGGGCGACTAGAGTTTTAGGGAAACCCAATCGCCAAATCCTGGGCGTGGAGAATCATCACCCAACACCCTTTTAGTTCGGGCGCCACTATAGTAGGTTATTCGAAGCAGGCAAGATGAAAAATTAGGAACGCCTTCGCCGGGAGTCGAAGTGCGGACCTCTGGAGTACGCGCCCAGCGTGCAGACCACCACACCACGAAGGCATGCCAAGAAGGTGCGAGAAATACCTTATATTTTTAATAGATGTATTGCATAGTTATGTTTCAAGTATCTGCAAAATGATTATTCCAAGTGCAGAAAACTGATTTCATTTAAGCGCCGTGTTATCGAAGACGTGCACATTTGTCTTGACTTTCTAATAATTTTTCGTTTATTTAACGAAACTCAAGAATTTTTCTGATTCATTTCTAATTCTTCTATTAAAAAAAAAAAAGAAAAAATTTATAAATTGTTGACATTACTAAATAATTCATTTACTAAGCCTGGTAGCATGAATTGCCTCTAAACTTCCAGTATTCAGGAGATAAGATTTGTGAAGTCCACCATAAGTGGCGTAAGCCAATAAAAGCATTTGTTTGACTTTTATGACAATTTTAATATTTCGCCCACATGTGAATTTTTCTTTGCTGTTGTATTATCAATATTAATGTTTTCAAATTAGTCCACTATTTCTAGCATTTTTTTTTTCGATAAAAAGAGCCTATTCATTTTACATTGAAGATCCACGCGAATAATCACTAACAAGTAGAACATCAGTCTTAAGCTCCGAATCGTGAAATATCTTCGTTAGGCTCATTAATTATCTCTTACTTACTGCAATTTGCTAGCGAAATATAGAAATACTAATTTTAATTTGGTAGCTCAAACAGCCAAATAACTTCTTCCTATATATGCTAGATCAGTTTAGATAAAACATGAGTGCACTTGCAAGTGTCGGTTGATTTGCAGTGTTCTCTGTTTCTCTAAACCGGAGAACAATATTGATGATATTAACTGTAGCAGTATGAGCGCCATGCTGCCTCTCTTGCTCGTGGACCACATTTCGTTGTGCAAAAGAACTATCTTGCAGTACCCGTACGTAAGAATAACTAACTAATAACTATGTTTAACTAACTATTTTTAGATTCAAAGATCCAGTCGACAAGCCCTCTGAGACACTTTCTCTAATTGCAAAGCTTTGCTTCTTGATGAAATATGAAATGAAGTTCCGTTTAAAGACTTTACATTATCATAAGTTACTTATACGTCGTCAAGACCGAGGGATCCATTTCAGGACTTCTGTTCAAATTATTGGTGAAAGTAGGGCGTTATTTTATAATCAAACTGTAATGCTCATACTTTTGTTATTAAACTTTTTCTCTACCTCTCACAGTTTTCATGACAGATTTGCTAACTTCCGAAATTCCTCTCTAACAGCTTTGCAGTCGCACTTAGACGATACAGAACAAACACTTTACTTTAACTATACACAACTTTTAGAACTCTAACTTTCCGCACTCAAACGTTATTTCACTGTTTAGGAATTGTATTATATGCTCTGTATATGCGTGCGTGCTCGGCACATGTAATCATTCTTGTACATTGGTTAAATTTCTTGATTTCTAAATCTGTTTGAAGAAGAGAGTAATGGATTATGAATATCAAGTCTTTTGATATTTTTCTGAGAAATAAGTGCCATTTGCATAAGTTATGATTTTTTGCTTTCTTTTTTTATTTCAGAATAGCAGATATGAGCTTGAAGAGTAAGTACTAAAATTTCTGTTTTATGTGCTTCTTCCTATATTTAATTGGATTACAAACAACACTAGGAAATAACTTCTAATTAATGATTATTTATGACATATGTATTCGAAAGTGTATAAATGCTTATTTTGCTCATTTTATTTCCCTGTTGTAGATGCACTTCGACTATAACATTTGCATTTAATAGAATGGAATTAAAAACTTACATATATTCGCCAAAATATCAGGTAACTATATTATTATCTTTTTAAATTTGACAGCCACATCATACCTTAGAATCTCATATGATAGATATTAGATGTAGCATTTATTTTAATGAAATAAGGTCAACTAATTTACTGAAACTATTATAATTAAATTATATTATTTTTATGAATCAGTTACTTTTATACAGCTTAGTTTGTTAATCAATAACGGACAAATTAAATTTGAAACTTAAATATCTTACATTTTGCAAAATGGCAACAGACTCAAACGAAACATGAAGCAACGGATTTAAAATAAATCAACGCAAAATCGTTTATCGAGACTGATTTTTTTTGGGGGGGGGGGAACCATGAACATTAATCATTAACTATTTCTAATTTCCTTTCATATGAATATGATACACTTTCAGTTTATTTAAAATTTTGAGCAAATGTTTGATCGATGCGGACTAAATATCTAAAGTCATCTTAATAAGCAATTAATAAACACACAAAATAAAACAAACTTAACAAACAACAAAAAACAAAATAAACTTCAGAAACTTGACAAATAAATTTTATAAACTTAACAAATAAACTTTACAAGTTTAACAATATTAGCAGCTTAATAAATTTAACAAATGAACTTTATAAACTTAACAACCTTAGCAACTTAATAAATTAAAAAAAAACTTAAAAACAACTTAAAACAATTTGACAAATAACTAAAATCGAGAAATTCTATTTAAAAATCCAAGTGAAGCTATTTTGAACAAAATTTACTACTTGAGACATAAAAATGAAAGAAAATACACGTTTTTGTTAATAGATTATTTTCAGTAAATACATCATGAAAAAAGGGGTTGAATTATTAAATTAACATATCTTCTATTTAATGAGAATAAACATTGGATACTTTTACGTGTATCAGACACGCAAAAATAGCTATCGAAGAAAAGTTTAGATATTAAGCTATTTTAATAGTTTTTCTGTTAGCGAAATAGTTGATGACATTCTAGAAGTTTATTACATGACACCAGTTGGTATTTTATCACAGAAGACTTGCTCTCACAATTACTAAAACATCGAGCAAATATGAGGAAAATTCGCAGTGGTACTATTACATTGTTTGGAATTGCATTCTGGATACTGTATTTTAAAACAAACTGCGGAATTTGAAAGCGACCACATTTCTATCCATTTGTTTCGTCTTCCGAAGTAGTAACAAAATATCAATCTAGTAGTAACGGAATATCAATAGAACAGAATATCAAGAATATCAATAGAAGTAGTTACAGAATATCAATCCATTTATGATATCTAATTCAAATATCATAAATGGATTGGTATTTGTATTTCACATTTAAAAGTTTCGCTGGAGTAAGGATAGCATAGCAAAAACATGAAACTGTTGAAGTCTTGTTGCAACTTCTTTGAACATTCTGTTCAGTGTAGAAAGAATTCAATATGAGTTCAACTTCAATTCAATTGAACTTCGTTCGACAATTCAGCATCTCGTGATTCTTCGATTCAGCAAAGACTGAGTAAATATGTTGTTGGAATACCTGTAGTTCAACCTCAGTTCTAACTCCAAAGGAGGGACTGGCTGCATGAATTTTTCGTAGTTTAGTTTACCATTGGCGTAACGTAGGATATGTGTCATTGCTTGACGTCTTTTCGAGCCAATGCATCTTTCGTAACATGAATTAATTCTCAATTTTTAAATCCTTCGTGAGGAATTTAAAATCGCCGACAAGGCATCGCTAATGCAATCCATAAGCTTATTAAACTTTGCGGCAAACCTATAAATGCCACTTCTTTCTGCCACCTCCAAATCCATATGACTAAGTCCTGCAAGATTATATTTCACATGAAAAATGCCGCTTCCTGGACCGGACCGCGCTTTTCCCTTTAGCTACTCCACTGTATATTGTTTACAACTTTATTTAAAAAAAGCAGGAAATAATAATCACTCCAAACAACTAGGATGAATCTGAGTTTTTGTCTCCTAAACATCTTTCTAAAGTGCACAGTAAATGGTTGAAAATTTGGTCAATTTTGCATTCCCCATTGCATTTTTACTTTCCCCATAGCTCTGGTAGATGGCACCACGTACCAACGCCTTGTATTCTTTAGAGAGTCTTGAAAGTCTTGTTAATTTTCCCTTAGCAATTTAAATCGTTATAGTACCTGCATGACGATATAAAAAAAATATTAAAGACAACAGATGTTAGACTGATTAAAACACATATTCTCAACATTATTCACAGTTATAAATTTAAATTTTATGATAAATTTGTTTTAATTTTTTTCCCCCACAGGCTATTGAACTTTTCGGTTACATCGGAGGATACTTGGGCGTTTTTTTAGGAATTTCTCTTTTGGCTATCACCGATGTCTTAGAATCATTTTATGTGATTTTCAAAATATGCAAAAGAGCACTTCAAGGAAATAAAAGGAAAATACGGAAATATAAGAATGCTAACGAAAGTATTAAGAAATATGAACGTTGTTACCATGATAATTATAAAAAAAATGCAATTTTGAAGCTTTACTGATTTTTGAAGATAGTGTATCAAGATCTTGATAGAAATGAAATTAAAATTAGTTATACATTGGAAAATAAATAAAATTTTTCAAATATTTTTGTGTGAATGCGTTTTATTTATTCATATTTATCATCTTGCTAATAAATGCATGACAATAGATGTAAAAATGTACTGTGGCACCTCAAAACTTCCTTATATACCAATTGAATTGCACACATTTCTTGCTGTACTTCATTTAAACTTGTTTCTTCGAATTATTCTAACTTAATTAACCGTTTCCTTAGTTGAAAATGACATAAAAATTCGGTACTATTCCGTTTTGAGAACCGTAAAAAAATTGCAGCGAAAATGTATGCGCAAAAGCGCCAAACCTAGCAAACGCGCCCATTTAACAGCGCGCCAAATCTAGCGTACGCGCTGATTTCAGATTGCGTAAGTTTATATAGTTGTGTATTTCTTAAGACGCCATTGAAATACTAGTTTAATTTTTAAATCCTTTTTTGATATCCTATGGATTTAACAATTTGGGAATTTCCTATGACGAAAAGTGTGCAATAGAATTTTGGGTAAAGTGCAGAATCACCCACAGCTTGACGCGTTTTTAAGAATTGCACATACTCGATATCCATGTACACATCGACCTATTTTCACTTTTAAAAAAAATTCCCAGGATTGCACAAAAATGGCACTGCGCACACCCTTGACTTTATCTATGTACACATCGACCTATTTTCACTTAAAAGAAAATTGACAAAAATCCAATTGTTTTTTACTATTGTAAAAAATGGCAAACAAATAAGTGGGCGATTCTGCACTTTACCGAGAATTTTTTCAAAGAAAAGGCATTCATGCATTATAGAAAATTATGTTTGAACAATCAACGAGATGAAATTGTGCTTTAGCGATAACTCGGTAGCGAAATAGCGAGGCAGACATCCATTCAGCTATGTTTAGCAATTTTTATATATATTGTAATAATGATCTGAAATAGTTATTGACTCTTATGCTTCCATTCAGTCATGTTTAGCCTTTTTTATATATATTATAATAATAAAAAAGTATTATATGAAATTAACCTTTCATTTAATTAAAACATGAATCTTAAATAGCTATTTACTAGTATACTTCCTTTCTTGCGTTAGGGTTGCCGCAATTACTTTTTGGTAGCACTGGCATCAACAACAGTTTGGCGATTTTTTACGGCCCTCAAAACCGAATAGTACCAAAAATTCAAATTCTGAAGTTAAAATATCCTGGTCAATTTTTTTGTACAGGAGACAAACTTCTTATTTTCACAACGAGTAAAACACTTTCGAAAATATAAGTGTAGGAACCGGTAGAACGTACTAAAAGTAGAGTTGGTTATTTGTCCAAAATGATTTTTGTTTAAATTTCAAATTGCCGAAATATGAATATTTTCGTCATTTAAAACATTTCTATAGCCGAAAGTATGTATCTACGACCAACGATTGCAAAAATAAAAGCCGGGTAAAAAAAAAAAAAAGGGGGGGGGAACACCCCTCTGAACCCATTTATAAATACATTATGATTCAACCTTCCATTTGTTCATACTTGATATTATTGCAATGCCGCTGAATTATGTAAATGATTCGTTCTTCTGTAAAATATATTTTGCAAAGATCCTTGTAATATGTGGAGTAGCATTCTTGTATGAATAATGTAATATGTAACTGTATTGTAATATGCGGATTAGCTTTCTTTGTATTGACCGTGAAAGGCACCGACATACTTGCACGGTTGAAATAATTTCGTTCTAAAGCAACGCTGCATAACCCCCTTGCTTGTAAATTTTGTGAATTCTAAATTTGCCAGTTGTGAATTCGCAGAAGTCGTTCCAAATGAAATTCGAAATCGATTTAACGGCGAGCAAAAACTATTGAGAACTCGAGTCGTCAATCAAAATCGAGTGAAAAAACTCTGTATAAGTAAAAGTTCGCACTGATAATATCGGATGAGGATTTTATGAATAGGTGAGTAGTGCTTATTCATTGGTATTACTACACAGTGAACACTAGTGCCGGCTATAAAGTTTAAACTTCTGTTCGCTTATGTTTGAACAGCAACCCCCTCTACTACCATTTTAGAAGAAGGATATCGTCCTCTTCCAAGTTGAACAGCCAATGATGATGTTGCTTCAAATTATATTATAATTTGTAGGCTATTTTAGCAGAGATAGTGCGTCTTCAAAACCCCTTCAAAATTCGAATAAAGAAAATAGGGCGTAATTTGTGTTTGATAAAAGAATTTAACTTATAAAACGTCATCTTGCAAACTCAAGGACATTGAGAGTGACCAATTACACCAGAAACAAGAATTTCCCAGGAATGTTTGCAGGCTTTATAACAGTTGTGTGACGCTGACAAAATTTTGCATGCGTAATATGTGTTCCATAACGGAAACACTTCGAACCAATTTAGTGTTTTGTTAAGCGTCTTTCACATCCCTTTATTAAATCACAACAAAGATTCACACTTTTCTGATGTCTGCTGACGGATGTAGGCAGCTCAGGATACGGGAATTTTAATTACGGACATCCTGTATACATATGTATACTAGTGTGTAAAAATTAAGACCAGGTGGAGATATTAGCAAAAAAAGTGGAGCAAGGCAACAGAACAGACGTAAAGACCAATCAAGAAATAGACTTGAGACAGGGCATGTGCATATGTGGCCCATCACTTATAGCGAGGAGTGTCAGAATTGGTGTACGCGGGCGGTGTAAACTCAGCAGTGAAGTAAAAGCTATTGCTCGGTATATAGTGATTTGAACTAAGTCTGTCCTACCGTGTGATATGGCTAGCAAGCAATCCAGGGAAAAACATCAGGATGACTTTACTCGTAGTAGAAGGTCAAAGAGTGACAAGTATAGCAAAAGAGTTTGAGATCTCTCATAGCGTCATTTCACGAACCTGAAGAGCATTTCATACGGCAGGAACAGCGACTCCAGTGCTCAGTAGCAAGAGCAACAACGTCCAAGAGCAACAACGACGTTATAAGAAACAAGTGACCGACAGCGGGAGGTATCGCAAGGCACATGCAAAAGATAACTGAATGGCCGATATCATATTTGAACGAGTCCAGAAGGCGTACAAACATGGTCTAAACGCACGAAGACGTTACGGTGTGTGTCATTAACGCCTGATCATGGGAAACGCCGGTTTCTGTGGCGCCGGGAACACAAGAACTGGACAAAACAGGAGTTCGGTCTGGTGATCTTTATGGATAAGAGCCAATTTAGTCTGACAAGCAGTTCTGGACGTGTAAACATCTAGAGGAAGAAGAAAATACGCAATAACTCTTCCAACATCATCGACAGGGATCGTTTTGGAGTGCCAGAGTTCTCGTTTGGGCGGTATTATACTTAGTAATTACATTAATCTCTACATCTCCCAATGAGCTACAATTACTATTGCTACTATAGTCACTGTTACAGTCAATTGCTGTTGTACCAAGGTTCTATTGCCTCATTTGCACTTGTTTAGACGTACTATGGGTTCGGGTTTCGTCGTCATGGGCGATCATGCTACATCTCATCGTACAGTAGCTATCGCAGAGTGAAGATTTTCAACGTATAAGGCTGACCTGCAATGTCTCCTGAGCTAATAGATGGTACCTTCTCGGAAAATTCTTGGCTGCACATGACTAGCCGCCAGCAACGATTCCGCAGCTGGAATTGGCGCTACAAGTTGCCGCGATACAACTCCTTGATAAACTTGTTCTTAACATGAACAGACATCGTAATTACTACATCGGAGTCACGAATGATCGTATCCCCTTCTGGAGAATGGATATTTCTTGCCAAACGTCTCTCACATGGAGCATTTCTGTCTTCTCTCCCGTTTTGCTCGGAGCTATCTTTTTAATAAAGTGCCTGTTTAGCTTTTTTATTCCATTTTTTCCTTGGGGGTCAACTAGTGTTTTCCTTGGGGGTCGACTAGTGTGCTCGCTAGGATCTGTACTTAGGCAACCTTGGCACCAGGGGAACAAAATCATTGAGCCTGGCGGTTCTCCGTAACCTGTGAAGGTATGACTTCATTAACTGGTCTGGCCCACAGATCAAGGTGGCGCAAGCCTTGTGTTGGTTCCATCGCGGGAATCAAGCCTCTAGCGTAGTAGTGGTAGGTAGCAAATTATGACGACCAGTCAGATTCAGCAAATAGGGCTATACCCGGCCGCATATAAGCAAAATGTACACTGCTAGGACAACGGCTTGAATTTGGCCAATGACAGTCCAGATGAGGGTTTCATTAACTCCGCCCACATGAGTGACGTCATATTTCTGACGTTTGTTTACATTCTACTGTTCAGAGTTACGAAGTGCGTTTTTCGAATGTACATTTAGTTTTTCGGAATAAAAGTGTATATATATGCGTATATATCTGTATATAACCGATTTAATGTTTTTTTCGGAATATTAAGGATTATTCTACTGTTCCAATACAAAATTAGGTCTAGTCAGATAGAAGTTACTGATGGCTGGAAGATGCATGTAAAGTGTGGTTTACAAATTATTCTGCATATTGATAATCAGAAACTTTTAAGTGACAATGACTTAAATCATCTACTATATAAAATGTACTTGCGGGAATTAAACCAAGTGAAGGTTATGTTAAGTTAGTGAATCCAAGTGCTATTTTGTGTCAGTAATTAATGCAGTAAATATTTTGAATCAAATTGCCACCAGTAACTATTGCCAGTAACTGTTGACATAGTGTGTGTCAAGAAAATTTCATATATATCTATTTGAATATTTACAACATTAATTGTGCTTTGATTAAGAAATCAATATGATTTACAGGATTCAATATGCTTTCTTAGAAATAAACTTCATTTCATTATTAGAACATAAAGAGTATAAAAGATGAAAAAGTGTGTCCACTCTAATGAACATATTGAAATGTAATTTAGCTGTGAAACTACTGAAGTTAAATGATGAACATGTTATTTAATAAGAACTGAATATATTTAAGATATGCTACCAGCTCTGATATTTCAAGACTGTTGGATATGCTTATCTATGAAGATTAAATCACTATTAACTGACAAATTATGGTTCTGGTAAAGCATATATCATATTTGGAATCGTAGAAAGGAAGTTCATTATTTTTCTGAAATGTAAAGAAAATAATACTCAATAATTGTAAGTGCTTAGTGTAATAGACCTACTGAAATCTAATTTAGCTATAAAACTGCAAATGCTAAAGAACAAAATTTAGCAAGAACTGAATTTAGTAAGATATGTTACCAGTAATGATATTTCAAGACTATCGAAAATGCCTAACAATGAGGAATCTTAATCAAATTCAATTTTAAAAAATCACTATTAATTGACATTATAGTTCTGGTAAAGCATATACTACAATATTTGGAATTTTCATTGTTCAGTATGCATTCTTAGAAAGGAAGCTCATTGTTTAGTTAAAATGTTAAGAAAATAATAGTGAATAACTGTAAGTGCTTAGAGTAATAGAATTACTGACAGAGGCGTAGCGCCATTTTTCAGCGCCCGAGGACAACTGAAGATTTTCTGCCCCTTTATGTGTGCCACGAATAGAAAACACTTCATTCTAAAATTTCGTACCATCAATTTGGCGCCCCCTGGATGCTGCGCCTAGGGACAGATGCCGCCTCCTCTGCTCCACCCTAGCTATGCCACTGCCTACTGAAACCTAATTTAGTTATAAAACTGCAAATGCTAAATGATGCTTAACATAATTTAACAAGAACTGAATTTAGAAATATATGTTACCAGTTATGCTATTTCAAGACTATCGAAAATGCCTAACAAGGAGGTATCATTACGTGTTCTAAGGTGTAATGTTGAATTTACCTTCAAGTGAATGTGTGTTTATAGTTCTTTACATCTAGTTAAATACAGTGAAACTTACATAAGCCAAAACTGAATGGATTAAAAAAATAACTTAAAGTTGTATTTCAAATTTTACATTTTGTCGTATTAAAGACTGATTACCTGGGTTTCCACTGATGGTTGCACTTGATAAAATATGTCTTGAACAGGCAATTTTTTTTTTTTGAGAAAAAGCATTTAATATTGATTTTCTTACATCAGTATGTATTTTTAACTGTGAAGTTTGTGCATTTAAAAATTGTAATGACATGTAGATTATTATATTTTCATTTATTTCCAATTTCATTAAAAGTATTTTTTTACAATTTACTCCTGATTTTATACATTATATGTATGAGTAATAAATAATTATTGTAAATATGCTATGTAACTTATATTGTGATCTTTATATTGAACCAACTTATATATTATATATGTATGAGTCATGCATCAACTCATGGCAATTGAAATTGAATTGTTAGTAAGAAATTAATGATAATAAGATGCATTGATGTATCTAATAAGATGTATTATTGATGACAGTACATAAAATTAATCAAAACTGTAAGATATACAGTTAAAAGGTACTATTCTATTTCCGGAACCAGATTTTGTATGTATTCATGTTAAGTGTGTATGCACACACACTTATACACACGTGCATAGGCCCAGCAGTGGCAGAGTGGTAAAGTCTTTGAACACTAGATTCGAATCGAGGCAAATTCTTTGGCTTCATGGGCGTTTTTGTAGTTTTCCCCATTTGTAAAGTGTATACCAGCCAGTTTCCTTTAGAAAGTCCTCCACAAAGGCATCCCTTCCCACAGGCATATAGACCTAGTGTACTTTGCCATACTAAACTAAAATGAAACCCAAACCACTCGTTGATACATACATTATTTGTCTGAATCCTGTCCTGATAACAGAAAAGTACCGTTTAAAATTGGGCTTTTAAAGATACGTGAAAAGAGTTTTGAATTAAAATCCACACTATAATTTCATTATCTTGTAATAAATACATTGGACTTAAGATTGCACTGTAACTATTTAATATGAGTTCCACTAAGCTGTCAATAATGCTTTACATTAAGTACTAAAATCAAGATCAGAATGTTATGAATTAGTATTATTGTTTGCATAAGTGCTTCACATTTAGAAGTCCATTCTATTATCAATAATTTAATATCCATTCTTAATAAATAAGAACAATATGATACTAATTATTACATTTATTTATTTACAAGTTCTATGAATTGCAATAATTTCCTTTTCCAATATCTTCTTTTACAAAATATTTTCAGTCTATAATTCCTTTTTTAAATGTTAATTTCTCTTCATCATAAGTAAAATATATGCACACATTATTGAAGAAAAATTATTTAATTAAAATGTTCAAAGTATATGTTACAAAAAACAAACATATTGACGTCTATAATACATTTATTTACTACACTGAAATAATCAAATTCTCAGATTAATAGATAGAGTTTGAAAAGCAGAGGTCTAAGAAATCGTGTAACATTTATTTTACATAAAAATGACAGTATATACATAATGATCACAAGTTAGCTTTAACTCAGACATTTCATGCTAACCTGTTTTTATTGCATTCGAGTTTTAAAACTAAGTATTTTTAACGATTCTTCTACTACTGTTTCAAAAATCTGATTTTTATGCCAGTCAGAAATGATTTTCTTCGAGTATACAGAATTAAATTATTTATTTCTGGATTAGTCATTGAGTAATTTAAAATATAATACTTAGTACTATTACAAAATTTAAGAAATCCAACTTTTAACATGCTGCTTTTTATCACATAAAAAAATTAACCAAAATGTAAACTTGTAATATTGAAAAATTTCTCTTTTAAGTAAAATTGCCACTACATAATTTCAGCACAAACTAAATATTACAGTATATAAAAGAATACAGTGTATTGCCTGTAAAATTAATGATACTTACATATTAACACAACCACCTTAGCTCAATTTGGATTTAACACATGAAAAGGTAAAAATTATTCATTGGGTGCCAGTTGATGCTTTGCACAACTTTTCTTAAATAGATACCCAAATTATTGATATCTATCATAAGTTGGCTAACATTATCGAATTATAAAAAGAAAACATACTTTAGAATTTGAAATATAAATTTTAATTATTAAATAAGGAAATAAAGCACGTTCATCTCCAAATCTTTCTGTAATTGTTTTGCCCTATTCTTTTCCCCAAGCGGTTTGTTTTTGCTTGAAAAAAAATTAAATAATTTCAGACACTTGGCATCACACAAACTTCAGCAGCATCGGCTATCTACCAAATGCATTTCCTTTTTCTTTCTTTTAGAAATTTTGTATTCCTGTAGAGTTTCCACTGTAGTTTTTTCCATTGTTGATAAATTCCAAAGAGCATATTTTAAAATTAAGGCAAAAAATATCACAATTTGTTCATAAAAATGTTGAAACTTGAAATACAACACAAAGAATGTATACGAAAATGGCGACATTGTCCTATTAAAGGATTGTTATGAGCATGGTTGCTAGAGTTTGACACATTTTAAAAATTTGACGAGTTCTACTGAGGTGGTTGCAAGTAATAAAGTAATTGCATTGTAATATGTGCATTTTTACTGTTAAGAATATAAAATTTTTGCTTATAATAAATATCTGAATATGCTAATTATTTATTTGCCCTCTTATGTGATTTTGATAAATTAGACACTATTTATTTTACATCAGTAATCTTCAGACTAATTTTAAATTTAGTTTCAGTGTGAATTTCTTTTGTTCTCTGCTTTCTTATGTTTAAATTGACATCATGTAAAGCAACATAAAAAATATATGAAAAGCAAACAAATAAACAGATATGAAAATTTATCAGTTCAGTTTCATAGATATTCCGTACAATAAAACCCCTAAGTTAATTAATAGGTGGGACTAATGAAAAGTACAACTTCACATACAGGATCTGTCAGAAAAATACACAGAAACTTTAATAGATGATATCTATATATGGGCTTCTAAGTTGAATTATCTTTATATGTAGTATGATGTTTCCTTAACATGTTCGTACTCTCGCATATATGTAACACATGACAGTGAACCAAAATGGATTTGGAGGACTCTGAGCGATGTTGTGTAGTACAAGAAATCGGTTAGGCTAGAGGTCCTTCATCAAAAAATTATGGCAGAATGTGCAGCAGTCGCCTCAGACACATCGACTAAACATTGTTCAAATAACTGCTCAGTATTGTGCTATAACTCTAGCTGTTAATGGCTACCGCTGTGACTGAGCAATCTAAGTTACTGTACATATTCATAAATATTATTATTAAACCTAGCATAGCCTCTGATATTATGATTTAATTATAATTAAGTTCAATACTAAAGCACAAGAATTTACAAATAATCTTTGGAATATGGTAACAGGTAGTTTGGCGACATTTTGGTAAGGTGATAAAGGTTACTAGCTAGGACTTTAGGAGTGTACATGGATAAAGTCAAGAGTGTGCGCAATGCCATATTTGTGCAATTCTGGAATGTTTTTTTAAGTGAAAATAGGTCGACGTGTACATGGATACGGTGTTGTATGTGCAATTCTTAAAAACGCGGCAAGCAGTGGGCGATTCTGCACTTTGTCCCAATTTCAAACCTAATCTTCATCATAATTAAGCACTTTTGTTCCATAAAAGTTCTAGCATAAGCGTAATTCGGCTAGCAGATTGTTGGAAAAAAATGTTGAGTTAAAAAAAAAAAGCCTTTACTGTGTGAAAACAAAATGGCGTCCAAAAAAAAAAAAAAAAACTAGCAGGTTTGGTCCCCAAATTTTCACCCAAAAATTGCCAAGTTAACATAATCTGAAGATTAACCGAATTTTCTTTTATTATTAAAGTGTGTGCATTTTTTTGATAGGCCGTTTATAAATATAGATGAATTTTAGTTTAATAGGACCGAGGGCCAGACCACCAGCACCTGAGTAGTAAAGTCGCTGAATACTAGATATTTAGCCCAGGGTTCCAATTTTGCCGAATGTGCTGGCTGCATGGGCGCTTTCATGGTTTTCCTCAATGTATGTAATGGTAATGTGTTTAAGAGCCAGTTTCCCTTTGAAAGTCTTGCATAAAAGCATCCCTCCTGTTAAGCAGATAGCACTCGAGTGCTTTGCATAATTAAATAAACCAAACCAAACCGAGGGCAAAAAAATCACTAAACCAAGGGCACTAAATCATGCTATTTGGCCGGTCAAAGGGATAATATGTAAGAACCTAAAACAGTGTTAAAATTAATACTCTGCATTTTTGTGGATGCCAATTGTCTCGTATTTAGCACACATTTCTAATTAGCATCTATGTTCCCCAAAGCCTTTTATCATTTGAGCAAAGGATCTTTTGTCACGCTTGTGACTATCATGCATTTTTCTGTAAACTTTAAATTTAAAACTGTGTAACTTCACGCTCCGTTAAGTCAAGGATGAATATTCCATAACATGTGAAGAAAACATATATTTATTTTCTCATATGTCGAACCTTTTTCAGTATTATGCTCAAATATAAGACTTCATACTATATTTAAAGTTTATATATATATCAATATATCAGAGCCTGATCTTTACATTAAAAAAAAATCACATCACAGGAAACGAAATTTGAGATTAACATTACATGATATTCAAATTTATATAATTTTAATTTCAGCTTCAACATTATTCATTTCCTAGATTAAATTTTAACATGGACTATTTAGATATGTTATGTCCTACACTTCCTTCCCTGCAAAAAAAGAAGCCCACCAGCGTCAAGCGGTTAAGTCGCTGAACACTGGTAGTTCGGTCTGAGGTTCGAATCCCGCGAACAGGCTGGCTGCATGGACGTTTTCATCGTTTTCCCCATGTGTAATGTGTATACAAGCCAGTTTCCCTTAGAACGTCCTCCATGAAGGCATCCCTCTGGTTAGGCAGATAGCCCTCGAGCTATAAAATGCTATAAATCACATAAACCAAATCAAACCCTGCAAAAAAGTTAGGAACAGATTATCATTTTAACACAGTAAACTTTTTCTTTGTGATCATTTCTGAAACTGACTACTTCTCCTCAATACACAAATTCTGGTACTGAACATCTTCTTTTTGAAATGACAAGCTTTACACAAAATTAAAATCATGTAGAACTGGTGGTCATCTTAGAGTTCACTGTATTTATTAAAGGTCAGAAATTTATTCAACTATTTCTAAAATGCAAATTAATCAACAAAATCTGTACTTTGTTTCTGTAAGCATAATTAATAACAACTCCGAGTTTGATTTAGTATGTATGATTACAGTTTATTACATTAACGAATGTCATTTGCTTGACAGATATGAAGAATTTCTTTTGAGGAGCTGTTTTGCTTGGAGGGTTGGTTTCGTTTGTTTGATTATGGAAAGCATACAAGGTCTATGTGGGAGGTATGTCTTTGTGGAGGATTTTCTAAGGGAAAAACTCTCATATCCATGTTACGCATGTGGAAAACCAGGTAAGTGCTCATGCAGCCAGCCTGTCCAACTGAAATCAAACTCAGATCGAACTATCAGCGTTCTAGTCATTTTACCACTCAGCCTCTGTTGGGCTGTGTGGGGAGGGCCATGAAGGTTTGGTTAGGTTAGGTTATTTAATTACGGCAAAGCCTCGAGGGCTATCTGCTTAAGGAGAAGGATGCCTCTGTGGTGGACTTTCTAAGGGAAACTGGCTCGTATACATATTACACATGAGGAAAACCACGAAAACACTCATGTAGCCAGCCCATTCACGGGATTCTTGCTCGAACCGAACTACCAATTTTCAGCGATTTTACCGCTCGGCCGCTGATGGGCTCGAGGGCCATGAAGGAGAATAATTACATGCACTGAAAACTGAATTCTAAACTAAATGTATAAAGAAAGCAATGGAAATTCACTTATCAACACTAGTTCTTATTAAATTAAAATACTGCTTAAAATAAATTTATAAAGCTATTGAATGAAAATTTTCTGTTAACCTGTTTCAGACATGTGTAAGGAGTAACAAATTAATTATTTGTAATATTATTACGAAATTTTCTTATAAAGGAATTAAAAAATAAAAACAAACAAAAGCTTCTTTAAAGAAATTATTCTACTATTAAAAATCATATACTACTGAAATTAACATCCCACTTTATTCAAAATTAAATAAATGCATTTTTAAGTGATAAATCAAGTTGTGCAGAAATATTAAATATGAATACATTCAGCTTAATTATTTTAAAAAATTGAATGTGAAGATGGGAAAAATTAAGAGAAAAAAAAGCTTTGTAGATTATTTTCTAGAAATCTGACATTCTGAAAAATGAATACACGCATACACACACACTCACTCATATTTATAGGCATAAAACACACACATATTGATAGATATAATTGACATATGATTAATTATATATTGAAAATATATGTATGTGAGCATGCGTGTGTATACACACTCACGCATATAGTGAGAAATTTTGTAATGTTTGAGACACAAATTTATATTCCTTCTGGAACAGTAAGGAAATAATACTTTAAAGGAAAATTTAAAAAATAGTATCACTAGAACAAATTTACGTTGCAAAGTAAAAATGTTTTTCATTCAAAGAACGCACTTCCTAACGCCGAATAGCAGAATGTAAACAAACGTCAGGAATGTGACATCACTCATGTGGGCGGAGTTAATGCTGATCCTTATCTGGATTGTCATTGGCCAAACTTAACCGTTGTCCTAGCAGTGTACATTTTGCCAGTGCCTCCTAGATTATCTAGGAGGCACTGATTTTGCTTATATGCTACCCGGCCATGGTACCGAGACCGAGAAAAAGACACTTCGAGCTCGGTTAGACTTTGGGGTTATGCATAACTTTGTTAAAGACCGAAAGGATCCGGCGTGGGACCGAATACTCGGCACAAGGATTTTGTTTGATCTCTAAAGTTTTTTTTGGCGTACTACCCGCCTTGCCTCATATGAGGGTTCTCAGCTGGGATTCCAGTCCATGTAGATACATCTAATTACAAAAACTACTTGTATATTATATTATTCTTTGTTTGGATAGTTTTGGTCTCTTGTCTGTAATTTCACATCTTTGGGATCTCACAGTATGATCTGGATCGATGTGAAACACTTCTGTACGAGTGGATCGTTGTCAAACACTTCTGCAGGTATGGTATGATCTGGATCAATATGAAACACCTCTTTCTAAAGAAAATTTTGGAAACCTGTCTCGTGCTTAAATGTTGCACATCAGGGCATATTCATGATGATTGTTTACAAATTTCTCATAATAATCGGTATTTTGTAATTAACTTAAGGAGCACATCTATTAAACTATGAAATAAATTATCTATTCTAATACTATGAAACTTTTGCATGTTTTTGACTCAACAGGTTTCCTTTTAAATTAAAAAGTATAGATATATACTACAAGAAAAAATTTCAATGAAAAAAATCAGACTTTTCTCATTTTTATAAAATTCTTCTCATCAGTGACAGAATTGCATAGCATCATAAATATATAAATAATAAAGACATAAATATATAAAGAATAATATTGAAAATAAAATTTTCGGTTTGTTTATTTAAATACTATAAAAATACAAATTCATGCTGTTTATAATGAAAATATAAGAGAAACATATTCTTTTCACAAGAACGTTGACAGTAAAATAATCAGATGTCAAGCGAGATTCATTGATTTCTAACAATTAAGTTTTTCAGAAAGCACGTAGCATGATTTGGCCACCGAGGCAGGCAACGTCCTTATACCAGGTTTATGTCCTCAAATCTCAGTCATGTTTTCTTGCATTTTCTTTCGAACGATCATTTAAAAACCTATTCCATCCACTTCTTACCATAATATTTCCGAGAAAATATCAATAATATCAGTCTCAGAGACACATATAAAATTAGAAAGACTACTCAACAAACTTGAATTAAGTTCTGCATAAAAGTTTCTAAAAAAATGTTCCTGTATAGAGATAATGGTCAAATGGAATAGGCATTTCAAATCAGAATGTTTTAGTACCTCACTGCATTAAGCTAGTATTACGAAAAGCTACAAATTTGTATTTTCAATCTTAATAATGCAGCATTCCGTCAGGGAAATCATCGCAGAAAAAGTTAAAAATTTGTTTGTTACTAACTAATGAACATAAATTAATTGCACTCATACGACTTAAATCGAAATGCACTGCAGCTGTATTTACCAGAAAATATTTATCCCACGAAATGATAGGAATTCAAATAAACAATTTTTCAATGCTTGATGATTTATCAATTATTATCCATTTAAATTTTTTTACCTTAATTAAATAGAAAAACTTAATTTTTAAGGTAACATACCAAACATTACAATTATTAACATTATAATTATATTAAACTTTATAATTTTATTTCGGATTAAGTTAAATTCTAATCAGCATTTATCTCCCCATAAAAAAGAAGAAATGGACTGGTACAGAAAATAAAAAACTAATTTAAATGGTAACGATGTACCTAGTATTGCCACATGAAAAATCAATCTTTTGTTTACGTCGAGAAAATGCCTTCAAATAGTGCAGAGTAATGTATTAAGAATTATCAATGGAATGAAATAATTGAGAAATACCTTAAAGGTATCTCACTGCAGATGGCTGTTACAAGATTAATTAAAATTTTACAAGATTAATTAAAATTAGCAGTGATTTTGCCCATTTCTACTTTAGAAAAGAGGAAATTCAAATGATATTGAAATGCCGATGACCTATAATTATGATCCTAGATTAAATATCCACTCAGAAGGCCCAAAAATACTTTCCGTACTATGAATTAATTAACAGTTTTTCTATTCCTATTTGAATCTGGTATCTTACTGCATCTTTACCACATGAAAATCCTTAGCAGGTATTAAAATCATTATTATATTTTAGAATAGAGTTAGATGGTCCGCTCTGGAACTAATTCACTTTACTAAGTGAGTTTGCTCTGATTACTGAAAACGCAGCAATAGCTCTTTTATAGTTCACGAAGAGCTCTTGTTGGAAGCATGCCAGGAATAGAGATCTGCTATTCGCTCACAAATTGATTCACTTTACTGAAAGAGCGAAAGCCTGATTCGTAAAAACAAAAGAAGAGCAGAGCACTTGTTAGAAGCGTACTAAAAAAGTTCGATTCCCAATTTAGGGGAGAAAAGAATGTTTATTCCCCCACACTGAAAATAAGTTTAATTTTTATCATGCCCAACTTTTTGAAAAAAAAAATTATTCTAAAATATTTTTGTTAGTTCTGTTTAAAAAGGAAGCTTTAAAGAACTTCAAAACTACAGCTGAAAGAAACCAGTTCACTGAGTTAGGCTTTGACACCGCCGATTCTTCTGATCCCACATCTCGTTTCTTTTCGTTCTTCTCTAAAACCTCGCTAGTCGGTGACGATCCCACTGCTAGTTTGATTCGTTCTGTTCGTCTTTCCATCCTCGCTAACCGCTCTTGATTCCATTCTCGTTTCGGATCTTTTTCATGATGCTTATTTGCTGCTAGTGAGCGGTGGGTCATAAAAGATAATCGATTCATTTCAGTGAGCTAATGTTCTGATTCGATCCCATAAAGCAGTGATTTTGCCCATCTCTACTTTAGAAAAGAGGAAATTCAGATGATATTGAAATGCCGATGACCTAAAATTATGATTCTAGATTCAATATCCACTCAGAAGGCCCAAAAATGCTTTCCATACTGTGAATTATTAACAGTTTTTCTATTCCTATTTGAATTTTGTATCTTACTGCACCTTTACCACATGAAAGTCCTTAGCAGGTATTAAAATCATGACATTAGTTTGCTCAATGGAAATTAATCTGATGTGGATAACATATGGATTCCTTGTATAGCCTATTAAATTATACATACTTTTTGCTGTATTTCATTTAAACTTATTTACTAGAACTTCATTAGAGATATATTTCTCATTCAATTAATTTAGTTCTTACTTCGAGGCAAAGCAAAAATACATAAAAACATAAAACATCTCCATTCAAAATTATAAAATATAGTGAAAGTGATAGTGATAGTGACGGAGGACGTGGCCACCACCCCTTTACTATTAAGTTAATTAGCATATAGGGCCACGTCCGCCCTTATACAGAGTAAAGGCAGAGAGGCCACATGGGAGGCTTGCACGAGACGCCCAAACCCAACGCCTGGACCACCCGGTTGGCAGTTCCGCGAACCAAATGCCACCGGGTAGACACCCGTCCAAAGTGCCCGGGTCCAGTGAAATTATAAAATATAGAAAAAATGTAAAACACCAAATACAATTAAAACAATAATTTTTACAATTAAAATTAGATTTTTATATGCAGAAGCAAGCAATACGGCCAGCGGGCAAGAAATCAGATTATTCGGTGCACAAAACTGAAAGTTTACTTTTGGTCCCACTCGACCAAAAGACTTTGAAAATGCAGAAACAGACGTATTCAATATTCTATCAAGTTTCAAATGTAAAAAAAATGGCGGTATCGTTAGGCTTAAATCGTAACTTAAACTTTGAAATTGTTGATAATTCTAAAACTATTGCATTCAGATTAACTAAAAACACAAAATCCCTAACCAGAGCATAAAAACCACATAATTCAATAACTTTTAAAACAAAAAATGCACAATTTACCAAAATATATAAATAAAATACTAAGTTTACCGAGGCAGAGTGGGATTATATACATTTATATAAGACTGGTGCAACCGAGTGCAACAAAAATGGGAGGTGCACAACTATATGTTATAGCAGTCCTATATACAAAATTTCAACGTGAGTCTACTCGTTCTTGAGTAATATTAGATACATACATACATGCCTACGTACAAATGTCAAGAAGAAAATCTCTTCTGAATCCATTTTAAATCCATTTTACAATCATTTTTGGCAAATACCGTCCTTTATTCTGTCCGTACGTACAGATGTTAGGCAAAAACATAGTTCAAATGGTTTCGAGAAAGGTTGAAATGGATAGTTTCGCTGAAATATGATACCCGAAATTTTCGCGATTACAACACACGATTTCAACATTTACACCATTTCGTGTAGTATAATCACGTATTACAATACACGTTTCAGTACAATACGTGATTACAATTCCCGCGGAACTAAACAAATCACAACGACAATAACTAAGCAACTGATCTGAGGCGCTCTTTCTCCGGCCTTTTAGAATTTTCAACCGGTAGGGAGAAATTTCTTGTACTTTCTCCTTCTCGAGATTTCTGGAAAGCTATAAGAGGATGGAATTTAAAATTTTTATTACATAATTCTCAAAATTCTAATACTTTATTGGCTTCATATATAGCAACATTGTATTTATCTTATTCTAAATTTTTAGCTTTTATTTATTGTATCTATTTATGTTTATTATATATTGTATTATTTATATATTTATTTTTTGATATTTAATTTTATTACGTAATTATCAGAATTCTAAAATTTTATTGTATTTTATATAACAACACAGTTGGTAGCTAATTCCATCAGATGAGCGTAAAAGCTGAATGTCTTAAAGGCGGTGCAGCTGCTCATCTTATGGTAAATAAATAAATAAAGAGGATGGAATCACGGTTATAGCTAACATAATGGTCAATTACATTTATTCAAGTTCAACATAAGTTACAGAGATATCCGTTTATTAAATGCACAGGCCTCTGTATTCTTACTTTTCCGGCATTGCCGTCTCTTAAAATTTGTCTCGCGCTACATTCCACGGGGAAATACAACAATTTTAATTATAATTCTACTAAAACTAGCTGTCTAAATATAAAACTGGTAACAGTATTTAATGCTGATTGTTTTAAAATTTCGTATGAAATATATTTAAGAGGTTAAGATAATAATTTTCCCTCAAACTACGTTGTATATCATCGAAACTAGATTTAGCTGAAAATAAATAAATAAAAAAAAAAAAAAAAAAAAAAAAAAAATCTGAAATGTTTCAGATTTTAAATTACGTCCAAAGGGGCGTTTTTTAACATTTTGTGTGTTACCTTTCTTTATTAAATATCATGTTCTTCGCACTTAAACCATAAGATCCAGTGCAACAGCAATATCGCAAAATAGTTTTAAAACGAGCATATCTTTAGAATTTCCGATACAGAGAGTCACGCGCTGGAGATAAAAATGTTTTTCTGCACAACGTTGCCATTGCTCGCTTTGAAATCCTTGAGTTTGTTAATCAAAAATTCGTCAAAGTTTTAAAAAATAGGAAATCGATCATAAAACAAATTTCAAATTTCAAATTTGGTCTTCCACATGCTCATATTCGTTGGAGGATTACGTAATTCAAAATTCGATGACTCTATGTACCGTTGTTTTATCACAATACGAGAAATATACATACATTTATGCAGATTTTTCATTATTTAATTTCTTCAAATATAATGCAGGACTCTAACATTTTGTGGCAACAGTTTGAAAAGTGAACCGACATTTATGAGTCCGACGCAAAATGTCAAAACGAAACTAATAGTCCTTCGGGATTCAAATCCCTTTGGACTAATAAATAAATAAATAACAATAAAATTCCGTCTGAAATACAATTAAAGGGATCCAAAATACAGCATTAAAATCTGTTTTTTCCCCCTCCTATTAAATACCTATAAAAAGTCTGCAGTTCATACAGCTAAAGATTATAATAAGTCAATAATTCTGTCACCTGCTCTATGTTTATGCTGGTTATTATTTCTTTATATTTTTATATGCCTTCCTTCTGTCACTGGACAATGCCATCGATTTATGCCAGCTATTTGAATAGGGGTTTTACCAGTAACCTAAATCAGTTCTCATGTTTCACTCAAAATGAAAATGTACATGCTCTTTAGTCGCTTATTCGTCCCTAGTGCCTTTTTACAAGCATAGAAATGAATGTCATATGCTACTTTATGTTTCCTATTTGCACTTAGATATTGACTAAAAGAAACTGAGATGTGTTTATTTAGAGCTTCTATCTCCATTTATATCGCACATTAAAAGCGTTTTTGAATGAAACGATTTCTTGAGAATTCTATGAAAAAAATGCATTAGTTGCATACATCTATCATCTTATTTCTATACAAATGCGTATATATTTCAAGGGAAATACAAGAAGCGCGGCTGGTATACACTTTTAGCGATATAGACACTGAAACTTCCTCATGGTGTCGACCTCTGACCTCCCCCCCCTAGATCTGCAACCTCTTGAAACTGACGAGTATTACTGAAAGCATGCATAAACAGCGGTATCAAAAAATCTTCTTTCTAAGACGACCACCTCTTCAGAAGACCAAAATTGTCAGAATCTGTGGGTGGTCGTCTTAGCAAGATTTCATTATATTTCAGAATTTCTCTTTACAAATCCTGTTTACAGTATCAGATGAGCAAAGTAAAAGAATGAAATGTGGTATTGTTCCGATGTGACTTTGATAACCTAGGGTAAGTTTTGCACCATGTATTATGTATACATACTTATTATATTTAGATACATTTCTTTAAACAATTTTTAAATTTTCATACTGTGCTGAGAAAATAATTATCAAGCTATGTTTTTTATTAAGTCACTGAATATAAATTATGCATAGTTTAAAATCTGGTGTTTGGCGAGGCCTAAAATAATCTAATATTCATACCCAGTAAAGTAATATATTTTTTTAAATATTGCCCATAATTTTAATTTTTGGGTTTAAATTGATTCAGTCATTAAACCTTAACAGTAATCAATTAAATTAATAATTATTCTTCTGTTATATTGTTAATCTTCCCACTGCCTTCGGGGCCCACCAGTGACCGAACGGTAAAGTCGCTGAACACTGCTAGTTTTGAGGCTCGAATTCCCACGAAAGGGCTGGCTGCGTGGGCGTTTTCTGGTTTTCCTCATATGTAACAAGTATACAAGCCAGTTTCCTTTAGGAAGCCCTCAACGAAGGCATCCTTCCCCTTATGCAGGCATCCCCAAATAAACCAAACGAAAATCCAATGCCTCCGAGTTCGTAAACTTGGCATCAAGTGTTCAAGGAAGCCAAACATATATATATGAAATGTAATTTCTCATACATTATTTGTTTTGTGCAGCCGGGGCAACAGGAATGAGACAAATTTTGGAATATAAAGTGGTAGGTTTATTTTAGCATCCATCTCACAAGCGTTCTCCTCGTACCTTGCAGAAGCCCTACTTATACATATGTGTACGTCACGAGGCTCCTCCAATCCGCGATATTAATTGAAATCACGAGGTGACGCTATCTTCTCATCAGGAGTGTTCTTAAGTACTTTATGTAATATGACAGATTTATGAGTTTGGCTATTTGGCGGGCGCCAACAGGTTAATATATTTTATACTAAAGAAAGGATTTCGCCAAAATTTAGGAACAGGGATGCAATTTAGGTAGAGAATCGCCAACACATTATTAAGCAATATTAATAGAATTTAGTTTAATCAATTGCTTTAAAAATATCATTATATATATATATATATATATATATAAATTTTCATTGAATTAATCTTGGCTGAGAAATTTAAGTTTATACTGTTTAAAACATTATTCGTTCTTTCAAAATATGATAGATAGGGTTTTATCATGTTGTATTAAGTTTATTTAAGTTGATAAATGCTTATTTTTATTCTGAAACGTAAGTTTTTAATTTTAGGTAAAATGAAGTTTTGGAATCGTTTCAAAAGGTTGTTGAAGAATTCCGTTATTACTGGCATACCTCAAATAATAGTGACCAGAAATGCTAGCAGAAAATTCTTGAAAATGATAGTTTTTCTTTGTTGTATTTTTGGATTCTTCTGGCAAACGCTATCTTTTTTGGCTGTTTATTGGACATATCCGACTGTGGTTGATGTCCAGTATTATTTTCCAGATTATTTTGACCTACCAGCCGTGTCTGTTTGTAGCTACAACGGGTAAGTAATGCTTTTATTTTACATGATACATCATTACTCAATCGGCTCCTCAATACACCTAATTTGTTAAGCTTTTAAAATAAATGCATATAATGCAATATTTTTCGATGAAAAAAATTAATGTTTTCCCCAAAAAAGACTAAAGATTGTTGATTGGTTTGTTTTCATTTCATAGCTATAAGTAAACAGCGTATGGCAGACACTGATATTTAAATTGTGTTACGGATGTGTATGTTTTCACGAAGTTACCTGATTATGTATTCTTTATTATGAAATACGCTAAAGATAATGAAAATAATCGTATTAAAATTTTGACGAAAGATAAGGGGAAATTATTCGAGAAGACACGTTCCTAGAAAACTAGAAATAGTTTTATTACATTTTTTAAAATATGAGAAAGATTCACGGTAAGTATAAAGTGTTCAATGATCTTTCATTTTCAATGGATGGTTTTCATTTTTCAATGGATGATCTTTCATTTTTTTAGCATAAAGTCTGGACTTTTCTGTAGAAGATTTCCAAATCTGTGTTCCCCAAACAGCAGTTTAGAGGAATTTTGCAGGAAACACAGCAATTTGTGCGACATAAACAATTATGTGCAAGAAAATGAATCAGTAAGCAATACATAGATTTTTTCCCCTTTTCTTGCTGAGCAAGAAAAGTAATTTCTAACAAATATAATTCTAATTATTATATTTGGATATCTGGAGAGTAAAAATCTTCTTAGAATCATATATATCTTATATTTGTCTAGTTTTATTAAGAAAAATATGTAAAAATTGAAAAAGAAAAGCAAGAAAGTTGTTCTCTTGTTAAAGATAAGCAATCGGAAACATCAATATATCGTTAAAATAGAGAAATTAATGAAAAGAGTCTGATGTGTACACCACATGACTTCCTTGTACGGAATATTAAATTATATGCATTTTTTCTTGCATTTCATTTAAACTTATTGGATTAAATTAAATTTACTTCGCCGACAGCGCATAAACCGCAACATAATAAATGTATTCTTTAAAATTCACTCTAGTATTTGTTTACCATAGCGACACTCTGGCGCTAGATTCACTTAACAGTATTATATTTCGTTCATATTATAACTCATAATGCACAAAACTTATATCATTTAAAGAATAAAATTATCTAATCGTTGCCACATGTTCTATTCAAATATTATAATAAAGCTAGAATGATGTATAAAAGAAATTAAGCAAACAAAACAAAAAAGGAATAGTTTTTCACAGACGATTATTTCTCATTCAATTAATTCAGTTCTCACTTCGCAAGAAGGCAAAAATACATAAAAACTCAAAGTATCTATACTAAAAATTACGAAGTAAATCTTAAACACTTATTTCCTCGAAAAAATTCCAGAAAGGATTAAGCATGATTTAATTGGCAATAATAAATGAAGGCGTTATCTTTGTTGTTTCGAAGCTAAGTTTCTCTAGATTGGCAACAAATCCACTAGTCTGCTGTTTCAAATCTAACAATCAATGGCCGCCATAAAAAAAAAGGCTTAGCGGCACTTAAACAACTTTAAAATTGTTGATAATTCTAAAAATATTGCATACAGATTTACTAAAAGCATAAAAACCTTAACAGCAAGATAAAAACAACATAATTCAATCATTTTTAAAGCAAAAAAATGTACAATTTACAAACATATACGAGTAAAGAAACTGAGATCACTGAGCCGGGTAACAGAGTGGATATATATATAAATATATTTATATACGTTTGGTGCAGCCGATTGCAACCAAAATACGAGGTGCACATCTACATGTTATAGCAGTCCTATGTACAAAATTGCTACTCGTTTTTGAGTTATGCGAGATACGTACGTACATACGTTCGTACAGACGCCACGAAAAATTCTCTTCAGAATTAATTTTAAAGCAGTTTTATAATTTTTTTTGAGGAAACGAGTCTTTTATTCTGTCGTTAAGTACAGATATCATGCAAAAACATTGTTAAATCGCATTCGATAGCGGTCAAAATGGATATTTTCTTTGAAATATGCTGCCTGAAACTTTTCGCGATTACAGTACTTCCTTTTTACTTAAAGAATAAAGTACAAGGAAGTAAAAAGACTGGAAAAATGCTAGATATAAATATATGATTTACTAAAAATAACCTAAAGCCAGTGGCATCATTCAACAACAGTACGATAATAGTATTTATGAACGTCAAGATGAAAACTGTTCATAAAATTAAACTTATTTTAATATACAATATAAATATATGATTTACTAAAAATAACCTAAAGCCAGTGGCATCATTCAACAACAGTACGATAATAGTATTTCTGAACGTCAAGATGAAAACTGTTCGTAATATTAAACTTATTTTAATATACAATTAAACCGTGCTATGTTAATCTGACTTAACAAGGAATAAGTAATTTTGATTTTGAAAATATTGTGCTGTAATAAAGCTTCCTTCACGCAGTGTTATTGACAATGGTCTATAGATGACTCTGAAAATTATTGTTATATTTAATCTCCCTTTTCGAAACAAGCTGTGCAAGTAATCCGAAGCTAATTATTTCAACTTTGTTTTCAGTTCCCAACAGTTACACCCAGAGAATTACCTCCTCTACCTCGCTCTGAATACCGAGAAATGGGAATGAAAGCGGGAGATTTAGTGACGCAATGCTTGATATACGAGTCACCCCGACTCCAGGATTGCACGTGAGTTTATAACGCTTATTTTATATCAATGTAAAATCACAGATACAGAAACATTTATTGGTAACAGAAGAAAAATAACACATATAACCCAAATGTAGGTGTCAATTCTGCGAATATGCATCTGATGGTTGCTTTATATTATGCAAGATTTCCTATTAATTTTCTTTTGTAATCAGTACATAAACGATTGGCGTATATGTGATTATGGCAAAGCTTCGAGAGTTATCTGTCTAAAGAGAGGGGTGCCTTCTTCGAGGACTTTCTAAAGTAAACTGTCGCGTATACACGTTACACATGAGGGAAAACCACGAAAACGGCTATGAAAACAGCGCGTTCGCGTGATTCGAACCTCAGACCGAAATACCGGTGTTCAGCGACTTTATCGCTCGGCCGCTATTGGGCCTCTATATAAAGTATTGGTTACCTAACGACTTAATGGTCGACTTTGATTGGAAGACATCTGACTCTCATTGTAAGACATCTGAGTAAGTTTTCATTCACCATCGGTCAGGTTCTGGTAAATTTCAAACCAGAACCGCTTCAAATTTTATAAGAGCAAGCCTACTCATTCGACCAAAGTCACATCTACACTAACCCCTACTAGATAATTATAATTGGAGCTGTACCTATTAGACCTATTAGATAATGATAATTAGATTAAGGACAAAATTAATTAATAATAGTAGATGTATTTTTATTTGGACAACATGGTCATGAATATAATTCGAAGCATCTTTGAATTTTTCTTATTAAAACTACCGGTAGTGTTACAATACAAATTTTACATTTTATAATAGTCTACGCATGGTCATTAGTATAAAAAATTAAATTATTTTTTTATTAGCCCAAAGGGACAATTTGCCCAGAAGGGCTATTAATTTGTTTTGGCATTTGGCATCGTCCACTATACAACGGCGTTTCACTTTTCAAATTGTTGCCACCAAAATTTAGAGCTCTACATTATATTTAAAGAAATTAAATAATGAAGAATCTGCACGAATGTGTGTTTCTCGCATTGTGAAAAAGGAACGCTACATAAAGATATCAAATTTTGAATAATATAGTCCTCCACTCGAATATGGGCATCTGGAAGCCCAAATTTGGAATATGGAATTTGGTTTTTTTATCTGTTTCATATTTTGTAAAGCTTTAACGAATTTTTTAATAACAAACTCAACGATTTCAAAGCGAGCAATGGCAACAGTGTACGAAAAAAAAATTGTATCTCGCAAAACGCAAAAAACACGCAAAATGTTAAACAAACACCCCTTTAGGCGTAATTTAAAATCTGAAAGTTTTAAGATTTTTTTAAAAATTTAAATTTAAATTTTCTATTTATTATTTTTTTTTTAATTCCTAAGCCCACCAGCGCCCGAGCGGTAAAATCGCTGAACAATGGTAGTTCAGTTCGAGGTCCGAATCTCGAGAATGGGCTGGTTGCTTTACGTGGTTTTTCACATGTGTAGCGTGTAAAAGAGCCAGTTTCCTTTAGAAAGTCCTCCTTGAACACATCTCTCCCTTTAGGCGAGATAGCCTTTGAGTGCTTTGTCACAATCAAGTAAATCAAACTAAACCTAAACCCTTTTTTATGCCCAAATATTTCCTTATGAGATCATTATTGTTTTAGAAAGTAAATTTTAAATAAATTTTAGCATCAAGATGTATAGAAACCCTTATATAAACCCGCATTTAACAGAAATAAGTAAGTTTAAATATTATGACTTTTTAAGTATCCAGGTATCTTAAAAGCACTTGTGTAACACTAGTTAAAAATGCATAAATATTATAATATTTTATAGAAAAGATTATCAAATGGTGAATGTTTTTGATACAATGGGTCTTCCTACCAACTGTTATTCATACAACAGCCTGTGGGGTCAGACGAAAGGAGCTAAAAGTATCAAAACAAAAACACGTAAGTTAAAATTGATGGAAAACGTTTATATTTGATTAATTTTTTCTATTTTTGTTCATATTAAATAGTTATTTCATTCTCTTAATATATTATTATATGGTAAAAAATATATTTATTCATCTTTTTCTTTACAGTTCTAGTTCTCACTCTAAAATCAGAAAGGACTCAAACGAATCAGTTTTATTCTGCATCACCTTTCGCTATGCAATTATCACTTCACGATCCTTACACAGTTCTTAATCCGTTCAGCAATGGCTTTTCTATAAAGCCCTGTTCCAATTATTATATATTTCCTACAAAAGTAAGAAATATTTTGTGTTCTTGTTGACAAGCATATTTTCAAGTTTTATACTAAATTCTAAATTTTGTAGAAGCTTTGTGACTAAGCAATGTTATAAATATTTAAAAATTTCCTATTGTTCACATTTAAATAATTTCATCAAAATACATAGATACAAAATACATTAGATTAATTTATAATTATAATTATAGTTATAGTTATAATTATAATTTACATAATTTATAATTTTAATTTAAGTAGTATTACCATAAGTATCTAATGTATAAATACAAAATACAAGGATAATGCAAAATCAGGCAAAGGAAGAGTTAGAAGCAAAAGAAATTTGACTTATTTGTAAAGCTTATTTATTAAACAAAAGGTAAAGAGCAAAAAAAGATGCTATATGTTTGATATTATTAAAAAAATTAGAAATGATTTCTCCCTGGAGCAAATTAAAAAAAAAAAAAAAAAAAAAAAAAAACTATTTACAAAAGAGCAATATTACATGGTTGGTATGCTTGTTAATACATTGTATGTCTCCCAGACGATGCAATACAGTCCGTACAACGCCTAGGCATGCTAAGTATCAAATTATCGATCTGATCTTGGGGGATATTACACCACTCAAAAAGCAATGCTCTCCGAAGTTCCGGTAGACATGTAGGAGGAGGTTGACGGGCTGCAACTCGTCGGCCATGCATGTCCCACACGTGCTCTACTGGATTAAAGTCCGGTGAGAATGCTGGCAAGTCCATACGGGTGATATCCTCCGATTGAAGGCATTCGCTTACGATGTTTGCACGGTGAGGACGGGCGTTGTCATCCATAAACACAAATTGTGCGCTCATGGCGCCCCGAAACAAACGTACATGTTGTTCCAGAATGACGTCCCTATAGATTTGGCCATGGTTCCAATTTGAACATGCAGGTCAGTTCTGGAACCCAGAATAATTCCACCCCAAACGAGCACTCCTGCACCACCGTAACGGTGTCGTTCAATGATGGTTTCTTGGTGGTAACGGGTACCTGGAGCTCTCCATATGAAAGTCCGGCGAGAATCAGACTGCAAGTTAAACCTAGACTCGTCGGAAAACATCACACAAGCCCATTGTTGCGGTGTCCACAATGCATACGCTCTACTTCAGGCTAACCGCAGCCGACAGTGAGTTGCAGTAAGTGGAACGCATCTGACAGGTCTACGAACATATAGACCAATCTTCACTAAGCGTCTGTACACGGTCTGCCTTGAAATTATCGTACCAGTTGTAAGGATCTTAAGTTTTACTAACGTTTATTTTATTTTAAATCTTTACTATCACTTCTTATTTTCTACTTCCGGCCAGAATTATAAGCGTGAAGGAGTTTATGCAAAGTTGTCTGGCGAACGCCAAGTATTTAAGTGTGGCCTTTTTGCCAAGCAGAAGAGAGGAAGCCGTGAGTTCGAAGCAGGCCGCTTACCTTAGAAGTTACGCAGTTGCTACTTTGCCTTCCAGGCCAGAGGTTTTAATCCTCTTGATAAATTAAACGTATTGTAGTGTTCACAGTCTCTGTGCTACATACGCTTCCTGTTATTATAAGGCCAATCTTATTCTAAAGTTAAATTAGAGTTTAGTTTTATTTTGATATCTTTTAAGTTAGACCCCGAGTGGAGGGTCATTGTATTCCGAAGTACGGAAGTCATTGTATATAAAGAAAAAAATAAAGGGTTTTGTATACCCTTCGTCTGTATCCTGTCTACTTACTACAATTAGTGAACATAGCTTTAGTAAGCTCTCTGTTCTAGTCAGGTCATTGTATGTTTCCGAAGAAGGTAAGAAGAAACATGGAACCTGATAGTGGCGCCCGACGAAGAATAACCATGGCCGAGTTTCAAGAAGAACCTGTGCTGCCTGCAGAAACAGCTCAGAATCCAGAAATGCCAGCTGCCGCCCTGGAAGGATTTGGGTATATTGTCCAGACCATGCGCGCTTCGATGAAACCAGAAGCAACGTTTAATGGAAACTCACAGGTAACCAGTTTTTTGGAAAAATTGGATGACCACTTCATGCTCTACCCCGTGCACGAGTTTCAAAAAGTTACCTTAGCTACCAGCGCTTTGAGGGGCCAAGCGCTTAACTGGTTCAAATGTATCGGCAGAAGTCTCTTGGGTCAAGCAGGAAGTCCCACCTATACCTACGAAAATTTCAAGACTGCCCTACTAAAAGCCTTCCCTGTTGTAAGGGATCGTGCGAAATTAGAAACAGAACTTTTCAGTATATATCAACAAAGAATGGAAAACCTCTCCAGGTTTATTTTAAGAAAAATTCACGTTTTCAAGCTCTTGTATGGAAACCGTCCGGATCCTGAAATAATTCAAGTGATTTTGCCGAGGTTACTACCCCAAGTGCAAGACTTTATTGAATTGAGAAATCCGACTACACTGGAAAAATTATTTGAGCTAGCAATCCAGTTTGAAAGTAGAAGAACGGCGGACGTCGAAAGAAGACGCCAATATCAACAGCGAAACCAATTTGGTACGCCAAGACTACAGCAAACTCAAGCACATGGCTACGGAGAAAAAGCGAATCAGTGGGCAAGGAAACCCGAGCATTCAAAAACAGCCGGCGAACGTCGACAGTTCAATAGCAACCCAGAAAAAAAGTCTCAAGGCCAGTGGAGAAAGAAGGAAAGCACCGAAAGAAAAAATAATTTAAACTAAAACGGATTTCTGCTGACGAGAGGGTGCGGAAATCCGAAGGCCACGAAAACCCCTCTTCCTACAAGTTAAATACAGTAATGGTGAAAAATTTAACTCTTCCGAAGATTGAAGTCTTGGTAAATAATATCCCGGCCACCGCACTCCTGGATACCGGCGCGCAGTGTTCCTGTGTGGCAGAAGTCTTTTTTAGAAAGTATTTTCGCAAATACCGCATATATAATGCGGATAATACAACAGTATTAGCGGCGCAAGGAGAACAATGTAAGTGCGTAGGTAAAGTACCTTTGTACATCCGTATCAAGGACGAACAAGTAAAGGTGATGTTTTTTATAGTAAAGAATTTGCAAGCACACTTAATACTAGGAATAGACTTTCTTTCAGACGCACAAGCTACACTGGATTTTAATGAAGCGTCTCTTAAGCTGACGATGCAACCAGTGTGTGTAGAAAAGGTTGAACCGCCAAGGGTAAATCTCGACCACCTGCCTAATGACGAGCAAGATAGAATCCGACAAGTGGTAAGTGAATTTGCTTCCTTATTTAGTGATATTCCAGGATTTACCCAGGTTACTAACCATAGTATTGACACCGGAGATGCATTGCCGGTTCGTCAAAAACCATACCGGTATGATAAGAATAAGGAAAAAATTATAGAATGGCATATTACCGATATGCTACGTAAAAAGATCGTAACGCCTATCTCAAGTAGTTATGCTAGTCCGGTGGTTTTATGTAAGAAAAATAATGATTATCCTTTGGAGCATCCAAAAAGGTGGAGATTCGCTATTGATTACCGTAAATTAAATTCCATAACGAAATATCCGGTATATCCGTTACCGATTATAGAAGAAATTTTAAGGAACATAAAATCAACCAAATTTATGACAACTTTAGACTTAACGAATGGTTATTTTCAAATAGGGATCAGGCCTGAGGACGTGCCTAAGACTGCTTTTATAACCAAGTCTGGCACTTATGCATTTTTGCGAATGCCGTTTGGCCTTTCAGGCGCCCCAGCAACATTTCACCGATGCATGGACATTGTGTTAAGACCTGTTCTCGGAAAGTCCACATTTATCTATTTAGACGATATCATTATTACTAGTGATAATCTAGACCAACATGTACAGGATTTAAGACAGGTGTTTTCTTTATTAAATGAGGCCGGTCTAAAAGTTAATGTCGAAAAATGCAAATTTGCAGCCCCTGAATTAAAATATTTAGGTTACAAAATATCGCAAAAAGGGATCGAGACAGATGAATCAAAAATAATCGCGGTACAAAAGTATCCCACTCCAAACACGGCAAAGAAGCTCTCTTCTTTTCTAGGACTTTGTTCATATTATAGGTCCTTTATAAAAGATTTTGCGGCTATCGCTGAGCCATTGTTAAAATTAAAAAGGAAAAAGGCAAGATTCTCGTGGACGGCCGAAGCCAATAGTGCTTTCGAAAAATTAAAACAAGCATTAACGCAAGCCCCTGTGTTGAAATTTCCTGAAAAGGATGAAAATTTAGAAATTTCAGCGGATGCTTCGGATTATGCGGTAGGAGCGGTACTTTCGCAAAATCAGCAGCCAGTAGCATTTTTTAGCCGAACTTTAAATCAAACACAAAGAAACTATTCCGCGACCGAGAGAGAGGCACTTGCAGTTCTGTTAGCAGTGCAAAAGTTCCGAGTCTATTTTGGAAAGGCGCCGATAACAGTATATTCTGATCATGCGGCGGTAACTAGATTGTACTCTGGAAAAAATTTATCCCCAAGGTTAATAAGATGGGCACTCAAGCTGCAAGAATATAATCTGGTAATCAAGCATACCCCCGGAAAGGAAAATATCGTAGCAGATGCCCTGTCACGAATTAAATTAGACGAACAGGGTAATACCGTAAAAGTTGCAATGCTGACAGCGTGTACAATAAATTCCCGAGAAACTGTAATAACCGAACTGGGTAAGGATCCTGAGTTTGGAAGTATTTATGAGTATTTGAAGGATCCTGAAAATTTTAGCCACCAAGATATTGTGGCGATAAGAAATAGGGCGGCCCATTACGAACTAATAGATGGTCTATTATTTTATACAAAAACTACGAATTCCAACAACGAATTTCGACCTGTTATCCCAGCTAGTCTTAGATTAAATATCCTGCAAGAGCTCCATGACAGCCCTTTAGCTTCTCATGCTGGTATTCGAAAAACTACTCAACGCGTACGCGAGGCAGTCTACTTTCCTGAACTGCAAAAGTTAACAAGGGCGTATGTCCAGTCCTGCCCAACATGTCAAGCCGTTAATTATATTAATTTCCGCCCGGCCGGGTTTCTAAATAGTATTAAATCCGAATTTCCAAATGAAATAATCGGCATCGATTTATTGGGCCCTTTCCCAAAAAGTCAGTTAAACAAAAGTCGCTATCTCCTTGTTATAGTTGATCATTTTAGTAAATGGACCGAAATTGTTCCCTTAAAACGAGCCTCCGCGAAATTAGTTACCGATTCTATTTTAAATAAATATATTTTAAAATACGGGGCGCCCCTAAAAGTTATATCGGATAATGGTCCTCAATTTGTAAGTAATATATTTGAAGACATGTGCCAAAAACTGGGCATACGTCATTTAAAAATGGTCCCGTATCGGCCGCAATCAAATATAGCGGAACGGGTCAACAGAAATATAGTGAAAATTATCCGTAGTTATGTTAAAAATTTTCATAAAAGCTGGGATAACTATGTCAATGAATTTGCTTTCGCCCTTAGGACCGCAAAACATGATACAACGGGAAAAACTCCTGCTGAGTTATTTCTAGGCAGAAAGATTATAACACCGTTAGATAAACTATTTTATGTGCAACAAAGAGCCCCAGAATTTAAAATGGGTGATATAGAAAAACTAATAAAAGAAGCAAAGAAGAATACGGAAGTAGCACAAAGAAAACAGAAGCTCTATTATGATTTGAAACGACGGGGAGTAACTTATAAAGTAGGGGATGAAGTACTAAAAATTAAGCATTCACTTTCTTCAGCACCAGAAGATAAAACTGCCAAATTTTTCCCACGCTTTGAAGGACCATATGTTATAGAAAAAATAACTCACGCTGTTGTAGTATTAAAGGCAAGAAATGGCGAAACCTGTTCCGCAAACATTGACCAGATAAAACCATTCTATGACCGTAATAAAATGCAAATCTTTTCAGATCTTTTGCAGGATCCGGTACGGCAGACACCGCAGGTACAAGTTCCAGAGGTGGGAAAACGACAAGTACAAGGGCAAGCCAATGAGAGACAGAAGCAAGTGAAAAGAAAATTGCCCCGCGGAAAAATTGAAGGTACAAAGAAAAAGAAGTCGTTCCACCGTCCAAAAAACAGAGTTCACGAACACCCCCAGAATGAAGAAGGGAGAAGGACGACGTATGTGGAAAAGACCGGGAGAAAGGACGGCAACTATAACCCGGCTGTGAAACGGAAGATTGACTCATCCGACAGAACTCTCCGCAGCAAAAGTCGCCGAACTGCGGAAGGGCCATCAGCGGCGGAGGAAAAAGTACAAGAAAAATTTGAACGGCCAACAACGAGGTCCAAGCAGGATCACGACAGAAGTTTCCCGGTTCCACCAAGACCAGCTGCCTTCAAACGGCCAAGACCACAAGCAGAGGACAGAAGGAAGATGTTCAAGGGTGGCCGTAGTGGTGAAAAACGGAAGCTTCCAGAGGAAAGCACTGAAGGGCGAGCCCGTACAAGAAGGAGGATCAACCAAGCTACGGTTTGCAGCACCTTTAAAGACTGGGCCCAGAAAAGGATGTCTGAATATTACAAAGATAAGTAAAATTTTGTGTTACTTTACAAACTTAAGTTAATCTTTCATTCTTACTGCAAGTGGCAGATTTGAAGAAGTTTTACCTCATGCGAGGTCTACCTTTATCGCCAAAAGGGCGAGAAATGAGTTGTGACCGATTTTCTTATTATGTTTTTCAATTACTCGCGCGTAAAACTAAAGTTGATGTATAATAGCGTTGTATAAAGACTTAAATATTGTAAAAAGTTATTGTATAAATTTTATTTAAAACATTCTAACAAGAAAGAAGTTTTAGTCTGAAAGACTTTTTGAAATGTACTATGTAGAAAGAATTGGCACTTGCTTTGAAAAGAATAGAAGTTAACAATGTACTACTAATGTATGTTTTCAAATGTGTAAAATTAACGGCATCTTGATATGTTCTTGTATACATGTGAACTGTTATTTTGAATGTTTAGAAATACCGTGATATGGTAAAAGTGAAAGTAATGTTAAAAAATTTGTTATTCGTGTGACTGTAAAGATTAAATCATGGTGAATATGTGTTAAAGGTTGAATGATGTAGTTAGGCTCTCTGACGCTACACTTTAGAGTTAGCCACTTTCAGAATAGTACCTCAGGGTCTAGAGTTGAAATTAGGGTGTGTTAAGAGGTCTCGTATGTTGAATTTTAACACGTTAGTGTTTTGATTGTAGGAGGAAGTGTTGAACACATAGACAGAAACACATTCGTGTTTGGTGTTTTTACAACACATGTCAGAGAGCACGGGGAGAGATAATTAAAATAGTCATGAATGAAATAAGAATGTTAAGAAAAGTATATTCTATATGTTATTTGCAATGTCATTCTGTAACATTTCATTAAACTAGTTTTCCTTCCAGATCTCTGGAAGGAACCAGAATTGAATAAAGCTCCTGTTTTGATGCAGTACAGATGAAAAAGAAAAAAGATTGTTGTATATTCCGGGAGCTGCTATTGTAACAAATTTCTTTCTTTTAAATTTTTCTAGTTTCTAGCGAAGCATTTTTTGTTAAAGGTTGGCCTCGCGTTAGTTTCTAGAGCTAAAAGTTTTCAACAAGGTCGTTTTAGACCTCAGTTTCAAACTAATTAACTCTGGCGGGAAGTATGTAAGGATCTTAAGTTTTACTAACGTTTATTTTATTTTAAATCTTTACTATCACTTCTTATTTTCTACTTCCGGCCAGAATTATAAGCGTGAAGGAGTTTATGCAAAGTTGTCTGGCGAACGCCAAGTATTTAAGTGTGGCCTTTTTGCCAAGCAGAAGAGAGGAAGCCGTGAGTTCGAAGCAGGCCGCTTACCTTAGAAGTTACGCAGTTGCTACTTTGCCTTCCAGGCCAGAGGTTTTAATCCTCTTGATAAATTAAACGTATTGTAGTGTTCACAGTCTCTGTGCTACATACGCTTCCTGTTATTATAAGGCCAATCTTATTCTAAAGTTAAATTAGAGTTTAGTTTTATTTTGATATCTTTTAAGTTAGACCCCGAGTGGAGGGTCATTGTATTCCGAAGTACGGAAGTCATTGTATATAAAGAAAAAAATAAAGGGTTTTGTATACCCTTCGTCTGTATCCTGTCTACTTACTACAATTAGTGAACATAGCTTTAGTAAGCTCTCTGTTCTAGTCAGGTCATTGTATGTTTCCGAAGAAGGTAAGAAGAAACATTGAACCTGATACAGTGGCTGAAGAGAGCTGATGAGATAGGTCTGAGGCTGTGCTCCGCCTGTTTCTTTTGGAAGTAACTGCCAAATACCGGTCCTCATTCGGCGTTGTAACTCTGGGCCGACCTGTGCTGTAACGTCTACTCACATTACCATCATCTTGGAATCGTTACCAAAGCCTGGAGATGACACTGGGCAATTCCAAGTTCGTCTGATACTTCCAGGTGGGTACGTCCACTTTCCAGACGGCCGATAATTCTACCACGTAAAAAATCATCCAAATGCGTCATTTGTGTCATAACTATTCGGTTATTGCACTGAAATGCTTATGAAACTCCTGCGAACAATTTTACGTCTTTGCCTGTATTCCTTATATATCACTCTCTTACACTCTCGTCATTGTGACGTACCATCGGTGTCATCTGGTTACTTCTTGAAATTTGCAAATGATTCTTGAAGATGTGTGTAGTGATTTTACAGGTGATATATTAATTTTAGAGTTCGATTTTCGCGTGACTCCGAATTATACTTAATTTATGGACATGAGTGTATATTAGATACTTATGGTAAGGCAGACACTTATGGTAATAAGTATCTAATTTATAATTTTCAAAATAGAGTATTTTTTGGATAAACAAAGAAACTAGATCCATTGCTTATAAGATAAAGGAATTCTGGACATTGAAAATGTTAAAAGCTCGTTAAAACAGCGAGACAAATAAATTAATTAATCAATAAATAAAGAAATATGAAAGAGCACGCATTTATAACATTTTAGAAATTCAATGCTAATAAAAGATTTATGTTTAAGTTTCAGATACAAAATACGACTTTTGAAAGCACGCTGAAAATGCATATTTTATGAGTGTATAAGTTTATTAACCTAATTAATTACATTTATATGAAATAAACATATAATTCATAAGCATTTTCTTTGTAGAGTTAAATATTTACCATTATTTCCTAGCAAGTAAATGAGCTTCTACCATTACCTTACACCAGCGCTTGCAAAGATTATAGAGCTATGTGGATGGAGCGTTCAGGGAAAATGCCTCAAACGAAAAGGGTAAGTATATCTTTACAAAAAGTTTAAGAAGAATTATAATAGGTGATTTATAGAATTTTTTAAATCAATGAAGTTTACAGTGTAAACTCAAAATATTATTTCGTTTCTAATTACGACCAGCCGAAATATAATTTTAGCGTTCGAATAAAGGTTATAAAAGATACTTGGAGAGCTTGAAGATTTTAAATTTTAGGAAAAGAAAAAACAATGCTGTTTCTGATCCCGCCTTAGGATTTTATGTGCCAACTCTAGTACTTCACAGTATATTAATTCAGTCAATAAAAGTTAATAAGTTTAGAAAAGATAGATAATAGAAGCTTAGAAAAGGTAGTTAGTTCAGAAAAGATATGAAAAATGAAGTCGGAATTCAGCAAAGTTTTAACCCTTAGAAAACCGAAGCCTTTCCTAACCTGCACGCCTAAGATACCGAAATGCCCGTCCTCGTTCATTATTCGTCCCGTCTGTTTCCTCTCCGGCTATTAACGCACAAAGATGTGTGAAGATTTCAGTTTACATCCTTTCTACTTCCTAACAAAAAAGCTTCTATTAGTCTTTTAGAACAAGCTGTCTGCAATAAACTGATACAATGCATTTGGGGAAACTGCACCTGCTACTACATACCTTAGGGGGAGGGAAGAAAACAACATTGCCGTCTCGACCGTTTCGGGCGGTTGTGGTTGCTTGAAGGTGTTTTGGCCTTTAAAGAGTTAAAAAAAATAATCTTCCTATAGGAAGGTGCTTATAACTTTGGCTTCTACAAGTGATAACAGTTTCATTTAGCAATCTGTACGCTACTTAAAATTAACTGTATAATAAAGCAGATAGAAACAAAACAATAATTTATATATATCGAACAGAATGAAATTGCAAAGGTGAGGATTTTTCAAAAACTGCATTTCGAATAGCAATGAAAATCAGCTATAACAATAGATTGTTTTCGTGCAGATATGTGTAAATTATAAATATTTAACTGCCACTGATCTAAATAAAGTCTATATAATTTAAGAATTTTGCGTTAAAATATAACTACAAATTTGGCAAAACATTCAAAAAGTAGTTTCGATAAAATAGAGAAATTATTTGGATCAAGTATAATATTATAAATTCCACCAATATGCAAGGAAATACGCAAAAATTTGTTAACATTTCGGCTTATTTAGAAGTATTCATGTTTAAAGAGTTAGCTACAAAATAAATGCATTTTATTAACGCTTAAAATATGTAAGTATTTGAATATTTGGCAATGTACAGTTCTTGTTCAAAATTTTAAAATTTCAAAATGCTATCAAATTTTGTCAGAAAGTTGGAGATCAAAATTTTGATCATAAATAAATCATTTCTGGGTTATCGACAGAGCCTGTTCGCCCAGTTTTAGACGATTTTGATTTACTATAAAAATTGCTTATAGAAAAATTAGTCTTTTAACTGCAACTATATTTTTGAAAGTATAAAGTATCGTCTGCTACTTAACAGTTCTGTTTTCATGCAAAATGTAGCTTTTAAAGAAGCAATGGATGGAAGGCTATGTTGGCGCTTTTTCAGAAGAAAATTATTCGAATCTAGTTATTAAAAAACGTTGTGAAAGTCGTGGTTTTTCGACATCTAAAGCTACGACAGATACTATCACGAGAAAGAAAGGGAAAAAGTTTGGCTTTAAGAGGGAAAAATGTTCCAAAAACAGAACGTTTCGGCTGGTTACAAAGGTAAGATCGTTAACATTAAAAGAAAATGTCAAGTGAAAGAACTGTTGCAAAATCATTAAAATGCTAGTTTCAACTGTAAACAAAGTGAATAATGCTGATAGAAGTCTTAAAAACAACGAAAAACATAATGCACCCCTGCGAAAAAAAAAAAAAAAATGTGAGTTTTATATCTTCCATTCTACTGGGCCGATTGACGAAATTCAACTTGCTTTTTTCACATCTCGAAAGCACGACTCAGGATTTGTATTAGATTTATATATAGCATTGTTCTAATTTAGGTATTTTGACACAAAATCAGACTTTTTCTGAATTTATTCTGAATTTTTTCCCTATTTAAATTCTACGACTCAAATTATGCCAAACTACCAAGTTTTATAAAAATCGCACGAGTTGTTTTTAAAACGTTAGCTCTCAAAGTTTTAGCTCCTCAATGTTAATTAAGTTTGGTATAATATATTTTTATTAAACATTTTTTATTATTCCTTTTACATCTTGAAATTTAGGTTCAATCCAAATAAAATTCACCTATTTTTTATCATTTATTTTTAAAATTTGTATTTTAAAATAATTTAAAAAAGTTTTTCAATACATTTTTGTGTCATAATCTATAAAATTTTTACCATCATCTTAAAGTAGACGTATTTCTAAGCATACCTGGAAAAAATTACACTTTTGTATTCAAAATTTTCGAAGATATACGTGAATTTATATATATATCGGCGCGTTTTGAAATTTGGCATATTTGTTGAAAGCGATAAAACATCAAATGTGGTTTAGACATTTTGCTAAAATTATTTGGAAGTAGAAAAGATGTGACTTTTTCCTGCTCATGCGCAATGTAAAAAGGTAGGAACGAAGTGACTTTTTTTCCTCTCCGGCATAACGGAAGGGAAAGGAAAATTGGTTGCCACATATTAAGAAGTTCGCCAAGTGAAGTATTCTTGGCGCAAACTAAAAAAATTGGACCAAGATAAATTTTTGAATTTTTCCGTAAATTTCGCACCAAATTTCACAAAATTTAATATCTAGGCATAATTTGAGTCGTAGAATCGAAATATGAAAAAGAAAATCCGGATGTTATTTCAGAAAAAGTCCTATTTCGTGTCAAAATACCTATGTTAGAACACTGCTACATATAAATCTAATGTATATCCTAAGTCGCGCTTTCGAGACGTGAAAAACGCAGTTTGCATTTTGTCAATCGGCCCTGTAAAACGGGGAGATATAGAACTGTCCCATTTTTTTTCTTGCGCAGTGTACATCGTCTTCCTCCGCAGCATATCGCCCAACGCATAACACGCTGCAGAACACGTTATAAGAAACATTTATCTGGATAAAAATCGAAAAATGTTGATACAATAGAGGAATCTAGGATGTATGTAAATTACTTGAATCAAAAGGGATCCATTTATTATCATCAAAGAGGAGAAAAATCTTAAAACATGGAAAAAGAAGTTTTTTAAAGGGATTTATGATTGCTGTTTGTTTTTCAAATAACGGTAAATTAAAAGTAAAGAGAATGGTGAAAAAAGTTATGATCAACTCCACAAATTATCAGGAAAATGTTTTATACCCAATTTTCAATTATAAAATACCTTCTCTTTACTCACAGTGCTACCAATCAGTAGAACTCTTTCAAACCGGTTATTAAGGCCACAAATCTCCTGATGTATCATCCACGGATTTTTGCGCTTTGAACTTTTAGAAAGAGTATTGTCCAACGTCGACCTAGAACCTTCCATGGACTTCCTGAAAAGTTGTTCAGAAGGAATGGGACAACATCTTGCGATACTATAAAAGGTTTTATTGTCTTGGAAATTACGGTGAAGAAAGATAGTGAAGAATAAGGGTTATCAAATAGAAAATTTAAAACACAAAGATTTGGGGTAAATCATTTCTGCAAATACAATAAAAGTCGTCTAAAAATATGCAAGTAGCCTTTGTATAACGATGTAGTAGCTAATTAAAATCGTAAACACAACCTTGTATTTAGCGTAAGTATATTGAAACACTCAATCGATTTCGAGGGCAGCTAAAGGTCCCTCCTCATCAGGAGAAAGAAATACCTAGAAAGAAGAAAAATAAAGGGGAAGGAGTCTCAGAAATACGTGGTCCTTATCAGCACTGCACGTGGTTATAACCGGATTTTTATTCAGAGTTACACTGGCCGCCTACTTTTACTGAGCCAGGCTATCTGATCAAACATGTAACACAAAGGCCAAGAAAAATTAGCGAAGTTAAAAATAGGGAGCGATGGGGCAACTGCACCTTCACGCTCGAATTAATTCGAAGTTCGAATCTGAAGTTCAAAATCTGAACTTCGAATTAATTCGAAGTTCAAATTTTGAGCGGGAAGGTGCAGTTGCCCCTCGCATTCTATTTTTAACTTCGCTAATTTTTCTTGTCCTTTGTGTTACATGTTTGATCAGATAGACTGGCTCAGTAAAAGTAAGCGGCCAGTGTAACTCTGATTAAAAATCCGTTTATAAACACGTGCAGTGCTGATAAGGACCACGTGTTTCTGAGACTCCTTCCCCTTTATTTTTCTTCTTTCTAGGTATTTCTTTCTCCTGATGAGGAGGGACCTTTAGCTGCCCTCGAAATCGATTGAGTGTTTCAATATACTTACGCTAAATACAAGGTTGTTTTTACGATTTTAATTGTCACATTAGCGTGTTTCTCTTCTAGTCATGTAGTAGCTAGTTTCAAATGATATCATCCTTTTTTGATTTTTAAAAATAAATCTTTCGACCTGCTGCTACTTTCATAAAGAGTATTTGTAAGAAGATTAATTTAAATTTCAATATAAATTTATTTTTAATACATAGATAATATTTATTTAATATAAAATAATATAACTTTTTCTTTCTAAAATTGTAAAATAAAAACATTTAACGAGAGATCTTTACGATTAACGATGATTATTATGAGCAAGACAGAAGGCAGGCACGCCCATGTATTATTCTGATTTCCCTACGTAATTGTCTGAATGTCTGAATTTGAGCTGATTAAAAGTAAAATCAGCTCAAATTGCTCTAATGAATGGAATTAGAACTTTAGGCATTATTTGTTACTATTATCGTTCTTTTAATATAAAACATGCTTTATCAGATCACAATAGGGGCAAAAACCTCGGCTTACATTTCATTCAATGACCCTGCGATCAGGGAGTTAGGTTAGGTTAAGTTAAATACAGAGGCCACCTATTATTTAGTTTAAGTAAGTATAGATCTCTTACACTAGCTATCCAAATTAGCAACGCCTTCCTAGGGCCCACGGTACTATTCTGGTGCCAAGGTACTACTGTTGTCTGGTGAAACCAACATCGCAAACTCTGCCACCGCTGGCGGTGTCACCGGTTGTCCGTCACATTGGAGGCCCAGATCTACTTTCTCTGGTGGAGTATTTATCCGCATGTTCATCATACCTAGCTATTCATCGCTTATAGATACAATCCATGTACTTAATTCCTTAGATACTTTGGTTATTGTTCAGCGCACTTTGATTTTTATAGCATTTGTGATTTACTCATATTCATTCGTTGAGTTGCTGGTGTGTTTAGGTGCTTCGCGCTATTTATATAAAGATTAGGCGGGATTTGAAATGCTTTCATTATTTGCTGTGTCCATTTCAGCTAATAATGAAAGCATTTCAAATCAGGCCCAGTCTCCATCAGGGCAGTTATTATAATTGCCCTTTCTCCTATTATACTTGCCAGTTAAAATGTTACGAAGCGTTTTATAATGATACAAGTCTCTTTTACTTTCTGCGCTAATTATAAAAACGGTGCTTTAAATTAAGTGATTACACATAATGTATTTTAAAATTTTAATATTGCAGCTGTGTTTGGAAGAGTGCCTTTTGAACAAATCCGTTGAGTATTTAGGATGCGTGGATCCATTTTTTATTACATACCCGAACATGGAGAAGATATGTACTACAGGTATGTTTTTATTAATTGAGCCTTACATACGTAGCGTATTCGGAAACTAAGTACCGTTTCATTCTAGCGCCGTCGCAGCGCTGTGGTAGGCGTCCCTCGCATGCGCACTAGTCTTTCTTGTTCACTGACTTTCAATTGTCGCCATTTTGGTTGCTCTATGTTGTGTTTTCAGTTTGCTGTGCACATTCAAAATGTTTAAGACAATTAGTTCTTCCCCTGACTGTGAGATTCGTGCCGTGATTAAATTTTTGAGCGCGAGGAATGTTAAACCGGCCGAAATTTATCGTCAAGTGACAGAAGTTTACGGTGAATACGCGATAAGTGATGGAATGGTGAGAAAGTGGGTAAGAATGTTTAATGCAGGTCGAACAAATGTCCACGCCGAGGCATGGAGTGGTCGGCTTTCTGTTGTCACCGATGATTTGGTAAGGAAAGTTGATGAAGCAATTCATGAGAACAGACGCTTCGCAATGACAAATCTTTCAGAGGCATCTCCACAAATTTCACGTACTGTTTTGTTCGAAACTGTGTCTGGCCGCTTGAATTATCGCAAACTGTGTTCCCGATGGGTTCCAAAAATGCTCACTGATGTTCACAAAACAAAGCGACTTGGTAGTGCCTTGGCATTTCTTACGCGGTACAGTGATGAGGGAGAAAACTTTTTAAACGAAATTGTGACAGGTGATGAAACTTGGTTGTGTCATTTCACACCAGAATCGAAACAATAATCGATGGAGTGGAGACATACTCATTCTCCGAAAAAACAAAAGTTCAAAGTGACAATGTCATCACAAAAAATCATGTGCACTGTCTTCTGGGATAGGAAATCCGTTTTGCTTACTGAATTTCTTTCCAGAGGTGAAACCATTAATGCGGCACGATATTGTGAGACTTTAAAAAAACTAAGGCGTGCCATTCAAAACAAACGAAGAGGAAAGCTCAGTAAAGGAATTGTGTTGCTCAATTGCAATGCTCGGCCCCATACTGCTGGTGACACTCAATCGTTCATTCGACAGTTTCATTGGGAGCAGTTCGATCACCCGCCGTACAGCCCGGACTTGGCGCCGTCCGACTATCACTTGTTCCTGCACATGAAGCGCGAGCTTGGTGGCAAGCCCTTTGGATCTGACGATGACACAAAAAATGCTGTGGAGTCGTGGTTATCGAAACTGGCGGGAAGTTTCTTTGACGATGGTATACAAAAACTGGTCATCCGCTATGACAAGTGTTTGATCATTGGCGGAAACTATGTTGAAAAATAGTTTAAGACATGTATTTTCATGTAAAAATAAAATTGGATTCGAAAAAATTGTTTTACTATTTTTTTTTCAAAACGGTACTTAGTTTCCGAATACGCCTCGTATTTGTAGGAATTAGCAGTTGTTTGAGAAGCTGAAGATTGACAAACATTAATCAAAAAGTAATTATATACTAGCTGAAGTAGAAGTTTTAAATATGAAGTTTTAGTTTTGGAACAAAATTTATGCTTATAATGTCAGATTTTTAGAATGCTTTTCAAAATACTTATCTAAGCCTATAAACACAAAACTTCTTTGGTGTGAAGTTTTTATTATATTCAAAAAAAAAAAAATTAAATTTAAAATAAATGAATTGTTTTTAATTTTTTTATTTTATATCAAAATTTAAATTTCTGAGATTGGTGCGTTATATCAAGCTTTGTGAAAACACATTTAAATTTTTTTCTTTGATTCAAATTACTATACTTGGGTATTTATTGTTTGGACTTTCGCAAGCTATTTAAAAACACTCAGTTATTTTTCAAATTAAAACTAAAAAGTGTTTATATTTTCAGAGTACATAAGGCAAAAGATTGCTTATAATAACATATAATTTGTTTAGTAATATGCTTTTCTCAGTACTAAAACAACTGCCGCTCAGACGGCTATTGCCTCAGCTATTGCCGCCCAGACGGTATAAGGGTGAGGGGAGCCGACTGCGATCGAAGGGACCGGGTTTGAATCACGGAGACGGCATTGGATGTAAAACTGTCTGTCCCCTGATAGGAGGCAATGGTGCCCACCTATTAGGTGCCTCCACAATAAAATGGTCACCGCTTCTGGCCTTGGGAGTGGGAAATGCTTGGAAAAAAAAAAAAAAAAGGCAAGTGCGTGCCATTCGATTTAAAAAAAAAATTCTCAGCTATTAATTCTTACACGAAAGGTATTCTGTTAAAATTGCAAGTAAATAAAAAAGTAAAAAGTATTTTGTGTGAAAACAGATTTAATGAAAGCATTTAAATATTCCCCTCCCCCGCAATGGCCGACATTAGCCGTTCTAGACGTTGTCCATTACTAAGGGCGGAAGTGACTGTCACGTTATTAGGGAGACATCTAATGAGCGAGTCACCGTTGCCTCCTATGAAGAAATACACTGGTGTGCAAAAATTAAGGACGAGACGGTTTTTTCAATATAACTTTGTACAAAAGCTTTCCAAATCAATACATTTAATACCGTAAGATCCCCAATACGTAAGGACATGAGTAATGTAAGCAACACTTAGTAAAAGAGAAATCAGAGGGATAAAAAGAAGCTTTATTGATAAACTAGCATGGAGCGCAATGCGACTGAAGGCCTAAACATCCCTGTGATGGGTGTCCATCAAGAAACATCCGGTCTTTAATAGGGGATATGATCTCCCCTGACTACTAGGCAGGTTCACAGCGTCTGCCCATGCTGAGAATGAGGGTGTGAATGAGTTGTTGAGGCATTGCTGCCCATTCGTCTTGCAGCGCCAAACGAAGCTCCGGAATCGTTACTGGTGGTAAGGTACGAGCTGCCAAGCGTCTGTCTAGAAAATGCCATACATGCTCGATGGAATTGAGATCCGGAGATCGTGCCGGCCAATGCATACGTTCAATATCCTCACTCTCTAAGAGCTGTTCGGCAGCTACTGTGCGATGACATGGTGCATTGTCGTCCATGAAAAGGAACTGCGGATACATAGCGCCTCTAAAAAGAGGCACATATGGAAGAAGAATCTCGTTACAATAACGGGTCCCCTTGACTGAACCTGTGTCGAAGATGTGAAGGTCTGTACGACTACCAAGCATGATGCCTCCCCAAACGAGAACACCGCCACCTCCATACCTGTCCCTTTCAATGATGTTCGAGGGATGATTGCGGCTTTCCCGCTCTCTCCAGATGAGTATGTGATGAGAATCGCTACTCAGACTGAATCTGCTCTCATCTGTAAAGAGTACTCGTCCCCATTCATTGTCTCTCCAATACCGGTGTTCCCGGCACCCCAGAGAACGCCTTCTCCGATGGGCAGGCGTTAGAGGTACACACCGTACAGGGCGTCGGGCAAACAGACCACCACCGTGCAGTCTTCTGGCCATGGTAAAACGCGATATCTGTCGTCCAGTCGCCTGTGTCGTGTGTCTAGCGATTTCTCCCGCTGTCTGCCGCCTGTTTCTTCTGGCCTGTAAGGCAATATACCTGTCATCTGCGGGTGTGGTTCCTCGTGGACGACCACTACTAAACCTCCGGATAGCTGTTCCTGTAGTTTGAAATTGTCTCCAAAGTCGTGAAACGATGCTGTGAGCAATTCCGAACTCTGCAGCCACACTTGTCACACTGCGGCCTTCCTCCAACTTCCCAATGATTCGACCTCGGGTAAAAGCATCCAGATGTCGTCTAACAGATTGATTATTCGCCATTTCTCGCTGAGGCAGCAACTCGGTGTGATTTTAATTGCTATACGGCGTGCAATCTCTTTGCCAGAAATACTGATCTTACACCGACAACATGCTTTATACTACTCAGACACTCCCCCATTACGTCTACCTGCATATCTGCGCATGTGCTACCGTACATCACCTTACTTAATCTCCTGATTGGTCTTTCTGTCCGCTCTGCCTCTTCGGTCAGCTGATATGCTAATTTTTCGACTTCGTACTTAATTTTTGCACACCAGTGTAGGTGACAGGTGAGTGCGGATCCTGACACCCGGGCGGCGTACTAGGACTATTCGGGTATCCTCCGGAATCCGCAACTGTACAACGCGATAAGTCTTTGGCGCCCCATAAGCCCGGCGTAAGGAGCTTAATAGAAACTTTTGTTGGTGCTGTATATTGAAATTTTGGTATTTTAAACTGATATTTAAACATTTGACAATAATTGTAATTTACAATACAATAATTGTATACTGATGCACACACTGCAGCTGTTGCATAAATATTATACATTAATAATTAAACATTACTGCGGTGCATTTTATGTCCACCTAGGTTTAAGCACTGGGAATAAATTGTTACAATAATATTTGTTTTGCACATGCGTACGTTTATTGCACGTACATAAAAAAATCCACACCAATAATTAAACATTTTACTCTTGGTTACAGGCCAGTTCTACAATGATATATACTTATATGCATAAATAAATAAACACACATAAGATACCCTGGTGCATTTTTCATATATAGTAGCTTTGAATAGGTTAGTTACTTTAGAGTGTTCATGTACTCGGTACCATCATACAGACACTAACATGCCGACAGACAATTTACATCCATGCCTTCCCAGGATTTGAGCTCGGACCCTTCGGTACGGCAATCAGAATCACTAACTAGTTTCCAATTTGGGCAGTAGATTTAAATATAAGAGTTACTAATAAAAAAAAAATCACGAAAATAAAAACAATTTTTATTTAATTAAAGATTTAGTTTAAAAAATAACATTGAAAAGTAAAATTTAAAATAAAGCAATACAGGGAAAAACATATGTGCTAGGAACTCCTTTTTTTTATTCTTAAATAAAGTTTTTGTATTCAGTATGAAAGTACTAATTCTCCCCCCCCCCAACATTATAACTGACCATTTGCGCAATTCGTGATTCTTGTACATGACCTTTCGCATTCTTAAGAAATAATTTTGTAACCACATAAAGACAAAAGAATTCAAGGTATTGAAAAGTATTCTCTTTTGCACAGATTTAGTGTTCTTTACTGTCACATTCTCTTATTCAAAAGTTGAATTTCTTTCTACAGAAATGATAAATGTTGATTGATAAATGTTAAGACACAATGACCCGCCGAATAAATACTAATTCAGAAGTCAAACAACAAAATTCAGCGTTATATTTACAAAATTTTCACAGGACTAGTTTCGATGGTTCTAGTGTTCTAGTGTTCGACATCTTCCATTGGAGAACTGGATTTTCTAGAGGCATTTCACATTCATAAAAATCTTTCTGTTCTAGTTAACGATCCTAATTCCAATCCAAATTTGCCAATTTGCCTTCGGCCTTTAAAGAAATTATGTTTTAGTTCTGGTTTCACCAACAGATGGCGCCACTTGCTTATTCTTGTCCAGGCTTTCTTATCTTATCTAATCATTATTTCCTATCTTGTTCATTTGCGGTTTTGCAGCTGAAGATGGTGGTTCGGTAAAACCATCGAAACTAGTCCTGTGAAAATTTTGTAAATATAACGCTGATTTTTGTTGTTTGACTTCTGAATTGATAAATGTTAGTTTGTTGTTTTCTTCTTTATTGATGAAGCAATCACTTAGATGATACACTATTTCAACTATTTTCTCTTGCAAATTAGAACTTAAATCTCTGTTTGATGATATTCAGCATTTAATGAATAAAAAGAATTAAATTTATGTAGTAAAAATTTTTCCTTTTAGGATAGGAATGAAACTTAATCATTTAGATAAGTGACTCAAGTTCTTTTGAAATATTTCAGCAAATATTTAAAAAAAAATGCTTTAAAAAAGTTTATTAAATTGTTTAAAAATTTATGTTTCTCTGTTTTGCACCGATTTAGAAAAAAAAAAAAAAAAAAAAAATCATATGATCACTTGTAACGCAGAAATTTCAGAGTTCTCAACAGTAAACTTAAGAACCATGAAATTATTCTTAAGACTATTTCGAATGAATATGAAAAAATGCATCTTTTTATTTTGCAGAGCCCATGAATTCGGAAATATATAAAGATTGTAAAAATGTCTGTCCACAAGCATGTTAGTGAGTATGAATAATCAAATATTTATTAATATGAAATTTTAAAACTGCAATATAGCCATATCACAGCTTTTATAGATGTCGAGAGCGATTAGACATAGGTCACTCTTCATCAAGAGTAAAGAATTTAATATTTAAAACTAAAAATTTGTGCAAAGTTTTTTTTATTCTTTGCTATTAAATTTTACATTGCCTTGTTCCTCTTCCAATTAGATTTTTTGGCTATCAACCTGCCTTTGGGAAAACCTTTTTGTTGTTTTATAGTCTGCCTTCAAGTCTTACGCCATTTTACTATTTGGATCGCCATATTTCTTTGATTGAGGATATTTTCATTCTCGAAAGCTAGTGAGTTTCTCATTTCATTTTTAATTCTCCTGATGTATTATTTTGTGATTTAAGAACGAAATAATTTTCTACAAAAGGAGAAAAATTTATGTCTGATCGCTCTTATAACTGATGCGGTTATATGCAAATTTTACACTAGTTTAAGCTTGTTAATTTGTCTAATTTTACTCAAGTTAAATTGGGTATTGATATAAAATAAAAGAATAACATTTCTAAAACACTAAAAAATCATTATGCCATAAAATTGTTCGAAGTAAATTTTGAATATGAAAAGCAACGTGGATTCAGTATCTGATAGGATAGTGGCTTGACTACTATTCTTCTTGCTTGTATATATGTGTAAGATAAAAATCAGTTGAAACATAATTATAATTTATATGAGCAATAACCTCTTAATTCGTAATTTTAATTTGGGCATTTCCCCTCTTTATTCTAAAAACAGAAATTGCTTAGAACAACATTTTCCTAGACTGCGTCAATTCTGGATTAATCCATATCATATGACGTTTTACATAACAATGACGGCGTAGCTAATTCAGAATTTACAATTTTCAGAACCGAAACCTTTTCCTTAAATTAAATTTGTATATTGAATAATTACGCACTTGCTTTCTGCGCCTCGGCTTAGCTAGACTGCTGCTTGCTGCTATCTTCTTATTGCAACCACATTAAAAATGTAAAAGTTACGTTCTATAACGGGCTCTGCGTCATGCCCAAATTATCATATATATACATTGGATCTAATGTTAGGAATGCCTATATATGTGAAGGTGTTACAAAGCTTTACTTTATATTGTGATTTGATTATAGAAGCATGTTTAAAAAAGAGGCATGTAGTCATGCATTTGGGCAATAGTAAAATCGTTTTATAAAATAGCATCAAATGTATTCGAATTAAATCGCATATCTATTTACTATATTTTAGAGGCAACGTTTTAAAGTATTCCAGATTTTCACCAGATTCAAATATCATCACTGTTTTCAAAATTATAAACTAAATGATTTCAAAACTGCGTCTAAAGCTTATTGGCTACATATGTATAAAAAGTTTTAATAAATTTTGGTTTCTTATTTTTTCCCATCTGACCTGAAACTCATCCTTCCTGTTTACTCAACCACAGCATGCGGAAAAATGTTGAAATGTTAAATGAATAAGAATATTTGAATACCTTTAGACTGCACATTCATGTTTTGGGTGCTACTGTTTAAAGCGAGTTTAAATGCCCAACACATATGTTATCACGACATGCCATAGGATTTTTGCTTTAAGTTGTGCTTGCATACTTCTAGCATTCTGCTACTGTCATCATTCAAATAATTTTAATAGAGCTGTGTAATTGAATTTATGTCTTAAATAGTAAATAATACCCAGAAGTTCCGCATATAAACATTTTCTGTATAGGCAGCGTACAGATTGTGCTCAACGTACAGACATTCTCAAAGTATAGGCAAATTAAAGTATTTGTTTTGTTTGTTTTTCGAAGATATACATTTGAGGGTAAGAAAAGGCTAGAAAGAAAAGAAAACAAAAGGGGGTAGAAAAAAAGGGCCCGCTAGAAAGAGAATAGGAGTTTTCAGGAAATTTATGAAAATAATCTGATGTGGGCAACATATGATTTCCTGGTACGGCTTATTAAATTATACGCATCTTTTGCTACATTTCATTTAAATTTATTTCCTCGAATTTCATGAGAGATACATTTGAATTAATTTAGTTATCCCTTCGCGGTAAGGCGAAATGTAAAAACTCAAAATATCTTCATTAAAACGGAAAAATATAGAAAAGCAAAATATCAAATGCGGTTAAAACAGTTAAAAATACAATTTTTACAACTAAAATTACATTTTCTACGCAAAACCAAGCAATTCGGCCAGCGTACAAGAAGGTAGATTTTTCGTCCACAAAACAGAGTTTACTTTTCGTCCCACTCCGGCAAAAAGACTCTGAAGTTGCAGAAACTGACTTAATTCACTATTCTGCTAAGTTTCAAATGTAAACAAATCGCTGCTCCGTTAGGCTTAGTAGAATATAAACAACTTTTAAATTGTTGATAATTCTAAAACTATTGCATGCAGACTAACTAAAGGCATTAAAACCTTAATCGGAATATAAGAACAACATAATTCAGTCACCTTTAAAGCAAAAAATGCATAATTAATAAATTTCAGTTGGCTAATTCTGGATACAGAAAAACAAAGATTTTTGTAGAAGAGAGATTTCGAATGATTTCAATGTTCCTCCCCCTTCACGAAGTGGCATTGAAATTGATTGAATTCCTCTTCTGTTGTGTTAATTTTTCTTTTAAGTTTCATTAATTTTTTTAAATGGGGTTTTGCTTGTTTGGAAAGTTTTGGTTTCAACGCTTTTAAAATACTTTGTCGCATTTATTGGATTATTATGAATTCTAATTTTTGGTCTTTGTAAAATATTAGTATTAAATTTCTTACTTTATGTCTTTAATGATTACTTTTCAGCAGCTTAATACGAGAAAATACTAGGCATGTTTGTATTTTGTTTTTAAAATAAATTGTTTTTTAATTATATATATATATATATATATATATATATATATACATGCTACATGTTATAGTAGTTCAATATGAAAAATTTCAATGTTCTGAGACTACGCGTTTTTAGTTACGTACGTACGTACAGACGACGCGAAAAAAAGTCTCTTCTGAATCCATTTAAAATCCATTTTTTAATCCGTTTTTAGGAAAAGAGACCTTTATTCTGTCCGTACATACAGATGTTACGCAAAAACGTCGTTCAAATGGATTCGAGAGCAATAAAACGGATATTTTCATTGAAATAACATAATGCAGTCATCTTCTGAGATTTTTTTTTTAGGGGGTTTTCTTACAATACTTCCTTTACTTCGTACAACGAAGTAAAAAAGTGTACGTTAAGAGAACCCCCCTTTTTACTTCCTTGTACGAAGTAAAAAGGAAGTATTGTAATCGCGAAAAGTTTCAGGCAGCATATTTCAACGAAAATATCCATTTTGACCGCTATCGAATGCAATTTAACGATGTTTTTGAGCGATATCTGTACGTAACGACCGAATAAAATACTCTTTTCCTCCAAAAAAATTATAAAACTGCTTTAAAATTAATTCTGAAGAGAATTTTTCGTGGCGTCTGTACGAACGTATGTACGTACGTTCGTGCGTACGTACGTATCTCGCATAACTCAAAAACGAGTAGCCTCAGAACGTTGAAATTTTGTATATAGGATTGCTGTAACATGTAGATGTGCACCTCGCATTTTGGTTGCAGTCGGCCGCACCAAACGTATTTAAATATATTTATATATATATCCACTCTATTACCCGGCTCAGTGATCTCAGTTTCTTTATTCTTATATATTTGTAAATTGTACATTTTTTTTTCTTTAAAAATGATTGAATTATATTGTTTTTATCTTCCGGTTAATGATTTTATGCCTTTAGTAAATCTGTGTGCAATATTTTTAGAATTATCAGCAATTTTAAAGTTGTTTAAGTGCCGCTAAGCCTGTATTTAATGGCGGCCATTGATGTTTACATTTGAAACAGGAGACTAGTGGATTTGTTGCCAATCTAGAGAAACTTAGCTTCGCAACAACGAAGATAACGCATTCATTTATTATTGCCAATTAAATCATGCTTAATTCTTTCTGGAATTTTTTCGAGGAAATAAGCGTTTGAGATTTACTTCGTAATTTTTAATACAGATATTTTGAGCTTTTATGTATTTTTGCCTTCTCGCGAAGTGAAAAACTGAATTAATTGAATGAGAAATACTCAATCGTCTGTGGAAGACTGTTCTTTTTTGTTTTGTTTGCTTAATTTCTTTTATGCATAGTTCTAGCTTTATTATAGTATTTGAATAGAACATAGATAATTCTTTAAATGATATAAATTTTGTGCATTCTCAGTTATAATATGAACGAAATATAATACTGTTAAGTAAACCTAGCGCCAGAGTGTCGCTAGGGTAAACAAAGTGAATTTTAAAGAATACATTTATTCTATTGTGGTTTATGCGCTGTCGGCGAAGTAGGCTTAATTAAATCTAATAAGTTTAAAAAAAATGCGAGAAAAAATGCGTATAATTTAATATTCTGTACAAGAAAGTCATGTGGTGTACACATCAGATTTTTTGTTTAAGAATTATTGGCTATTTAGATTCCTTTTTTTTTTTTTTTTTTTTTTTTACTTCTCAGGTTTTTTTTCTTCTCTTAAGTCTTTTGTTTTTACTTCTCAGAATTCAGATTTTCTGTATGGATTCTGATTTAATTAGTTGTGACTTTTTATTCAAAGTTAACAAACAATAATGACTTTTAGACCTTATTATTTTAATTTATATCCTTATGAGAATCGGAAATGGTGCTAAAAATTTTGTTAAAGATCTTTAGCATTAATTTTATACATTTTAATATTACTAAGCTCACATGAATAAGAGTTTCATAACAAACAGAAAATAGTTTTTGAAGTATTCGCTTAAAAATTAAAATGAGTGTCTTATTATGTGAATATATACCTTTAATATATCATATAAATATATACCTTTATTATAGTCGGGAAGATATTAATGTTGACATTCAAGAGCATGCTCATATGGCGTTAAAGGTAAAGTTAAAAAATGTTCATGTTTACTTTTTTTACAATTAAATTTTGAAACGTCAAATGAAATATAATATAATGCTTTCGATTTTTGTCTTTCAGTATGGAAAAGCTAAATCAAATGAGTAAGTAGATTTTAAACATTCTAGATGAATAGCTAGAAGAATTCTAGCTTTATTTAATTTCTAAGTAACAGTAATCCTTAAAAATGTAATAACTTGTTAGTTGTTTAAAACATGAGATCTTGTAGTACTTACGTATTTTCCTGTAGACCGTAAAACTGTCGCCAAGCAGCGGGATTTAGCGGCAGTTAATCAAGCCAGGTAAGCCTGGCTTGACTAGCATCTGCAATTTCGTTTGATGTAATGCCAACTGATTCTTTATAAGCCACCTTTTTTTTTTTATGAAAACGATATAAAACAACTGTTGTTATATTTTATGTCTTATTTTATTTGGTTTGATTTATTATTATTGATATTGAAAAAAAGGCAGTTTGAGGGCTGTAGCCTCATATTTTGACTGTAATCAGGTTAATTTACAACTTTGTGAGAATTAGTATTTGTTGAACGGGGAAAAGAACAGCTGGATTTGGCCTATAAAACAGTAACAGACTGAAGCAATCACCTGCAAAAAGTTTGCTGTCATAGCATTCTTATCACAGCTTCCGGTAAAATCGGAGGGCTTAATAAAAAAGTCGACGAAACGCTTTTGTTTTTGCATATTTTGAGATATGATTTTGTTAACTATTAGTACTAAGTAAATCATATAATTCGGTAAAAGACATTATGTTGTAACCAGATTGTTCAACAGTTTCGTGTATAAGGTCTCTTAAATATTTTGCAAGCAATTCTCTGACCAAAACAGTTATGGGTAAGCCTGGCTGGTTATTTAGCGGCAGTTATGGGTAAGCCTGGCTTGACTAGCATCTGCAATTTCGTTTGATGTAATGTCGACTGATTCTCTACAAGCCACCTTTTTTTTATCGCTCAGCGGCCGAGCGATAAAGTTGCTGACCCTGGTAGTTCGGTCCGAGGTTTCAGTCCCTCGAACGGGCTGGCTTCATGGTTGTTTTCGTGGTTTTCTCCATGTATAACATGTATACGAACCAGTTTCCCTTAGAAAGTCCTTCATGAAGGCATCCCTCCCCCTAGGCAGAAAGCCCGGCTCTACTCTTATATGCGCCCTAATATCACCAGATGTGGCGATCTGCGCTGGTTTTTGGCGCGGTTGCGTGTTGTATGGCAACCCTGTTGACGGAAAAATCTTTTGCTGGAGTGGTTTAATTGCTCGTTGGTTCGTGTCGTACGTGTTTCGAAATGGCCTATGTTGCAATGATAGACGTGGTTGTGTTTATGAGGATCGAAGTGTATTTTTGGAGTTTCTGTGGGACATTTAAAACAGAACGGAGTCCAAAATGCGGTGCTGCTATGAGAACTTGGACGAAGAAAGGCGTTTCTGATAGTTCTTGTGTAGATTTGCAGTCAAATGTTGCTGGTAAAATATGTGGCTGTCAGCGGAGTTTAAGATTTGGATTGTGGTTTTGGTGTAGTAAGTTAACTTTCGAGGAAGTTTTCATCGTTACTTTCGAAATTTTGAATCTCAGAAAGACATGTAATACAGCAAAATCGTGGCACTTTTGTTCAGAGACGTTGTGTGACTGGCGAAATTTTATTCAGGAATGTATTATGTTAAGTGCATTTTATTTTACCGTTTTTATTTTGTACAATGTTATGTTCATTGTTTTTTTACTATGCATTTCTGTCGTTATTGTTGTTTTTTGAATTGTTTGTAATTTAGTTTAGTTTATTTGGTTGATTTGTGCGCTATGCCTAGATTGTGCAATTCGTAGATATTTTTTTTTAAAGTTTAAACAGAATGCTGTGTATATGGTATTCTTTGAAATTTATTGTTGTTATGTTCATTTATTGAAGAGAGATGTGCGTAGTTCGTAGATTCCTTCGCTGCCTAGAATGAATGTGCAATTCGTAGATGTTTTTTTAAGTTAAAACACATCGCTGTGTACATGGATTCTTGTCAAATATTTTTGGTTAGAAACATTTTTTGCATGTGCGAAAACCGCGTGTTTGGAGACATTTTAGGCTTAAAGTTTGAAATGTAGACAAAAAATTTAGATAGTGATATGGCACCGTGGAGTTTCTCGCCAAAAATGCTTCGCGAGAAATTTGGCGACCTGAGGGTGCATATAAGAGTAGCTCCAAAACATTAAATATTTTTACAGAATTACGTTATAAGTTTTTTCCCTTTTCATATATACAGAAGGTGTATAATGTACCCATGTTAGTTTAAATGTATATTCATCTAGTATCTATAAAATATTTTGTTATTTCACCTGGGCCATCTCTATTGATAATTACAAAATATGAAAGAAAAAATTCGAAACTCAAAATTTGGGCTTTCAGGTACACACGTTCGGGTGGAGGACTACGTTATTCATATTTGATGGCTCTAGGTCGCGTCATTTTTTCACAGTGCGAGATCATGCATGCATATATGCAGATTCGTCATTATTTCATTTCCTTAAAAATAATACAAGGAAATAATATTTGGTAGCAATAATTTGAAGAGTGGTAATAGTGAAACAACGCAAAATCTCATTTCGAGGCTAAGATTTCCTTTTGGGCTGATAAAAGAGAGCTTTTGATCACCTGTGGCAAACTTTTTCTCTGGGATTTGTGAGCGTCGCGTCATTTTAATGTATGATATTTGGATTAAGACAAAGCACATGAAGGCTACCTTCCTATGGGTATGCAGCTAGTCTGTTCACAAGGATTTGAGCTTGGGTGGAACTATCAGTGCTCAGAAATTCTAAAACTCGTCACTGGTGGGCCACCTCTGAAGTTTAGTATAATCCAAATTTTATACTTTTTTCCTGTGAAAGTTACCTTATATATATTTATATTATTTTTGGTATATTTTTTATAACTTTATATTTACTTTAAACTGAATTTTTGTCAGAACTATTTGTGATTTTAGTACTCCTTCTTAAATATTGAAATTAACTGGTTCAGTTGAAGTAAAACAACAAGAAATTTAAGTAGCAGTGAGGGTTTCCTGGCACATCTATTTCATCTGCCATACAATGTTTTATTTAAATTTGCTAACTTTACGCATTAGTAGACATATAAATAACTTTAACATTATGCTAGTAACTCATGTGATCATTTTTAAAAGCATGGCTTGTTTCCTTTTTAAGACTTCAGAATAAAGTAATTTTCAAATGCTAATTTTACTTAAGAGTTCTTCAGTAAGAGGTTTTTCGATAGAACTTTCCTCTAAAACGAGGACTGTGCATTGCGTTCTGAAATGATGGAAGACCGAATTGTATATACAATCATTAAGAAAAACCTTCAGTTAATAAAAGTACACATAAATAACACAGCAGTTACTTACCTTTAAATCTTATTTTTCAGATGCTTCTCGGTGATTACTATTTCTTTCAATAAAATGGAAGTAATAAAGTACAGCTACTCACCGAAATATGAGGTAAATTAAAATTTCGTAATTTTATTTTTAGTGTGCAATTTTGAATAAATTCACTTAGCAATCGAATGATTAGGGCTTCTAATATTCAACTACATACAGTGAGTTTTGAAGCGCGTTAAATCATGGTTTCTTAAATACTCCCTTCGTATGGAAATGTTTGTCTGATTTAAAAATCTGTGTTGGGTTAACGAAACAGAAACGGGGAGAGTGGTTTTGAATATGTTATCTTTTACCAAACAGAGTTTTGATATTATTTGTCGATTTATTTTCCCTCTTTTTATAGAAATATGAAAAAGAAACGCAATTCTACAGGAGCTATTGGGAAACTTTAAAAATAAAAAACACAAACGGAATATTATAACGGCCATCCGTTAAACAAAAATCTGATGTGGACACCACATTATTTCCTTTTAAATACTATAAAATTACATACATTTTTTTTTCTGCATTTCCATTTCCCTTTATATCCACGAATTATTCTAACTTGATTAATCGTTCCCTCAAGACAAACTGAAAATGACATCAAAATCTGCAAATTTTTAAATTAAATATTCCACTCAGTGTTTGTCGTACTGGGGGGTCAAATTTTTATAACGAATATAAAAATTTCCCGAATATAAATAGAGGAAGCGGAAGATCGCATCAAAAGCTAGATTTCGTTATTTGCAGCAAATTGATTTTTTAAATTTGACGTTGCCAAAACATGAATATTTTCATCAATTAAAACAATTTTGTAACTACAAATATATGATTACGACCAACGATTGCGAAAATAAAGGCTGGGAAACGACAAGGACTTTAAAACCGTAGAAGGGGTTGAGTATATATATATATACGTTTCATACTGCCGATTATAACAAAAAAAGGGAGGTGCACAACTAGATGTTATAGCAGTGCCATGTACAAAATTTCAACATACTGCGGCTAACTCTTTTGTGTTATACAAGATACATATATACGTAAGTACAGACTTTACGAAAAAAATAGCTTTTGAACCCATTTTCCAATGCATTTTGGAAAAAAGAGTAATTTATTTTGTCCGTATATATAAACTTCAAGATCCCCTCCCCCTCTCGAAAAATAATCGTCCAAATGGATCGGCAACGGTTGAAATGGATATTTCCATTAAAATATGATAACAGAAATTTTACACAATTACAATACTTCGTACAAGGAAGTGGAAAGGCACCAATTTGCAAATGACAAAGTATTGAAGAGTGCAAAGGAGATAGACACCTTGGAGGAGTTTTTAAAGGAGAGAAACTTGTTCTTTACTTTAAAGACGGGGACACCACGAAAGCCAACCTCTTTCCTTAAATTTTACCATAAAACGAATTATCAGCGCTCGGCGGACATATTCGCCGTGAGTAGGCCTTGAAAACATACGGAACATTCTGAAAGGCGAAATCAAAAAGTAATGTGAACTTTGAAGCTCAGGAATTTTAAACATCCCTGTATAACGAAATTAAAAAGACTTAGAATATTGCAAATCTAGTATTTTAACATTAATATTTTCTCTTAGTATTTGTCAATTATGAAATAATGAGAATTGATAACCTATAGCAGTATTTGAAAAAAAAAAAAAAAACATCCTATTTTCTTGTTTCCCTTTCTGCATCAATATTTCATCTATCTTTCTACAGCTTTCCTTTTTACTTACTTGTATAAAGTAAGGGAAGTATCGTTATCACGAAAAATTCCGAGTACCATATTTCAACGAAAATATCCATTTTGAGCACTATCGAATGCAATTTAACGATATTTTTGCGTGAAATCTGTACGTAAGGACAGAATAAAGGACTCTTTTCCCAAAAACGAATTATAAAACTGATTTAAAATGGATTCAGAAGCGATTTTGGGTAGAGTAGACTTTAAGGTACCCCTTGTATTATGGCGAAGTTGTTGTTTAATTTATCGCCAAGTTGTTGTTTGATTTATAGCCAAGTTGTTGTTTCATTTATGGTAGCCTGAGCAGTTGAATGTTATCGAAACCCTATTGTGACATAATCGGGTGCATGATTCTGGGAAATTTTGAATCATGGGATGTTTTGTAAGCGTTTTTGTGGTGTGTGTTGGTTTGATTCTTTAAGCGGTAGAATGGCCGAATGTAGTAAGATTAATTTGAAGTTTCTGTACGATTTGGAGCGAAAGGGGAAAAGAGCTTTAATTGACTGGTGTGTAAATGAAGGTTTACTTAGTAGCCATTATAAGTGTCCTGTATGTTGGAAGGATATGTGTCTAGTCGAACGTAAAAACCGTTTAGATGGATTTGAATGGGTTTGTAGGAAGAAAAGTTTCAGATGGTCACTATGTGAAGCGTTCGATCAGAAAGAGTACCTGGTTTGAAAAAAGTCATTTGAGTATGATTGATATTTTGATTTTTACGTGGCTCTGGGTGTACGAAGCGAACTCGAAAATCATGGTAAGTGAATATTTGCTTTTGGTAGTGCTTAAATGTATAACATGTTTTTCTTTGTTTATGTTATTTTATTGTTTGGTTTCAAATGTATTTTATTGAGATTATGTATTTTTTGTTTGCCTATATTGCAGAATTTGGTGCTCCTTTGACTTTTTAAGTGAAAATATATCAATGTGTACATGGACAAAGTAAAGGGAGTGCGCAATGCAAGTTTATGCAATTCTGGGATTTTTTTAAATGAGAATAGGTCGACCATGGCTAAAGTTAAGAGTGCGCAATGCCATTTTTGTGCAATTCGGGGATTCGCCGCTTCGCAAGCCAAAATAACGAGTCAAAGAAGTGCACAAAATCGGTATCTACGTACCGCCAAAAATCGCCAAGTTTCACCAAGTGGTACCCTAAACTATACTTTTACCGAAATTGTTTCGTGACGTCTGTACGTACGTACGTATGTATGCATGTATCTCAAAAACTCGAGAATGAGTAGCCTCAAAACTTTGAAATTTTGTATATAGGACTGCTATAACATGTAGTTGTGCACCTCGAATTTTGGTTGCAATCGGCAGCACTAAAAGTATATATATACATATCTACTCTGTTACTCGGCTCCGTGAGCTCAGTTTTTTATTCTTATGTGTTGGTAAATTGTGCATTTTTTGCTTTAAAAATGATTAAATTATGTTATTCTTATCTTCCGGTTAAGGTTTTTATGACTTTAGGCAATCTGCATGCAATATTTGTAGAATTATCAACAATTTAAAAGTTGCTTAAGTTCGGCTAAGCCTAACTATTTTACCGTAGCTGTCATATTTGAAACTTAGCAGAATGCGGAATTAATTCCTTCTGCTCGTTCAATCTCTTTCTGCCGAGTGGGACCAAAAGAAAACTTTTAATTTTGTGCACCGAAAAATTTGCCTTCATCCCGTTGGCCGAATTTCTTGTTTTTGCGTAGAAACTGTAATTTTAATTATAAAAATTGTTTTTAATTGTTTTAATTGCATTTGGTGTTTTACGTTTTTCTATATCTTTCAATTTTTATTGAAAATATTTTGAGGTTTTGTGTATTTTTGCCTCACTGCCAATTGAGAACTGAATTAATTGAATGTGAAATATATCTCTAATGAAATTAGGAAATAAGTTAAAATTAAATGCAGGAAAAAACGTATAATTTAATATTCCGCACAAGGAAGTCGTGTGGTGTACACAACAGCTTTTTTAATACTATGATTAGATACAGTTTTGTACTTGATTTTATTACCATCAATAATTAAAGAACTGCTAAGAAAATGTATTAAATGCTTCAAAGCTTTATTCATATAAAATATCTATTCATTATATTGTATTCGGTTGTGCTTATTTAGATTTCTTTCTCTTTTTTTAGAGTGTTTCGTTATTTTCGTATGTTGGAGGATACCTGGGTCTTTGGTTAGGAATTTCATTAGTTGCCATCTGTGATGTGATAGAAACTGCTGTGCTAATAATCGAATGGTCGGTCTTGACGATTCGGAAATGCCGGAAAAGGAAACTGGAAACAAAGCCACAAATAAAGTTGATGCGAAATTCAGGTAGAGCGTGGCTGCTCTGAATTCGTAATTCCGTAAAAATGATATTGATATGAACAGTTTAATAACATTAGTAAGGAGAAAAAGCTTTTACTTCTACAAAAATTGCCTTGAATTGTAATTTCAAGATAAAATAGTAACCCTAACAGAGAGAAAAGTTACAGACTTATTTTTCTAGAACAGTATAAAAAACGTTATTTTTCAAATCTGTGTGCACAATATAAATTAAACTCTGACTACAGGGATATTTAATTTGACACAATAAACAGTTTAGCATTTTTATATAATGAATCCACTTTTCACTCCTGCATTTAATATATTATTAACAAGCAAAGGATTCACTTCCTTTTGTTTCCTACATCTGTATAATTATAATCATGCAATTGATGTAATGTAATATAATGTAAAAAGATCTGATATTTAAGTAAAAATGAAATTCTAATATTCATGAGAAACTGTGATTTTATTGTGATATAAGTTTCTTTGAGCACAGGAACCTGTAGTGTGCACTGAATTCTCACTTTGCTATACCAAGCCAGACTGCTGTATATCGTCAGCATAATAACAAAGACTGTAGGGTCATTAGGTTATTTTGAAGCAAGAGACAAGAAAAATGAACAACGCCTTCGCCCTGGACAGGGACTCGGACCTGGACCTGTTGAATACTCGGCGAGTGTGATACCGTTACACCACAAAGGCATGCTGGAAGGAGACAGAAAATACTTTGCATACTCCCCTTTTTAAAGGGCGACTGATTAGGGGACCCAGTCGCCAAATCCTGGTGGTGACTAATTAATGTCCACCACCTTTTAGTTCGGCCACCACTGTAGAGTCATTACGTTAATTTGAAGCAGGAGACATGAAAAATGAGCAATGCCTTCCCCAGGACTCGAACCTGGACGTCTCGAATACGCGCCGAGTGTGTTACCGTTGCACCACGAAGGCATGCTGGAAGTAGGGAGAAAATACCTTATAAGACTACCAGAAAGATTGAAACGAATGTTCTCAAACAATGGCTTATTGTTAACAATGAACTTGAACATCAACTAACGTGTATGGTGGTAATCAGTTGACCTGGTAGGGTATATGTTACAATCTACGCAATGTTCCTGACATTGACCATTATAACAGGTAGTCATATCACGTTCCCTCTTTTGTAAAACAATGAATTCAGACTATACGGAGGACAATGATCGCCACGTAGGATACATCAATTAAATCGGAACTTATGATATCAAGGATATATTTCTTGGTCAATATTTCACAAAGCGGAAGCTCTTAAACTGTGATACGCATGACCCAGAGAAAAAAAAAGAGAGATTTTTCAGGGGCTTTGAGAACATCTATCAAAACTATTTAAAACTCTTCTTTCCTTTAAGTTTCAAAGAAAAGAGAAGAAAAATATTTTATATATTTTTGAAAGTTAAAAAAGATTCAGGATTATATAAAAAGGGCTTTAGTTAACCAAGCCTTAGTTTAAAAGTGTTTTAGGAAAAGTAAAATAAGCTCATTTCGTGCTTTATAGAGCAATAATATTAGTTAAAATTAGAAAATTAGATTATTATTAATTACTAAATTAAAGTAAAATTAGAAATTTAGTTCCTGTAAGTAATTCAGAAAAATGGTTAAACATGAAGATTTGACAGCCAAAAGTGAACTTTCGGTCAACATTGGGCAGGACTTGAACATTGAATACTTTTAAACCGCATGATAGCGCTTTTTTTAAGTAGTCAAATACAATTGTATTTTTATATTTCAAAACACGTTTTACAGTTATTTAGCATTTGATGTTTGAATATGTATGTCAGCATTTATGTACGCAGAGGAATCTTCCGCCATTTTTTGTGCATTATTTAGATATTTCCTGCCGACAGAAAGAATATATACAGAACATTTATCATGAACTATTGTAAAATTCTGAGTAAACTCTGATTTCAGACAAGTGTTAGTATATACACACACATATATACACTTATATATACAGTGTTAGAACATAAGAAAAGACATGTAAGTGAAATAATATTTATAATAAAATAAATGAAATTTAGAATAGCATTTCAGAATAAGATTCTGCATATTACAACACACATTTGAATTTTTGGAAAATACATTGAGTTACATATTATTTCTAATCTCAGGAGTTACATAATATATATTATAAGTATATATTTGTAATAATAAAATTCCATAGTCGAGAATACACTTAAAATTCTAACTGTATGTTCTTTTCATTTTTAATGGCGACGTCCTCTTATTTGAAAGTTCGTGGAATTAAATTCACAGCCCCGTAGTCAAGTTGTTTTTCCCGCCTTTTGTACAAGTACAATTTTAGAATGTTCTGGAGGTATTTAAAGCGAATTGGATTGGCTGACGAGGCTGACGTCATTTCTTGGAAGCTCCGCCTTTCCAGAGGCTATAAAAAGACTCGCAAAAGGAATATCGGGGCTTTTTCTTAAATGTAACGATGCAGTAAACTTCATACAAAAAGTTATTAGTAATTCTTTTTATTTACTCCGGATATCTGATTTTTGTAACTGCTATTTCTCCTAAATAATAATAAATGGATCCTGTTTTTTAAACTTATCGTCTGATTATTTAAGCTACGACTAAAGCGGATACATCACATATATATGCAAGCAACATATTACGTTACATATTGAGTTTTTGGGAAAGATACGGCATTTTACTCAGCCACATGTCATCAGCAAGCAATGTGTAAAATCTTGTTTATTTCGTTTACAGGCAACATTACCAAACCTAAGAGAATAATTCTCTTGAAAGATGCAGCTGATTTGTAGCTGAAATGAAAACAAATATTATGAAACTCTCCTTATAAAATTCTAGGTTTGGAATATTTGCAGGCACACATATTTTCGAGTAATAAAAAGAATAGCAATGAAAATATTTAAAAAAGAGTATTTACATTTTATATACATGACATTTTTACATTTACTATTCTTCTTATGATTACAAACTGAAAAAAAATATCTGAAAGGTTTCAGATCTTAAATTACGTCCAAAGGGGCGTTTCTTTAACATTTTGTGTGTTACCTTTATTTATTAAATATCATGTTCTTCGCACTGGAGATAAAAATGTTTTTTCTGTACAACGTTGCCATTGCTCGCTTTGAAATCTTTGCGTTTGTTAATCAAAAATTCATTAAAGTTTTACAGAATATGAAATCGATAATAAAACAAACTCCAAATTTCAAATATGGGCTTTCAGATTCCCATATTTTCAGAAGGATTACGTTATTCAAAATTTGATGGCTCTAGGTACCGTTGTTTTATTACAATGCGAGAAACATGCATACATTTATGCAGATTCTTCATTATTTAATTTCTTTAAATATAATATAGGGCGATAATATTTGGTAGCAACAATTTGAAAAGTGAAACAACGCTTATAGTGAATTAACGCAAAATGCCAAAAGGATATTAATAGTCCTTCTGGGCAAATTGCCCCTTTGATCTAATAAGTAAATCAGTAGAAAATTCAATCCATTTACATAAGTAATTAAAACCCTCTGACCTGCATGGGGTTTCACGAAACCCATATTTCCGAAAACTACCATAAGTAAGAGATATGTTCTTGATTTTAATGCCATAATGCCCCTTGTATTTTATAGCTTAACTTATGTATTTTCACATATTGCATTATTTTCTTGAACATATTTCAAGATACACGTATACATACTATGTTCTTGCAGACATCAAAAAAACATTCTAGGCCGTATATATACATTCTTACAGACATCACAAAAATATTATAGCCCGTATACATACGGTCTTGCCGGACAAGAGTTAAAGGTATATCTAATACAGTGTGTTAATGCTGGGCGCATATACTATTTTTGCTTGCTAGAAATGGCATGTTAGTAATGCGAGTTGTTGGCATACATGATGTATATATGTTTACTTTTTCTTACATTCTATCATGAGAAAATATCTTTATTTTTACGTAATTGTATTAGTTATTAATCGGAAATTTACTTACTTTTACACATTAGAATAATATTAATACTTTTAGGTAATATTGTGGTTAAATCACAACACTTTGGCTACTCATCTGCAAGGAATAAAAACTATTAGCGTTCATAATAAACGCCACATGGCTTACGGCACAGAGCATTTGGCATAACATATGGCATTTTGTAACACGTGATTAAGGGTGAAAAGGAATGATTTCAACTTTATTCATTTATAATCAAAACCATTAATCAAAATGTATATCGAAAATAAAAATAATGGCAACATTTGTCTAATCCTTTTCAATTAAGTTTTAATTGCTGAAACTTTAAGGAATATCATTCAGCGTGTACCTTATCATTTTACTAAAATGCTTTCAGTTTCTAGTTCTAATATTAACCTTTTGAGGCCGAGGCTTTGTTAGCTGTAAAAGCTACCAAAGGACGGGGAATCTTGAACCGAATGCTTTCCCCCTTTAAGAAATCCCCTCCTATTTGCAACAAAGATTCTTGTGTGTAGTTTAATGGATTCTCAGAGGGGTGCATCTATGTCGCAAAAGGAAGACCTTTGAAAGAGATAAGTGGTTAAAACCCCAGGGACGTCAAATTTGACATTTCACCCCACTTTTCAGCCTGGAAAATGGGGGAAAAAGACAAAAGTCCACTAAAGTGGACAACACCGTCTTTTCAAAGGCCACTATAATAGCCATCCCGTCTTCAAAAGCTTAAAAATGAATTAGCTGTAAGTTATAAATTACAGTCTGGAAATTCTGAAAACTCAAAATCAAAAGCGTTTCCTCGCAATCAGGACTCACACTGTTGCTTATTCTTTATAAAAGTATTTTAGGTTCTCAACAACATCCAAGCTGTAAGATGTTCCCATTTATACAATGCGATAATTAACAAATATTGACATCACAGACTTACGCTGTGAATTGAGAGACTAAACGTAGCCAATCTCCAGTGTATTGAAAGCATTTTGATAGGCAGTGTAAGTGAATACACTATTTAATACCAATTAATTATGTTCTTCTTTTACTTTTATAAAATAAAAAAGTGAAAGATTCTTCTTTCTTATAAAACCACATTCTTTCACAACATTTGCACAGAGTTTTCTTATATACACAGAGAAGACAATATTTCTACAGATAAAACAAGAGTCACAAGTATGTCATCAACGGAATTCGACAGCTTATCTTGTTGGCTTTCTTCCCTGAAGAGATGGATACTTCTTACATCATTAACAAGCAGTGCCTTGCATGGGGTCATTCGACCTTGATATCACATGGTAAACTCTGAGCATTTTCTTTACCAAAAGTCCAAATTCTTCCATATCCACTGCTGTATCATCTGGCATACCACTTATAGGTGTTGATACTATTTTATAAGCATTGAAGTCTGGCACATAAACATGAATTTCATCCCCGTCCTAAAAGCAATATTAAAAAAATTAATTTAGTAAGATAATTGTAGATTTGTCCGTCAAAACAAATAATTATTAATTTTTTATGATACTAGATATTTTGCTCTGATGGATATATTACTATAATATTTATAAACTTTTATGAAAGTGTGGAGTATTATTTCTGTACAGTATGGAAATACATTAAAATGAAAATGAATTATGGAGTAAAATAATTTCTGTAACATTACCTTTTCATAATAATTTCATAATTATTGTTTATTATGACTGATATTGACGCAGAGAGAAATTTGTTCCTTTTAGATGATACGCAGAAAATGTTGGGATTATACCGGTTTAGAGGTGAATGACATTTTGCCAATTTAGAATCTCATATGAGAAACCTCTTACAGTATCAGTTAGAATCATCATGGAAATTAAGTAGCAAAAATTTATTTCAGTTGTACTGCTCTCTCCATTAGTTATCTACATCAAAGGGGGATAAATGGAATTCGTGGCGACTTAGCAGAATTTATTAATTATTTTGGTCTGTGCATATTTTCATATATTGTTTCCTGACAACGGTCAGGACACTGTGTATTCTGAAATGTAGTATCTCAAGAGAAAAGATGGACATTAATTTATAAAAACAAGCGCTAAGAGGAAAATATTTTGAAATGAGCGGTTTCGTTCGAAGTGTATTAATGCTCGCAAATACATATGTGATTCAAAGCCCTTTTTCGTTACGAAGGCAGTGGAATAATCTCTATGAAACCGAGAGTAATGACATCGGAAATTGTAAAACTTTTAACAATGTTACTGAAATCTGAAACTGAATCTGATACTGAAATTTGTTAAACTTGTTGCTTTACCAAATGTTCTCTGCGTCTTCTTTAACTTGAAATTAATTTGAAGGCTTAAAACTTAAAAAGCGCAGTAATGCATTTTAAAGGGTCTTTAAAGGTCTATGTGTAATCATTATAGCTCAGTGATGGCAAAGGGAATCTGAATGTTTCAGGACGATGAAATACCGGCTTACATGATGGATGAATTTAGCCCCGTGGCACTTGCTAATCGCAGGGGACGTGACGCCATAATAGTGATACGAGTTTGGAATAAAGAAACTCAAACGAAAGAGGAAAATCAAAATTTCGGTAGTGGACTTCGAAATGGGATAACTCCGCGGAGTGATAGATATCTCAATGACGAACAGATTGCAATGACGAACAGTACAGCTTCCTCTACTGTAAGCATGGCAATAGCAGATCAGACACTATTCAATATGATGGTGTCCGCTCCGCGGCTTTCCCCATTTTAGCGGCATCTGATGCTTGTTGCACAGAGGTCTGCTTGCTAGTGTGTCTTAGATCAGACACTATTCAATATGATGGTGTCCGCTCCGCGGCTTTCCCCATTTTAGCGGCATCTGATGCTTGTTGCACAGAGGTCTGCTTGCTAGTGTGTCTTAGATCAGACACTATTCAATATGATGGTGTCCGCTCCGCGGCTTTCCCCATTTTAGCGGCATCTGATGCTTGTTGCACAGAGGTCTGCTTGCTAGTGTGTCTTAGATCAGACACTATTCAATATGATGGTGTCCGCTCCGCGGCTTTCCCCATTTTAGCGGCATCTGATGCTTGTTGCACAGAGGTCTGCTTGCTAGTGTGTCTTAGATCAGACACTATTCAATATGATGGTGTCCGCTCCGCGGCTTTCCCCATTTTAGCGGCATCTGATGCTTGTTGCACAGAGGTCTGCTTGCTAGTGTGTCTTAGATCAGACACTATTCAATATGATGGTGTCCGCTCCGCGGCTTTCCCCATTTTAGCGGCATCTGATGCTTGTTGCACAGAGGTCTGCTTGCTAGTGTGTCTTAGATCAGACACTATTCAATATGATGGTGTCCGCTCCGCGGCTTCCCCCATTTTAGCGGCATCTGATGCTTGTTGCACAGAGGTCTGCTTGCTAGTGTGTCTTAGATCAGACACTATTCAATATGATGGTGTCCGCTCCGCGGCATCCCCCATTTTAGCGGCATCTGATGCTTGTTGCGCAGAGGTCTGCTTGCTAGTGTATCTTTGCAGAGGATTTTCTTGACTAACAACACAATCACCGTCTCAGGCTACTGTGGGCGTATGGGCTCGTTGAATGGCGTGAAGACAACAAACGTCGTATTATCTAAAGAATTACGCTCTAACGTGGACTACACTTACCACCGCATACACATTAGACAGTAATACGATGCGCGCCATCTTCCAGCATGCATTTTAGAGTGTTAATATTGGATGAACGATAGATGTGATTTTGCAGGCTACTTTTCGTTATTTTAAGCAATTCCGGATCCATTGAACTGCAGATATTCTCAACAGCGACTACTTTATTACGAAAGTTGTAAAATCTGACGTCATATACTTCCTTTAGCGAACTCCTAGCGATGTATTTTAATAAATAGGCACCCCACCGCTTTTTGTTTGGAATATTCAAGTTTTTTTCACAGCGCAACAGATACCTATTTTTTGATCTATTCCGAGCAGAGTATCGATTGAACCTGTAAGGGATACTGTTGTTTAACGCACTCATTTTTTCCAAACAGACAGCATTAAATAATTGCGGATTAAGATCGAAGGAACTTAACAGGTAATACCACTGAAATATATCCAAAGCCTTTTTGTTTCAACACCACAATGTATAGAACCTCTTATTTCGATGGTTATGGCTTCGAAAAATACTGATTTTACCCATAAATATAATCGTACTGATCTGAAGCTTTAATAATTTATTTACATTGACATTACTAATAATTAATAAAAATATAAAATAATGATGAAAATTTTTAGAATTATTTTTTCTTAAAGCTGCACTTTTCTCAGACATGACTAAATTCATATATAGCTAACATATATCGTTAACGTTTTTAATTTTATTATTTCTTTCATTGTATATCTATGTTGTACCACTTTAGAAAGAAACCCTAACACCACGAAACTTTTGTCGCAGCACCATGAAATTTTCAGTATATTAAGCAAATAATGTCAATTTTAAAGCTTTTTTTCAATGCCTTTTTCCGAATGTATGTTCTAAGCGGTAAAGAAATTAAATTTTGAATAATTTGTTAAGGATATGGAAATATTTTTTTGGCTGCTTTATAGGTCAGTAAATGAATTGAGTTTCCTAATGCTTTAGTCCCAGTCTATGAATAACTAGCTTGTCTTCTGAAATCATGAGACCAAGTAAAAATGCACAGATCGACACATTTGTTATGCAGTATCAGGATCTACAGCTGTAAATAATTTTAGTATGCTGAGAGATTTTAGAATACCGGTGTCGATACTGAGGCAATTTTGCGGCCAAGCCATATTTTGCTAAGGGCTGCTGTTAACACTAAACCATCGCATGAATAGACTAGAAGAGAAACACGCTAATGTGACAATCAAAACCGTGAAAAACAACCTTATATTTAGCGTAGGTATAATGAAACACTCAATCGATTTCGAGGGCAGCTAAAGGTCCCTCCTCATCAGGAGAAAGAAATACATAGAAAGAAGAAAATAGGAATCACAGAAACACGTGGTGCTTATCAGCACTGCACGTCGTTATAACTAGATTTTTAATCAGAGTTGCACTGGCCGCCTACTTTTACTGAGCCAGGCTGTCTGATCAAGCATAAAGAAATATTAGCGAAGTTAAAATAGGGAGCGAGGGGCAAATGCACATTACGCTCAAAATCTGAACTTCAAATAATGGAAATCAACCACTGAACGGATTTTTATACCCTCTGGTAGTACCAAGTGCGAGGAGGTAACGCCATCTATCGGCAAAAATAATTGAATTAAGACAGTAGAATTTTAAAGGCATTAGGAAGGACTGGATTGGACTTCAAATCATTAACTAAACTTTCTAAATCTTTGTGAATGTGAAAAGCCTCAAGAAAATCCAATTCGCCTATGGCAGAAGCCTTTTGGATGATTTTTGCAGACCCAAAATCAAAATTATGGTTAAAAGTCCAGCTATGATACGCTATTGAAGACTTGTTAATTTCCCCTTTTTTGACATAAGATTCATGTTCCCAAAAGGCTTCTTCCATAGGCGAATTGGATTTTCTTGAGGCTTTTCACATTCACAAAGATTTAGAAAGTTTAGTTAATGATTTGAAGTCCAATCCAGTCCTTCCTAATGCCTTTAAAATTCTACTGTCTTAATTCAATTATTTTTGCCGATAGATGGCGTTACCTCCTCGCACTTGGTACTACCAGAGGGTATAAAAATCCGTTCAGTGGTTGATTTCCATTATTTGAAGTTCAGATTTTGAGCGTAATGTGCATTTGCCCCTCGCTCCCTATTTTAACTTCGCTAATATTTCTTTATGCTTGATCAGACAGCCTGGCTCAGTAAAAGTAGGCGGCCAGCGCAACTCTGATTAAAAATCTAGTTATAACGACGTGCAGTGCTGATAAGCACCACGTGTTTCTGTGATTCCTATTTTCTTCTTTCTATGTATTTCTTTCTCCTGATGAGGAGGGACCTTTAGCTGCCCTCGAAATCGATTGAGTGTTTCATTATACCTACGCTAAATATAAGGTTGTTTTTCACGGTTTTGATTGTCACATTAGCGTGTTTCTCTTCTAGTCTAGTTTGTGCTATCAACCGGCATTTTCGAGAATATTTTACTGTTTATTGTTTTACCACGTGCACCATTTTATTTACTTCTTTCCACGTGGCCATCATTTTTTCGGATTTGGTTTATGCTATCAACCGGCATTTTCGAGGTAATTCTATATTTTTTCGGTTTACCACGTGCACGATTTTGACTTTCGTTGCTTCTTTCCACGTGGCTATTGGTTTTTCAGTATTGGATGTTTCTCTCCTTTTGGAATGTTTTTGTCATTTGTTGATGAAAATTGTCTTCATTATTTATTGGTGTTTTTTTTTCATGTTATAAGTAATTACTTGTTTGGACTTTCGGAATTACATTTCTTTTGTTCACTTGTTTCTTGCTTGTGCCCTTTTCACAATATGTCCACTGACAGGAACCGATTTTGTAAGTTACGCCTTAAGCGTACGAAATTCTTGAATCATCTACAGTTTCTACTTAAATGCAAACATCAAAATTTCATTCCCAAATTTATACATGTGAAATGTAGCCTTAAAGCTTCCGTTCACGTTTCAAAAATTTTGCATAAATTCAAATTGGCACTTCTTCGTCACATTATAAGGGACACACGCAAACGTTTATCTAAAATTGAATTTGAATTATATTACCTCCATTTAAAAATTGCTAATTCCACTGAAAATTTTTCCTCATTTGAACATACATCCTGGTCTAGAACCGATACCGTTTGTCAACGGCATAAAAATGTGCTCATTTCTAAATTCCAAAAACTCACACACCAGTCGGATAGTCCCAATTATCTAGCTGATCTTCCCACTGTAAACGTTAACTCCATCGTTAATATCTCCAATAGGAATCTTTCGGAGGATCAGTTAAAAGTATTAAAATATAATTTCAACTTTTCAAAGACATCTAAACCTTCAATTCCTCAAATCATCGCCCCTATAGAGAAAGCCTTTAAATTCTCCAAAATTTCGGAAACGCAGAAGGATACAATCCGCCACCTAATTACTCATAACGTTAATTTTAACAATAAATCTTTGGGTTCTAATCTTAGCAAAAAGGAAAATGAGATCTTACGTGAAATTAGTTCTGATACTAATATCATTATCTCTAAAGCTGATAAGGGCGGACAGATCGTTGTTATGGACAAACACACATATATTACTGGAGTCTCTAAATTGATAAATGAAGGCCCATACTGCTCGATCCCTAAATATCCTTCAACTTCGGACCTCATGAAAGTAAAAAGTGCTATTAAATCTTCCCACATTCTGCCAACTCAGTTGAAGAAATCACTTATTCCGCCTATTACTAATTGCGCTAGACTTTATGCTCTTCCAAAAGTCCACAAAACCGGTATTCCTTTTCGACCAATTGTTTCCAACATAGGTACTGCTTCATATCCTTTGGCCAAATATTTAGTTTCCAGATTTTCTCCTCTACTTGATAACAATATTCACACTGTAAAAAATTCTGTTGAAGTCATTGATAAACTTAAAAATATTTCCCCACTTCGTTCCATTATGGTTTCATTTGTTGTCAAATCATTGTTTACTAATGTTCCGGTCGAAGGAGCACTAAATTGTCTTGAAACTAGGCTTCGGGAATTTCACTTCACACATACTGAAATTAATGAGTTGGTTTCGCTTACTAAAGTTTCTCTAAGTCAAACCCACTTTGTTTTCCAAAATGCATATTTTCGTCAAGTTGAAGGATTGGCTATGGGTAATCCTCTCTGTCCGGTACTTGCTGACATTTATATGCACTATTTTGAGATGAAATTATTTGATAAATTATCTTTTCGTCTTTGGATTCGGTATGTTGACGAGACTTTCGCACTTTTTGACGGTTATAAAGAGGATTTATCCGAGATTCTATCTATTATGAATTCAATTGATCCAGCCATCCAATTCACTCTTGAAATTGAATCCAACAATTCCCTCCCCTTCCTCGATATTCTTATAATCCGCAATGAAACCGATTTTAGCACCACTGTGTACCGTAAACCCTTTGCAGTTTGTTTACCACCCCATGCCAAGTCATGCCACCCTGTTAAGCAAAAAATGGCTTCTTTTTACTATTATGTTTTCCGCGCGCTAAAAGTTTGTTCCTCTGAATCTTTGCTTACCAATGAACTTAATTATTTGAGAGCAGTTGCGATTGACCGTGGATTTTCTCCCGTGATTATTGATAAAGCCGTCAAAAAATTTTCAGATTCCCATCAAAGAAGACATTCCACTGTTAGAAATAATATCAATGACCTTGTCGTGCTTCCATTTTATCCTTCTGTTAGCTATAAAATTGCACGGATTCTCCAGAAATTCAATTTTCAAGTCGGTTTCTCCCCTATTAATAAAATTCACCCTTCGATTCTAAAAGATTGCGTTTCTGTCTTGAATTCTTGGGGAATTTATAGTATATCATGTCAGTGTGGTTTAAGATATATTGGCCAAACAAAAAGAGCGTTGAAGTTTCGTATCAAGGAACATGAATCTTATGTCAAAAAAGGGGAAATTAACAAGTCTTCAATAGCGTATCATAGCTGGACTTTTAACCATAATTTTGATTTTGGGTCTGCAAAAATCATCCAAAAGGCTTCTTCCATAGGCGAATTGGATTTTCTTGAGGCTTTTCACATTCACAAAGATTTAGAAAGTTTAGTTAATGATTTGAAGTCCAATCCAGTCCTTCCTAATGCCTTTAAAATTCTACTGTCTTAATTCAATTATTTTTGCCGATAGATGGCGTTACCTCCTCGCACTTGGTACTACCAGAGGGTATAAAAATCCGTTCAGTGGTTGATTTCCATTATTTGAAGTTCAGATTTTGAGCGTAATGTGCATTTGCCCCTCGCTCCCTATTTTAACTTCGCTAATATTTCTTTATGCTTGATCAGACAGCCTGGCTCAGTAAAAGTAGGCGGCCAGTGCAACTCTGATTAAAAATCTAGTTATAACGACGTGCAGTGCTGATAAGCACCACGTGTTTCTGTGATTCCTATTTTCTTCTTTCTATGTATTTCTTTCTCCTGATGAGGAGGGACCTTTAGCTGCCCTCGAAATCGATTGAGTGTTTCATTATACCTACGCTAAATATAAGGTTGTTTTTCACGGTTTTGATCATCGCATGAATATTTGTAGATGCCGCAGTAGAGCTGTTAGAGATGATGAATAAGAGAAATATTTCAGTGTTCAAATCGATCCTTTCTCAATAACGATAATCACACGGAGAAATTCTGTAGACTCGGCAATTAACTTGACATTTTCACCACTGTTACATGACATACTTCTCATTAATGTGTTTGGGTTGATATTATGATTTAAAATGTTAAAATCAAATTATCATCTTCTAATATGCATGACAGCTTCACTGGAGGTAAACCGATAAGCTACCACAGATTTTGGACTTATACAATTTCTCAATAAAATACAGCATGGCAAAGCATAGCTAATATTAGCAAGCATTCCTTAGAAAGTGTTAACGAAATTGTTTCAACACCACAATGTACGATCTCCCCAAATCTTTCAACATTGGAGAATCTATCAGATATGATTGTTTATCCAATGAGTGTTGTCTAATGCTCTTACAATGAAGAGATTTGAGAATTTGGATCAATTAAAAATGTTCTGCTTGAACATTTCCACATGTCTATATGGTTCCTAGGCAAGAATTTAAGTACATGTTGAACCAGCAACACATTGACTATATCATCAAAAATTTTATTGATCTATTGGTGGCTCGCTTCTTAACAGACTTCATGTAATCAATTGGCCCATGTTATTATTTAAATTAAAACCAATTTGGTTTCGGGAGATTAATTTTTTAGTAAGGTCTGAAACCTTTTTTGTAAAAAGTTTTTAATAATATTGCATTTTTTCCTCTGGCGTAAACTATATTAAAGACTATATAGCTTGAGAAGTAGACAAATGTAAATAAAAACTTACCGAGCTCTCGCTTACGAAAACAGCGTTCACATCAATACCTCCCAATGCATAACTGCCTGCGTGCAGTTCTGTCAACATTTTACAGATAGCTGTTGCTATTTTCAAAAGGTGGCGAGGTCTAAGCCCCGGGACTGTTCTTAAATATTGCAGAAGAGAGATGTACCCATGAGGGGGTTTGAAAGGACGAGAGTTCAGTTGATCTCTTAACATCATACGCTCAGATTTATCTGACTCTGAAAATAAAATACATGTTTTAGTTATTTTACTAGTTGAGTTCTAACATCGTTTCAGTGTGTTCGCACTGAAAGTCATGAAATTGAAGTTTTATATTTATAAATAAAGTGAGTACTTTTGTTTTGAAGATGGAAGCAGACTGTAGCGTCACACTTAGCATTTTTGATGACAGAAAACTAAACAAACCTGCTACACCCCCTCCCCACTGGGACTCGAACTCCGGACCTCCCGAATACGCGTCGAAAGTGCTTCCAGTTGCATCACGAAGGCAAGTGGAAATAAGGGAGAAAATACTTTTATATAGTATAAGGTAGATGGGATGAGTATTAGATAAAAAGTAAGGAAATTAATATTTTAACTGAATGTTATTTCTGTAATTTAAGCACACAGGCAGACAGAAACTGATATATAAACGGACAGTTCTTAGTTTCAGAAAAATTTTATTTTTAGAAATTTTAAATTCACGTTCATGATTTGTTTTCTTAAAATATTAACTAACAGTTATTATTGAATATTCGCAATTAATAATAACATTTCATCCAAAACACAAAATATCATTAAAATACATCAAATTAGATTAACGTAATCTGTTTGCATAATTTAACTTTACTTTATATTAAAACATCGACGACTGCGAAAAGAAATAAAATAGCAGAACGCAGATCCTAAAATGTGGCAGCTGTTTAAAGCGTATACAGCTTAAATGAAGAGATTTGAGAATTTGGATCAATTCAAAATGTTTTGCTTGAACATTTCCACATGTCTATATGGTCCCTAGGCAAGAATTTAAGTACATGTTCAATCAGCAACACATCGACTATATCATCAAACGTTTTATTAATCTATTGGTGGCTAGTGCATATATTTAAGAATGCCACTTATAGAATATGGACAATAGGAATACTAAATTGTAACTGTTTTATGCAGCTTTCAGGCTACTTTAGTTACCTAGGCAAGTTTCATTGATAGTGGAGATTACCAACCTACTACCAGTTGATAGTGGAGAATATCTCATGCACTGTCTGCCAAGGGGATATGAATTTGTGATAATTATATCAAGTACGAGCCCGTTTCGCTTATTCCGTATAGGAAAAACAGCGAAAACGTCCCCCTAGCTAGTCCAGGAGAGGAAAAACTGAATCCATGATCCAAGTATCAACGCTCCGCATCTTTAGATATTTGTCCACTAGGCGCCCTTGCATTTCAAATGCATCCAGTTTTTTCATTTCTTCGCCTATTAAAAAGAGTGCTGGCTGAGAAGCTGAATTTTACGTAAGAATTCTCAAAAGATTTAAAACGAAATTAAACTTTATAGAAAATAGAAATAGAATCTATACTCCGAAGTTTAAATCTTTGGTAATAAATAAAATGCTAAAGGCTTAGCACTACCTACATCTTTTACACAATCATAATAGGCAGACATAAATTGAAATTTTAAATAAATAACGATATCTAATGGACCCGCAGACTGATGATTTAAAAGCGAGTTTCATATACTTGGTTTAGAGAATTCAGCAAACAAAAACAAAATTAAAGATTGACGTATGGCATGGTGAACAAGTTCTCAGTGTCAGTGAGAAATGAGGAACAGCTCATAGAAATAAATTACAAATTAGTCTTTCAGCAAGTAATGGAATCCTTCTTCAAATTTTAATTACCTTAGTGTTAATTTATTTTGTTTATTGTATAATTTTTCGCATAATAATATAATTGTATTTCCTGTGTGTACTTACTTCGATTTGAACTAGTTAGTCTGCTGACGTATAAGCCCTTTGCGTCCTTTGAAGTTAAGCCAAACCTCGATAATAAACGCGTATGGAAATGAAGAGAAGATATGGTGTAAATCAATGGATTCGTGGCAGAATTCAACGGCAAAACGAAAATGGCTGTCCATGAATATGCTTCTCCTGAATTGGAAGAAACTCAATCAATCAATACGGCATATCAATAAATAATTCATAACATGTAATTAATCTATGCAAGAGGTTTATAGTATACGTACATCTAAAACTATTGTTTATATTAATACGTCTAAAATTATGTCTTAGCCTTAGTAATAAATAATAAGTCCTTCCTGATTTTCTGATATAATTTATATTTATTAATAATGAAAGGTTTAAAACTGACGTCCAACATATAGATATAACAGAAAATATAACGAATGGAAATTGGAAAAGAATGACATAGCGTTTTTACAAATTTTCAGGAGTAAGATACTACGCTACTAGTCATTAAAATTGCTGTAAAATGAAGGAAACAGGCAATAAAAGTTTATACAAAAACAAAAGAAAATTCTGAGGTATTTAAATGAATAGATTTTCACTTTGTGTGCTTAATACGGGCAAAATTAACGAGTTCTCAAAGGAAAATCTCAGACTGAAATGCTGATTTTTCTTTCAGAAAGCTCGTTTCCTGGTCGGCAGTTGTATTGGAAGTGATCAAACTTCGATTACAGTAGAATCATAGCCTACCAAGACTGCAGGATATCCTTCGGAGCAACTGCTGATTGTTATGATCATTTTTAATCAAAGGATTCAGAAAGAACAAACACCAAACAGACTAACGTGTGGATTATCAACACTCCCCATTAAGCACCGAGATGATAGACATCTTTCTCTCGTCGCTATTAGCGATCGTATAATCACATTACGTGTCCTGGGTCAAAAAACTAGACTGTTGCACAGCATCAAGGATCTACTTGGTATAGTACGACAACATCTGCATCGTTAAGGATTGTCAGCAAGGAAACCTTTGCTTCGACTTCACCTGACGCTATAGCACAGAAATAAATGCTTGCAATAGTGGGTTCAGCTACTCACATATGGACGCATGGATGACGTAACATCGTTTTCCCCTAAGAAATACAGCATACTTCATCATGCTGCTTTATTTTTACAGCATGATGAAGGCCACATATGAGTATGGAAGCACTGAGGCCAACAAAGACATAACCTTCTCCTTCATGATACCGACTTAGCACCTGGATTTATGCTGTGTTGGTGCTGTTAAGTATATATCCTGTTCACCTCCATTCCCCATATCTGGTACTTTGACAAGCCACAATTACATTGCTGAGGTTATAATGCCTATGTCTGTATCATACCTTCGTACATCCTTTGCTGCACCATCGAAGAAATCAACGCGAGACCTTTTGAAGCATAAATAAACCGTTACAGTACTCGTAATAGCTATAACAAGTCTTTTCTACTCTACATCCAGGCTACAACAGCTTCTATTACTGGTAGAAGAGAATAATCTGGGTTGTAATTTCTGCGCATTCTGTCTACTGAAATTATCTAAAATTTTAATAATTCCAGTCTCTTATTACAATGTGTTTCATAAAATAAATAATGATATTCCTTTCCGTAAACATTCACGAGAGTATATAGAACATAAAACTCAACAAAACTGTACTACCCTTCCTTTCTCAAGTCAGTTGTTATCAGAAGATTTTATTTTAATCTTAGCTAAAATGTTTCAAATTTAATCTTAGTTAAATAATTTCACGCACTTTTGAATGAATTATAAATTTTTTATTAAAATGCCTAACAATGTCACACTAGAGTTGACGGTCGTTATAAAGACTGCTCAGTATAGCTACAGTCCTTTCATAACGACCAGAACAAAAGGTCCGCATTTGATGACCATATACTAATTTTACTTTTATATAGCGATCATTTGGTATCAAGTTCATTCTCCTGTTTTCTTTAGTGTGAGGGGGGTCATTATAACAAGTGTCAATTGTATTTATTGCATTACTTATTCTCAGAAAACGAATTCATTCCTTGATATTTATCTTTGTGGAAAATTTACCTCTTGTCAGTTGTACCCAATAAGGCCTCCTCAGACGGTCCGCAGTGACGATGAATGACGTACTGAAGGGTTTCGGTTCAAATTCCTGGGAAAGTATGGGTGGTTATAAGCGTATAGTGTCTGTATGGTAAAGGGCCGTTCAAAATTCACGACGAGCCAAAATCCTCTCGACAGATCGCTGGCTAAGGAAGAAGACTGGGAAACCCTAAGACCACGGCCTTGATGTTCTCCCTTGGAATTCTATCCAAGGAGGAGGCTTAGCAATTAGCAAGGGCCTAATATGCTCAGATGGAGGCATAGGTGCCTGCCTTGCTTAAACCTGTACCTATACCCATTGTAAATGGCATTCTTCGATTGGTGGTGAAATTATAAATAGAGTATGATTCATTTTATTTCCTCCAAAACTATGAATTCAAAGTAGCCTGCGTTTTTTTTTATTTATTTATTTTTGCTGAAGGAGAGTTTTGAATGTATTCAGTTTGTCATCTGACATAACTATAGCATATATTTTTACTAATTTCTTCTCTTTAAAACTATAGAATGTAGATATATAATATTTTAATCTTTTGAGCACATTTTTAAACTAATCAGAAGAGAATTCTCATCATGTAGAGCTTATGCGGTATTTACGTGTATAAGTTTAAGCCATACTTTTTATTAGCTTCAAATTTTACAATTTTCATGTTTCTAATAGCTTTGTAGTGTTCTTAATACAATACTGAATTTTAGCAGAAAATTGCTGTAGTAAGATTCCTTCTCAATTGCATAACGTAGTTTATATGCCTGAAGAATATTGTTAAAATAATAGAGAAGAATGCTAAAACAAAATATGTATTCATGTGTGAAACACAATATAGAATTATCTGCACGGATCACATAGATGTCGATGTATTAACAGAAACGAAGTAATTAAAATAATTGTTACCTGTTATATTGATTCCAGACATGGCCAACATTCCCATAACAATAATAGGAAACCAACACATGGAATTAGTCAAAACGATCAATGCCATTTGTCGTCCAATCTTGTTTTCCCTTGTTTGCCGAGACATAAGTCGACTCATGTTCTGATACGACTGCCTGATGGTAATGTACATGTAAAGATATGCCAAAACGATTATTATGAATGCTATTGAATTCAGGCAGAAAAATATAGCTACTGAATATTCCCAGCCTGCTGGTCTGTGATTTGTGATGTGTAAAGCCAAGCAAACGCCAGAGCGTGCATAGAATCTTCCCTGAAAATACGGTTCTACTACCAGAGGTATGGCTGCCATAACACCAGCTATAATCCATGATGAAGCGATTAGTCTGTATGTAAACTGGAGACTGAACCTCCTCTGGGAGAGTGGAAAGCAAAGACAAATTAGTCTATCTAGTGTGATGAAGGCAAGAGTAAGCACCGAAACTTCTGTGGACACAGTTGACAGGAAGCCGCAAATTTTGCAGAGGGTACTTCTCTTCCATTTGTCAGAGTTTTCAATGTAAATACTTCTGTAATAAACATCCACACTAGCAATGATAATGAGGTATATTCCCATGAGAAAATCTGCGCAGCCCAGACTGAGGATAAGGGTTGAACTTATTCTACTTGAATCCTTGGTCTTCGAACGCCAGATGATGACGAAAAGATTACCAACCAAGGCAATGATTCCCAGCACCCACAAGAAGGATCTTTGCACAGGACTGCTCATCAGGTCTTCACAGGATGAAATCTCATCTGGAGGAGGGTGACAGTTCTGTAGTGATACTAGAGAAGATGCCATACAACAGAATGTGTATGAATCAGTGTACCTAAAACAAACAGTATTTAAATAAAACTATTTTATTCTAAAAATAAAGCTGAGAAAAGGTTTCAAAATTAATGCTTTTTAATTACAGAAGAAAGAAATTACATAATTTTTATTTTAAACCTACATATCATGAAATTTATCAAGATGACTGTTTTCTAAAATGCCCATTATTGAAAATATACATTCTGAAAAAGCGCTGGTTAACGGAATTGAACATAATCAGAAAGTCATGTTTTCTAAAGCGAACACCAACCATAATATTTTGAAAGCAGATGGTCGCCTTAAGAAAGTTGAAGCTCAAATATTGTACGTTCAAAACGTTTTATTAGATCGAAATTTTAGTATTATCTACTGACTTTATGAGCAAGTATTTGATTAGATGCACAATTTACGCATCAAATGTTCTTGAAAATATTTCACTCAACTAAAAATATAGCTATCCTTTTTTAATATCTAGCTTACTTACACAATCTGATTAAGGGTGCTTGGGAGCCTAGGAGCCTAGGAACAGAGTTTTTTAAAGACCGTCAATGCTCTCTTTTCGTGCTTGATTTTTCGAAAGAAAACAGGATTATGAAGATTATAGGATGATTTACCGTCCAACTAAAAATGTGATTCAAGGTATAATCTTATGGGCTTAAGCAGTGATCAGAATTTACTGTTAAGCAGTATAACTAAGAAAACCTAATATTATAATTAGAAATAATGAAATAAAAAATCAGAAACCTTTTGTTATTAGTTATTTAATATTTATAAAATTTTTAAAACCCTAAAACTTTCTACAAAACGGATGTATAAAAATGTATTTTCTGAGAAGTGTAAATGAAAATTTGCTTGATTAATTAATAAAATTAATCGAAGAAATATTTTACAACTCAAAGCGAAAACACTGAAATAACTGAATAAGAAGTAGATAAAATATGTAAATATTACAACTTATCCCAATAAACAGAAATTATTAGATGGATGAATTTCACTTAATACTTACAAGTATTCTAAAGATTTCAACCCAGTGAAGATGTGAGATGTAAAGTCTACAATGTCGTTTCCTTTGATATCTCTGAAATAAATTTTCAGCAGTTCAGAACATATAAACAAAAATATTTTTGTTTGGATATAACACTCATAATATCCAATTTTATTGATCAATGTTTTATGCATTAAAATTAGGTAAATTTTATTGATCAATGTTTTATGCATTAAAATTAGGTAAATTTTATTGATCAATGTTTTATGCATTAAAATTAGGTAAATTTTATTGATCAATGTTTTATGCATTAAAATTAGGTAAATTTTATTGATCAATGTTTTATGCATTAAAATTAGGTAAATTTTATTGATCAATGTTTTATGCATTAAAATTAGGTAAATTTTATTGATCAATGTTTTATGCATTAAAATTAGGTAAAGCAGCTACCTTATTTTGGTGTAAATTTTGAACAAAAACTATCGGTTTCTAAGGCAATCAGACATAGGTTCCTGTTTTAAGAAGCAAAAATAATTCTGCCAAAACCGATATAGAATTCGTTCAAAAATCTAAGCCAAAAGAAGGTTGTGATTTTGCCTAATTTTGAGTTTTAGATTGGCGTGTTTCTCTTATAATTTGAGAAAAATCTTAAAAATAAAGATATTAATTAATTGAATCAATAAGAATCGAAATTTAGTTTACATTGAACAGCTTTGAAGTTCTGTGAAAGATATTATTACAGATATTTAGAATAATAATTTAATTTACTTCTGTAATAAACATTAACTTACTTACAAGACTGTTACAGAGTGAAGTCCTACAAAAGCACCAGTTTCAACTTTTTCTATGTTATTATTCTGTAGGTTTCTAGAATGAAAATTTTAAGTTATTTATTACATGCATATTAAATACACGTGAATAACCATGAAAATGATATTGAAGCACTTTACAAAAGCTAGGTAATTAACAATGGGAAAAAATATCCCAGCGAAGCTTTTAAAACTAAATACAGAAGAAGGAATGTGAGAAGAAGATGAAAAAGTTTTCTTTAAAAATACAGAAAGTAAGGTAAAAGGTTCCTAATGAATAATATATATTTCAATATAATTAGAATGTATAAAGAGAAAATTATTTTTAAAATTATTGAAATAAAATAATCGTCATTAAAAGCTCTGAAGTTTTATTTACCTTGTCGGAAATTTTGACTACATTGAGTACATTCAAACCGAGATAAAAGATAATGAAAAATTTTACCTAAAGCTATAGATTGTTCATTAAGGACTTAAAAATATTTCAGACAGTATCACCCTACCTAAAATTCAGGCACTTCCTCTTACCTACTAGCTAAGCATTTCGGTGTTAATTTTATTTTGATTTTAATAGCTAATAATTTTTCCTTAAAAGAGGTTAATTAGACGTTGCAAATAAATTTAAAAGCATTTCTCCTGGTTATTTTCTCATGGATTTGTTCGACAACAAATAAAAATATGTACGTTAAAGATTACTCACAAAGTTCTAAGGCTGGACATTCCGTTAAAAGTACTCCTTCTCAAAATTCTAAGAGATATTCCGGTCAGATTCCTGTTAAAATAAAATATTTATTGTAACTGTAAAATTTTAAACTTTGCTAAATGTATTAGATTCATACTTAAGTCAAATCGGCTGTCTGGTTGATGTAATATTTAAATGAATAAAAACTGAAATATTTTGGAGCTTCAGGTATTGCTATCATATTTTAATCTGCAAAATTGCAAATCTTCAAAATTGTATAATCTGCAAAATTGTATAATACGCAAAGAAATTCGTATGTTACTGCATAAACGCCCGATTGTATGTTAAAATACCTACGTTAGAACAATGTTGTATATAAATCTAATATATATCCCAAATCGTGCTTTCGAGACATGGAAAACGCAAGTTAAATTTGAATAAATGGTTCAGTAGAACGGGAGATATAGAACTGTCTCCTTTTTTTTTTTTTTTTGTGCAAGGTGTACAATGCATATTTCGTACAAAGCTCACACATGAGAGCAAGTTCCAATGCCGGGATCAGTGATATAAATCCAGGGGCAACGGAGACAGTGGCAGGAAGAATACAATTTTTGTTTTAGTTGTTGGTCACAATTTTGTTTCTACCATCCACACGAGAGGACTTTCGGCTCTCCACATATTTAGAGTGCCGCCATGCCGCACCGACAGTATACATTTACAAACAACCATGGTTTCTCCGGGATTCGAAACTAGGTTTTCGGTACCGTAGTTGGCTCCCCTAACTACTACTATACAGGCAATGCTACTATACCACTATACCGACAATAACAGCTTCTTGAGAACATAATAGGTTGAAATTAGAGCTGTTGATGGGGCTGTTTTAACAGTGAATAAGCCCAACTGCCATGCAGACCAGCTGTCCAGTTGAAGGAGTAAAGTTGTAAGGATCTTAAGTTTTACTAACGTTTATTTTATTTTAAATCTTTACTATCGCTTCTTATTTTCCACTTCCGGCCGGAATTAAAAGCTTTAACTTATTTATGCAAATTTGTCTTGCGAACGCCAAGTACTTAAGTTGTGGCTTTTTGCCAAGCAAGAGAGATGAAGGAGTGATTAGGAGCAGGCCGCTTGCCATAGCAGTTTTACTCGGTTGCTGGTTGCCTTCAAGGCCAGAGGTTTAATCCTCTTGATAATTTTAAACGTATTGTAGTGTTAGCAGTTCTCTGTACTACATACGGCTTTCAGTTAATATACGGCCAATCTTCAAGTAGGCACTTGTTTATTAATCCAAAGTTAGTTTAGTTAATATTTTATATTCTTACGTTCAGACCACAAGTGGTTGGTCTCTGTATTCCGAAGTCCGGAAATCATTGTAAAGAGAGAAAAATAAAGGGTTTCGTATACCCTTCTTGTGTGTATTGTCTACTTCCCACATTTATTGAACATAGCTTTAGTAAGCTCCCTGTTCCGAGTCAGGTCATTTAATGTTCCCAAAGCAAGTAAGAAGGAACACTGAACCTGATAAAGTGACATTAAAACATTTGTATTTCTGTGAATGTGTAATGGATAATATCTCAGTTAGGAGTGATGTGCAAGAAATCAAAGACAGTTCCTCAAGAAGTTTATTATGTACGTAATTAATTACAATTATATTTAGTAGAGAGTAATGCATAAGTAGCTGACACAAAAGTGATAGCTGTGACAGGAATTGCAAAGATAGGACAAGATGTTGTAACAGATACACTGTTTTCAAAATAAAGTTCCCTTAAGGGGACTCATACACCTTAAAACCCATAAGATCTTCGAATAGGTGACTGCTGCAAGAATTGGGATAACTTATTTATATTAAAAGCAATTACTTCCAACTTTTTACAGCTGACTACATAATATAGCTGCTTTCTGAAATAGTCATCAGAAAGTTTGTGTTGCGACAGATATTTTTATAATTTAATCCGCTTTGTGACAACATTTTTCGTCATATTCCCACCTTGTGCGCACAGTTTAAAATATTCTGCCGCATAATTTAATTCCATATTTAATATATAGATTTTATAACATTTGGAAACTACTGTGAACCTAAAATTCTAAAAAATTCATGTTAAATTTTTATTTTATTTGGAGTTTGAGTTTATAAAATGTATTTTATTAAAAAATTTGTAAGATTTCCGTCCATAAAATTTTTTAATATTAAAATATTTATCAGATTTTCGGTTCAGTTAGAAGATAGGGCTCATAAAAAGAATTCCATCCAATTTCAAGTACGTACCATTAGCCATTTTTAAAATATCATGCGCGCAAGGCGGAAACAGGGCGAAATATTTTGTCACAAAGAGGATTAAATTACAAAAATATTTGTGGCGACACAAACTTTCTGGTTACTAGTTTCCAAAGCAGCTATATTATGTAGTCAGCTGTAAAAGGTTGGAAGTAATTGCTTTTAAAATGAATAAAATATCCCAATTCTTGCAACAGTCACATATTCGAAGATCATGAGGGCTTTAAGGTGTATAAGCCCCCTTAATAAAACATTATATTCTGTACTTATTTTAACAAGAAAAATGCAGTTTTCGGGTCTTTCTATGAATTAGAGTCGTATGAAATGTTGTAGATGGAATGTTTTAGGAAGAAACTAATTAAAAAAGTTTAAGATTTTTTGAAAGATCACTCACGAAGTGAAAAAATGGCGACAACAACAACAGTCGCAGAATATTTGGACATAGATTAGTCCATCAATAAATGTAGAAAAATAACTGTCCTGGAGGTTTAATAGAACTAGCTCATCACACTAGACTGTTGGAAAGCATTGAAAATAGACCCTGCAAAATTCAGTATCTTCATGCACATACTATTTTGATTTGTGAATGAATGCGCATACTATTTCATGCCAGCTGCGATCTATTAAACATAATTTTCCTAAAAAATGCATTTAACCCTTTCGCCGACCTCTCCTATCCGCGAAAATTCCTCATCCCCAGAGGCCGTCTGTTTTTCGTAGCGTGTAATGTTGTTTTCTCTGTACATCATAACTTTCCATACATGACTTTCGTAGTGGATGAATGTCAATGAATATTATAAGGAAATAAAGCATAATGAAAAAATAATAATATCTCTGCTAATTTCTAACAGCAGGATAATTTGATAACATCTGATCCAGGCGGTCCACTCCTCCCACTTTGTTGTTGTAATCTTTTACAATTATTGGTTTTTTTACAGTTCTTTTTCGTGTTCCAACATCAATCATTGAGTTATTATGGACTGTACACATCAAACGTATATCCTTTTTCATCAAACGTTTTTTCTCTTTTTCTGCTGAGTAGACGTTGAAGCCATCTCTCACTGCAGAAGAACGCTTCAGGCGCGTTACGGCCGCCCTGCGGAAGGTTCACTTGAACGAGCTAATCGCGTTACGGACGACGAAGAAGTTAATTAAATTAGTGAAACACTCTATACTAATTTTGTGAATATCTATAGTGATTTACAAAATGATTACATTTACAAAACTTGCTGTCTTTTAGATCGCTTACAAAATACAAAATAGTTAGACTATATTTATCTCGCATATTCTCCAATTTTAAGAAACTAAGTCATCAAAATGTATTTTACTCTTACCTAAAAAGTAATGTTTGTATAATTGTTTAAAATACAATTTGCTAATTAATCGCTAGGAAATAAAACTGCAAGACAGTACAAGAAAACAAAAGTTCTCCATAAAAATGTAAATAAAGCATCTTACAGAGTAGGTAAGTTAGTCAGACCATTGAAAGCTTCCGCTTCAATTTCTGTGAGAGTGGGATTATTTTCAAGGACCCTATTAAAATAATTACATAAATTTTATATTTATAACAACACTTTAAATATTTTTTATAGTTAAATATATATATATAAATTTATTATTTGCGTTCTATCTAAATTTAAATGAGAACTGAAAACTTAAAACTCTGTGAATTGCAAAATACTTACAGTAATCGAACATTCGTAAGTCCTTCAAAAGCTGACGCTTCGATAAATGTTATTCTATTATTGCTGAGATCCCTAAAAATTTAAAAGAAAAATGATTTTTTTATAAATGTTATGATTTACTTGCTTGTACTATTTTAGAACTCAGAAAGCAAGATTATATTACGCTAATTAAAAGATTATGTTCTTCTAAAATTCAAATAATTAAAAGATCATATTCTAAAGCAAGATTATATTCTTCTAACTCATTAGCTGTTCGAGAACATAAAACATAAGCATTTGATAAAAGGTAATAATATCATTTTGGGGCATATATTTACATTCCTTATTTTAGTTGTTCCTTACCTCGATATTAAGAAGACGTTAATAATACACTGATTTTAAACTTTGAACTGATCTTTTTTAAATTCCATGCATTAGATAATACCAAATAATGCATTCATCACATGAAGCTTCAAGTACAAATTAATATTACAAATTAAATATTACAAAGCTTAATTATTCATATTTCGGAATTTTAGATATCTCTTTTCTACCCTTTTATAGAATTACCAGCAAATATTTAAATGAAAGGCAAAACATCTTGAGTTAAAACTACGAAAAAGACGACACAGGTAATTCGTTCAAAGTGAGCGAGTTATCAAACACTGAAAATAGTATTGAATATATCCCCTGTGTTTTACAAAGGTATCTGTAAGAAAATATCGCGTTATTTATGTACGGTTTTGTAAAATGTTTAGAAAATCCATTTATGCAATCTCATTTAACGTTAAACAGAATCGAGCTAACCGAACCATTAGAGGAAACGATATTGAATAAAATGAATAAAAAAGTAGTTAACCTTACTTTGTTTTAAAATAACGTTTTTCATTGTTTCATTTATTAGCGATAAATACATATTTCTGAATGGTAACAAACAATATCAAAGTATTTTGTGTAAGCAGATAGATAAACTTCTTTTTATCTCGTAACGTTTACGTACTCATATCCATTGGTGGACTATGGGCTAGTTAAAAACTGTGTAGAACTAAGAGACTGATCTGAGACTTCTAAACTACCAGAAAGGGAAACATTAAAGATTCTACTAAACAGTACTACAATTCTATCTAGTATCTACTAATAGTACCACTGAATTCTACTGCTAGAGTTATGAAACATCCGCAGTGAATTTTTGCCATTTTGTGAAGAAATATATGAGTATATAATGTAAATTCAGCCGCTTATGTTGACACTACATTTAAAAAGTGGGATTTTTGAACATGAAACATAATAATTTATCTACAAATTTATACTCAGATTTTTTAAATAATGTATAACGTAGTGGAAACTATGGCTAAAGAAGAAAACGTTGGTACATACTACATGTATTGCAATATAGTCATTTACATGCTATATAATAATACTGTTATTTACATACTATATAATAATACTGTTATTTACCAGTACATTTATTTTATTTAGCATTTATTGTTACTACTATGGATTTAATATAAGTGTGTAGGATTCTTCACAGTGTAATGCTGAGTTACTGTTGTAAGTGAAGAATCTTAAGAACTGATAAGCGAAAAATCTCTTGAGTTCGTGTGACAGGAAACAACACGACAGAAGGGTAAACTAGCTCTTTATTATCCCAAATAAAGTTAAACAAAACTCCATCTTGAAGTGTACAATAAAGCCGACACTTGGGCTTTGAACTTAAGAGACTAAGACTAATACTAAACTAATCTAAACTAAAGAGGTATAGCCGAAGCTATCAAGATTCTACTAGAGTTGGCCCCTTAATGTTAATAGACTGCGAAGCTATCAAGGGCCTAAAGTAAGGAAGAGCATAATAATAGCTTACAAGAGAGTAGCCTAAAAAGGCAGACGCATGCAGCCAGAATACCTGGTATCTCTCTCTCTAAGACCGAAGAACTTCGCGGTTAAATACCGCTCATCCTCATTATGTATTCAGACGTGATTCTAAAACTACGTTCTGGCCGGAAGTAGTAATCTGAAGTTAAGAATCGACAGGAAAGGAACGTTAAATCAACATTTAACTGTTAATAAAATTAACATAATCCTTACATGTGTTATTACAAATGGTGCCGGCACGATTAGTACAGATAAACCAGGCTCTGCTGCTTGTGTTCTCATTATTCTGTACGTGTTACAAGGATAATAGAAAAATTGCGCCCATCACAGAAAGCAAGTACAAGTAATCTTTACTTAATTACCATTGCTCTTCCAAAACTTTCCAGTGTCCTTCGTAATGGGTTTGTGCTTAGAAAGAGCACTTTTCCAAAGACCAAAGCCATAATAGCCCAATCGGTATAGTGGTCAGGGAAGCTGACTGCGATGCCGAAGGGCCTGGGTTCGAATCCCGGAGAAAGCATGGTTGTAACTGTCCGCCCCTTCATAGGAAAGGCGCTGGTGGCCCACTTATTAGGTGCCTCCATAACAAACAGACCACCACATCTGGCCTTGTATAGATTAATGGACTGGGTTACATTTGTAATTGTCCACAATCTGCCATTAAAAAAAAGCCATAATAGTCCATAGGCGAAACTCCAGAGGACTTTACAGGAATAAGTTGAAAGGGCAATATATGTATCAGTATTCATTTTTTAAAGAAATGCAGCGGTACTTTTCGAAGTCTGACTTGATGTGTCTTGATGATGTTTCACTATTTGAAAGTCACTGGGAGAAAGAAATGGAATTTTTTCTGTAAGTATGGGACGTAAAACTTTTGTCTAATAGTACATTGAGTTTAGCTTTCCCCCTTTCCTCTATTGCAAGCAATCATAAGCGCCTTACTGAAACTTTCTTTGTATTGACGAACCTGGGTTCGTACATATTTTTCTCTTTGTTTTCGATAATAAACAGACCTTTCTTGTTGCAGTTCTTTAAGTAAACCCATGCTTCATCGAGGGTCACAATGTATTGTGACGTCAGTGTAACAATGCATTCCAATTTATCTAATGCTAATTAGTTTTCATACCGAGTTCTATAAATCATTCTGCGATAAGCCGCATGCCTCGGCAAAAGCACATGAACATTATGTTTTTTTGGTTTTCCTAATGTGTAAATCTTGTTTTATTATTTTATTTATTGCTGCTACAGATATATTTAAGTACTCTGCAATTGACTTTTGCGTCGGAGTAATTTCTTTTTTTACCAACGATATAACTTTACAAATCAAGTATACGTCCCTTTTTCGGGTATTCGTTTGAAATTTTCTTTACATGTAGAAGTAATGACTGACGTTGGTTTTCTTTCTGATTAATACTGTTGCCCATAAACTGTATATTTATGTCTGGGTGCATTGTGCTAACAAAAACAAAGTACAATTCAACAATAAAATATTCCGAAAACTTTTCCGGAAACGACATATTTTAACAACTTAAACAGAACACTGATACAGACATAATATGACCGTTAGACGACAGATGGTGTATATCTATATTGACAGTACTCCTGCACTGACACCCAGCAAAGTAAAATCTAGACAGTATAATTATTACAAACGCAATTCAGTTTACAATAAGATATTTACTTGATGTGGACAGGTTTTCAATTTCGCTGCAGTAGAAATTATTTCGATACTAAAATTCAATATGAATCATATGTAAATATATAAAAACTGAAAAATACGTAGAACATATAAACATTGATGGATGATGTAGAAATACATGGTAAAATACAGATTATTTAAAGCTCCTTACAATTTGTACAAATTCCTCAGAGGCACAAATCGTTTTGCTGGGATAGAATTTAGATGGTTATATTGTAGTATCCTGCAAATAAAAGAAAACTTTTATTAATACATTATTAAAAAAACATCGCACATTGAAAAGTAACCCGCCAAATTTCATTTGTGAAGTAAAATACATCTTTGTTAATTATTTTAAATGGTCAACTAAATAGAACTTATCTTTTCTTTGCAAAAATATTGTTTTGCAGAAGAGAAGATTACTGTACTGATGAAAGATTGCTGAAAAGTTGTTTTATATGGTAGAAAGACTGCTGCATTTTTTTATGAAATGGAGAAAGAGATATGAAGATAATTTGAGGGAAACTGTTGTCATATCTCGCCATCATATTATAAACTCCAAATTAACGAATCTGAAAAATCTTTGTTTCAAGTAAAATTAATTTAAAATTTCAAAGGATTTGTGTTTCGCACAGGTGGCAACACCTTACCGGCGGATGTATAATAGATGGTTGGTAGCCCTAAGTAACATAATTTAATAATCCAAATACTTTAAGGATTCCATTAAGATCCTAAGTTGAAAATGCATGTATGTGAAAAGGAGGAACATTTAGATTTTTAAGTTTTGAGGCACAAAACTTGACTTTTATACTAAGGTTAAAATAATTATATTTATTTGTAAGTTTTGATAAGTTTTGATAAGTTTGTTTTGATAAGGATTTATTTTCGTATTCACAGGTTTTTAAGATTTATGAAATACTTTACGTATATCTAAAACATATATATAATTAAAACTTTATATAGATGATTGAGCATTTAAGCTAGTACAAAATTAACAGAAACTAAATATCTGCGGGTCTACAATAATTGAGAGAATATTAAGCATCTAAGCTAAGCCAGTCTTATGTTCTAGACCATAAACTAAATGCTTAACTTACACTACTTCCTTACAAACAATTAGAAATATACATGATATTTCTAATTTTTAATCTGCCTCTAAAAAATACAAGAAAAAATGTGTATATTAGAAGTAGAAACAAATAAAAATTAAAAATCTATGGCCTAAAGATCTCGTCGGTGATAAATGAGCTTCATATTTAAGCTCTAACTGCAACTTCAATCTGCCTCGTCTTTCAGTGATATTAAAATTTCTTTTCGCTAGTTTTCTTACGCAGTTTACCGATGATGAACATTTTAGGTTCGACAGGTTGTTCAGAAAATGCCCAACTTCACTTTGCTGCATTTCATTATATGTACCAGGAAAATATGTACTCCATTTTAACGTGAAGTGGTCCTGGCATTTTTAGGCAAAGCGCGTAATCAGGCAGACTGCCTCATAGATAGTATGCTGCCTGAAACTGCTGCTAGACAGTCTATCAGATCTATCAGACATCAGACTGATTCCATGAAGGAGGTCGTCTGTTTTTTTTTTTTTTTTTTTCAGTCATCAAGCCAATTTTTGATATCTTGATAAGAGCCAAGTTGCTGCCCGTAAGGCCAATGTGCACGGATCGAAATAAGTGGTAATCTGAAGGAACAACATCAAGTGGGGCAACCAAAGGAGATACCCATGGAGGAAACACATCTGAGCGAAGAGCTTCTAAAGTTTCCTTGACTGGCTTCGCACTTGTCATTCTGGAAAGGAATCCTGTCACCTCGGCATATTCTAGACGTTTCCACTTCAGTGCATCATTCAGACTGTTGTCTGCAACGTTTAACATTGGTCGAACAAAGTTGCAGCAGTTGAAATGCTTTGGTTTGTTTCCACGCTATTTCACATGCGAGTTCAAAACATTATTTTAAAGCTGTCGAAACTATGTTTTGCAAACTGTGCTCTTATTCAATGAAGCAAGTCACCATAAAATTCTATCTGTTAAGGATACGTTTCTGCATCAGTTTTCTTTCCAATAAAATGATGAAGTGAAACTTCACTTAAATGCTGTTTTGAGGCACAAAACTTGACTTTTATACTAAGGTTAAAATAATTATATTTATTTGTGCTTTACTGTGTTGTTTGTTGACGTTTATTTGTGCTTAGTGTTAGTTTATGTTCTAGACAGATATCAGGTACTATTTGTACAGGTTGCTTTGAGTCTGTTTAAATACAGGTGTACCTACATGCAAGCGCTTCTACTGATGACATCTATTGGAAAAGAGGAGATTAATATTTATACACTAAACTGATTATAAATCATGTCTACAATAAAATTACCACTCCTAGTTAAAAATTCCATTCAGTAATGCCGCCAAAAATGAAAAACTGTTTCGGTCTTCACATGTATTTCCGTTTTCGAAAATTACCACTCCAGAAAAGTATAATGAAATTAGAACGAAATTTATGGCACTTAACAGTTATTAAAAATTCAGACCAACAAAACTGCACTTCTAGCACAAAATCAATATTTTAGAAGAGATTCTATACATCGTTGGCATCTAAGCAAATAGGCTTTTGATATTGTTCTAAAGTGCAGCCTGCTAAATTGCTTTGAACATATCAAGTTGATGACAGAATTTGAAACAGCTGCTATATTCACTAAAATTCTATTGATACCAGTAAGAAAAAACAATACAGAATAAGAGAAACAAATACAATTAAGTAGAATCTAATAGAAATATGCTGGTACCAGTAGAGAATTTTATTTGTTTCTATGGGACATTTTTATCAGGGGTACTGACTTGAAGTGTAAAACCTTAGCCTCACTTACTGATATACCGATTGTTATTGAAATTTTTAGCAACTGTGATCGGTAATGTTAAAGAAGAGCTTCTCTCACGATATTTTGGTCTTCCGATTAATATGACGATCTTAAAACGCATGACGGAAAAAAGCCCTGGTATGTGTCGCGGACCATTGCAATTCAAGTTAAAGCGAAGCTTATCAGAAAAGGTAGTCTGTTGTTGATTTACACAGAAGTGTTTACGTGCATGTGCCTGCTCTAGCCCGAAACGTCGATATCGTAACGGTTAAAAGAACTCTCAACAAAGGAATATCTGCAGAAAATCGGCGAGAAACAGATGCTGTCGAATCGTGAAAACAGATAATGCAGTACCTGTAGTAGTGTTCTAATACTGTGTCAACACTATCAATAAAGCTGCACGATTCGTTTGCATTGCGGATGAGATGTGTAAAGTCCTGCTGGACTGCCACATACCATGGATCTCTGCTTAAATTCTGAGCAATACAACTTTCTTCGATCCCCTGGTTCTGTTAGTTATCACTACACCTTCAGGGACAAGCAGTTTTATGGAGTGAAAATCTACATTTCGCAGGCGGATGATTTGTGGATCCCTTTAAAATTTTTAATTATTTTCATGGTGCTTTTAATACTGACGAGGTATACTGCCTCTTATAGGATATTTTTTAAGTCAATGATGAACGATACACTTATCTGTATTCTCAACAGTTCTCAGATGGCATTTTAGACTTGATGGCATTCAGACGGCAGAGTTCTCAGATGGCATTTTAGACTTGATGGCATTCAGACGGCAGAGTTCTCAGATGGCATTCAGGTATTCGAATTTATGTTACATTTATAATCGTATTCGTCGGTGTCAGGTTTACTTCTCCTATATGTTTTATTTTATTCTATTAGTTCCTTCATGCAGTTGCAATTTTCAAAAACATGAATATATGTAGAAATTCAACATAACTAGCTGTCAGGGGAAAAACGAAATTAAAAGAAAAATTATGCTACGTTAAAATAGAATATAATGACTTAGCACTGACATTTACCTCCATAAAATTAAATGCAGTTGCCTTTTGCATCGGAGTCTTAAAAATGTATAATATTTAGCGAAAAATAAAACTTCCAAACTACGTGTATAAGCATGTACAATGAATTAGCAGAAAAATAAAAATGTCTTACAGTTCTCCAAGTGTCCAGTAATTGGAAAAGTCCGTTTTATGTAAATCAAGACGATTGAAACTGAAATCTCTGGAAGAGAACACATCCAATAAATTTCATTTTAAAATGAATCATCAGTAAATTCGATTTTAAAGGCATTAAATTCCAAAGTCAACTTAAAGTAATTATTATTTTTTTAAATTAAGAGAATACCCCATTTGAAGAATCATGCATTGCAATGTGGCAATTCTGAGAAGACAGCAGTCTAGTCATGGTATGATGAGAGTACCTGGTTCAAAACACTTAAAGAGTATACAAAGCTAGAGGTACCCCTCTATTGAGCTAGAGGTAGAATTATAAATTGTGCAGATCCAGAGAATGACGGTAATACGGGGGTATTACCGTCATTCTCTGGTTCTGCATAAGGACATGTATCCTGGGACCTAACTGTCATAGTTTGATTCTTTTCCGGGACTTCAGCTTATAGAGTCTGTCTCTCTTATTCCACATAAACTAGAACAGATCCTATAATGACCTGGCGAATTCTCGCACAAGCGTGAATAAAAGTACTGACTCAGACGACGGGTAAAAATAACCCTTTATTAATTCAAAATAGTTAACAGAAAAAGACACGGTCTATGTGCGTTACTAACATAACGTAGTGCGTACTAACATAACGTAGTGCGTACTAACGGTCAACTTGCGGTGGAAACTAAACATATAATGTAAGTCAAACCTGAAATAAATAGTAGGAAATAGCACTTAAGTTACGCCTAAGAAGTGGACTCACAAGAACCTAATCGGCGTGAGGCTAAATCTGATAAGGCCAGAAGGCTTACTGTTGTAACAGCGAAATAACAACGAAACGTGCGCTTGGCTAGCGAAACACGCTCTGAATAAACTGAGATATTCACACGTGTAAAATAAGCACTTCACTTAACTTTAAATTTACATCCTGGCGAGAGAATGTGAGGGGAAGTTGAGAAGTTTAGAATAGGAACCAAACTTCAAATAAATTTGTTATGCAAAATAAGAAAAACCCTACAAGCTCTGATAAATGAACTGCTTAAAATATTATGAATGTTAAACATAAAAAACAGATTTCTTCGTAAAAATAAAAATTCCTGTGTTATGCTATTTATAATTAAGAGATTTCGAATTAATATATATTGCTGCTTATAATTAAATATAAATATTTCGGATGTCCATTAGCTCTAGTTCAAGACTTTTGCCAGTTTCAAAGGTTTTTAACCTTTAAAAATGTATCCTTCTCACTTGACAGATTTCAGAATGGTGATATTCGCAAAACATTATATCTATTTATGGAAATTATATTTTATTGAAAGGAAATAGTTTGATCAATAAATATTTGTATGATTAATAAAAAAAATGATACTCAATGTTTTTGGTTAAATTATCTTATTTTCCAAATTTATAATTTGAGAATAGCTCTTTACTAATTATCTAAGTAATTATACATTTTGTTCCGCTATAATGAAATTTCTAAATATAGTACTGAGGTAGTTGTTCGAATATGCTTCGTTTTAAGTAATATTTCAACTGTGGGTTTATTATAGCCGATATTCTAATGTAGTTCGTTGTTCTGATTTCATATTTATAGAATTATATTAAAACTGTTTTACTCGTATTCTGCATTAGATGTAACTGACTGATAACTATAATCATATAGATTAGATATAATTGATTAATAATAATAATATTGAAAACAATTCTCTATTAGTATCATTAAATATTATATTTATATGTAAAACGACATTTGCAATTACTTTTATATAATAAAACAATGAAATTATTAAAATAATACTGAATGATACAATTGTCTGGCAACTTACAGTTTTCGAACTTCATGAGGTAGATTACTTGGTAGCACGGATGCATTCTGACGCATACACGAAATAAATAAGCCGACGCACATGCAGTTTTCGGGGCAAACCAGATCTTTAACATTAAATATGAGCAAATATTACTAAAAATTGGCAGGATAAATAGAAAACAATGCATATCAAACACGAAAAGAATCATAGTATTCACGCCTATGAATAACAATTATACATTAAAGATAAGTGATGATAGAGAATATACCAGAAAAAAAAAGGTTTCAAATTTTAACGGTAGCAAAAAGGGTTTATTAAGGTTTTAAGCACTCGCTGAACTCGCAGTCTATCAGTCTGCTGTCGCACTCACTCCTTCTAACCATTTTTTTTTTTGTCATTTTAGCTTTATTATTAAGCATCGTTTTCTTCTCACTAAATGGCATACACAATTAAATAGCAAAATCACAAAAGTCTTAAAAGCAGATAGCAGCAAATGTTTAGGATACACAACGCAGTGTGGCATACATTTTTTTATTTATTGCAATATTTTCTCAGTTCATCATATGTCTTCAGTTTTCTTAGTAAGATGGCTTACAAATCTTTTTTGTTTGTTTGTTTGTTTATTATCAACATTTTATGTGTTAAGTGTATTTATCAAATATTATGTTGCTTATGTGGCAGTTACACTACGTAAAATTCAACTACAAAATCACAAAATATTTAAAAACTAATATTTGTAGAATTTCCCATAGACAGTCTCGCCTGCTGCAGCCAGTACAGTTTTACCATTGTTAGCTTTCAAATTACTGAGTTTGTTAATTAAAAATTCATTTAAATTTTACAAAATATGAAATAAAGAATAAGAAAATATATAACGTTATTCTATGAAAATACTTAATATTTTAATTAGATAAATCATGGATTAAATGCATTTTTATTACTTAAATCAGTTCGACCTAAAAGAAAGAAGCGAATATTCTTTAGAACTGCATCTGTTGCTTTCAAATAGCTTAGTTATTTAATCCACAACAGTTTGATTCAGTTTTGCAAGATAAATATTGTTGCGTTTTTATCTTCTTCTGACACCAGTTGTTACGTTATTTTCTTCCTTCACGTTCGTACGGGGTTCGTAGATTTGGAGTGAATAACGACGACACTTGATGAAGTATCGAAAAACACTTTATTTAGCCAATAATAATCAGGACAACTCCAATAACACTTTTTACAGTAGTCGAAGATCTACTATACACACGCTGGAACAATCAGCGTCACAGCCTTCAGATTTTCAGGCTATCACGGTGGAGACAGCTTCCTGCAAAGCACCCGACTCTGCTTTCCGGAGTACAGCTCCCGACTCTGCTTGGTCGTTCTCGGAACTCCACGTACTCTCGAGACTCTCCACGCTACAACTCGATATGCACTTGACGACACACAGAGCACAGCTCCTGATTCTCCGTTCAGTTGTTTCCGGAGCTCAACACGCTCTCTCGATGATGCACTAACCGCGATGCTCTATGAGAGTCTTTCGGTAGTTTTTGAAAATCACGATATTCTAAATACAATGTTTGGACAAAAAGAAATTTTTAACCGCTTAGTAGTTTTGCTCGTACATGACACCAGCAACTTTTTTTTTTTTTTTTGCGTAACCTGATTTGCCCGTGTGTGTCATATCTTCTGTGGCCTTAGGAATGAACGCCACTATTCTTTGCAAGTGTGATATTTCGGAGTTAAGTAAAATTCTATTCTTTAATAATCACACCATATTCAAGAAATTTTTATTATAAAATATTTAACAGTTTTCATCTTTATTTTCAATTTCGCGGCTACTAGGGATTCAGTTGAAAAATTTCAATTCTTGAGATTCGAAGCATCTGATTTCTAACTATTTTTAAGGCTTTATGACTTCATTAGCAGTTTTGGGAAAGGATAACCTCTTTCTAAAAGCTGAAAATTCAAACCTTATCATTGATATTGTTGCGTGAAAGACCGACGTTGGAGAATGTCGACATTCTTCAAATACGTCGGTAAAAGACCGAATATTTGGTTATATTTTTATACATTCGAACCTTCCCCGATTATTATTGCAATAATAACATCAATCATAAGTTTATTATTGGCGTTATTTTCTTTTCTCATTTAGAATGTATTGTTCGTTTTACGTTCAACAGTTCAACATGTGCTGCTACAAGCTTTATCCTATTTTCATATATATCATAATATGTTTTAATAATAAAGCATGATTTATAAACGAAACTAAAATAATTTTCTTGAACTTCGAATGTCGATATTTGCCAGTGTAAGGGGGAGATACAGTTATTCAGCAAATTTTTCGGACATACACCCACTCGGTGAATGTTGATATTCTTCGGAGAATGTCGACATTCTCCAGTAACAATATCGTCATTCTGTCTGTTTTATAATGCGCTATAGATATCCTAATTTTGAAAGTGGATGTTGAAATCAAAATTCTATCATTTGTGATTTCCTTATTAAAATGAAACAGAACTTTTTGTGGCTTTAATTATGTGAATTATATAACTTTGATGGGTGAATTTACGCCATCTAGGCTCTAGACGAAATTATAGAAATGTTCCATGGAGCAGAGGTATTTGCTGTCACTTCACATATAAGTTATTTCTTACAAGCAATAGTTCGTATACATACCGCATAACAGCTCATCATCACCGTGGGGACAGTTTCTGACTCCATCGCACAGTTTTCCTAAAGGCAAGCATGAACTTCTGTTGTAACACTTGTACTGACCGGGGCAATTGTACGAATCTGAAACAATTTACCCTCTTTTAAGATGTTTGCATTTTTTAATAGGAAATTTTTTTTGTGACAGAAAGCTTTACCTTACATTAATAATTTAACCCTTATTTTATGCATTATATGTATTACCTATTCCTGCGATAAATAAGCTAGAACAAAGGAACCGTTATAATCAGATTCACAAGAGAGGAAAACTCCTTTATAATATTGCATTGCCTTTATCCATCGCTAAGTTTGGATTCGTCTGTTTGAAAGATGGATCGCTTATCTGATCGCACATAGCAAGTGTATTCTGATATGATCATCATGATTGTCACCATTTGTACATTTCTATGAAGGTTGCTATTTATATTTCTAGCCTTGGCAACAGTAAGTTTTGCTAGGCGGCCGCAGATGATTCTTATCGCAAGTTTGATATTTTTGACCATAGCTTCTTTAGAACATTTTGGCATTTTAGCGTAATTTGCGTTGCTTACAGTAAATTGAAAAATTCATCTCGGGCAAAAACTGGAATTGACTTGTGAATATTTTCGAGCGATTATTTTTCACAACTTTCGACTTGGAATATCACGACAAGAGTGCTTCGATGAACCTAATTCTTTACACAGCGATAAAGCACCATCTTACATCACTGTAAAAAAACTGGTTAACGAATTCAATCGCGGTCGACGTTCCCTCCAGGACGAATTCCGTGAAGGTCGCCCAAAATTGGTTGTTGTGCCAGAAAATATCAAAGCTGTGAGTGAACTGAGAAGCAAAATCGTCATCTGACATATCATGAAATTGAGGCATCTTTGGGTATTAGTTATGACAAACATCCATAAGATATTACATGAATATTTGGCTGTAAGAAAGATTTGTTCGCGTTGCATCCCGCATAATCTGATAAACGCTCAAAAAGAGGCTCGTGTTGATTGGTGCAAGGGAATATTGGAAAAATACGTTCAAGGTACATCAAAGGCTATGTATAACATCTACACATGTGATAAATCATGGATCTACGCATATGAGTTCGAAACAAAACAAAAGTCTACTATATGGGTGTTTATGTGAGTATCGTTTGCTTCATTTTATTGTTGCAAACAGCGTAAATTCCTTTTGTTTTTCTTCTTTTAGTTTTGAACTTTATGTGTGGCAACAAGATAATTGATTAATAGAATTGTGTTTGTGACAGCCATGTAGAATGGCTCGCTTATTTTGTATCAATTATTTTGCATCGCTGACAAGTGTAATTTAATAAAAGTGTAGGAATACAGTCCATTTGTTGATTGATTATAGTTTGTGAAACATATTAAGTTTAATAGAACACATATTGTTGGTCCGTCGAGCCGGAGAGCTAGTGAAGATAGTGACTGTTCTAAGTGTATTCTAACAACGCAAATATGCAGATGGTTTGTGAAAATTATCCACTTTGTGAGGTAAGTGGATTTTGAACAAAAATTCGTTTAATTTGTTGTTAAATTTTAAGAACAATGTTGTAATACAACATAGAATTCGATTTCATTTTAATAATAGTGTTAAGTGATTTAAGAACAATTTCTGTTTCTGAATTGATCAATTATGAGTGAACTTATAACTTTTAAAACAAAAAGAGCGGTCTTACGCAGGAGTGTTACTAATTATGTAAAGAAAATTGAAACTATTTTAACTGCAGATGAAATTAATTTAATAGAACTAGAGGAATGTGTCGAATTATTGAAACAAAAAGAAACTGAGTTAAGGAAGCTTGATTCTGAAATCGAAAGTTTAATTACAGATACTAAAGAATTAGAAAACGAAATAGATAATGTTCAGGAGTACACAGATAAAATTTATTTGTGGAAATTTAAAGGTGAAAAAATATTAAAAAATCAAAATAATAAAAATAATTCTAATAGTGTAATTTCAGAACAGGTTCTTGACAATATTAATTTACCCAAGTTAACATTACCGACTTTTGGTGGTAATATTACAGAATGGATAGCTTTTAAAGATCTTTTCAGTGCTTGTGTAAGAAATAATACAAATTTATCTAATGCTCAAAAATTGCAGTATTTGAAGGCTTCGTTGAAAGGTGAAGCATATCGCATTATTCAAACCATTCAAATTTCGGATTGTAATTTTGAAATAGCATGGAATCTGTTAGACGAAAGATATTCAAATAAGAGAGAACAAATTTTTGCATATATTAAACGTTTTTTAAGTTTACCAACTATTCAAAATGAATCAGCATTTGCTATTTTAAATTTAGTTGACAATATTAATGAAATAATTCGTTCTTTAGAAGTATTGAATCAAACCATTGATAACTTTGGTGACACTTTAATGACTTATTTAATTTTGCAAAAATTAGACCCTGCTACAAAATTATGGTGGGAACGTCAGTTAAAATCTAATGAAATTCCAAAACTTACGACTTTAATTGAATTCCTAAAAAACTATGCAAGAAAACTTCAAAATAGCAAATCAACAAGTAATAAGGTACCTAAATCTGTGTTTCAAAATAAGAATAATGTTATGGTTGCTACTTTGGGTTGTGGTTATTGTAAAGAAGATCATAGTTTAGCCAAATGTTCGAAATTTCTAAATTTATCGGTTCAGAAAAGGATAGAATTTGTAAAATCTAATCGTTACTGTTTTAATTGTTTATCTAATATGCACTTGCTCAAAAAATGCAAGAGTTTAAATACATGTCAACATTGCTCTAAGAAGCATCACAGTATTTTGCACATTGTAAATAATTCAAAGAATAAAATTCAGTTAAACAGTATATCTCCGCCTACGCAATCTATCATTAAAAGAGATAAATTAACGAGTCCTAAGGACGTTTCAGCCACAGTTTGTGCCTCTCATTATGATTCGAATGCAAAAGGTAATCAAACCAGTCACATTTTATTGTGTACTGCTTTAATAAAAGTTCAAAATTCTAAGCAACAATTTGTGAAGTGTAGATGTTTATGTGACACTGGATCTCAGAGATCATTTATTTCAAGGGATTGTGTGAAGAAATTAGGATTACGAGTGAAAGATAATTCCATTTCTGTATCATGCTTAGGAGAATTTAATACTATAAGTAATGGGGAAGTCGATTTAGTATTCACTTCTCATTTTAAAAGTGATATTCGTGTATCAACATCAGCGTTTGTACTGGACAAGGTGACAGATAACATTCCCTATGTATCTTTGCCATCAATCATCTTCGATAACTTCAGTGATTTACAATTAGCTGATCCATTACTTTACAAGTCACAACCAGTTAACCAGTAAATGTATTTCTGCATTTAATGACGGGAGAAATTGTCAAACGTGGTCCTGATCTACCATTTGCTCTAAATTCGAGGTTGGGATGGATAATTTCGGGTACTACAAATTTTGAGCCAGTATATGTAAATCATCTGAATACAAACACAGATGAGTTAGTAAATTCTTTCTGGGAGTTAGAAAAGTTTCCAAATGTACAACCTTTAACAAATGAAGAAAAACTTTGTGAAGAACATTTTAAAAACTCGCATTTTAGAGACACATCAGGTCGTTATTCAGTTGCATTACCATTCAAACATAATAGAGATATTCTAGGTGACTCCCGTGAAGTGGCGTACAGAAGATTTCAATACTTGGAGAAGAGGCTGTTATCTATGAAAGAAATTTACAACCAGTATATTCAGTTTATGAAAGAGTACTTTTCACTAGAACACGTAGAATTAGTGCCAGACACAGATTATGAATTAGAGAATAAACACTATTATATCCCACATCACTTTGTGTTGAAGGACTCTAGCTTAACAACAAAATTGAGAGTTGTTTTCGATGCGAGCGCTAAAACAACCACAGGTGTTTCTTTAAATGATACACTAATGATAGGCCCAAAAATACAAGATGACTTAATTTGTATTTTAATAAGATTTAGACTTCATAACATTGCAATAACCGCTGATATTAAAATGATGTACAGACAGATAAAGGTTCATGAAAAAGATAGAGATTTTCAGAGAATATTATGGAGAGATAGCCCATATAAGCAAATACAAGTTTGTCGTTTGAAAACAGTTACATATGGAACTGCAGCTGCTCCATATCTTGCAACCAAAGTGTTGAGTCAGTTAGCGATTGATGAAGGATTGAACTTTCCAAAGGCAAAGAATATAGTTTTAAGAGATTTTTATGTTGATGATATGTTAACTGGTGTAAAAGATAGTTCTGAAGGTATTGCATTGATAGACGAATTGCAACATCTGCTAAAAAGTGGTGGCTTTGAGCTTCACAAATGGTCGACAAGTGAACCGTCATTGTTAAAAACCTCTGGCTTAACAAACACAGATAGTGACAATATTCATCGTGTAATAGAAGACAAACCATTGAAAGTTCTGGGATTGGAATGGCATCCGGACAATGATGAATTCAAATGTAATGTCGGTGTAATAGAGAATCAAAGTGTTCCGACTAAAAGAATTATTTTGTCATTCGTAGCAAAACTATTCGATCCATTGGGGTGGATAGCTCCGTTTGTAATTCTCGCTAAAATGATCCTTCAGCAATTGTGGAAATTACAGTTATCATGGGATGATCCTGTAACAGAAGAGATTGATCGAAATTGGAGAAATCTATGTAGAGAAGTTAAACTTTTGAATTCTATAAATATACCTAGGAAAATTCTGCTACCTGATTATTTTTGATGTGAACTTCACGGATTTTGTGATGCGTCTGAAAGAGGTTATGCAGCAGTTATTTATATCAAAACTTGCAATAACTCTGACATTAATGTTAAACTCGTAACAGCTAAAACTCGTGTAGCACCATTAAAATCTATTACGATTCCAAGACTGGAATTATGTGCAGCAGTGTTATTGGCACGCTTAATTCAGTCTGTAAAAGCTGCATTAGTTATAAATTTTGATTTAGTGCAAGCTTGGAGTGATTCACAAATCGTGTTGTCATGGCTAAGGTCACATCCTAAAAAATGGCAAGTATTCGTATCCAATAGAGTTTCTGAAATACAATCCATCTTACCACCTGAGAACTGGAGTCATGTTGATGGAAAGGAAAATCCAGCTGATTGTGCTTCACGTGGATTATTTCCTGCAGAACTATTATCTCATCAATTGTGGTGGAATGGTCTTTCTTGGTTAAAGTGCAGTGAGATTGCCTTATCTAAAAATATTCTTATAGATGAAGAGGCATTACCAGATGCACGTAAAACAGTCTCATTTGTAGTTTCTGAACCTGTACAGGAACTTGCTATTATATCAAATATATCTTCATTTCCAAAGTTACAACGCATATTTGCTTGGATATTAAGATTCATATCGAATTCTAAAGTAGCATATCTAGAAAGAAATACGTCTTTTTTATCTAGTAATGAAATTCGAGCTGCAACTTTCTGTATTGTCCGAATAATACAGCGATTTCACTTTTTTTAAAGAAATTCAATGTTTGGAGTTGGGAAAGGACTTACCTACAAACAGCAACCTCCTTAGCTTGTGTCCAATTTTAGATGACAACAAAGTGTTACGTGTAGGAGGAAGACTGAAAAATGCGCAACTATCAGAAAATGAAAAACATCCAATCTTATTACCTTCAAAACACAATCTGACAGAAATCATAATTAGACACTTTCATGTCAAATATCTGCATGCAGCACCGGAACTTCTTCTATCTTTAATTAGACAGCAATTTTGGATCATAGCTGCTAGATCTGCTATCCGAAAAGTAGTAAAATCTTGTATCACGTGTTGCAAACTTAGAGCTAAAACTGCAAGTCAAATAATGGCTGATCTACCGGAATCTAGAGTAACACAATCACGACCATTTCATCGAACTGGAATAGATTTTTCTGGATCGTTCATGATTAAACATCGTGCAGGACGTGGACAAAAATCATTTAAATATTACGTATGCTTATTTGTGTGTTTTGTAATCAAGGCAGTTCATCTTGAAGTGGTAGAAGATTTGTCAACAAAGGCATTTTTAAGTGCATTGAAACGATTTATTGCAAGAAGAGGGAAACCATTTGAGATTTATAGTGACTGCGGTACTAACTTTAAAGGTGCAGACAAAGAAATCAGAAAATGTTTTTTGCAATGTAAGCAAAATCAAGAAATTCACAAATTTTTGTCTTTAGAGGAAATAAAATGGATATTCAACCCGCCATCATCTCCCCATTTTGGTGGACTATGGGAATCGGCAGTAAAGTCAATGAAATTACATCTAAAAAGGACTGTTGGTGATACTGTGCTGACCTATCCGGAATTTCAGACCTTGATAGCGCAGGTTGAGGCTTGTCTCAACTCTAGGCCATTGTGTCCAACATCGGCTGATCCAAATGATTTAACTGCATTAACACCTGGTCATTTCCTAATAGGAACGTCTTTAACTGCCATACCTGAACCAGACCTAAATTATAGTTCCTTCAATCACATTGACAGATGGCATGTGAGACAGTTTATTTTTCAGCACTTCTGGAAAAGATGGAGTCGAGAATACCTGTCTCAGCTTCAACAAAGACCTAAATGGCAAAAAAGTCAAAACAATTTAGAAGTCAATGACTTAGTCCTCATCAAAGAAGACAACCTTCCGCCTCTTAAATGGAGGTTAGGGAGAATAATTGCTGTTCATCCGGACTCAGATCAAAGAGTCAGAGTTGCTAGTATTAAAACTGGTCATGGTGTCATAAAACGACCAGTCGTGAAATTGTGTCCTCTTCCTATTCAGACTAAAAAACTATGAACTGCTTCGCATATAATATTTTGTATTATTTTTTCTTATGTTTATCTTTATTACAGACTAAGAAGTTTCAAAATGCTCCAACTGTTGAAATCCCCTGGGATTTCAACGAGGGCCAGAATGTTTATGTGAGTATCGTTTGCTTCATTTTATTGTTGCAAACAGCGTAAATTCCTTTTGTTTTTCTTCTTTTAGTTTTGAACTTTATGTGTGGCAACAAGATAATTGATTGATAGAATTGTGTTTGTGATAGCCATGTAGAATGGCTCGCTTATTTTGTATCAATTATTTTGCATCGCTGACAAGTGTAATTTAATAAAAGTGTAGGAATACAGTCCATTTGTTGATTGATTATAGTTTGTGAAACATATTAAGTTTAATAGAACAATGGGTCTTCTGAGACGAGCCAAATCCAACAAATGTTGTTCGCGGAAGGAGCACCATCGAAGGTTGTCTGTTTCTTCGGCATTACCGGTCACGTCGCGACAGTGGCGTTAGAGCATCGCAGGGACGGTCAATTTCGAATGGTACACGAGTATTTGTTTGTCAGAAGTCATCGGAGAAATTCGAAAAAAGAAGAGGCAAATCATTCTTCATCATGACAATGCAAACTCTTACACATCGGCTCAAACAAAGGAATTTTTGACACGCCGAAACATCGAATTGATGGGTTATCCGCCGTACAGCCTTGATTTGGCACCCAATGGCTTTTTTTTATTTTCCGCACATCAAAATTAAACCACTTGGTCAGCGATTTGTGACGCCAGAAGGAGCGGTTTATGCATTCAAAATGCATGCTTTGGAGTTACTTCAATCGGAGTGGAAAAGGTGCTTCGAAAAGTGGTTCGAACGCATGCAAAAGTGTATTGATCTTCATCGAGGATATTTTAAAAATCAATAAAAGCATTTTCGATTATAAACGTTTTCTTTATTTACTAGGCCAGAAATATAAATAGCAACCCTCATAGCATAGAATATATTCATTATTTGCAAATTAGTGAAGAGATATTTAAAATTATCTTTTATCGAATTCAATGAAAAGCAAAGTATTCCAGAAGAAACTAAAATTCTTGTATAGAAATATATAATTACAATTTTGAACAAAGTACAACTATTAGAAACATCTTGTTAGCTTTTACGAACCTTTCCACTTTAATTATGACAAATTAAAGTAATATTCCGTTCAATGAAAATTAAAAATAATATTTAGTTTCAAAGGAGGAAATCTTAGGATGTCTCTTTGCAGTTGATCGAAATGCAAAGACTCGTAAACTTCCAAGAATTTATATTTTACTAGCTGCTGATATTTAGTTTAGAATGCTCGTTTTGTATATCTATTAACAAGATTGTTCTTAAACGAAAATAAGTAACATGTACTTACCACATTCTTCCTCATCTTTTCCACCAATGCAGTCCCATTTCCCATTACAAACATAACTCGTCGGTATGCAGTAAGATTCTGGGCATTTTATGTAATCCTTAGGACAAACAAAATCTTCTGTAGATGAAAGAAAATAGTATTTATTTTTTGAGAATTATTAAATTTTACTAACAGTTAAATTTAAATTATAATTAAAACTCTATTCTAGCTTTCTTGGCTCATGCAACAATTTTCTCTCAGACGAGAAAGTTATTCAAATTTTAAAGCTTGCGACAGAATTTTAAAGTAGGATTTCAACCTTAACTAAGCCGTATTAGAGAGTTTGACTCATAACCTTCGTGGTTTCTAGCTCTCGTTCCTGCTGCATCGGTTGTAGGCCTAAGGTTAAGGGGACTCATACACCTTAAACCCCTCATGATGTTCAAATATGTGACTGTTGCAAGAATTGGGATATTTTATTTATTTTAAAAGCAATTACTTCCAACTTTTTACAGCTGACTACATAATATAGTTGCTTTGTAAACTAATAACCAGAAAGTTTGTGTTGCCACAAATACTTTTGTAATTTAATCCTCTTTGTGACAAAATATTTCGCCATGTTTCCACCTTGCGCGCACGATATTTTAAAAATGGCTAATGGTACATACTTGAAATTTGATGGAAGTCTTTATATGGGCACTATTTTCTAACTGAACCAACAATCTGATGAATATTTTAATATTGAAAAATTTTATGGACGAAAACATTACAAATTTTGTTAATAAAATACATTTTATAAACTCAACTCCAAATAAAATAAAAATTTAACATGAAATTTTTAGAATTTTAGGTTCACAGTAGTTTCCAAATGTTATAAAAGCTATATATTAAATATGGAATTAAATTATGAAACATAATGTTTTAAACTGTGCGCGCAAGTTGGAAACATGACGAAAAATGTTGTCACAAAGCGGATTAAATTATAAAAATAGTTGTGTCAACATAAACGTTCTGATTACTATTTCAGAAAGCAGCTATATTATGTAGTCAGCTGTAAAAAGTTGGTAGTAATTGCTTTTAAAATAAATAAGTTATCCCAATTTTCGAACATCTTATGGGTTTTAAGCTGTATGAGTCCCCTTAAGTAGCTGTATTGGTGGTAAGTGATTTAAGCTGTCGTGCAGGTTGACCAGGTGCTTTGGCTACAGGCCAAGGTATACTTTGAACCATTTGTATTTGTGCTGGTAAGTACTAATGGCCAGAAGCTTTGGATTAATTTTTTTTTTATGCAAAGACTCGTACTAGGAGTACAGGGCAAACAGTGCCTTCTTAGTTTAACACCACAATTTTCTATTACAAATCATCAATTTAGTTCGTGTCGTATTTCGGTTGAAAATTATCAAGCGTGACTGAACAAATTTTATTTGGGTTTTAATTTTAAAAATGTTGCTTGAATTAAATAGTTAAATAGTTGTTAAGGCTGCCTGTGTATTAGTGGATTTACACGCCCAGCGTGTAAGTATCTAATTATATAGTATAATATATAGTCTCTAAGAAGACTATATATTATACTATATAATATATAGTCTTCTTAGAGTATATATATATAGTCTTAATATATATATATATTATATATATATATAATATATAGTCTTAATATAATATATAGTCTTAATATAATATATATATATATTATATATATATATAATATATAGTCTTAATATAATATAATATATAGTCTTAATATATATATATATTATATATATATATAATATATAGTCTCTAAGAAGTATCTAATTATATAGTAACTTTTTATTAAAGCAGGAATATTTATACTAAGTTAAAGATATTAGGTTACATTTTTCTTACTTACTAGAAATATATTTTCTTCAAATGTATTTTTTATTTCGTTTAATGATATCTCGAACAAAGATCAGAAATTAAGAGCGCGTAATTCATATAATTCGCAGAAATTAATATTTTTCTGTAATAATTATATAGTAACTTTTTATTTCAAAATGATAATGCAAACCCTTTGCTGTGGTTTGGATGGAAGAAGATCATTCCGATGAGTAGTTAATAACTCTGTCTAGTACCGTGACCGGGAGTCTACTCAATGCTGACGACTAGAGAGGATGTTTGCACATTTTTAGAATTTCTATAAAGAATTAGACAAAAGCAGATTTGTCTGTTTTATTTTACACGTCGACGTGTTTTCCTTGTATCTTGATTTTGCTACCAACCGGCATTTTTGAGAAATTTATTCCTGTTTGGATCGTTTACCCACTTGCGCCATTTTGTTTTTCAAACCCACGTAGTTGTTGGATTTCTTCTTTTCGAAGTTGGTGAGTTTCTTCTTTCGTTTACATTTATTGGTTTGGGATTTTACAAAATATACGCCGAATACAAGGTTGTCGATTTGCCTGTTTTAACTTCTTATTATTTGAAATAAGAAATACCGTCTCCCACTTCTAAATTTATTCTTGTTTCAAAATGTCACATGTTAAAAAGCTTAAGATGTAATCTGATTGAAGGATATGATTTGCGCTTTCCAAACAGAAATAAATATACGTATTTTATAATTCAAAAACATTGTGAAACACAAAGTATTAAAATTTCTAAGTGAAAAAAATCAACATTTTTAATCGGAAAGGGAAAAACCATCAATCACGATTTCTACATGAAAAGAAGACTTCAAACGAATACCCAGAAAATGTAAACACCGTTTTTAATATTTCTAAAGTTAAATTGTTGGTAATAAAAGAAAACCCGCTGACGCAGAAATCAATAGCAAAGTCTTTAAATACAACTCCAGCAGCGGTAAATAAAATAAACCAAGATTTACAACTTCAAAAACCTAATAACATAATGTTCATTGGCTTTTGGCATGGCCTGTGGCTCAATGAAGAACAGCTTGTAGAACCCTGTATAAAACTATTTAGCGGAAGATAAATGGAAATACATTAATTACCCTTGATGACGCACGGTTTTACCAAAATGATTGCAAAAAAAGGGTTAATTAATTATCGTAAACGAAGAGGAAAAAAATGTGCAAAACCGATTCCATCAGTTCAAAAAAGTTTCAATAAGAGTTTTTATAGCTGTCACAGGATTCTATTAGAATAGAAAATTGAAAATGAGAAAAGTGAGACCGAAACTGTTGCCACTCGGAGAAATGAGTGCGAAAATTAGCGCTTTCAGAGTTTTTAATTAATATTTCGGCTGATTAAAGTCGTACGAAGATCGGAATAGTCGAAATGGCTTCCCACGAATTTTTGGAATCGGGAATAATGTATTTAATGTTTGGCAATGCTATTTTAATTTCATCGTAAAACTTACAAATTTTTTATTAATAAACTCTACGATTTGAAAGCGAGCAGTGGCAACAAGTTTCCAAATAAAACAGATTTTCATCTCTGATGGTACTGCAATTATGACCTAAACTTCTATTGTTACTGTTGTCCAGCTCCTTCTTCAACATTACCTCAATCATCTAGAAAATTGCTCACTCTTTGGAGGATTCCGGTTAATACCGAAAAATCAAAAGCAATAATTTTTCGCAAAGGCCAAATAAATTTCACTCCATCTAGACCTCTTCTGTTTGATGAAGAAATTGACTGGCTTGACGAAGTTGACTAGGAAATTGACTAGGAGTCATTCTTTATAAAAAAAAATGACTTTTCAGAAACATCTCGCGGAAACTGTGAAAAGAATTAATATCACGCTTGGAACTATCATGCTTGCGCCCACTTCTTAGCAGAAGAAGTCATATGTCCCTTTCTAATAAACTCCTCTTATATAAATCTATACTTCGACCAGCATTACTCTATGCTAGTCTTGTCTGGAGCCACGCTGCCAAAACTCACCTTCACCACATTCAAGTTCTTCAAAACAAAGCACTCGAAGAGATTATCAACGCGCCATGGTTCATTCCAAATTCGTATATCCACCGTGATCTCAAAGTTATTCAATTCAAGATTAACAATTCAAGATTATATTCAAAAAGTTCCTAGAAATTTCTCCTATTCAGTTCTCACTCATCCTAACAACTGCATCAACTCTCTTAGATGTTCTCCACTTCCCAGAGAAAAACATAAGTATCCATCTGACATTCTCCATCCTTAACATTTTTTACTCATACTAGATTCTTCATATTTGGACCTTCGATCAGAAACTCACCTTTTTCATCGACTGATGGCGGCCACCTGGCTTTTACTTTCATCTTTTAATTTTACTGATGTTCTTCACGTGATGCAGAGTAAAAGGAGGCGCTGCTTTCTGAAACTCAAATTCATTATATGTTCTTAGTAGATTTTCATCTCCAGCTTGCGAGACTGTTGCCACTGGGGAAAATGAGGGCGAAAATTATCGTTTTTCCAAGTTTTTAATTAATATCTCTGACTTTAGCTACTTTTTGTTTTTGGAAGAAAGTGGACGTCGATTTTTTCCAGGACACAGAAAAGAATCGTAGAAAGTTTGGCGACGATAGCAATAGTAGTGACTCAGTTATTATAGGACAAACACACAAATTTTCTTCTTTATATATATGTATATATAATTTTAATTAAATGGTTTAAAAAATAAATTACATTTTATTCTAGAAGCATATGATTTACATACAGAACCAGAAGCCAGGTGGAGATTATCAGATATTTCAAAGAACAATTAACTTATTTCTTTTTGTTTTCGTACCGTCGATTCTTCTTTAAATTTGCGCCCACCAGCGGCCGAGCGGTAAAGACGCTGAACACTGGTAGTTCGGTTCGACGTCCGAATCCCGCGAACGGGCTGGCTGCATGGGCATTTTCGTGGTTTCTCCCATGTGTAACGTGTATACGAGCCGGTTTCCCTTAGAAAGCATCACTCCCTTTAGGCAGATAGCCCTTGTGTGCTTTACCATAACTGAGTAATCCAATCCAATCTAATCTTTAAAATTGCATCCACTCGCTTCTAGCATTCTCTTTAATCTTATTAAAGAGATTTTAACCATATTTTTATTTTTGTAAAAAGAATAACTTTTATGTCTATTGATCCTTTTGAAGTAACATGTGGTCAGAATCCCTCGGCATACGATATCACACATACGTAGAAATGTATTTTAATATACGCTATAATTTGCATTATTTTATTTAGGTAATGTTTAGCAATTATCCGTGGCAAATCTTATATACTTATATATATAAATATATATAAATTAAATTAGTGAAAATTAAAACTTTTACGTAAAATAGTAATAGTGTTGCACAGGACAATTCGAAAGACACGTTTACACTCGTCGAAAAACTAAGACAAACACGCTGAAACACTCAGCAACACAGCTTTCAGGCTATAATGCTGAAAACAACTCCACATCAAAGCACTAGAGCTCCCGACTCGGTCGATCGCTCTCAAGCTAATCTCTGAACACAAGACACCATTTTCTTCCCATACAGGCAGGGTATATATAGCTTTAACCTACCTTCAAGAATATTTCCGAGAAAACCGCTAAGAATACATTCTAGAATGTTCTCGCTCTGTCTATGGAATATCGCCAATTTTCTCGTCAAATATTGCCAATTGGCGATTTATCTCCAAATCTGGCCTGTTTCTGGCAACCTTAATCCCGCTTTGCCGAGAAGTTATCTCACCACAGCTGGACATTTCGAAACACTATCAATACTACTTTAAAAGTACTAAAAAAATGAGCCGAGAAATCAAAATAGTGTAAAATAGATCTGAATATAAAAAAGCAATATTTTTTAATTAGAAATTAATAAAAGAATATCAGAATTCCGATCCCCGAGGAAATATTTATTGACATTAAATATTAAAGTATGAAAAAAGAAAGAATATGTTAGAAGTGTATTTAAATAAAGAAAATTTCCTGAAGTCAAGAATTGTTCTAAAATTCTTACGCACAATAAAAGCAAGCTAAATGCTTTTACTTTGAAGCGTTTACAAAAGAAAATTTCTAATAAATCACTTTACAAATACTTCCTTTTTATTTGAAGTTACTCTTCATTGTTTCTGAATTGCATTTTCAAACAATATTTCTTTGTTATGAAATTGAAGTTTTTTCTAAAACACTGTAAAGAAATAATTAAGTAACACTGTAAAGAAAATAATTCTTACCGCAGTGTCTCAAATGCGTAACGTCTCTACATCCTATGTGATACCCATACTGGTCGAATTCATAAAGACACTTGAATGAAATGGGAACATAATGACCAGTAAAACATTTCATGTAATTCGTACTGTTCGTGCATCTTTCCACAATTTCAACAGCTGAAAATAATTATGATTAATTTTAGAAAACCTGATGAAATAATATTATATTTAATACAGTGTTATTTGGATACAAGAGCTTCTGCTAGATACAAAGCAGAAACAGTCAAAATACATTTTATGACTTTAATATAAAATAAACTGGGTATTCGAAAGAAAAGGCTGCTGGGTTTATTTTATTAAATATTGATGCTAGAAATATATGTCATATTATAAATTTCTTTAAGCAGGTAGGGAATTGAATCGAAAGAGTCTGCATATTGAGAGCGGAGAGGTGTTTAAAAAAGAAAATCCAACATTTCATACATATACGAAATATCAAAATAATTTGTCTTTATCAATTAAGAACAAAATATTTCATATCCATGCGACGCGGGTGCATGAAAATAAAGCGTATTGTATTAGATTGCATTTCTGTGTCTATCATTAATTCAGAATTTAGGAATTTTGAGGGAAAGTTTGTAAGAGTTTAACCTTTTAACCCGTTTCATTCAACTGAATTCTGTCACAACTATTTGTATCATCTCAACTCACCAGGCAATGCAAGTTTCACTAAAGTTTAATTAAGTTTTACATTTAAGTGCAGGAATTACTAGAATAAGCAAATTGAGCATGTCTACCTGGTTCTTCACATGCAGAAACGGATATATGGTGTCGCACGTACCTAAATCTCAAAAGACCCACAGTTCAATTAAAAACATCAAATGCTCTTAAGACGTTTAAAGACCCCATGTCTTAAGACGAAGTCTCCTCCACTACATACTCGTAGATCAGCTATTCTTTATACTTGCAACATAAATTTGTTTTGTTTTTTTCTGTTGATGGTTAGAAATTAAAAGCGAATTAACAGTGATACTTTGTACAGTTTTTTTATAACATTCGATCTTTTCCAATCCATTATAATGAAAAATATGTAGTTTCTAATTTTTCTTAAAGTTAAAATTTACAAGTAGCTAAAGAAAGGCTTTTGCAATTTTCTTAGTTAGTGATCCGCAAGATAGGTTTTATTTTATGCGAGGTATTTGAATAGTTAATATAATCAATTTCAGTTAACAAAAGGAGTAAGGTAAAAACCCGACTGCAGCTTTGAGGCCTAATTTGAGATTGAGTGAACTGAACCTTACAAACTGAGAAAGAAATTATTAAAAAAAATATAATGATATTCATTTGGAGATTTTATTAGATGTATCATTTTGGACATTAATACTGTCGTCTTGGATAAAATAGGCTTATTTAATGAATTTGAAGCTTATACTTCTATTATAGGTAAAAGGTTTTACTATCAGAATACTAAAGATGCATCTCCAAATTTTACAAGTAAGAATATGTAATGTTTTGCTTTTAACTAAAGTATGTTGAAAATTTTATTAATTGAATTATTTTTTCTTTAATATAATAAATTATGTCTATAGAATTACACATAATCACAATGAATATTTTCATGAATTTACCCATTTAATTTAAAGGCTATATAAGGCACAAATCTCTGTCATAAAACTACATTCTACCGAATTTGCTGGAGTGTCATAGCACCCAAATGAATTAGTGTAGCGTCTCATTAATAGATGGCGAGCGCTACTACCTAAATATAAATAAAACATTAAAAAGATTAAAAAAATCGATTACAGTTTTAACGATTATAATTAGATGTTAAATATAAATAAAAAATTAAGATTTCCAAAAAGAATCGATTACGTAAAATTTAATTAAAACTGAGTGAAATTATAGTTGCTTAATAAACATTTGATGCTTAGTCAATACAGAAAACGATGCTTAATAAATTTCAAAACGAAAAAACTTTAAAATAAAATATAAAAATATGTTTAATCTACAGGCTATTTTTAATAGCTTGATTCGCACTAAAATGTTTGAAATAAAATAATTATATGACTTCTTGACCACAGCACTCAAAAACTGCAGTTGCTTTTAATATCTTTATATTTATGTTTATTCTAAAGCAGCCAATATATATATGTAAAGATCTTAACAGCAACTGGAATTTTTGAGTTTTATGGTTAAGAAGTCATATAATTATCTTATTTGAAACATTTTAGTGCGAATCAAGCTAATATAAAGAGCCTTTAGATTAAAAATGCTGTTTTATTTTATTTTAACAGATGCTGTAAGTGGAAACGTATGTCTAAGAAAATTATCTAAAGAAATCAGAAACTGCTTGCATATGCACTCTACAAGGATTGTGCTCCACCACGATACATTGTTAAGACTTTTATCTTAAATGTTTAGATAATTAGCTAATATCTAATTATCTAAACATTATAGGTGCTTTCAAATAATATACGAAGTGTCTCAATACGAGACTTACAAACGTATAAGAGAGGTATTTAGCACCCAGATGCTTCGTAATCATGTCGGCAATTATATATGCATGCGATAGGAGACCAGAAATGAGAGGACATAATAGAAAATTTGTTTTGATAAAAATATATGCTTTCACGAAAGAAATAAAGGTCAAAGATGGCGATCAAAGTATCCTTCACAAGGTGAAATGTAGGTCTCACATCTTCAGCATATGGAACTCTGAATATTCTGGAGAATTCCAGGCATGTTTCTTACTTCAGTACCAGCTATAACGATGCGTACCATAGCGCTGTCATAGGGAGTGTCATGAATCAGTATTTTCGTATGTCCCCAGAAGAAATATCAAGGCTTGATAGGTCCACTACGAAGTACTACGTCCGATTCCCTGTTGTCCAAATGTAATTGGCTACATGTAATGTCTAACGTACTATGAACATGATGGATGGCATGTGTGGGGGCCTCATCTTACTGTAACTAGAATGAAGGTCCCAGCTATGCAAAAACCTGTTCGTCATCCAAAAGTCATGGTCACATGTGCTCCAAAAATATCAAGTAGTTGATACTGGTAAGATAAAAAGGTGGCAGATAAGATCTGATGACGTCATCCTCATAATGCCAGACCAAACATTTACTGCCAAACGGGCTTTGCTGAACATCTTCGTGTCGCACGTGAGTTCGCCATCGTGCACGTATGGGCGCTATGTAAATTAAAGATCCCTTCTCTCATAAAGCAGACCTCATCGGTGAATGAAACAGAAACAGGGAAAAGCGAATCTGTAGTGCACTGTTATAGAAATCATTGTGCAAAAGCCATTTGAGGTGCATGATCATCCAGTTGAAGTACCCGGACGTGCTGCACATGATACGAATGTATTTCAGTTTCTCTAAGAATTCTCCATTCACTGCACAGAAAAACCTCCACTTCATGCGAGTACTTAAACTTTGAATGCTCTGACATGACGTTGCAAAGAGTTCTTGATGTCTGAAGTCCATGCCATTTCGTTTCTGACTCATGGAAATTCTCGAAGGAACTCGTTTCAGCTAATGTCTCGTGTAGTTATGTAAAGAGTTTATGGTTGGGAGCAGGCTCGCCCCGTATAGCAGGTGCATGTTGGCTAACTCCTCATCCTTATAAATACCTAACTTACTACTTTGGTGTGAGATTTAGTTTTCTTGCAAGGACGTTTGGACCAATGCCAAATAATATATGTGTGTATGTGTAAATTAAAAAAAATATGCAAATCCAAATTCTAAATTAAGTTTCCAATAGCTCCTTAATTTTTCATTTTAAACTGGGTATTTCTTCTTTCTTTCCTAAAGACAGTAATAATTTAATAAACGTTTTTGCAGTGCGTCATTTTCAGATTAATTTATATCGTTTCACGTTATGATTTTGCGAAATAAAACTCTAACAGCCAATAATTATATCAGAGTTTTATTAATTATCCAATCGAAATCGGAACTAACTTCATCTGAATTAAAATTTCGTACTGAACACAACACACTTTCTTCTGATCCTCGGACTAGTTAGATCTGTTGCATGCTGTTTCTCTTCTTACCACAAAGATATCAAAAATGTAAATGTTTTGAAACAGGCACTATTAGACTGCCAATTTATTTGGGCCACAAGTATCAATCAAAGTAAAAATTAATGTTTAAATCTGCCATGGCTGCCAAGTTCGCTTTTTATTACAGATCTTCTACACAAGCTTCAAATCAGTCCGCGGAACGAAACACCTTGAAAATATAAGCGAAACCTTTTATGTGAGGATATCTTATATGCGGGCCAATATCAACATTAGCATTCGCAAAATAGAGTTCGGATTAAAATCAACTACAGAATCACAAAACTGTACTAAAACCAAATATGTACAATATTTCAATAAAAGGAAATAAATAAAATAATTTATGAAGACTATTACCATTTCCAAAGCATTCTAACGGTCCAATTCGGTGATAACCATATTGTCCTGTCCGGAATGTGTAACCAAATCTTACCTAGGCAAAAAGATATACATTATTAAAAATTATAAAATTAAAAAAGAGCGTTGCTTTAAGATGGAACACTTCATTAACATTTTCAGCATTTACATTAAACAATAAGTGTAAAGGAATTATTATTTCTTAAATATCATAAGTGGACGTTAACAGTTTTGGTTGGTAACCAGTTGTGTTTTATGACGTGAGCATAAAATCTAAACTACGAAAGCATATTACGTGAAGATCTTGATATAAGCTATAATGAGACAAATTTAAAGAAAGTTTTAACTGTCATATTCTATTTATACAAATTTATACAAGTCTATTTCTTAACCTACAATAGAATTTTGAAAATATAAAAGTTTTAATTCTTGAGGATATAAGATATTTCTCCCGCCTTCTTAGCGTGCCTTAGTGATGTAGTGGTCTGCACGCTGGGCGTGTATTCCAGTGGTCCGTGGTTCGATTCCTGGCGAAGGAGTTGCTCATTTTTCAACTCTCTTGCTACTAAATAACCTAATAGCTCTACAAGGAAGTATTTATTAACATGAAACTTGCATCATGATGCTCCCCAAAATAAAGCAATTTGCATAAACGAAATTTACTGAAATATTTTTTTTTAATGTCAGGACATTTCATAAGCTGTATAAAAAATTGCAATAGATTGTAACACATTTCTTGAGAATTTTGCTTAATCACTACTTTTTATTTTTGTCCTTCTCGTGATTTAATTATATCTATTCGTTGCCCCGTTTTAGCGTAACACGCTTTGGATTTGTCATCCATAGAATTCGGTGGCTAAAATATTCCTGACCTATAACTGTTTTAATATTTATTTTTAATTCTGTTATCCGATTACTATTATATATTTATATGAATATATAATTATTATATATTTACAATTTGATTTGCATAAACTGGGAGTAGTTGAATTTATTAAAGTTATTTACAACTTCTCATTCAACTTTGGGGCTATTTTTTTAACGGCTAGTAAACTACTATTCAGTAATCACTAAACAGCAGACTAGTGTAACCAGCGATGTTTCTGAAATAATGCCATATAGTTAAAATTACACAAAATTTCTTACACAAAAGTTTTAACTTTATCGGCTATCTACAAACAATTAGCAAATAGAGAAAGGGAACTAATATAGAAAGAACAAACAATTAGCAAATGGAGAATGGAGAAAATCAAACTGTGGCACTATGCCCACTATGGCACTTGCACGAAATCGAGTTACCAGAAAAATATAATATAATAAATTATCACAGCACTTAAATTGACGTTCTATAATAAAACTTAAATATAAAAATCACAGACTTATCGGAAATGATTACGTCTTCCTACTACGAAAAGTTAAATTTGACGGCTAAAAATCGTGAGTCACTTACCAAAATAAAGCATGACTAATCAATAATAAGGCAGATACATTTGATGGGACTCAGTAATACTTAATCAATCAAGCATGAAGCCTATGAGGGAATGCTTTTATAATTTATATGTATCTTTAACCGCGCTGCAAATTCAAGTGTTTTCCTGTGAATGGTTGGTATTAGAGAAATATAGGATAAGTTGAGGTAGAAAAATGTTTATCCAAACTTAATAAGCCTTATATTATTTTTACTTCCTTGTACAAAATAAAAAGGAAGTATTGTCATCGGTAAAAGTTCCAGGCAGCATATTTCAACGAAAATATGCATTTTGACCTTCGAATGAAATTTAACGATGCTTTTGCGTGACATCTGTACGTAAGGACAAAATAAAAGATTCTTTTCCTCAAAAAAATTATAAAACTGCTTTAACCCTTTCGCCGTCCTCTCCTGTCCGCGAAAATTTCCCCCCAGCGGTCGTCTGTTTTTCGTAGCGTGTAATGTTGTTTTCTCTGTACATCATGACTTTCCGTACATGACTTTCGTAGTGGATGAATGCCAATGAATATTAAGTAAAATCATAAGGAAATAAAGCATAATGGAAAAATAATAATATTTTTGCTTATTTCTAACAGCAGGATAATTTGATAGCATCTGATCCAGGCGGTCCACTCCTCCCATTTTGTTGTTGTAATCTTTTACAATTATTGTTTTTTTTTACAGTTTTTTTCTGTGTTCCAACATCAATCATCGAGTTATTATGGACTATACTCATCAAAAGTTTATCCTTCTTGCCTTTCCAATTCACAACTTAATTTTTTCTCTTTTTCCGCTGAGTAGACGTTGAAACCATCTCTCACTGTCCTGTATCTTATGTAAAATGGCGCGAATATTCATAACATCCGGGGACAAATTCAATTAGAAATACAATACCTGATTAGTGCTACCCTCTAGGAGGTATTATAACAAACAAAAATAAAAACTCAACAAAAACAACAAAGAAACAAAAACAAGTAAACATTTAGAAAGCGTTTTAAAAGTTTAAAAGTTTTAAAATGTAGAAGAACGCTTGAGGCGCGTTATGTCCGCCCTGCAGAAGTTTCACTTGAACACGCTACACGCGTTACGGACGACGAAGAGGTTCAAATGAATTCTGAAGAGAACTTTTCGTGGCGTCTGTACGTACGTACGCATGTATCTCGCATAACTCAAAAATGAGTAGCCTCAGAACGTTGAAATTTTGTACATAGGACTGCTATAACATATAGATATACACCTCGTATTTTGGTAGCAATCGGCCGCACCAATCGTATATAAGTACATATTTACATATGTATTCACTCTGTTACCCAGCTCAGTAATCTTAGTTTCTTTACTCTTATATGCTTGTAAAAATGATTCAATTATGTTGTTCTTATCTTCGGGTTAAGGTTTTGATGCCTTTAGTAAATCTTCAAGCAATATTTGTAGAATTATCAACAATTGAAAAGCTGTTTAAGTTCGGTTAAGCCTAATTTTTAAATAACATGGCGGACATGTTTGTTTAAATTTGAAACAGCAGAATAGTAGATTTGTTGCCAATCTAGAGAGACTAAGCTTCGCAACAACAAAGATAACGCCGTAATTTATTATTGCGAATTATATCATGCTTAATCCTTTCTGGAATTTTTTCGAGGAAATAAGTGCTTAAGATTTACTTCGTAATTTTTAATATAGATATTTTGAGTTTTTATGTATTTTTGCCCTGTCGCGAAGTGAGAACTGAATTAATTGAATGAGAAAAACTCAATCATCTGTGAAAAACTGTTTCTTTTTTGTTGTGTTTGCTTGATTTCTTTTATACATCACTCTAGATTTATTATAGTATTTGAACAGAACATGTGGCAACGATTAGATAATTCTTCAAATGATATAAATTTTGTGCATTCTGAGTTGTAATATGAGGAAATTATGATTACACAGTAGAACAACGCCACAAAAGTCCCCGTACTATTTACCACAATAGTTGGTGGTAATTGTAGATATATTTTTCGTTCTTTACTTATTTAGTTAAGTTTTATTTTACTATTATTATTACTTTTTATCTTACTGCATTACTTTACAAAGCGCTATGGATTTTGTCCCTGCCAAAGCAGGTCGACTTTGGTGTGCATATAGTTTTATTCTTGTAAACCGTTTTGTAATGTGACAAACTATGCTATTTCATCATATAATCATTTGCCAATAATTGCTTACCTAAAGAATAGTATGAAATGTTTTTCAAAAATGCCTCACAATGCAACTTACAAGAGATAACGCCACCAGAGCACCAGCCTACTAAGAAGCTTTTCATTTTCAAAAATAGATGGAGCAACATGAGCACCTTCGTATCTTTTAAGTTTACTTATCTCTCAACATATGGCGGCACTGGAGTCTCCATTAAAAATCTCTGAATTCTAGCACAGAACGTGTGCAAGTACTTTCCATTCTAGTGGATTCAACTCCCTTGATCCTCAAGATTTAGAAAGTCAAGAATAATATATTGGTAAAGGCCGCAATAGGCCGGTTGCCTCTTACCCGAAGTTAAGACATAAGTTATAATATGACCGAAATATAACGCTGTTAAGTGAACCTAGCGCCAGAGTATCGCTATGGTAAACAAATATAGCGAATTTTAAAGAGTGCATTTATTCTACTGTGGTTTATGTGCTATCGAGGAAGTTGATTTAATTCAATGCAATAAAGTTTAAATGAAATGCAAGAAAAAAAGCGGAGAATTTAATATTGCGTACAAGGAAGTCATGTGGTGTACACATCAGATTTTTTACTATAGAGGGTTAAAAAATGGCAAAATTCCTATCCTTTTAAACAAAGATGATACCATGCCGCCAGAATTCAATTAAAAAAGCACTTTTTAATTCTTCTAAAAATGCTTCTGAAAAAAAAAAAAAAAAAACAGTCAAAGACTGTTTTTCTATGTAATTTAAGAACAAAAACTGTATAGTATTTTGTAGTGCGATTACTGCTGAACGAGTAATTAGACCCAGAACAAAGCATTCGTTTAAAAAAACAAAGAGAATTAGTTTCGAAACATGATGTTTTAACATGAACATTATGATTAAACTAAAAAACATATAATAAAATAAAAATTAAAAGATGCATAATATACTTAAATGATCAGTTTAAAATAGATTTTTATTGTGGTTGAAGCGTATACCTCTTTAACTGGTAGGGTATCCTTGTTCTCCAGAAATCCTTCATCTGCACTCCCTTCAAATTTTTGGACAGAATCACAATTGCAAGTTTTATTGACGTTTCTACATCCTTCTACATCACAGCCACAAGTTCTATGCTTTTTTGCGCCTCCCCAGGTGTATTGAGGCTGCCCGTTCCAAGAAACCCACCAGCTCCAAGGTTTCTCAGATTCAAAGTGGAAGCCTGTTCCCCAACATCGCCAACTGATAAACTGCCGGCAAGTTTTTGATGCGTTGGTTAGTGCTTTGAGTTTTTCCATACCCACGGAGTAGACGAGAGTCCTGCTGTAACTTCCTGGACCGTCTTTTCCTGACCGGACATACATACTTTCCTCTGAGTCGTGATGGATGATGGTGATCACTTCTTCCGGGCTATCACCAATCTGGCAGAACACTTCGAAAGGTGGTATTGGTCCATCAGAGCCATCTGAATCTATCATGTAGTAGCCGCTCGCTCGGATGTTATCTAACATGTACAAGTCTAGGCACGTCTTTCGATCTTTAAAAAACAGAATTTTTTGTAAAATTAACACTTGCATGAAATTATTAATTTATTAGTATCTATGAACAGTAAGAGGAGCACAATTACAGTGTTAAAGAATTACACTTTAACCCCTTCCCTGTTTTGCCCGTACGGGCACAGCTTTCGGGCCTTTACTGATTTGCCCGTACGGCGTACGTGAAATCTGATTTCTATTTCGCTTGCACTGTTTCGGCCGTATTTTTTCCAATTTTAGTAACAAATTATTCGTACAGATGTCGATAGTTGTCCAGTAAATGATAGTTTGCAGTTTATTGTCTGATTGGTTCAAGAGCGCGGGTTTTTTCGCATGTTTTGTATCAGAAGACGAATTGTTATCTTTCAGTGTATAGCTTTCTGGTTATATTTTACCAGCCGCCTGATAATTGTATTCATGTAAGTGTTGAATAATATATTTTTACTTTTAAATAATGGATAATTCAGAGCGTATGGAGCTAATTTCTTGTGATTCGAATTGTGACTCGGAATCAGAAACTGAATTATCTGTAAATGATAGTAGCGAAAGTTTACTAGATGACCTGGATAGTAGTGACTCTGATACAGATGAAATCAGTCAAGCAAGACAATTTTTTGAAATTAGTTGTGATAATCCTTCGGATCCGCCTCCTAGATTTGCTTTCACTGGAATTCCAAAAATTAACTTGGATATCGATGAGACTAAAGGTAAACTTCAGTTCTATTATGCTTTCATAGACGATTATTTGCTTGACCTGATTGTTTTCGAAACAAATAGATATGCTGAGCAATGCATAAAAAACAGTACACTTCGTAAGCATTCCAGGAGCAAAAAATGGACACCAACATCGAAAGATGAATTACATGTATTTTTTGCTTTGAATATTCTGCAAGGTATTGTAAAAAAAGCCAGTTGTTGAGCACTATTGGAGCAAGAGGCATTCAACATCCACGCCATTTTTTCCAAAAGTGATGTCATATCGCCGCTTTCAATTAATTTACAGTTATTTGCATTTTTCAGATAATGTCAATTTTGACATAAATTCTCATGAGTGTCCAAAATTATCAAAAATATGGCCCGTGCTAAAGCATTTAAAAACTCGTTTCGAAGAAATGATCATCCCTGAACGTGATGTTACCACAGACGAGAGTCTTATGTTGTTCAAAGGAAGGCTAAGTTGGAAACAGTATATTCCTCTAAAGCGATCACGCTTCGGAATAAAATTGTACATGCTGTGTGAGTCGAAGTCTGGATATGTATGGTCTATGATAATATACACCGGAAAAGGAATTGTGTTTGATGAAAGTTACAAACATTTGAGCAAATCTTCGCAGGTAGTTATTACACTTATGCAACCACTTTTACATAAAGGATACTGTCTGACAACTGACAACTTTTATTCATCTCCTGAAATAGCAGATATCCTCATTAGTTACTGTACAGATATGTACAGAACATTAAAACTTCAAAGAAAGGGAGTTCCTAAAGCACTGTTGACAAAAAAACTTCAAAAAGGGCAAATACTTGCTTACCAGAGAGGAAAAGTGTGCATTATGAAATGGATGGACAAAAAAGCTGTGTCTCTCATATCTACAATACATAATCCGGAAATGGTTCAAGTATCTACTTCGACGAATGAAATTAAACGAAAACCTAAAGTAGTTATGGAGTATAATAACACAATGGGTGGTGTAGATCGAATGGACCAGAACCTAAGTAATTATCCTGTAATAAAGAAACGAGGAAAGAAATACTACAAAAAATATTTTTTCATCTTCTAGATATCTGTTTATGGAACGCTTATGTTTTGTATAAAAAGCACGGCAATAAAGATACGAATTTACAGTTTCGATTAGAAATTATCGATCGACTTATTGAAAGGCATGCAGCAGTAGAAGAAAGAAAAGGCCGTCCTGGATATTTACCAACTCCACTAAGACTAACAGAAAGACATTTTTTAGAGGTTATTCCACCTACAGAGAAACAACTAAGACCCGCGAGACAGTGTTATGTGTGTTCATTGAAAAAAAATGACAACGGCAAAAGAATTAGAAAAGAGACAAGGTATTTTTGCCCAGACTGTGATGTTGGACTGTGCCTGTCGCCTTGCTTTAAGATATATCACACTAAATCAGATCTTTAAAAAAAGAAGGGTAAGTATGTTTTGTATCAAAACATAATAGTAAATGTAATTGAATTAAAATCGAAAATATCTGTTAAGTAATTGTACTATTTTAATTGTAAATGTAACTTCCCTGTTTTGCATTCATGTAGGGAAAAAAAACTTGCAGGGAAAATTGATTATTTTCATTAAAGAAAAAAGTTGTAATAAATGCTTAAAAATATTAGAAATGTTAATTTTAATAACATATCTTTACTTAAAAATGCAATACAAAATTGTGACATTTTTTTGACCGAATTCTGGAAAAAAATTAAACTGTCAAAGGGTTAATGCAATCCGAGGTGTGACACAAGAAAAACGAGACTGGTCCAATAAATCATTGTACTTACAGAATCAGTTCCCCGTGACATTATTACCTTCAAAGAACTCCCCTTCAGCATTCAAGCATTTCTGCATCCGGTGCTGCCATTGTTTGTAAGAGTTCTAGAACGAGGTTTTTGGAAGGCCCTTCAGGAGATTCTCCGTTTTTAACTGAACCTCTTCAACTGAGATAAAATGGCTTCCCTATAAGCAAGATTTAAAAATAAAAGAAGTTGCATGGAGCCAAATTAGGTGGATAAGGAGGATGCCCCCATCACAGTAATATTTTTCCTGGGCAGAAACTGCTTGACTGATAGGGCCGTGTGAGTGGGTACATTGTCCTGCTGCAAACCCCATCCATCACTCCACAACTGTAGCCTTTTTTCCCTACTTTTTTCACGAAGTCTTTTTAGTACTTCAGTGTAGAAGTGTTGATTAACAGTCCGACCATTAGGAACCCACTAGGAATCATTACAATTCTCTTAATGTCGAAGAAGATAATTAACATTGCCTTGAATTTGGTTTTGACCTGCGTGCTTTGTCCCTTCCCCCTGAAAACTGCTTATGCCGTTCAAACACACGAGACAAAGCTTCATCTTCATAAGCCTCAGTTAACATTTGAAATGCTTCCGTGGCTGATTTCTTAAGTTTCACAAGAATGTTGATTGGCTGTTTGGTTTTTAAATCAGACATTTTTTCTGTCAGAGTGTAGTTGCACATGTTCTCTCAATGACTCAGTACTTTCAACTTGCGTAGCCAGTTAAATAAAACTGGCCGCATGGATAGAGGAGGTGTGTGAGATGAGGTCGCCAAAACAGTTGTTGCCAACTCTACTCTTTTTTCAAGCTACACACTTACACTCTTTTTTTTTTTGTGTTACACCTCGTATCTTCAACAACGTTCTTCAAAGCTCGTGCCGTAGAATAATAATTGTGGCAAGTAGCAATGCTACAAAAATATTAGTTTTTTTTTTTTTTTTTTTCAAATTCATGGACTATTCAGAATTTTTTAAACTTCAATTTTACTATTTTCAATAATAGATTATACGTTTTTCAGAATTTTAACTAAGCAATTTAAAAAGTGTGATACAAAAATTTTCAAGCTATTTATTATTTATTCTTTTTTTTACATTAAAATTTTGTATTTAATACACTGACACTTTACTTGACACATCTAATATTTAATATACACTTATAGCAAATGATATCAGTGTACTAAGAACGAATTTAATGCTTTTGAAAATTTAAATAAAATATTTAATTATTTCAGGCAATTTAAATATTTAAATTATGAAATAAATAATTCGTTTCCAGTGCAGAATTCTAAGAACTCAATTTTACCTGGTAAAATTTTGACAATTACTACAATTACTGTTTGTAATATATAATAACCTATATTATAAATAAACTAATACAACTATATATATTTGAGTCACAGATATTCTGGTTGTTATATGTGCGTCTTAGTTATTTATTTACAGCTTTCATCTGCAGTATTTATTCTTAAAGGCATAGCGAAAATTCGCTATTTAGTCTTCGACATAGGTTTAAGAGTGTATCCTCCCAAAGAATATACGCAGACTCTATAGTTTCAATGCAGAATTTGAAGAAATATTGCTATATTTCTATAAATTGTGTATTGAAATAGGCTTTAGTTCATTTCACAACACTACCTATAATGCAAATTAAAATTTTTTACTGTAGCCCAATTTATATAAAATTTTTCAGTGCATCTGTAATAAAACATATACCACCGATTATAAATAAATAATAATTTTTATCAATGACTGAATAACCTCGTTTCGAACACAGCTTCTTTTCTTCATATCTTCCAAGTCTATCTTCTCTTCGAGCTGAAATATTAAGTATAGATAAATACATAAGTTTTAGATTGAGAAAGAATGTAACATGTCTCCATTACCAATGATAATAATAACAATAATAATAATAACAATAATAATAATAACAATAGTAAGAACTACAACTTATCTTCGCATCAATCTGTATTAACTTCATGTAACATGAAAATTATTGAATTGTTTGAAATTCGCTTATGGATGAATAGATATATAATTTCCTATGTAACCAGTTATAATGAGCATGCAGAGTAAACAGATTTATATCGAAGCAGGAAATGTGAAAAATGAGCAATGGCTTCGATGCGATCCGAATTTGGACCTCCCGATTGCTAGCTGGCCATGCTTCCAATTACACTCCGAAAACATGCTATATAAAAGAAGAAAATTCTTTACATTCTTCTTCCTTAAAGAGCGTCTTGGGCTGGGGAGAAGGTGACCCAGCCAGGCGGGCACTAATTATCATCCACCACATTTTGGCTCAGACACCACTTTCAGAGTCATATAAGTTTTTGAAAAAGAGAAAGGCAAAGCCCTGGCCGAGATTCGAGGTCTGGACCTCTGGATTGCTAGCCGGACGTGCTTCTAATTATATCTCGACGGTATGCAGTGGAAAAGTAAAAAAAAATTCTTACAAGCAATGCTGGTAGCAGTAATAATGCAAAAAGAAAAATATTCTTAAACTTTATTGCGTAGAAGCTGTGAAAATTACCTTACGCTGCGATAATAACGTTAGAAAGCAAAACTCGATTTGCCTTTCATAGCTAGACGAAAATATTGAACCCAAAGAAATAAAAAATTATAATAAAAATTGAAAGCGTTCAGATTTTATATCCCAAAGAGGCGTTTTCCTCATTTACATATGCACAAGCGTTTCGGGAGAACTTGGACTAAAAAAAAACAGCAAATCTTTAAGATTTCCGGCAGACAATCTCTCGCGCTGGAGGTAAAAATATTTTATCCCGCACAATGTGTTGCCACTGATCGCTTTGAAATCATTGTTTTTTTTAATCAAAAATACATTAAAGTTTCACAAAGTATGAAATAGATAATAAAAATTCGAAATTCAAGAATCAGGCTTCCAGGTGTTCATATTCGGGTGGAGGACTACGTTATTCAAAATTTGATGGCTTTAGGTATCGTTATTTTTTTCACAATTCGAGAAACATGCATCCATTAATTCAGATTGTTCATTATTTAATTTCTTTAAATATAATAAAGGGCGATTATATTTGGTGGCAACAATTTGAAAAGTGATTCAACACTTTTAGCAATTCAGCGCAAAATGCCGTTTCGAGATTAGTAGCCTTTCTGCGTTAACGCCCCATTGGGTTAAAAATAAGTTTTGTATAAGCATTTTATGTTATAGAAAGTAATATAAACGCTAAAATGTTTCAAAGAAGCCATAGAAGCATACCTACAATAATTGCTATCGTAAATTAAATGGAAAAGCTTGCTGAAACTCGTAATTAAAATGTTTCTAGATCCCAAAACATCTTTATTTCCTCTTTAAAAGCATTATTAAGTTGCAATGGCTTATGGTGTATTGGTGTTGGTGTATTGAATGGCTTATGGTGTATTGGTGAGAATACGGCAAAGCACACTAGGGCTATCTGCCTAAGGGGAGGGATGCCTTTCGTGGAGGACTTTCTAAGGGAAACTGGCTCGTATACACGTTACACATGGGGAAAACCACGAAAACGCCCATGCAGCCAGCCCGTTCGCGGGATTCGAACCTCGGACCGAACTACCAGTGTTCAGCGATTTTACCGCTCGGCCACTGGTGGGCTGCAATGGCTTATGAAAGTTCAAACAAGTTAAATTTAACAGCGAAATAGTCTTAGACGATTTAGTAATAAATTCTGAAGTACTTACAACATCCTACTTGTTCATCTTCGTGATATTTTCCAGGGCAGTCTCTGTGACCATCACATAAAGTATACCTGGGAATGCAGGTGCCATCATAACACTGAAAAGTGCTATTGGGATTGCAAGAACCTGCAAGTGTAATATGAACGGTGAATGCATTTAGTCACATTTTGCATTGCAACATTATTATTAATATACAGACTTACTGCTCCCTCTATTTGCAGCAGATATACATGAAAAAAAAAAAAAATGGGGAGAATAAAATCACAGTTCAGAAGTAAAACGTTTTTGAGATACAGTAACACATTGAGGAGGTTAACTTTTTTTGAATTCACTATGTGTTAACATAAGCTAGGCGGCAAATCCATTCTTAAATAATTCGTTTTCTCATGGTACGCTCTCACGCTAATTGTATTACAAAACGAACTAATGGGTTCGACTGCGAGAAATCTTGCAATAGACTAAAATTTCATTTTCTCAAATAGGAAGAGGAAAACTTACTATTGTAAATCTTCCTTTTAGTAATTTTACCTCATCATCTAGAAACTTTTGATTCATCAAAGGAATATATCGATGGGTGTCAATGTTCAGTGTGAAATTGAAACTATTGAATTTTAATGGTATTAAAAGCATTAATTGTAAATGACAATACGGTAATATTTATATGCCTCTTCATGTAACTAATTCTGATATGGTTTTCTGTTATGCCCCCCGCCCCTCATCTCAGAAATCTTCAGTCGAAAAGAGGGAGTAAAGAGAGGAGGAAATTCATCAAAAAAATTTCAGTGAGTAGAATTTATTCCTTAAAAATTTACTTGAATAGCAATAGAAAGTGGAAAATTGTCTGAAAATTGATACTGGAAATAACTGATTGACCAAAAATGTCTGCTTAGTATACGTATACATGCGCTTTTACGTAAATTTTTTTAAATTGAACACAGTTCACTGCGATAGTGTATATGCCAATCAAGGAGATAAAATTCTAATCAAGAGCGATTTATTAATTTAGTGTTGTATGTTACATAACATTTTAAACAGAATTTTTATGACTATATTAATCTGAAAGCTCTACAAAAGATTCCAAAAACTATGACTAATTTCTAAAAAAAAGTTTATCAGAATATTCAGGAACTATATCCCAGTTACAAATACACTCAATTCTGTATTATCTGATAAATTTACTATGAAAATATTTAAAGTGAACGAATTTCACAAATAAGCATAATCTTTTAACGTAAATTTATTGTATCATTTAACGTTTAGATAAAACGGGAAAAAAATAGCCATTCGGTAAGTCATAGATGAATAGATAAAGCATTAGTAGCGCAGAGCATAATTCAAGCTATAAATGCCAATTAAGACCCATAAAATCAGCACTACAAAAGAAAATACAGAACAACTTATAAGTAATGGAATAAAAGTGAATACTATTAATTAACAATATCTCACTACAAAAGAGGATCTAACTTTAAAGTTTTACTAAGTAGAAAAAAAAAAAAAAAAAAAAAAAAAAAATAGAAAAATTAAATTTCATTAAAAATTCATTTCTCATTTTAATTTTACTTCAGATTTATTAGATAATGTATTTGAATAAGCCTTAAAATAAAAAGCTGAGAAAATCACTCTATTTAAAAAAAAATGTTTTCTTACCTTTGCAATTGTGCTCATCTGAGTTATCAAAGCAATTGTTCAATAAATCACATCGTTGTTCAAAAGGAATACATTGACCATTCATGCATTGAAATTCACCTGGTTGACACTCTCGGTGGTCTGAATTAATAGAAATAAAAATAAATTATAACTCTTATCCGATTTTTCAGAAATTTAAGAGAGAAATAAATTTAAAAACACTTTTAATTAAAATAAAAATGTTAATTTTTTTGTATTAAAAACAATCCGCGAACGTAAACTGTAGAAAGTTATGAGAATGTCCATTCTCGAATGGGAGAACGTTACCTCAGAAAGGGACGCCACTTAGAGCACGTTGTTTTAAAAAAGTGAGTTGTTTTTATGTAAATGGCAACCTTGCACATTCTTATAACAAGAATTACTTAAGAATATATATTGTTACAAAACGTCCAGGCGCGGTAAGATGGCTTCACCGCAAAGTAGGTTTAGGGTTGCCACATTTGGCGACAAAATTGGCGATATGCCATGGACAGATAGAAAACCTTCTGGAACGAATTCTTAACGGTATAGTTACACAAGGATGTTCTCGAACACAAGCCAAAAAGTTGTAAGGTATTTCTCCCACCTTCTTGGCGTGCCTTCCTGGTGTAGTGGTTCGGCACGTTGGGCCGGTATTAAACAGGTCCGTGGTTCGATTCCCGGCGAAGGCGTTGCTAAGTTTTCATCTCTCCAGCTTCCAAAAATTACCTAATGACTCTACAGGGTATATAAACCTTGCTAGAACGCGGAGAGTTAGTTAGTCAGTTCGTGCAATGTCCATCGAGTTGATAGTCAGTGAGTGCCGAGTGCACCGCAAGAGCCTCTTAGTGTATCGCGGTTAGTGCATCGTTGAGAGAGTGTGTTGAGCTCCGGGAACGACTGTACCGAGTAGTCGGCAGCTGTACTCTAGTGTATCGTCGAGTGCATCGCCAGTTGTAGCGTGGAGAGTCTCGAGAGTATGAGGAGTTCTAAGAACGACTGAGCAAAGTCGAGAGCTGTACTCTGGTGCTTTGCAGTGAAGCTGTCACCACCGTTATAGCCTGGAAGCTGTGTCGCTGATTGTTACAGCTTGTCTATAGTAGTTCTTCGGCGATTGAAAAACGTGATTTTGGAGCAAAAAAAGATGCTACATGTTTGATATTATTAAAAAAATTAGCGATTTTTCCTCCCTGGAGCAAATTACTAAAAAAAAACCTATTTACAAAAAACCAATATTACATGGTTGGTATAATTAGCAATACATTGTATGTCTCCCAGACCATGCAATACAATCCGTACAACGTCTAGGCACACTGAGTATCAAATTATGGATCTGATCTTGGGGGATATTACACCACTCAAAAAGCAATGCTCTCCGAAGTTCCGGTAGACATCTAGGAGGAGGTTGACGGGCTGCAAATCGTCGGCCAAGCATGTCCCACACGTACTCTACTGGATTTAAGTCCGGTGAGAATGCTGGCCAGTCCATACGGGTGATATCCTCCGATTGAAGGCATTCGCTTACGATGTTTGCACGGTGAGAACGGAAGTGTTCATCCATAAACACAAATTGTGCTCGCATGGCGCCCCGAAACAAACGTACATGTTGTTCCAGAATGACGTCCCTATAGATTTGGCTTGTCATGGTTCCAATTTGAACATGCAGGTCAGTTCTAGAACCCAGAATAATTCCACCCCAAACGAGCACTCCTGCACCACCGTAACGGTGTCGTTCAATGATGTTTTCTGGGTGGTAACGGGTACCTGGAGCTCTCCATATGAAAGTCCGGTGAGAATCCTGGCCAGTCCATACGGGTGATATCCTCCGATTGAAGGCATTCGCTTACTATGTTTGCACGGTGAGAACGGGAGTGTTCATCCATAAGCACAAATTGTCTTGGAAAATACTGGCTGTCTTGGAAAATACTGGCCAGTAAAGTGCGTTTCGATATTCCTTCAAGTGCTGTCGTCATTATTCCCTCCAAATTCGCATGAACCCCGTACGTACGTAACGTAAACGAAGAAAAATAACGCAACAATATAATACTATCGTAAGCACCCAATGTCAGTCAAGTTAGCTTCAGAGTAATGCTTTTAACAACGAGAGAACGATATCCCTGTAAATCTTCTGTAATAACGATGCAAAAAATACGATTCATAGTCACACATTTGTCAGTATGATGCAATATGGAATACACTTAAAAATTTTCGATAGAAAAATGCACTAATTCTCTTTTATTATATCAGCAACAATGGCACGCAGATTTTAATGATTTTCGTCTTTCTAATCAAATGGTCGTAAAAGCTCAAGTTCCATCCAATATTTTACCTATATCCAATTTTAGTAGATTAAATGTGGCAAAATTGATTATAATGATCAGAAATCAGTAACGCGAACAAACATACAAACATTCTTATTTATATATATAGATTCTTTAAAACTTGTATAAGTTTTTGACTAAAGCGAGCAGTAGCAAAACTTTTCGAAATAAAGCATTTTTATCTCTAAAGCGTTAGGCTGTTTTCACTCGGAGAAACAAGTGCGAAAATTAGTGTTTTCAGAGTTTTTAATTAATATCTCGGATGATTAAAGTCGTACGATGATGGGAACAGTAGAAATAGCTTCTGACGAAATTTTGGAATCGGGAATAATGTACTTAATACACTCATGTCCATAAATTAAGGATAATGCAAAATCAGGCAAAGGAAGAGTTAGAAGCATTACAAATTTGACTTATTTGTAAAGTTTATTTATTAAACAAAAGGTAAAGAGCAAAAAAAGATGCTACATGTTTGATATTATTAAAAAAATTAGCGATTTTCTCTCCCTGGAGCAAATTACAAAAAAAAAAAAAAAAAAAAAAAAAACCTATTTACAAAAAAAACAATATTACATGGTTGGTATAATTAGCAATGCATTATATGTCTCCCAGACGATGCAATACAGTCCGTACAACATCTAGGCATGCTGAGTATCAAATTATCGATCTGATCTTGGAGGATATTACACCACTCAAAAAGCAATGCTCTCCGAAGTTCCGGTAGACATCTAGGAGGAGGTTGACGGGCTGCAAATCGTCGGCCAAGCATGTCCCACACGTACTCTACTGGATTTAAGTCCGGTGAGAATGCTGGCCAGTCCATACGGGTGATATCCTCCGATTGAAGGCATTCGCTTACGATGTTTGCACGGTGAGAACGGAAGTGTTCATCCATAAACACAAATTGTGCTCGCATGGCGCCCCGAAACAAACGTACATGTTGTTCCAGAATGACGTCCCTATAGATTTGGCTTGTCATGGTTCCAATTTGAACATGCAGGTCAGTTCTAGAACCCAGAATAATTCCACCCCAAACGAGCACTCCTGCACCACCGTAACGGTGTCGTTCAATGATGTTTTCTGGGTGGTAACGGGTACCTGGAGCTCTCCATATGAAAGTCCGGCGAGAATCAGACTGCAAGCTAAACCTAGACTCGTCGGAAAACATCACACAAGCCCACTGTTGCGGTGTCCACAATGCATGCTCTCTACTTCAGGCTTACTGCAGCCGACAGTGAGTTGCAGTAAGTTGGAACGCATCTGACAGGTCTACGAACATATGGACCAATCTGCCCTAAGCGTCTGTACATGGTCTGCCTTGAAATTATCGTACCAGTGGCTGAAGAGAGCTGACGAGATAGGTCTGAGGCTGTGCTCCGCCTGTTTCTTTTGGAAGTAACTGCCAAATACCGGTCCTCATTCGGCGTTGTAACTCTGGACCGACCTGTTCTGTAACGTCTACTCACATTACCATCATCTTGGAATCGTTGCCGAAGCCTGGAGATGACACTTTGGGAAATTCCAAGTTCGTCTGATACTTCTAGTTGGGTACGCCCACATTCCTGACGGCCAATAATTCTACCACGTAAAAAATCATCCAAATGCGTCCTTTGTGTCATAACTATTCGGTTATTGCCCTGAAATGCTTATGAAGCTCCTGCGAACAATTTTACTTCTTTGCCTGTATTCCTTATATATCACTCTCTTACACTCTCGTCATTGTGAAGTACCATCGGTGTCATCTGGTTACTTCCTGAAATTTGCATATGATTCTTGAAGATGTGTGTAGTGATTTTACAGGTGATATATTTATTTTAGAGTTCGATTTCCGCGTGACTCCGAATTATCCTTAATTTATGGACATGAGTGTATTTGGCAATGCTATTGTTATTTTATTATAAAATTTAGAAAAATTTTATGAACAAACTACAGGATTTGAAAGCGAGCAGTGGCAACACTTTTCGAAATAAAGCAGAGTTTTATCTCCAGCGTGCGACGCTGTTGCCACTCGTAAAAATGAGGGCGAAAATTAGCGGTTTTAGAGTTTTTTTTATTAACATCTCTGATTTTAGCTATTTTGTTTTGGAAAAAAGTGAACGTCGACCTTTCCTAGGACCCAGAAAAGAATGGTAAAAGGTTTGGCGACAATAGCTATAGTAGTGACTGAGTTTTGCAAAAAAATACACAAACAAACATTCTTCTTTATATATCTAGATTATTGCTCATTGCGGGATTTTCAAAATCTCCTACTCTCGCGAGCCGCGCTGCACAGAGTCTACATATATATCTATACGTGAGGATATATATTGTGAAACCGCGTAAACAGGGGAGCTCAGTAACTGTTAATACATTTGGAAACTTTATTTGCTAAAATTTTCGGTCATGACTCGATTTCGATTTCGGTAAACTCGATCTACAGGGGACAACTAGCGACTGGTGCGCTGTTAGCTATAAGATCCCCTAAAACCTACATAGAGCAGTAACATCCCTCTGCTTCAGCACGTTTTGTAGGAGAAAATAATCGTAGTCAATCAAAAATTATAAGCATTGCATTTACTACAAACGGATTATTGAAATGTACTCAGAGGCCTTGTAAAATTTCTTCAAAGGCCAGATGCGCCGAGGGATTTCCAGTTTGAAACAACTGTTCTAGAGCCCTTAATATTTTTTAATGTGTATTGCTAAGTATTATATACATTATAATCTAAATATTCGGTGTAATGTATTTTAAAACATTTTCGTAAAACGGACAATATTCATCACATACGAGGCGACTTTAGTTTCTAGTGGTGATAACTGCATTCCTCGAAAGCTGTCACACTTCGAGCGAATCATAAGCAGATAGCTTTCTTCAGAGTTTTCACAGTGACAGAAAGAAGATTTTAAAATACACTATTTATTCGTGAAATTTGTATTTGTTAGTGAATGAAATTACGTCAGACCGAATACATTTTGCTTACTCTTCTCCTTTTCATTCTGATGATAAAATTTAAAATTTAGTTGTCAACGTCACAAGTGCTATCAATTTGAGCACTTTAGAATGACAGGAAAGACGAATGATACAAAAATAAATTGCAATGTCAAATATGTTACACTATGCGTGTCAAGAGCAAAAATTTTTCCATAATTCCATTTTTTATAAAAACTTGTAAAAGAAATATGATAAAATTGCATAGCAGTTCTTAGACGAGAAAATAACCAGTATAGTATAGAACTAACGATATCGACAAATGCTTGTTGCAGAAAATAGATAGCCATTAATATATATGGAATATCTCCTACATTTTTTAAAAAGTTTTCCGCTGCTCACTAAAAATACGCTAAATTTTCAGACGGAAATATTTCAAAAACTCCATTTTCCTTTATATGTATAACTCTGAAATGAAAGTTGTAGCATATATACCTAATACAAGGAGATATGCATCAATGATGAATATATATTTTGAATAAATAATTAAACTTACCGCATCGTGATTCATCAGACAGGTCACCACAGTCATCTTTGTAATCGCAATATGCAGCAATAGAGACACATTTCGTATTATGACAGCGAAAACTACTTTGTAGGCATTCATGCGGAGCTGAAAAGAGCAACAACAATGATTCTTTAAAATAATAAATCGTCTCTATTTCTGCAATAGATTATATTTAAAAAAAATAGAGAATCAAATTAAACTTTAAAATGTTTACAAGGATTTTAGCCACACGAAAGGAGCTTGAATGGGTTTCTAACTGATCTTCAGTTTCACGCTACACACATGAAACATTTTTTTCCAAGTGACTAGATATAGTTATTTTACACTGAATGGTATCTTAATTGAAAAATTAATATTTTTATCATAGAATTCACTGCAGTCATAAGGGTGATAACCAAGAATTAAATACCGATACATTTTGTACGTCATTCTGAGTAAAACTGATACATTTAAAGCTGTGAGTAAAACAAAACTCGTCACATATAAATATAAAATTGCTTGTGACAGAATACCGATCTTAATGCGTATGAATATCCCAATTATCTAAAAAGAAATAACTTACGATGTTTCAACAGAACATTAAAATATTTAAATGCATGTAGCGCTATTGAATCGTGGAATTATATAAGAGTTTAATAGTCATGGAGTTTAATTATACTTTTATAAAATTGCTTGCTGAGGTGTTATTGCTGATGCTGTCGCTGCTCATTTTCGGGATCTTGCTTCTGGTTTAAAGATTATTATGTATTTATGGCGATGTCCGCCAATAGAGGGCGGCTATAAGGGTCCCTGGTCTTTGCTGCTGCGCTTTCGTTACCGAATTGAGAACTCGAGACGTCGACTAGCTAAATGTTTAAACGTGTTCTGTCTAGACCGAATTTAGAACTCGAGACGTCGAGTAGCTAAATGCTTAAACCAAACGTGTTCTGTCTGGACCGAATCTAGAACTCGAGACGTCGAGTAGCTAAATGCTTAAACCAAACGTGTTGTGTCTAGACCCAATTTAGAACCCGAGACGTCGAGTAGCTAAATGCTTAAATGAAACGTGTTCTGTCTAGACCGAATTTAGAACTCGAGACGTCGAGTAGCTAAATGCTTAAACCAAACGTGTTCTGTCTAGACCGAATCTAGAACTCGAGACGTTGAGTAGCTAAATGCTTAAACCAAACGTGTTGTGCCTAGACCCAATTTAGAACCCGAGACGTCGAGTAGCTAAATGCTTAAATGAAATGTGTTCTCTCTAGACCGAATTTAGAACTCGAAACGTCGAGTAGCTAAATGCTTAAACCAAACGTATTCTGTCTAGACCGAATTTAGAACTCGAGACGTCGAGGTACCAGGACGTTGCTAAATGCTTAAACCAAACGTGTTCTGTCTAGACCGAATTTAGAACACGAGACGTCGAATACCGTAGCATAGATGTTCAAACCAAACGTGTTCTGTCTACATTTGAGCGATTTGGAGCAATGCTTTCTCTGCGCGACAGTCAAATTTGCTTGGCCCTGGAAAGAATGGTCCCTAGTGCCGATCAGGAACTCGCACCATAAAGCAGTTCAGATATCGTAGACGATCGCATATGTACACTATTTCGATTTAACTTCCACAAAATATACCCACGTTTCAGATGCGAAGTTAGGGGGAAGCAAGGGTGGACATTTTCCCTCGTGCGTAGCATTCGGAAGCGGGCGTAAATTAATGCTAAGAAATTTTAGAATGAAGTGTTTTCCATTCTTGTCAAACCCGGGGGCTGAAAAACGTAGCTACGGCTCTGCCACGTTCAACCCTCTTCAATCACACGGGGGTTTCATAGCGCCACTCTTGTCATCTTTGCTAATAAATGGTTATACAGGAAGAGTAAGTAAATGCTATAGAACAAGCGAGCTAACACCCGAGACCGCCACATGCTCACTGGAAGATTATCCAGGCAATTATGATACCAGGACGTTGTACGGACACAGGGGTATTATACCTGAACTGTTAAAAAAACTGAAGATAAAAAACAAAATTTATGATGCCTTTATAGTGAAATGAAAAGAATAATGTTTACGTTTGTTCTTAATTCTAACGTTATAATCTGCTTGATGGCAGCTAGTTTCATAGATTTTGTATTAGTTATCTGAGGTACAGAAGCTTTCTAAGATATTTTTAAAATTTTAACAAAAATCGTGATTTTAACAAATGATAATCAATTTAACAAATAATTTAATGATAATCGCACTAGTTTTAATTTCATCATCGGATCTTACAATTATATTTGAAAAGTGGAAAATTGGAAACAAAATAGGTAAATATATTAAAAATATGGCCTTACGACAAGTTTCTTCATCGCTCCCGTCTCTGCAATCTTCAGCTAAGTTGCATACAAATTGCGTTGATATTATTTCTTTGTTTCTGCATACAAAGTACTTTTCTTTCTTCAAGTTTGCCGGGATAGTTTCTGTATTATTCTGGGAACGAAGAACTGACAAGCTCTCTACCTTTCCTAAAAGAAAGAAACACTATAATGAATTAAAGAACATGAAAATTGTGAAAAACTTTAATCGTCCTTGTTTGGTTTTAATCTTTCTGCTTTGGTGTTAAATTTTCTCCAAAAGCTGAGTTTGATTTATTGTATCATAACTGAAAGCACTGTTATTTTTCCAACTGTTGTGATAGCTATAATTCTAATTAACAAAACATCATCAAAGAAAGGTATTTTTCAATAGCATTTCAAAAAGTAATTATGCAGGGCTTCCAAGAAATAAATTTTAAAATTCACTCTAGACAACTTATACAGGAACTTCAACTTTTCTCACACTTAAATGACAATTGTGTAAATTTCTTAAGTCTGAATGTAATATCAAATCGTATCGTAATTCGTGCAATTAGCGAACGCCAAAACCAAAAGTAATCACATTGTGGCAGGCGCAGGTAGGTTGCCCATTACACTTTAATGAAAATGAAGATTTCTATCAAAAGTATCGAGTATAAGATAGATTCTCATGTACGAAACAGGCTCGATTCGAAGTAAGATATTGTTACCGTACAATTCATCTGGACAAAATGTAAAAAATTATAATTTCACAACTCCATTTTTCCAGCCTCACATTTTAGGCATTATATTAGGATTTTCTTTATGTATTTGAATATTCTCTCAATAAACTGTTTTCAAATCTCAGTAATTTAATCATTTTCATGATTAAATTCATTTGAGCTAGAATATTCGAATATTGTAAATTTGGATAATGTAAATTCTCATATTGTAAATTCTCATTTGTTTGGGAATATGAAATGTGCACGTGGTGGCCTGATAAAATTATCATCTCCTTCTCCTGATAACACCACCTTAAAAATTCTATGCTTGGTGAGCTTTTAAGGACATTTTCAACAGACAAGTATACCACTGAGCTTAAAGAACACACCAATCGCAGCCTTACATTTGAGGAACTCTTAAGATGAAATTAAGTCATTGTTTAGGTAGTCTCCAAGCAACTAGTAGAGCGTATGTGCAAGGCAAGAAATAAAATGTATTGCCATTTTTATATATATATATAAAAAAAAAAAAAAAAAAAAAAACAAAGTGCTATATTATTATCTGTTACTACTTTGTGGTTTTGTGCTATGTATGATGTGAATTTACGCTGTATGTCTTGCGAATACATTGAATTTGTTGTTTTGGTAGCAAATAATTTAATGGACAGTTAGTTAGCAGAAGAGCGAAACTGGTAACTGATCCGATCAAAAAGAACTGTAGCAGCAAATTTTAATACCAAATAATAATATTGAAAACAGAAATAGTGTAAAATATTTAATTTTTATTCTTCTTTGGGTAGGAAAACAAAATAAAACAAAGCAAAAGGTTGGGAAACAAAAAGGTTTTCCCTTTTTCTTTAAAATGGTATGAAGAACTTCCGCATGTAAAACAATATACAAGAAAACTACGATAATTAATTAGTTTCAGAACTCAGTTATAGTTGACAAATAGTGTAACTCTCGTAATTTAACATAAATGATGATATTAATCCCTATGGAATTTATTTATTAGTGCAATTTTGAAGGCAACTGAATGCGAAGGAATTCAAAAATAAGAATATGGGTTTGAAATTAGAGGTGGCGTGGCGCATTTGATGACGCAATGCACAAGAGGGCTCTCTGCCTAAGGGAAGGGATGCAAACAAGGAAAACTGTCTCATACACCCGTTGCACATGGAAAAGAAAACTACGAAAACACCCATGCAGCCAAACCCATTCGCAGCTACAAGTGTGCTACAAGTGTACAACAGACCAAGCTACAAGTGTTCAGCGACTTTACCGCTCGGCCGTTGGTCGAGCTGATTCAAATTTAGTATAATAATAATAATTTCGATTAAACTAATAGCTGCATAGCTAACTAAAAATAAGCGCAAAATGTATTAACATTAATACTCAGCGATGTAATAAATCGCTTAGCAAAATTAGCTCTTACAGCACGATGAGAATATACAAAAATGCGGAATGCACTGCTGATTTAATTTTTTAGAGAGGAGGATTTATTCTACGAAGAGTGAACATTGAAATGGAAATCATAGAAAGCACATTAAACGAGCATAAATCTGTGTTTCATCGTTTACTGAATTTTCTGTTACTGCCCAAATTTCATCTTAAACTTTTGAAGACTGAAACAGCGGCAGAAAATAAAGATGAGTATAAGGATGGTGAAGAGGTATAAAGTAATATCATACATATTTAAAACGGAATGTTTGTGATTAAGATCTACTTCAAAAGACAAGATTAATATGCAGAACTGGCGAGTTTCGCATGGATACCACTTATTACACCACATCAGAAAATTGTGTATATCGTCATGCAGTGGTAACTAGGCATACAACAATTATTCGTCCCAGATCATTGGACGAATACCAAACGAAACTTCTAATAAGAAATAAGAGGGAAAGGGAATCCTTTCGTAAAAATAAAAAATCCCATTTTTGTTATTATAACATTGTTTAATGTTAAATTTCAAATGCAGTGGACGAAACTGTACATGAATGAAATATATAAGTATTCAGTTATCCTGATTAAAAGCAATTTATGAACATGATCTAATGTCTTTGATCACTATTTCTGAATGATTTCATTCCCGTTCAAGATTTAATACGGTTTATGTTTTTCAGATAGCAGATTTAATACAGCTTATGTTTTTCATCATCATATATACCATCGTTCTCGGCGTACAGTATGCTGTAGCCAAATATTGGATATGGATGTCATCTTCATATTTTTAAAGAATTTATTTTTTCATCTCTATATTGATATGATTCTAACTATTTTCTTCGTTGTTTGACTCCTCGTAAGTTTATGTTAATGAATTTACAAAAATGTATTCGAGAAAACACAGAAACAGGTGAAATTCAGAATTTTAGCTTGGGTTGTATATTGAGTAACAGCAATAGGTATCGAATAATACAGTTAGGTGAGTTACAGCAACAGGTCGAATAATAGTAACAGGTGAATATTTAATAACAACAACAGATGCACTGACGCACTACAGTGCCGTGATTCGTCGCATTCCAGTGGTATTTCAAAGAAATATCGTAAACCAAACAAAACTTTTCGCTTCTAAACAAAGTTTTGTACCAAGTTGGCCGTGTTTCAAAAGCGGAGATATGTACTGAGGTACCACATTAGATACTGGAATGTGCAGGCTAGTAGAACAACCGGAGTTGACACCGCTGATTAGAGAAGTGTAGAACTACATTAAGGAACAATGTTCATAGCCATAGTATTTCAAAGACATACGGCCTAAAGCGATCGCCAAGGAATTTAACACCATACTAAATGAACAGTGTTACAGTGCCTGCAAAAATGTCTTATCACCTTCACAAACGCCTGGATCATGAAGGCAAAATATTGATGAGTACGTTGAAAACGAGTAAACCTGAAAACAGATGACAAACACGTCAAGTAAAATATAAAATTAGTAACGCAACAATCTTGAGTGTGGCGTAGATTTAATCAAGATGTCTTCGATTTCGGGGGCAAACAGGTACAGGTTCCTCTTTGATTGAGATCTTGACTAAATCTACGCCGAACTCAAGGTTGTTGCGTTACTAATTTTACGAGTAAACCTACTTTTGTCAAGTGTAGAGTAATCTTACACATTTTTAGAGCAATTTGGGGGCCGTTTAATGAAAGTTTAAAATATAAAGATTATTTTTTAATGTTTGATATCATATTTGATAGCCTATTTTCTAGACTATAAGTGTGCATCGCAATTTTTGTGATAGAAGAGTTCGTAAAATTGCCAAGGATATTGCTTACTTCCATTATTTTCCAGAGTCCATCAATCGTGGTGGTTTACGTTTAGAAAGAGCTTTTTCAAGAGACCAAATCACAGTAGACCATAGGTGAAACATCAGAGGATTCTGCAGGAATACGTTGAAAAGGTTATAAGGTATTTCTCCCACCTTCTTAGCATACCTTCGTGGTGTAATGGTCAGCACGCTCGGTGCTGACCATTATTGGAGAGGTTCGAGGGCAATGCTCATTTTTCACATCTTCTGCTTCCAAAATAGCCTAATATCTCTACAAGTTATATATGCAACACATGAATTAATTTTCAGTTTTCAAGGAATGCAGTGGTACTTTTGATGTATGATTTGTTGATTTTAAACTTAAAATTACAAAATGCGTTTTAAGAACAATTAATATTACTATGCATCATAGAATCATCAATCAAGCAGATTTTATTTTGCTTGAGTTATAAATGTTGAAAATCTCCAGTAGTCATGATGACTGACAGGTTTTCGACAAATATTTCGATTAACAGAGAATAACTGTAAGGAAATTTTGATACTATTTTGCTTATAAAAATTATACCATTATTTCATTGAACTTTTGTTTTCGGTTTCATGTCTGTTTATGGTTTTGTAAATTAGTACCCCAGAATTAGATAGGGAAATTTTATGCCACTGAAAAGCAAAATACAAAATTTACCAGCTGGTATATCGCTTTGCATCTTGCAAATATAACTACTGATGGAAGACAGAATTTCTCTTTCGCCCTCTGGTTTGCTTGGATCTTGGTCTCCCCAATCAATACCATCCCAATTGTGGAAAGCCAGCTTTCCTAGTGAACATGGTATGTCATGCCAGTGGGCTGTTGAATGACCACTATCCACCCTCAACATGGTACAGTCTTGGTATGCACCACCATCTGGTTGAGTTAGCAGGCTGCGGGCAGCGGGAGCCCTGTGGATAGAATACATAAATTTAAAGCTGAAAACGATTAAATAGGTAATTAATTTTAAGATGAAAACATGATGAAAAAAGATGAAACATGATGAGATGATCACAAATATGAGGAAATCTTTAAAGGAATATAAGTTTTGATATGGAAAAATTAAATAAACACGCACTTAAAAGTTTGGTACTCCTCTTATCATCTTTTAATTGTCTTGTCTTCAGAGAAACCCGGTAATCACTAAAACAGCAAGACATGAAGATTCGTATTTTTAGTGTAGTGGTGATGATAAGATGCTGTTATGAACGAAGAATAGTTTACATCGCATCTAATATAAAAGGATGAAAATTTATTCGTTTAACATGTCAACACTTGACAAAAAATGCCATTTCTTTCACACACTTATTTTGGATATTAAATTTTAAGTTATATTGAAGTGATATTACGTGTTCAAGATTAATTCAAAGAAAACAATAACGTAGGTTGCAGCAATGATTCATATGCCGCCCAGACGGTATAGTTGTTAGGGGAAGTAAACAGCTCAGTTGGCTTCCGACGCAGGTATATCCATGGAGAATTGGTTATCAACCTAGCGGGAGTTAACCACTAACTACCAGGCCGCAGCCCTGAGCCGCCCCGGCAGAGCAGACGACATTGATTGAATGCAAAAAAGAAATATACATGCGCATAGAAGGTACTTGAAGAAGAGTACAGTCAATATATAATAACACAGATACAGATATATATATATCTAGGTAGATAGATAAACACTGCGTAGATGGCTGAGAGGACTGTAGTGGCTTGAAGGTGGCTCAGTGGAAAAGCATGATGAGTAACATGCTCTACAAATGAGCTACAATCAAATATGCTCTACCTAAGCATATTTGATTAACAAGTAAAAACTTAACGTGTAAACGAACACCTGACTGTAAGAAAGCATATACAGTTTTATTTCACTGAAGTGTACTGTGTGCTTGCAATAGGAATCATATAGCAATTTAAAGGGATCAATAATGTGTGCTTTATGGATTTTGTTGATATAGTTTCTTTGAATATTGCTGAAACAGATCCATTAACTATGCTTGTTGAGCAAATTAAAAGCTTTGATTAACAACAATAATATTAATAAATTAAGAAATATTCCTGTCTGTTTATTGCTTTCAGTCAATTACGGTTCAAGACAACATTTCTGCAAAGTTATTGGTTTTTCCTTTCACTTATTTTTACTATTTATTGCGTTCACAGTAATTTTTATTGTTGGAATACTTTATAGAGAAAAAGTACTAAAAAGAAGATATATTTAAAAGCCTTCAGATTTTACATATACACAAACGGGCACACAAACATACGCACAAACGGGCGTTTTTCGTCAGCGCTCGATAGGAGTCTCGCGCTCTGGAGTTAGAAATGTCTCATTCCAAACAGTTTTTTCCACTGCTCGCTTTGGAATTGTTGGTTTTTTCAAAAGAAATTCGTTAAATTTTTATAAAATATGAAATGACGATAAAACAAATTCCGGTTCCAGATGCCCATATTCGGGTGGAGGACTGTGTTATTCAAAATTTAATGACTCTAGGTGCTGTTGTTTTTTTACAATGCGAGAAACGTACATGCATTCATGCAGATTCTTGATTATTTAGCTTCTTTAAATATAATACAAGGTCATAATGTTTGATGGTAACAATTTGAAAAATGAGACATCGCTTTTAAGTGATTCAACGCAAAATTCCGTTTCGAATAGCCTTTCTGATTAATGACCCTTTGGGCTAAAAATAAAATTTTTCAAAAATCACAGTACTGATGATAAAAATGTTAGTAAATCCTCCAGGGTTACACCTGGAGTCTCATATGCAAATGTCACACAATCTGCTAATACAATTAATAACAGTATTCAAAACCCAAAAGTGTGTATTAAAAAACAAAATTCTAGACCAGCGAACCTAATGAATTAGGAATGGGTGCATTTGCAGACATCCTCAAACTGTTCGAAGAACTGTATAATATGTTCAAAGGTTTTTCTCTACCTAAGCATAATTCAAAAAGTATCGGCAAAAATGCCAGAAATCCAATCCACTGAAATCTCTATTGATAAACTGTTTATTCTCTTCAATCTATTCCAGAAAATTTTCATGAGTAATGATACCAAACCTTAAAAATGTTACCTTAAATGGACCAATTCTCAACCTATAACTGTTCCTAATTTAACATAGAAATATTTTATTTTATTAAAAAATAATATATATATATATATGTGTGTGTTTTTACATCTATCTAATATATTATGTCAAGCTCTTGCACCATATTTATCTCATACTTGAACTTCTTAGTATTATGTCTACATCTTGTGTTGGTGCTTCTCATATTTATGTCTGTATTTTAAGCTCTCTCTTTTAAATTTTTGTTAAAATTCTTGTGTCACCAGTACCTATTAGTTTCTATCTCAATATTTATTTTTATTCAGTCACCATAAGTGCCTTTGGCCCAGGCACCTGGGTGTTTTGACACCGTTCCAATGGGGAGTGACTCCAGGTGCGCAGTGACAGGGAATTTTCTGAATATATCTGTAACCGGTACTGTTTGTTATCGAGACAGGATTCAGAAATAAATATATGTACGCGTGTATGTATGTATGTGCATATATGTGTATATGTATACACGCATTCATACTTATATATATGGATGCATGCATGAACACATCCATCCATCCATACATGCATATATACGTATATATGTCTGAATCCTGTGTTAAAGCAGAACAGTATCCTATAACTTTCCAAAACCCTAAAAACAGGAGCCGCAGACAAAGAAAAATTTTACCGTGCTGACCAAGAATTTTGAAGAAAAAATCCCAATCTGGTAGATCCGAAAGAAATATAGTGATATGCTTAAGAGCAGCACGTCAACAGTAACACAACCAATCATGAATTTCACTATTATCAAATTACGCCCGTGCTAAAAGGACTGAGGAAAGTCAATTGCACTGGTAGATATTCTGAACTTATATTTTCAAAGCAGCGGAAATAACCAAAGTTTGCAGGAGATAAATAAGTGCTGGTTACTATATCCCCAACTCGATAGCACTAGGAGAGAATAGTGCTTCTTTGTGCCGCTAGATGGTGACACCACAAAATACTTCACCAATTTTTTTTTTTCGTCTTATCGGCGGCATGCTCTCGCATCTGCACGTGCAAAAATCAAATAACGGCTACCGCCTTAGGGCCAGTGGCGTAACTAGAACTCTTGAGCCCCTATACAAAAAAATTTTCCTGGGCCCCTATCCCAATAAATTTAATGTGCTTAAAAATAAATAAATAAATAAATAAAAAACGCGAAAATTCAAAAAAAAAAAAAAAAAATCAACGATTCCAGGAGCCAGTGGTTTCATGATGATTTTGATCACATCTGGATTAATTGTTAAAAAATAAAAGCACATTCTTAGGGAACCAGTTGAAAGATACGTAACGTGAAGAAAGAATAAAAAGGAAAATAATTTCCCTTGACCAACTGGTGAAATGAAAATTTGCTTTAGTCTGGGTATTTGACGTCAGATGATTTTAATTCAGTTACTTACGATTTTTTGTGTGAGTGCGAGAGACAGAGTTTTCTCTCCTTTCATTGAGATGCATACTGATAATAAATGAATAAGTTTATATAAAATGAATAAGTTGATATTAAAAAAGGAACATGTCGACGTATAGCATTAAGAAAAGGAAGAAAATATTTCTACTGATTATTCGATTATAATGCGAATTATACAGAAACAAATTAATACATACAATAAGTACTTTATAATAAATAGTTACAATTAATTTCCACTTCCACCGCTTTTTGATTTGGGATTGCAAAAGGAGAAACCTTTCCTTTAGGGGGTCGCCTTTAATAATTTTCACGTTTGAGACTAAAGAATACAAAGAAACTTTTCCTATTTTCCACTCACTGCTATCCCTAAACTGGGGTAGGTCATGAAGTTATTATTTCATAGTCGAATGCTGGAATTTTAACTTTTGCAAACACTTGAATTTAGCTGTTTCAGGTGCTTCCAAGGGCCTCCTATCTGCGTCATACAGAGAATTGCGTTACTGCACCATACAGGTAGGGGGCCCTTAAAAACTTAAAAGAAAACGAATTCTATTATCTACATATACTTAAGGATTCTAAAGCGAAAAGTAAATCGGAGTCAAATGAAGGCTATTCCTCAATTATATTAATATTAACAATCGTGCAAAAGGGGTTTAACACAAAATCAAAATTAAAATAAGAATTTATAGTAGTACAAATTCTAAAAATAAAAATGAAAAGCAAAAGGGAAAAAAATACAAGATAAAAAAATATATATATTAATTAATCTTCTTTTATTGAAATTCTAATTCCAAGCTAATCAAGGGAAAATTAATTAAAGCTTCTATATATATGTAATGGAATTCTTCTTTTAAGCTTAAACATGTAAATGTAGTTCAGCAGGACATTTAAGGGCCCTCTAAGCCTTCAGGTCCCTATGCGACGGCATTCCTTGCATACCCTTATTTACGCCACTGCTTAGGGCAGTACTCCAAAATACTGATTAAAGATTAATCAACTAAACTCCAGTTATACGACCAAGTTCCAAGTTTGAGTTAAAAAATAAGGACACTATTTAAATTTTTCTTCACAAAAAATGAGGATGAGAAGAACAAAACTAAGCATGAAACATATTTTCTTAGAAAACACCAGTTAATATGATAATCCAACTACGAGTATATCGATAATAAATACTAACTATTATCTATTAAATTATGTTTGGGAGAAAAATTGACAAACAGTAGTTAATTGAGGAATTAAGATTTAGATACTGACATGTAGCTGATAAGAGAATGTGATGCATTATTGTAAAATAAATGACTCGGCGTTAGCAATCACATTAATCCAGAAAACCTTTATGGAGTGGGAAAATAAGCTAAGTAATTTGAATTTCATCTAAAGGATATAATAGTACGTAAATGTATAAGACAAGAAAAAAAATGAATTTAACTAATTCAATTAAAAATAGTTTGTTTAAAACAGTTTCACTTAAGGGGGCTCATACACCTTAAACCCCTTATGATCTTCGAATATGCAACTGTTGCAAGAATTGGGATATTTTATTTATTTTAAAAGCAATTACTTCCAACCTTTTACAGCTGACTACGTAATATAGCTGCTTTTGAAACTAGTAACCAGAAAGTTTGTGTTGCCACAAATATTTTTGTAATTTAATCCTCTTTGTGACAAAATATTTCGCCATGTTTCCGCCTTGCGCGCATGATATTTTAAAAATGGCTAATGGTACATCCTTGAAATTGGATGGAATTCTTTATATGGGCACCATTTTCTAACTGAACCAAAAATCTGATGAATATTTTAATATTGAAAAAATTTATGGACGAAAACATTACAAATTTTTTTTAACAAAATACATTTTATAAACTCGACTCAAAATAAAATAAAAATTTAACATAAAATTTTTAGAAATTTAGGTTCACAGTAGTTTCCAAATGTTATAAATGTTATATATTAAATATAGAATTAAATTATGCAACAGAATGTTTTAAACTGTGCGCGCAAGGTGGAAACATGACGAAAAATTTTGTCACAGAGCGGATTAAATTATTACAATATTTTTGGCAACACAAACTTTCTGATTACTATTTCAGAAAGCAGCTATATTATGTAGTCAGCTGTAAAAAGTTGGAAGTAATTGCTTTTAAAATAAATAAGGTATCCCTATTCTTGCAATAGTCACATATTCGCAGGTCTTGCTAGTTTTAAGGTGTATGAGTCCCCTTAATGAAAACCATTTTTCCTAAATAAATTCTCTCTGCAAAGATATCTCGAAAAGGGGTTTTTGAACTCCACACAACTAGTTACACACATAAGCACAAAGCGATTTTTATTTCACATTGTGACGACAATAACGTAAATCAAAAATTGCCAAAATAATGCTATACTTCTTTTACTGAATTTGACTAAAATTAATAAGAATTCTAGGGAAAGGAATAGCTTTCAATTCCCAAATAAATAACGTCATGTTAAATCTTGTTTAATTCATATAATCTCATTATTTGCTTTATACATTCAGCATCATTATAAGCTTTCCTTTACAAATTTCAAAATTATTTAACTTCCCTATACCAATTTCAAAGTTATTGATTAAAAACGTTTATTTACTAATTTCAAAATCAAAGAAAGATTTACCAATCAGTATATATCATGGGATTTCCATCACTCCATCGGTACACACCTTCCTTGAGTTCATCGTTGAGACCTGTCAATTAAATACGTATATAATAAATAAGTACATCGTGACGCCAGTATAAATACGATGAAATGCAATTTTCAAATATTAGCAACACTCACTTGCTTCTGTATATAATGCTGTTTATTAGAAATGACGAATATCTTTACCAAATTCATGCATAGTTATTTATTAGGTATCAAATAAGACTTTCCATCAAATAAAAATATTAGCAATACCTGGGACATTTTGTTTAAGGAACAGTTTAAAGTTTATGTAAGCCTGTCTTTTTTGCCTCGCTTCGTTCCGTACTTAAGTGATCACGTACAGTACAGAGAATCGTACACTCCAGATATTACATACAGTCAAGACCTATGCACAGATTAGTTTGATAAGTGACAAAGTATAAATTGAGAGAATAAAGTCGTTATCGCTTGACCTTGTAGGAAATAGATTTTTGGCTGTGTGAACGGCTGCCGCGCTTGATTCGCATCAAGAACAGCAGCTGCCTGATTGAGATAGTTGCCGGACATTAGTCCAAGTTAATTTGATTCAGATTTAGATTGTCCGATCGTGAGGCTGTAGCATTGATTACAAAGACAGGTAATTTTTAATTTACCTAGAAATTAATTTACACCATATCAGTTCAACATAGTTGTAGAATTAGAAGAACATCCATTTAAACGCCCTTGAAAATTACACTCGTGTGCAAAAATTAAGGACGAGACGGTTTTTTCAATATAACTTTGTACAAAAGCTTTCCAAATCAACACATTTAATACCGTAAGATCCCCAATACGTAAGGACATGAATAATGTAAGCAACACTTACTAAAAGAGAAATCAGAGGGATAAAAAGAAGCTTTATTGAAAAAGTAGCATGGAGCGCAATGCGACTGAAGGCCTAAACATCCCTGTGATGGGTGTCCATCAAGAAACATCCGGTCTTTAATAGGGGATATGATCTCCCCTGACTGCTAGGCAGGTTCCACAGCGTCTGCCCATGCTGAGAATGAGGGTGTCAATGAGTTGTTGAGGCATTACTGCCCATTCGTCTTGCAGCGCCAATCGAAGCTCCGGAATCGTTACTGGTGGTAAGGTACGAGCTGCCAAGCGTCTGCCTAGAAAATGCCATACATGCTCGATGGGATTGAGATCCGGAGATCGTGCCGGCCAATCCATACGTTCAATATCCTCACTCTCTAAGAGCTGTTCGGCAGCTACTGTGCGATGACATGGTGCATTGTCGTCCATGAAAAGGAATTGCAGACCCATAGCGCTTTTAAAAAGACGCACATATGGAAGAAGAATCTCGTTACAATAACGGGTCCCGTTGACTGAACCTGCGTCGAAGATGTGAAGGTCTGCACGACAACCAAGCATGATGCCTCCCCAAACGAGAACACTGCCACCTCCATACCTGTCCATTTCAATGATGTTCGAGGGATGATTGCGGCTTCTCCGCTCTCTCGAGATGAGTATGCGATGAGAATCGCTACTCAGACTGCATCTGCTCTCATCTGTAAAGAGTACTCGTCCCCATTCATTATCTCTCCAATACCGGTGTTCCCGGCATCCCAGAGAACGCCTTCTCCGATGGGCAGGCGTTAGAGGTACACACCGTACAGGGCGTCGTGCAAACAGACTACCACCGTGCAGTCTTCTGGCCACGGTAAAACGCTATATCTGTCGTCCAGTCGCCTGTGTCGTGTGTCTAGCGATTTCTCCCGCTGTCTGCCGCCTGTTTCTTCTGGCCTGTAAGGCAATATACCGGTCATCTGCGGGTGTGGTTCCTCGTGGACAACCACTACTAAACCCCCGGATAGCTGTTCCTGTAGTTTGAAATTGTCTCCAAAGTCGTGAAACGATGCTGTGAGCAATTCCGAACTCTGCAGCCACGCTTGTCACACTGCGGCCTTCCTCCAACTTCCCAATGATTCGACCTCGGGTAAAAGCATCCAGATGTCGTCTAACAGATTGATTATTCGCCATTTCTTGCTGAGGCAGCAAATCGGTGTGATTTTAACTGCTATACGGCGTGCAATCTCTTTGCCAGAAATATTGATCTTACACCGACAACATGGTTTATACTACTCAGACACTCCCCCATTACTTCTACCTGCATATCTGCGCATGCACCTTACTTAATCTCTTGATTGGTCTTTCTGTCCGCTCTGCCTCTTCGTTAAGCTGATATGCTAATTTTTCGACTTCGTCCTTAATTTTTGCGCACCAGTGTATTTGGTATTATTCGGTTTCGAGGGCCGTAAAAAATCGCCAAACTATTGTTGATGCCAATGCTGCCAAAAAGAATTGCGGCAACCCAAATAACTGCGGCGAGAAGGAAGTATAATAGTAAATAACTATTTAAGATTGATGTTTTAATTTAGATGAAAGGTTAATTTTATATAATACTTTTTTATTATTGTAATTTATATGAAAAGGCTAAACATGACTGAATGGAAGCGTAAGAGTAAATAACTATTTCAGATCATTATTATAATTTATATAAAAATTGCTAAACATAACTGAATGGATGCCTGCACCGCTATTTCGCTACCGACTTATCGCTAATTTCATCTCGTTGGTTGTTCAAAGGTAATTTTCTATAATGAATGATGCCTTTTCTTTGAAAATATTCTCGGTAAAGTGCAGAATCGCTCACTCTCTTTACCCTTGTAAAAAGCGGCATTGTTTGCCGCTTTTTACAAGGGTAAAAGCAATTGAATTTTTGTCAATTTTCATTTACTTTTTAAGTGAAAATAGGTCGATGTGTACATAGATAAAATCAAGGGTGTGCGCAGTGCCGTTTTTGTGCAGTTCTAGGACTTTTTTTTTAAAGTGAAAATAGGTCGATGTGCACATGGATACCGAGTATGTGCAATTCTTAAAAACGCGTCAAGCAGTGGGAGATTCTGCACTTTATCCAAAATTCTATTGCTGAATTTTCGTTATGGGCAATTACCAAGTTGTTAAATCCATAGGATATCAAAAAAGGATTTAAAATCACAAAAGGATTTAAAAATTAAACTAGTATTTTAATGGCGTCTTAAGAAATATAGAACTATATAAACTTACGCAATCTGAAATCAGCACGTACTCTAGATTTGGCGCGCTATTAAATGGGCGCATTTGCTAGATTTGGCGCTTTTGCGCGTACATTTTCGCTGCAATTATTTTACGGCCCTCGAAACCGAATAGTACCAATTATTTTAACACGGCTGGGCATGTTAAAAAAAATAATTTATATGAAGCAGACCCTGACAATAAATTTACCCTTACCCATGTTTGGAAAAATGCTTCTATTTTGAACTGTGTGATTTGTTAAATTTACTACATGGGTATTTCTTTTCAATGCGCATCGTGAACTCATATCGCACAGTTTCAGTTTACACGGCACTTTCGGGGTTACCAATCTACCACCTAAATCGAGGATTACCTTTTCGTGTATCCAGCTGAATTGCATTGAGCTAATCACTGCAAAGTCAAAGAGGTTTTCAATTTCTTGTATATTTATCCTTCGGAAGTTAGTTAGGTCATAACTCGCATCATACCTTTAAGATAACACTGAGGCATGAGAGTTCTACTCAGGTACTAAATTAGTTAGCCCTTTGCAATCGAGAGGTGACTCTCAGTCACTTGATCTGATGATGCGTATAACACAACTGCAACTGCTGTTTGAGATTAAAATCTCAAATACTGTTTTTTTTTTTTTTTAGATTTATCGGTATATCTGCATCTTCAAAGTCAGTTCGAATTCGACAAGAAATATTATATTCGAAGCTGCGGAGTCTGAAATACAATGCAGGAATCCATCAAGTAAAGATGACTACGATTTTTCACTGACGAAAAACGAAATTACATCATTGTATAGCGTACTTGACGACTGAGAGAAGGAAAGCAGTGATGAAGACAGCGATGAAGCAAGATGCGTAAGAAGAGGAAAAATTAAGGTAATAGGTAGTGAATGGAGAAAACGATAATGATTCCTCAGAAGAGACAGAAAATTCAGAATAGATAACGTGCCCAGAAATAGAAGAAATATCACAAAAAATACTGTTTGTATCCGGCAAAAGAGCTGCAGGGCCACAAGTATCTTCAGATATAAAAGAACCATCAGATTTCTTTAAACTGCGTGTAAAATCAGCTGAAAGAAATTCACCAAATATGCGGAAAATCGTCTCGAGATGACATTTCGCCGAAGCGAAAGTGGCCTCGAGTGGAAAGGAGAAGGTTAGAAATACTCCTTAGTTGTTATATATATACCAAATAAATATGATCTACTTGTTGACTTTCTTGGTATTGGATATTCCTCATTTATTTATTTTGAAGACAGGGCTTTCACAGCTGTTAAAAATATGATTCTTGTTGTTCATTTTTGGCATGACATGTACAGAAATTCAGCCAAGCGTGTTTCTTATACAGAAAGCATGCACGCTGATGTCCTTATAAGAAAAGCTGATTTTTGAATGATTTTGATGAAATATTATAATAATGAAAGCATAAAACAAAGGTTTTCCTTTAAATATTTTTATCAAAACCGTATCCTACTGATGCATCGTAGCATTTAAAGCGCATATTAAATCCATTTACTAACTTCCTTTAAAAGATAACTTCCTGGTTTCACGATATTGTAATTATACTATATAATCAACTTTTCAGAAGCAGCATTTCAATATATTACATTAATAACATGTGAAGCTGTCTTATATATCACCACACATTTCGTCTTTCTAAAACTTAGAATCGTGTTGCTAGTGTGGAAATTTTATATGTATTTGGGATAATTCAGTAGTTATGAGAAAAGGGCTGAGTAAAACTTTGAATAGTTGAAATATAGTTAGATATAGTTGAAACTAAATTTAGATGTATTTGATATAGTTGAAAAATCTTTCAACTACACTCATGTCCATAAATTAAGGATAATGCAAAATCAAGCAAAGGAAGAGTTAGAAGCAAAACAAATTTGACTTATTTGTAAAGCTTATTTATTAAACAAAAGGTAAAGAGCAAAAAAAGATGCTATATGTTTGATATTAAAAAAATTAGCAATTTTTTCTCCCTGGAGCAAATTGCAAAGAAAAACCTATTTACAAAAAACCAATATTACATGGTTGGTATGATTGTTAATACATTGTATGTCTCCCAGACGATGCAATACAGTCCATACAACACCTAGCCATGCTGAGTATCAAATTATCGATCTGATCTTGGAGGATATTACACCACTCAAAAAGCAATGCTCTCCGAAGTTCCGGTAGACATGTAGGAGGAAGTTGACGGGCTGCAACACGGCCAAGCATGTCCCACACGTGTTCTACTGGATTCACGTCCGGTGAGAATGCTGGCCAGTCCATACGGGTGATATTTTTCTATTGAAGGCATTCGCTTACGATGTTTGCACGGTGAGGACGGGCGTTGTCATCCATAAACAGAAATTGTGCGCCCATGGCACCCCGAAACAAACGTACATGTTGTTCCAGAATGACGTCCCGATAGATTTGGCTTGTCATGGTTCCAATTTGAACATGCAGGTCAGTTCTGGAACCCAGAATAATTCCACCCCAAACGAGCACTCCATCACCACCGTAACTGTGTCGTTCAATGATGTTTTCTTGGTGGTAACGGGTACTTGGAGCTCTCCATGTGAAAGTCCGGCGAGAATCAGACTGCAAGCTAAACCTGGACTCGTCGGAAAACATCACACAAGCCCACTGTTGCGGTGTCCACAATGCATGCTCTCTACTCCAGGCTAACCGCAGGCGACAGTGAGTTGCAGTAAGTGGAACGCATCTGACAGGTCTACGAACATATAGACCAATCTGCCCTAATCGTCTGTACACGGTCTACCTTGAAATTGTCGTACCAGTGGCTGAAGAGAGCTGACGAGACAGGTCTGAGGCTGTGTTCCGCCTGTTTCTTTTGGCAGGTACTGCCAAATACCGGTCCTCATTTGGCGTTGTAACTCTGGGGCGACCTGTGCTGTAACGTCTACTCACATTACCATCATCTTGGAAACGTTGTCAAAGCCTGGAGATGACACTCTGGGCAATTCCAAGTTCGTCTGATACTTCCAGTTGGGTACGCCCACATTCCAGACGGCCGATAATTCTGCCACGTAAAAAATCATCCAAATGCGTCTTTTGTGTCATAACTATTCGGTTATTGCACTGAAATGCTTATAAAGCGCCTGCGAACAATTTTACTTCTTTGCCTGTATTCCTTATATATCATTCCCTTACACTCTCGTCAGTGTAACTTACCATCGGTTTCATCTGGTTACTTCCTGAAATTTGCATATGATTCTTGAAGATGTGTGTAGTGATTTTACAGGTGATATATTTATTTTAGAGTTCGATTTCCGCGTGACTCCGAATTATCCTTAATTTATGGACTTGAGTGTATATCAAATTATAGTTTGATATATTTGAAAATAAATTTAGATATATTTGATATATATTGTTATATTGAAATATATATTGTTTTTGTTATAATATAGCTTGATATAGTTGAAAATATAGTTTGATACAGTTGAGAGATTAACGAAGCTTAGTATTTAGTTAGATTAATAAAGCTCAGTATCTGTATTATATGCCCTGACAAGAAAACCAAAAGCAATTTTATACTGCATTTGTTTTTTTGACGTTCAACTATATCAAATTATAGTTTGATATATTTGAAAATAAATTAGATATATTTGATGTATATTGTTATATTGAAATATATATTGTTTTTGTTATAATATAGCTTGATATATTTGAAAATATAGTTTGATATAGTTGAGAGATTAACGAAGCTTAGTATTTAGTTAGATTAATAAAGCTCAGTATCTGTATTATATACCCTGACAAGAAAACCAAAAGCAATTGTATACTGCATTTGTTCTGTTTAAAATAAAAGGAAATGAAACAGAAAAATGTGCTGATGGATTTTGAAACCTGAAGCAAATATCAAAATGCTCCCTCCACCTAAATATTTTTTATAATCATTTTATTATTACTATTTAATAAATGTTAATTAAAAATAAATTTTCAGTTTCTTACTTGAGAAAGATATCTCATTTGCTACATCCTTGGTATGCCTGTATAAAAAATTAAGGTAAGGTCAGGAAAATTATGATAACATACGGCAACAGGAAAAATAATAGCATCTTCTAATATGTTTTATTTCACCTAGACAGTGCATGTCGTATCTACAATGATCGCGATTTTCTGTTACATTGCATATATTATGCTTTTAGATATCAGGGAATTAACCCATCACATCAATAATTTAGATTATGTGATATAGATAAGAAGCTGAAACCTTAAATTTTGTTAGTAATTTATCCTTTTCTCAGAGACATAAAACAGTACTTTTGTTACTCACCAATGTATAGGGATTTGTGTTTTGCTTTCCAGTACTCTGTGAGGAAATGATGTACAACGGTATTTTCTTTATTGTCCAATATACTGACAAGGTGTCCAGTTTTCTGGTCTCCACTAAGCTTTGCACCAAGCTTCCTACACTTGGCTTCCGCTTCATACCACTGTAGGGCCTCGCTTTCGTGAAAAGCATTGTAACAATAGCCATTGTAGTACTTCCAAGGTTTTGGGCATGTGAGATCATCTAAATAGTAGAGAATAGCGAATAAATGGCTTAATGCACTTAAGAAATATATATATTATAAGGCGTAACTGTTAAGACAAACAAGTTTGAAATTGAGTAGACTTACAGACACCACAGTAATTTATTATACTCTACAATGATATAAATTTTGCTCTTCGGCGGGAAAAAGAATTTATGAAGTTCTGTAGCTTTCTAAAAACAGCTGAAACACAAACGAGTTGAAATTGCCCTGAGTAAGAATGTAGGGAACGTATTCTCCATGTTATCAGCCTAGTTATTATACTTTTCAGCTTATCTCAGTACCCTAAGGTATCAACTAGAAGAGTATCATGACTGCTTATCAATCTAGGACTGCATCTCACTGTAAGTGTCCTCACTTGGTTGTTCGGTATTCCTTTCCACTCTCCAAAGCCTACACTGACATTAAGAAAATATTTGGTTTAATCTCTTAACAGTAATGAGCTCTGCTGATATCTACTCCATGCATCGTTTTAGTTGTCGAACTGTCCTACGTTAAAAAAGCAATCTATCATTCACAAAAATATCTAGGCAAACGATTATTATAAGCCTTTTGTTTCGGATGTACGAGGCTTATAAATCACTCATTTACTACCTCATTTAGTATATGTATGTGCACAGATACATTGGGATGCTAGGTATTGAGAGATTTTAGATGTGCACTCACTCCAGATAGAGGACTTAAAATTGTTTTCGAATATGCATACGTATATTGAAATGTAGGGTTATTATTATTTGATGAACACAGTTATATATAATTTCAGCTTTGCTATCCCTTCTGTGTTCTGTTTCTTTACAATAATGCAAATCACAGAGTTGTTTAAGTCGAGGATTTCGGATTAATACAAAGCATGGTTTTACCTTTCGAGGTCACCCTACTATGTTTCTCTAGCTCTTAAAAGATTATAATTCTTTGGCTTTATATTATTGTTGCTAACATTTAAATTGTTACGCCCCTGAGAACTTCATGTTGCCTTCTTTGAGCCAACTTCTCATTAAATCAGTTTTGTAATCGTTGACTACAAGGCTTAGTTTTAAACTTGATTTGACCGTTATCTTAAATTTCATCCCTACAAGTGGTGGTTTGATTATGTGAGCACGAGACGTGCATTTATGTTCAAGTTCTGACTTTCATAAAGAAGTTGTTTTAAACCCTTTAAAGACTGCTGTTACTTCAGACTAAATGATAAATTCGCTTTAAGTCTGTTAGGAGTTTGATGCTAGTTTATACTGCTAAAATAGACCAAACTGTATACAGAAGCTATACACAAATTATAGTGCTTTACTTCCTCCCAGATACGTTTTCATTTAAGAAAAATGTACTAGAAGAAATAAATTCTGTTCAAAAATGCACATGCAAAAAAAAAAAAAAAAAAAAAAAAAGTTTTCATAGAAATATTGTGCAGCTAGACTTCTATTTCTTCCATCTGTAAAGAATTTTTATTCATTAAGGTAGTTAAACTAATTCAATTGTTCAACATATATCTAATTTCTCAAATAGGTTCAGTTAGCAGACATAACCGCCTTTAAAACGTTTCTGAGTGTTACAAAGGATAATATTTTATAGTTTACCGAAACTATATACATTGTTCTATGGAACCTGAAATGTGTTTGTACAACAGAAAATATTAAGGATTCGATATTCCTGCAACAAACATGCTATATTAAATTTAATATTAAACAAAAAGTGAACTTTTGTCAGTAGGTGTTAAGATAATTTTGGTTATGAATTTTAGAAAACGTCGTGGTACCAAAAACATTAAGCAAAGAAATTTTTCTATTAGTTCACTGCTTACCATAAGGGGAAGAACGAAAATGCTGTTAATATACGGTTATTCTATATGCAAAATAAAATTTACCGTACATAACGGGATATACATTGCATAGTAGAACAATAACTATCTACTGTAGATGAATTTCTTAGCTTATAACTTGCGAATGAAATAATGACTGTACCTTCGGTTTTACGTCCGCACCGAATTGTAACATAACTATGTCTGGCAAATGATTATTTATTTAGCAACAACTATTAAGAGAAAATATCATTTTGGTCACGTAAATCAGCAGTAGGCAGAAATCATTAAAACTATTATATTCTAATAGTTCGTATAAGTTCGAACTCAACAAAGCATTGCGTAGAGGATTAAATATATTTTCATCCTTCTAAAAATGTTACACATAAGATCTTGAATAATAAAATGCAACCAAAGTTTGTACGCAATGAATATGAGATATGTCCGGTAATATGCAAGAGATAGTTAAGTTACTGTAAAAAAATCGCATATCCTTAACGGACAAGATTGAGTTATGCTGAACAATAACAGGAAATGCATATTTACGGTAGTTTTCAAAAATTAAGAAAAAATCACAAAAATAGCGACAATTGTTCAAAAATAATCCAGTCCGTATAAAATTTGAATATGTTGTCAAAGAGTTGCTCAGTAAAACTACAGTATGCAAATTAGCATCCGCGAGCAGCATAAAATTGCATGGTTTGGAGCAGGTCTTCAAATTTCGCTATGATACTGAGATAAGAAATCTGGGATACCCATTTCGTAGCAATGTGAATAACGTGACTTATCTCAGTATAACAATGACTATACTGAGATAAGAAGTCTGGAATACACAGCTGGTAACAATGACGTTTAGGCGTTATTTGCTGGAAGAACTGCGAAAGAGAGTTGAGAAACTAGAGGCAGGGCTAACTCAGACAGAAGTGGTATGATGGTAAAATGTAAGTTATTCTGTGGTTCATGGACTTTGGCAAAAATTTACAACCCCAGATTCGCCGTCCAGGAGATTTAGCGAAGTACGGCTAACCACTATGACGAGCGTCGATACTTGCTGTCATGCATACGAAGGAATAGAACCGCAATTCCAACTCTACTTTAATCCTTCCTTGCTGCAGCTAAAGAAAAGTTGGTGTCAACGTCAACCGTGCGCAAAAGGCTGTCTGTATATGAAGGAGGTCTGTACATGAAGCCACCATCCATCTGCGTGCTGCGCATGCCACGTCATAGAAGAAAATGTTTGAAGTGGCCACGTCAATATTCCCATTAGAAAAAGGCTGAAAACTGGACGGCTATTTTCTTTAGGGAGGAGTCTATGTTTAGTCTCCAAAGCAATAGTAGGCGTTATTTTATTGGGAGAGAACCTGTAATCCGTTATTATCCACCAAAGAGATGCATAGGAAGTAGGAAATGTCTGTGTGTGGTAGTATCTCCTTAGGTGAACGCACATATCTCTATGTCTTTCTGCATGTAACCGTGATTGCTCAGGCCTATAGAGATAGCATCCTTGATGCTTATGATGCATCCCTGATGCGTGCCGTTATGCCCGGACAACGGGTGATGATTTCCTGCTACAGGACGACAGCGTTAGACTGCACATCGTGGATGATTATCTTCAGCACCAAACAATTCGGCGCGTAGAATGGTAAGCCCGATCACCTGACTTCAGTTCCATCTAGCAAATTTGGGGTGCTTTAGAAAGGCGTACAGCTGCTCTCAATCCACCTCTTCAGATGCTTGACACGCTTGAAAATGCTTTGTAAGAGCAATGGCTCTCACTTCTTACGGAACTGATAGACCGCATAACTGATAGCATCACATATCGTTGTATGTGTTGTATTACGTCTAGGGGCATCGCTCTACGTGCTGCTGTTTGTGCTGCATACTTCATATTGTAGGTAATCCTTCTATGCCAAACTGACACATCCGATTTCTTCATGTCATACATATGCTAATTTCTATAACACCATAATTGACTGGTAATTTCTTTTCATATTATTTTAAACGTTACTATGCTGTAATCTGTGGGTTAGTTTCATTGAATTCTACATGTAACTTTTTGGGTAATCGTCATTTTTGTGATTTTTCCTTAACTAATGATAACTAATGTATTTAGAATACTTTATCGCTCTATAATCATAAAGAGTGAAACCAGTGAACGTAACCGAAAATCTTCAGGTAAACGTCCTTACCATCTACATCATAAACATCAGCTGGCCTTCGAAAATTATTGGAGGAAAATTTCAAAAAGAATCCTCTTCCGGTAACTTCTGCATCTGATGAAAATTCCAACAGGAGTGTGTTCCAGCTAGAAACTATTTCCATTTTAGGTTTCTTGGCGTTGCAGAATTTACCAATTAGATGGGATTTGTCTTTCGTATTCCCATCATATACCGCTAAATAATCATACTGGCAGTTTTCTCCACCAATTATGTCAAAATCCTGGAAAGTCAGGTTAATGAAATGGGAAACATCGGCCCTAAAAGACAGGAATAATTTGAAATTAGTTTTATGTATGTAATGTAAAGTTTTCACGACAATTCGTTCTAAAAGTAAATTTGCAAATAATTACTTGAATTCTATCACAATCATACTTTTAATTTTTGTATTACAGTTCATTATTTAACTTATTTATTATAATAGTGTTGTTGTTGTTACTGATACTAAATGGTTAGACATTAGGCTAGACCATATACATGAGTCCAATAATATTCAATAAATCCAATTAAAATTGCAAACAACATCGAATTAAATTCGTCAAAACATTTTCTTCCTCAGTGTTGTAGTCACGTATGTGATTGATCTGCTATGAAAGCCATCATCTAAAAATTAATCTTTATTAGCTTATAAAATACTTCTACCAACTGCTCACCCTCAAACGTTACCCCGCCTGTACAGGCGAGTTACTGTTCTTAATCTGACTGCAGAAGGAAGAAGCAATACAGAATGTAAAAGTTAACATAAAACTTCCTTTCCTCACCGCCAGTGAGTTGAACTTAAAAATGAAATAAGAAGAAGAGAACTTAAAATTAATGTAAGTTAAAGTGTGTTTTAAGTTAAAAATTAGCTTTCATTTTAGGATTCATTTCTTGCCGAAGATCGGCAAATGTTTCCCGCGGAAATTTTTTGTGCAAGTATATTTCTTAATTTGCTAAATATACACACATCTTTTTTTTTTTTTTTTTTTGTAATATTAAAATACTTGTATGACATATTTTTCTTCTCAGTATTACTAAAACATCTCGGGACTAATAATTAAGACTATTAAGTTTGCCGAAAGCCGATTTATTAATGAAATGACACACACACGAGAAGTAAAAAAAATGTAAGAGAGATTTTTAAGAGTTGTTTTTAATTTTCGGGCGCGGAGTTCAAGTCCAAACTAACGTTCGTTGTGTCACATGACCTGTAAAAGGAAAAGAGTGTTTATATTTGCAGGAATCACGCATCAGCGTGGCTTAGAACAGATGCTTTGCCTGAAAAATGACTCAGGCCATCTGCCACATTTGTTAAGTTTAACATTTCGCTAAAAGTAATGCTATAATAATAATTATATTTATATCTACATAAGAACTTGAAGCGTTTATAAATAATGATGATTTATACATATTTAAATTTCTTCAAAATTTATTCAGATAAATTCGGTTAACAACCAAACAATAGAAAAATATGAGTAATTTGAGTTGTATTCCTACTTTATTAACCAGGTACAGCGGTGATTGTTTTCATAATTCAGAGGATAGCCAATAGACAGTATCTTTCCACATGTAGATTCACAGACCTGCATTTCAGAACACTGAAAATTTCCGACTCCACATCCCGGGCAATCTGAAAAAAGAAATTCATAGAATTTAACAACACAAAAACATCCGAATTACAACAAAAAAGTTTTAAAACGAAAGTCATGATGAAATACTAATTTTCTCATCTGGCTATTTAAAAATTAATTAATATTAAGTAATCGAAATTGAAGTGATATATGTTATAAGACAGCCAAAATAGAAATGTTATATTCCTTAATTTCTGTCATCCCTAAAAGAAAATCAAAAGGCGTAATATATATACCGATAAAATTCATAGTGCTCAAATAGATACCAATAAAATTCATTGTGCATGGAAACTTCCTTACGAAGATTACCCTAATTTGACTTTTATTTTCTGTGCTGTTGATCAGTTTGAGAACGTGCTTTAAGTCAGGAATGGCCACATGTAGATCACGAAGTGATTTTGTCTCGATCACTGCCGAAAAATATGATTTTAACACACAAAAGGAACTTAGTCGTGATTCATAAAAACAAACAGTTGTGGACACTTAAATAGCTCAGTGTCAAAATTGTATTAGCGTTCTAGAAAAAGGGGCAATATCTCTTAACATTAGTGCTGGACAAAAACGGATCTACCTTTATGAAGACTTAACATTTTCATGAAGAATGGAGACTCGCTTACTTTTTTAATATGATGAATGATAAACTTTGTTGCTTAATATGCCGTGCCAATACAACCATTACAAAAATGGTTAACTTGTGGAGTCATCTTTAAACTCTGCATAAGAAAGATCACGCATATGATCTACAAAATAATGACTTGAGAAAAAAAGTTAAATTAAAGATCTTATTATTCAATTAAGTAAAAGCTCAATAAATGTTTTCAAAAACCCTATGTTGAAATTATGTGTAGTGCCTGATGCATCATTGAAATTAAGCCATTAGGAAAAACAATTAAACCATTTTCTGATGAAAAATTTAGAATCGAAAATTTCTGGGAAACGTCAAATTTCCTTGTTAATTATTTTTAGAAAAAAAAAAAAAAAAAAAAAAAACTAAAATTATTGCTGCAATTAGATTGCTGCAAGATCTTCAATTGTCCCTAAATACTGTAATGCAGTGGATTGAAAACAAATGAGGAAAATCCTAGAGAACATTGACATAAAAAATTAATTGATATTCATGTTGTTCTCTTCAATATGATGAATCGACAGATATCAGTGACACAATTTAACAGCTTTTTAAAAAACTGTAAGGTAAAGATTGTGCATCTACAGGAGAATCGTTGAGTATGATTTTTATGAAAGAGATATCTTTCTTTCTTTGAATATGTTCAGATATATTTAACTGTTTTTTTTAATCCTTCCTCACTAATTTGAAACTATCATTTTTAAAACTAGTTTCAATAATCATAGACAGAACAGCAGCAAATAAAACTGTGCTATACTTATAACGAATTTCCAAAGGTTTTGAGCTGCTGTTGCATAGTTCATCAACAAGTGTTAATCAATAACAGTATAAGCAAAAGATTAAATACACAAATTGACGCAGAGTTCAAAAATTGTGAATTCCATACAGGAAGAGGCATCATTCAGAAGGCATCTCTTCCAATTGAAGTTTCATTTAAATGTATAAGATATCACCGAAATATCGAGAATATATCTATTATTGTTTTGGATCTACTTACCTATGCTCTAAATAAGTAGATCCTGCTCTTAAATTGTTTCATATTTAAACATCAAAAAAATAAATATAGTTACTTATTTACTGATTACATGCTGAAGATTATTACCATTACTGTTGTCTGGGTATACAAAAAATTGTTAACGTTTCGATGAGACGGGCAGACGCAAAGCTCAAATTAATGACAAAAGTAAGGAAATAAAATTTAATCTGTATTTTTATGAGGATAATTTTCAATTAATAAATATTATTAACAAAATAGAGCTTGGTTTAATACCAAACCATCAGTATCACTTATTAGTGCATGAGATATGGATTTGTATGAGTTAAATGTCTAGATTTTAGTAGGTAGATCGTGATATTTTTAACAGAAAAAGCCGATCATATGTATAAAAAAGTTAGCCACCTCAGCTTTAAATGATTTTCAATAACTATATTTAACTATGCTGTCAGAAAGAGTAGTCATTCTGAAAGATAATCATTGCAGAAGGTTGTCACCATGAAAAAGTTCCTTGTATTTATTCGTGCTAACTTCTATAGTTCAGTGATAAAATTTTAAACTTATTAGACCGAGAAGAGAAGCGAGAAATGTTTAAAATTCACTTTCTGCAAACTACTCTCATATTACTTTTTAAATTACATTTGATTGTTAGCCCTTATTTATCATTAGGAATTATGAAGTTATCCAGCATTAATACTCTTAATTTACCTAATTAGAAAATCACTAGAAAACGTAACCTCTAAAACAGCAATTTTATAATAATTGTTTTCCTCTATACTATTTCGTTAGGTCCTGACTGTTTCATTTACATAAATTTAGGAAAAATTTAAGATTTAAAAAATACCACTTACTAAAATTTTTTTGAGCCTCTCTTCATAATGTTGCATTATGTATAAATGTGATACATTTGCTATACACAAACATTATACAATGCTTAAAAAACATGCTTATATGAGTTGAGGAATAAATTTTACAGTAACGGTCCATGCTACTGTTCATTCTTGAAAGAAACATCGGGTCACTGAAACCTCTGTTATAGTCCTAAATATATTTCGCTCTTTATTTTAACACTAGTATAAGTTTAAAGTATGAAAAAAAGACCAAAATGAGGGAAATAAGAAATATATTCTCCGCTATTAGTCAGAGAATCAACAAATAAGAATTTTTAAGCAACATAAGTATAAACGGAAAGCTGGGTAAAATTAAATTCACACCAGTAATGCTCAGAAATTAGATGTAATAAGATTCGTTTGTTTTATATTTAATTATTACATAGTTTGAAACACTTACCTACTGATTTATAATGAGCAAAGAATCCTCTGTATCTACTTCGAGAGTATCTGAAACAGCTCTGGAGGTGAATCTTCATTTTTCCATTCGAAATGATCCTTTTAGGGAATAGATTACCATCAGGAGACTTTATAATTGAGCTGTTCCCATACCCAGAGTACACAGTTAGTTCATCACGGCACTTGCTAGATTCTAAAATGTCTTCTTTTTCTGCCAAATCATAGGAAATGAAATTTAACTCGATATGCTTCCCTGGTTCTGGTTCAATGGACCACCAGCAGGACTTATCTTGGCCATAATAATATGGATAATTCGGTGATGCTACAGTCCCTTCAGGAGTGCTCATGGTAGTTCCACACTGAACTGTAGGTAAATTAAGAAAAGTCAGTTTTTTGTGTCTAACTTGGAATCGGTTTAATGTTTTTTTATAATAATAGAAGTTGTAAGGAATATGACATCAGTTAAAAACGAAAGTAGATTAACCCGTAAAACATTCATCAGATGGCTATGAAGTCGTTGGTTCGATTTAGCCAGAAATATTGTTGACCTTTCCCGTATTTCAGATGCTGTTGGATATCGGAATTAACATGACAAATCATTACAGTGCATGCCAGAATCAGGTTTTATGATGGTTATTTAGGATAATTTTCAAGAAAGTTTTAAACAGTACTTAAGACAAACAATACCTATAAACTTGGAATAATATAACACTTCTCATAAATACAAACTGTACTACAGTTTTAGCATATTAATGAGATATTAAATAGCAAAGAAGTGATTTGAGTTACACATAGTATCAACACAATGAGAGGCAATTCTTAAGTACAGGCGACATAAGCAGCTACCTAGTGAGCTGATTTTCGGAAAGCGCCAATTAATGTTTTCTCTCAAGCGACTAGTTAATAAAAATACATTTAGTTTTGAATCATAAATATATTTAACTTATGTGGGGCACTAAAACTAATAGTCATCTTGCATGCCAAAAAATGCTGGTGCTGGGCCTGATTATGATTTCACTAAATTCGATATTCTTAACATAATATATAAATTGTCTAAAAGCATTCATACATATAAATTCAAGAAAAATGCAGTGAAGTCTAAGTTAAATGTCTATCTTTGAAAAATCTATAAAAAGAAAAACATTACCCTGTATAATAAAAACGAAACACTAAAGACTTAAAAGCGTAGGAACATTTAAAATTCTGCTAGTATCTGAGGCACTGTTTGTTAAAGTACGATTCTGAAATCAAAGCAGATTCAGAAGCAGAAGTAAAGAAAAAATAACTCAAAAATTTTTGGGAAAGTACTTTGCATGAGAATGCTTGAAGAAAATAAAATGCAGCAAAAGGAATATTTAAAAATAAGGCAAAATGTATTAACTAAAATTTGTAAGCAGCATAGTCTTGCTTTTCAGAAATGAAAAAAAAATCTGATGTGTACACCACATGACTTCTTTGTACGGAATATTAAATTATACGCATTTTTTCTTGCATTTTATTTAAACTTATTAGATTCAATTAAAACTACTTCGCCGACAGCGCATAAACCACAATAGAATAGATGCATTCTTTAAAATTCACTTTGTTTACCATAGCGACACTCTGGCGCTAGGTTTACTTAACAGTATTATATTTCGTTCATATTATAACTCAGAATGCACAAAATGTATATCATTTAAAGAATTATCTAATCGTTGCCACATGTTCTATTCAAATACTATAATAAAGTTAGAACTATGTATAAAAGAAATTAAGCAAATAAAACAAAAAAGAAACAGTTTTCACAGACGATTGAGTATTTCTCATTTAATTAATTCAGTTCTTACTTCGCAAGAAGGCAAAAATACATAAAAACTCAAAATATCTATATATTAAAAATTACGAAGTAAATCTCAAACGCTTATTTCCTCGAAAAAATTCCAGAAAGAATTAGGCATGATTTAATTGGCAATAATAAATTAATGCGTTATCTTTGTTGTTGCGAAGCTAAGTTTCTCTAGATTGGCAACAAATCCACTAATCTCCTGTTTCATATGTAAACATCAATGGCCGCCATTAAAACAGGCTTAGCGGCAAATAAACAACTTTAAAATTGCTGATAATTCTAAAAATATTGCACACAGATTTACTAAAGGCATAAAATCATTAACCGGACGATAAAAACAATATAATTCAATCATTTTTAAAGAAAAAAATGTACAATTTACAAACATATAAGAGTAAAGAAACTGAGATCACTGAGCCGGGTAATAGAGTGGATATATATATAAATATATTTATACACGATTGGTGCGGCCGATTGCAACCAAAATACGAGGTGCACATCTAACATGTTACAGCAGTCCTATATACAAAACTTCAACGTTCTGAGGCTACTCGTTTTTGAGTTATGCGAGATACGTACGTACGCACGTACGTACATACGTTCGTACAGACGCCACGAAAAATTCTCTTCAGAATTAATTTTAAACAGTTTTATAATTTTTTTTTGAAGGAAAGGTGTCTTTTATTCTGTCCTTACGTACAGATATGACGCAAAAACATCGTTAAATTTCATTCGATAGCGGTCAAAATCGATATTTTCGTTGAAATATGCTGCCTGAAACTTTTTGCGATTCCTTTTTACTTCGTACAAGGAAGTAAAAAGGAGCGTTTATTGCTGTTATGCGCGTTTGGACGTTATGCAAGTATGGATCGTTTTAAGGTATGACTGGCTCAGTAATTATTAGTTTTTAGTATCAACGTGATGCAGTAATTTGAGAACTATTTTTGCAGAATAGAATGTTTTCGTAGCGGATAGGAGAAATTCTAAAATAAACTAATTAATATTTTATTTTATAGGGAAAAACTCCAAATTTCTGTTCACTTTCCTTCTGTCAATGGTTATGAAGAAAGATTTTGAGAAATGGGTTAAGAATATCTTCTATATATAAAAAAATACTTTCCTTTTATTGAATTAAAATTACTAGAATCCAAATAAATAAAAACATAATGCAAAAACATGTTATAATTTTAGTGTTAAATGTAAATTAGATACTTTTCGATGTTTTCTTGTTAGAAATAGTAAGGATTTTTAATACATCAATTGAAATTCATGTATGTACTATCAAGAAAATGTAACAGACATTTTGAAAGCATGTTTAAAACGCTTGTGTGATCTAAATACGTGGAAAGAAACAAGAACAAGGGACACCTTTGGAAGCAGCTTATGGAGTTCGCTGTCCGTTGACTAATCAATTGTAAACAATTTCACGGCATTCTTATATCACAAAAGTAGTTTTTTGAAGTTCCTGAAGGAGAAAAACCCTAAAGAAATGGACTGCAAATGGACGAAAACTTGATATCTGTGATACCAGACTTCTGAACAATGGGAAAAAATTCGGTCCTTATTAGCTCGAGATTCTGAGGACAGAGTTTTGAAGAGCTTGCTGGTTTTAAATGATAAAAGTGGTAAATTACCCATGTTTCGTAAATAACGGGTTTCATTTAACATTGCAAGGAATAATCACATTCCATTTTTACGCGCTCTTTGGGTGAGGCAAGTTTACACCTTTAGTGAATAACTGGAAAAGATGTAGTTCAATTCCTTGGGGAGGGGCCGTTCATTTTTCCTGTTCCGAAAAACGTAAAACATAAATTTACGTTTTAATACGGAAAACTATTACTCATGCTAATACCAATTCATTAATTTGAAATGTAGTAAATCTTTACTACTGATGTTTTTTACTTCTAAACGTCAGCACTCTAAGATAGTGTTCCATGCCGTTTAGCGAGTACCAGCATTTTGATGTAATTATACACAACATTTTCGCATAAATCGAAATCAGGGATATTTTCTCATGAAGAAATACTCATTAATGGGGCCGTAACCCTAGCTTCTTTAATTTTGAATTTTGTGGGACATAATGGAACAAAAAAATTCTTTGATTACCTTACTGTAAAGTTGGAAAAATGATTAATTATTAATTTACTTTAGCAAAATTCTAGGCTATTGATATGTGTAAATGGATAGCTTTTGACAACAATCTCTCTCTCTCTATATATATATATGTATATATATATACATATATATATATGGATACATATATTTAATATAATAGATATATATATATACATATATATATATATCTATTATATTAACTACACCTTAAATTTAGCATGAAAGCATTTAAAATTTCTCTTTTCCCTATATCCAGGTTTCGAACTGTCAAAATTGTGGTTGAAATTGCTGGTTTGTTTAAAAATCACCAATAGATTTTCCTCTACGTCTATAAAACAATTTTTATTTTTTAAATTTTTGTTTTGTTACTTATATATATATTTGAAATCGTGAGGCAGTAAGTCTCTTATGTTTAAAGCCCAAAACGTCGATTATAATCTTCACTTTTAAATTGTGCGTTCTTAGTTGTACCACAGTTTTGAGATAAGTAATGCAATTTCTACTCACTTTTTTATATTATTTGTTGCCTCTGAGCATGTTAAGAGAGTCTCGATTTTCTCCACAGAAATGCCCTTTCTTTATTCTGTATTTTCCCTGGAAAATTCAAATCTGCGAAATCGATTTGGTAGCCGTCGTGTTTTTAAATTTCTCTGAGTGTTTTAATGGAATACCTGATTTTTAAATGAGATCCTTCCATATGTTTGTTAAATTTGTGATTCTCTTCGTTTCAATATTGATTCCTTTAAATTCTTCCTATTACATGCTTACATTTTCACGTGAACATTTTCATATCCAGCAGCTGGCTGACAAAATACCAACGAATTCTTTCAAACGAATTTTAATTTATTTTTCTTCCACGTTTGTCTATTATTAAGCTGTTTTCATAGACGACTTGTTGAGGAAAGATGCGCTAATGATACATATATATTCTGACATTTTGTTAGACTTTTCCAGTTCCTCGATACAGATTTAGTACATCAATGTCTTGGTAGAACTGCAAAAGTGCTTCTGTGTGGGGGTCGTTTTAGATAGGGTCATAGAAGAGTCTTGTATAGTGTAACAAGCATTTATTAACAGGTTTAAGTTACACACGGACATTATATTTAACTTTAAGAATATTACAGAGCAAGAGTGACACAACCTATCAAGTGTGACGCTTGGCTTTCACTGAAGTACTTCTCTGGCTACTCACCAGAGGGCAGCCTTGTTGTCACAGTTAGTCCAACAGTTTATGTTAAGGGATTGGTTACACTTCTATAAAATCGTCGTAAGCATTTTCTGCATGGCTGTAGGGAAAAATAAAAGCATCTTCAAAGGGCATGACTGCTGTTGTTCAAAAGCCATTATGTTTCGAACCTAAGCCAAATTTTCACTTTAAAGTTTGAGAGATTTTGTAATAAAGCCTTTTTCTACCTGGCATCAAAGCATATGCAGCAGTCTTCACTTTACATTCATTCACCGAGTTACTCAAATCTATGTGCAAGGGCTACAATTGAGGAAGTACTTGTAACTATATTTGAAAGTTCCATTCACGATGGTATATGGATTACAACATCGGTGTAATTTGTGATAGTTGTATATGGACAGATAGAGGGTTGTGTTAAGAAATAAGTAGCTTAAACAAAATTAGTTTCTCATTGTTAAAAATTATTGGCATTGAAGCATCTTGTTTTTGTGCATTCAATTTCTATTTCGCCTACGTTAGGTTTACAAACATATTCAATATCTTACAAAACTACTTCCCCTTGCATTGCCATCCATGCTTTGCATATACTAATTTTGCTTTTTATACATCTCATGTAGTTACTTCAGAATTTGCATTAACCGGAAACCGTCCATATATAGCGGTTGTGAATTGCACATTAGATGCACATTTTTCTTTAGATGTTGTA